>NC_139020.1:125576816-126176816 GCF_964662115.1 Mustela nivalis
TCCTCTCTATTGCATTAGTATCATGGTATGTCATTATTCTGCCTTGAGTTAAGAATTTAGTTTTAAGTTTGTATGCTAAATTGGAGAGTAAATTCTTTGCATCATTTCTTTGCTTCATGACTTAGCACAAGGGAGGGAGCAAGAATGCAGATGCCGGCAGCACCCAGAGAGCCTGTGGAAGAGACCGAGAAGGGGAGGAAGTCGACATCTGCCTGTTGCAGGAGGTGACTGAGGATATGACAGCTGGTTGAGGCAGACCCTGGGCGACAAAGGTCCATCATCCCCTCCCCTATCCTTGGAATACAAGTCCAACCACTATTCCCACAGCGGGAGCTGTTTTCAAGGATTGTTGAGACCCTGTGGACAGTATGTGTGACTGAACCTCATTAAGTTCTCTACCACAGTTTTCGAATTCTGGCAGGAAGATGCAGATATCTCGCTTTGGGGCCAAGACAAGCCTCACTTGTAAGTTCTCTTGCTTATGAAACCTGCCGCCTACCAATCTGGAGCAGCCCGCCTCTTTCTCCAGCCTCTCCTTGGCCTCCGTGTATGGGGGCCAACTTGTGAACCAACACAGCCACATGGGAGATAAGTGTCTGATAGGAAATGATGCCCTAGGGCATGCCAGTGGGGGCTGTCTCCTTGCTTCTGGCCCCCAGAGGATGTTACTTATCACCGCTTCCCACCCCTGCCCCGTCTCTACAGCAGTGAGGCAAGGCAAGGTGTTAGTCAATGATTTCTTCAGCATGTATTTTTTGAGCCCCTCTAGAATGTTGGGCACCAAGGCTGAGCACTAGAGAAACAAGGAGAAGACAAAGCCCCTGTTCTTATAGATGTTAAATTGTAGAAGAGACAGACCGTCCCCTCGAGAAACTAAACAATACAAGTAAGATTATCCCAGAGATGCTAACTGAGACCCACGTGGAAAGTGAAGCACTGCCTGAGAAAGCGGTGCCTTTGCTGGGATGAGGAGGGCGACTGCACCCAGGGCCGTGTGGGAGGGCATCAGTGAGGACAGAACACTAACCAGTAAGCAGAACTATCAGAGGCCAGGGGGCGGCGGTGGGAGCAGAGCCTAGTGAAGAGCAAAGAGCTGAAAGAGTCTGACGTAAGGTTGGAAAGACGGCCAGCACTCAGCTGTGTGCAGCCGTCTTTGTTCTGGGTTAGGCTCTAAAATGGTATTTATGGAGATGTTGGCTGGGGGAATCACTTGGGACTGGGGGTAACATGGCAGGTACACTTGACTTTTCCCCCACCCTTACCCATGATAACAGCAATGCCCAGAACTTAATGCTCAAAATAGCCTTGGCTCTATGGGTGCTGTTTTTTTCTGGACTGAGGGAGTGGCCTGAATGGCCTCCAAAAGTCCCTCCCAGCCAGACCACGTAGAGAAGGCTCTACTTGCTCCAAAAGAGACTGACCCCGGTGGGAAGCGAGGATTACCACGTTGCCCACCTGGTAGTGATGGCTGGGTTTCCTGACTTTTCTGAGGCCTGGCCCCATTTCGGAATGCTGGTGGCAGCAAACGGGAGCAGGATTCTGCTGCCTGGGGGTGGGGACGCATGTGGGGAAGCAGCTACACGTCTCGCCTCCTCGGATGTCTTCATGCTTGTGGGCACTATTGGGAGGCTGGGGCTGGCAAGCATGTTCCAGAGGGTCTGGGCATCTCTGGGCACAACCTGGGGTATAAGAAAGAAGAGGCCAAAGCTGCCATCCATGCTTTGGAATAGATAGCCCTTCCTGGGAGATGTTCACTGACCACAGTGCCTTGGTAGCACAGGCCCAGTTAGCTATCTCCACCTATCGAAAGCCAAATTCTCTTCTCCTCATCGCAAAAGATTGCCAGGGGCATAAACTGGGCGACAGTCAAGCCTAGTTGCTGGGAACAACCCTTTAGCTTCTGAGACGACCAAGCTCTCTGCTCCCTCTTGGGAATAAACTCCATAAGGAAATGCTTGCCCTTTGCAGATGAGCCCGAGAGCCATCTTGGAATGTCGAGTGAAATGGTGTGAGCCCCTCACGGCAAAGCTGCAGAAACCCAGCCGCCAGGGGTGCCCTCGGCAGGGGCGCGCAGAGAGAGCACCCCACATCCAAAGCTAAAAGTAGCTCTGAGTCCTTTCTTCATGGAACATTTCCAAACCACATGGGGAGATAATGGGAAATGGAAAGGGAGAAGCAAATGGAGAACAGGAGAGAAGTGGGAAAGAGAAGGGAAAAAAGAAGAAAAAATAAAAAAACAGAAAAGTGAGAAGTTAAAGAGAAGCCTCGCCTGGCTCTCTGTCAGCTGGTCTCCCCGAAGCGACTGGCACCCGTACAAGGTGTCCACAAGCCAAGTGTCTCCCTCACAGACATTACAGTCCCCCATTATGGCTGGCTAACAGAAATCAATCTTCTTAATGCTGCCTCGAACAGAGAGGGAGGCCAGCCAAGTCTGGCAAGAGGATCCAGCCGTGTATCAGCTGCACCGGGTGTCTGGCAGGAAAGGGTCAGGTTTCTCCCATCCACCTCCTCTCCTGGCACTGAGACAACACAATGCCCACAGTGCCCGCAGGGGACAAGGCAATGGGGTGGCCAAGACTGATGTTTCAGACAGGCCTGGCCCAGATGCCTCTGCTCAGCGTGCCTACGTCCGCTTCTACCCCGCCCACCTTGGATGTCTGGATCCACTTTCCAGCACAAAGATGTCTGCAACTTGATCTCACCAACGTGCCTGCAAACAACCCTCAACACCATAACTCCCCCGCCCAAGTCAGGGAGCCAGAATGCATATGGACTTAAGAATATCCTTTAAGAATATTCTGGATATTTCTCAAGGGTCAGTGGCAAGCCATTAGAAGATAAAGTCTTCTGGATCTGATGCCTTGCGAGGGTGGAGACGGACCCAGAAGCTTCTCTTGGATGGAGTCAGAAATCCAGCAGAGTTAACGGTGTGGAAGCAGGAAGCTGGATTTTCCTACCTTGAGAACCTCAGCCAGCTGTGAGTCTCAGCGTGGAAGTGAGGAAGTTGATTCCCGTTGTTAGCATCTGTCCAAAAACATTCTTAGTTGCTTTCTGGCCAACGTGGATTGATAATTTTGTTTCAGATTTGGGGATGGTTACTAAGGGAATGGAGAGAAAAGTGTTTGCTATGTAAATCTTATCATTGTTTTCCAAATTAGCATCAACACAAGCTGTAACTTTGAAAGACTTTGAAGCTAATTATCCCATGTACGAGTAAGACAAAACAGACACAAGAGGAGAATTCCCAAGTGGGTGACAATACTGTTATTTAACTATTTATAGTTTTCTTTTGCCACTTGATAAGAAGAAGATGGATGCTAAGTGAGAGAATGGCAAAGACCCTGTGGGTAGGGAGGTCAATTCCAAGGCCTCCCATCCGCCATGCTATACCTGAGCAGTGATTGCATTTGCAAGGGGAAAAAGTAGAAGCATCTCGAATGGTGCTTGATGACAAACCAGTGTATATAGCCCCCAAATCACAAGGGGACAAGAAGTAAATCCTAAAATCAGAGATGAGGATGAGAAGGACCACCAAGTCCCAAGAATAGAATCCGGTTAGTGGAAAAGAAATGGAAGGTGAGTAGAAAGGATTGCAACTCTTCTGAATGTTTGCCATCTTTAATTTCCACTCTAAATAACGCAGCTTTGATGATGCGATCTTTTTGCCAGAGGCAGTCTACATTTAACGACTTTAAGACCAGTTTTCATTTTCTAGAAAAAGAACGTAACTTTGGGAAAAGAGTACGTTAGGAGGCGGTGATCCTCAAACTCCCATGTGCCAGGGACACCAGTCTCTGGGGGGTTCTATTAGAAAATCAAGAGCGTCACTCGTGGACATCAGTCAGGGACTGAATGGGTCTTGAGGGGAACTAGTAGTATGAGTTTTCACTCATCTTTCCAGGAGGTTTCTTTTCAATGGGCAGCCAGGTTTTAGAACTGTGGCTTGGGTCTCTCTGTTACCCACCCATCAGAGAAGCCTGGCTATTGGACTACAAAGACAAGGACCCACTCACACTTGGTAACAGCTTACCTTACAGGAGAAAGCCTCCCCAGGAGAAGAAGGGTAGCCAGCCTAGGAAGCTACATTCCCTGCTGGGGCCTTTGGGGGACAATCTCTCCCAAGTGCAGTCAGGTTGTTATCAGAATCTAGTTCCTTAAACTTAGAGAACTGAGGTCCCCATCACTTTGCTGGCTGGCTGCCAGGGCTCCTCCAAATTAGTACCCAGCAACCAGTCTGGTCCTGGCAGGTGGCCCTCTTAGAGTCAACAATAGCATATTTGATCCTTCTCGTGCCTGGAATCTTCCTGCACCCTCCTCTGCTTTTAAGGGCTTGTGGGATTGCATGGGGACTCACCGGGACAGCTGAGGATAATCACCTGGCCTTAGAGCCAGCTGACTGGCAACCGTAATGCATCTTCAAAGTCCCTACACAGCAGTACCCGAGATGAGTATTTGACTGAATAACCATGGGGCAGGAGTTTGGAGACACATCTTCAGACTGGTGCCTTCCCCTTGCTCCTACCAGCTTGTCCTGCTTCCGCCTGAGTGAGGACTCAGTGAAACTATTCTTTCCCAGTGTCACACACAAGCAATCAGTAACTGGATACAGAGCGCTTCCAGCACCCAGGCCTGCCCAGAAATAGGGAGGGATGCCAATCCCAACCGAGAAGAGAGAAGGGTTCTCAGAGCCTTCTGGCACCATGAAGATGAAGAGAGGGGAAAATGCCTCTGGTCCCCATTCAAGCCTTTCATTGCCTTAATTAGAGCTCCAGTAACAGTGAAGCAAGGCTTGCAAAATTAAGATCTGTAGGCAAAGTCTGCAGCAAGACAAACGCGGTCCTTGTTCCTGGGAAATTTGGGTCTGACTAGCTAGAGATAATCCTCAATAATGGCGTAGCATGTTACAGACACCCTTCTGACTCATGGCTTCTAGCCCACTGGCCACACCCCAGCCACTGAAGGATTATCCGCCATGCAAATCTGATCACGTTCCTGCCTGTTACTCATCCTCCTGTGGCTCTCCACTCGATGCCAAAGATTCCAAGTTCCTTGAGTATGTCAAAGGCCCCCCAATCTGGCCCCTGTTGGTCCCTGAAACCTCATTATTCCTGGCCTCACACTGTGTCCTGCTTGAGTGTTCCAAACTCCTAAGGCACATTGTGACACTCCCCATCTCCATGTCTTTGCTCTGGCTGACTGCCTAGATCTTTCCCCCCAGTCTTTGGAGAATCTTTAATCACCCAACACTCAACTCAAATGTCTACTCCTTCAAGAAGGATCTTCTGTCTCCATGGCTAGGCCGGATTAGGCACCCCTGAAGGTTGATTTCCAGTTATGCATCTATTGCCTCCCCTAGACAAAGAGGACCCTGGACTAGCCAGCTACCTGGTACAGCATAGGCACTCAAAGATGTTTGCTTACAAGAACATGAATAACGCCTGTGACAAGAACGTGGAGAACTCAGACCCAGATCTGTGCACTGGAATGATCTGTGTGGGTGTCAGGGAAAAGCGAGAGCAGGGTTCAGTTTGCAGACCTTGTTTCTTCACACACAAGGCCCATTGCAAAATGAAAAGGCAGGGCCTGTTGTTAAGATGTATCAGACGTTTCAAGACAGCAGTACGTTAAAGCAAGCAGGCTGTTTGCAAAGGTGGAGCCCCACGTGACTCTGCAGGTCCTGTGCCCGTGAAAGTCGGCCTGCCAGCCTGCAGTCTTGACGTGGGCTGAAGGGTGGCCCCACACGGGCCGCAGTCCTCATCTTCCATCTCCCCAAAACCCTCCAACCTGACTTGAAATGCCTAACAATTTAACCTTTCCATACGGTCTTTTAGTTGAAGGGGGACTGTAATTCAGCTTCCCCTTTAGTGAAGAGGTAAAGACCCCAGCCACGTGGTGTTGCACGTCTATGCCAATAGCCAGGGACCCAGACAGCTGAGACACAGTGGTGGAGAAGGACGGGTCACACCAATGTGCCTGCGTGCACAGCCAGCCTCTCTGTGCAGCTGGGCCCACAGGTGCCGGGCAGCAAGATGGAGCCAGCCAGCAGGGCTGTGGTGCCAACCAGTTGGGGCCCCCGAGCACAGCAGAGTCTTCTTGGGGAGGGGGACATCCTGGTGGCAGCAGGGTGGGCTCTGGAAAGAAGCAGTCTGTCCCAGGCACACACAACCAATGATGGGACTTTCCCCTAAGGGGCCAAGAGCTACAAAAAACAGAGATCTCTAAGCCAGTTTTTTTAAAAATACTGTTGGGTGGGGGTGGAGAAGCTCTCACGGGCCGCCACAGAGTGTGGGGTTGCGGGGGTGGGGGGTGGCTCCAGATCACGGGAAACCTGGACCTGACCTGACGGCAGCCAGAAAGGAAAGAACCTGTGAGCATAAGTTTCTCCCTCAGTGTCTCTATGTCATCTTCCCACATGTTCCCTCTGTCCAGCACCTTCGGCTGCAATTGGTTTCTGTTCGGACACAGTGGGACCATGCGACAGCCCCCCAACCCACCTACCCACCCTGTGCTGGGCTCTCTGTCCCTGCACTGTGGCTCTGCTCCCTCAGCCACTATGCTCTGGCCCATTCTCTGTGTGTCCCGCATTCCCAAGGGAGGAGTCTGATTTGCCTGACATGAGCCCAGGCACGGAGGCCTTCGTGGCTGGCCAGAAAGCGATAGAAGACCATCACTGGTCTAACTAGCCATGCACAGGTGATAGGTTATAAGGTTAGAGTCCCCAGCCGGGCCCATGCAGCCTCCCCTGAGGGTGTGGGCAGGGCAGGTAGGCAGGAAGGACCCTTTCTAGCACCAGACAAAGCAGTCCCTGCAGGGTTGCCCTGGTGGTTAATGGTGCAGACGGACAGGAAGGCAGTGGCACTGGAACAATCTTCATGCTGGAAAGGACAGGCTCTCAAGAATCAGAGAAAGGGCTTCCGGTCTGGAAGAAGACACCAGAATTGGGTACAGGAAAAGGCAGAGTAAGACCTGACTCCTGGTCACAGAGACTCTGCTGCATCTCTGACCCTCTCCCATTAGAGCTGTCAGCAGAGGAAAACTATAGGAGAGGTAGATCCTAATACCAAGAAAAGACAGAGAAAGAGGGAGCCCAGCACCCTGATCCCAAGTCCTTCTATGGTATGAGCATGTTCAAGCCCGAACATCCTTACTTTCCACACAAGTTGATCCACACAAGCTGTATATTTTAATAAACATATTTGAAAGTCATGGGGAGCCAGGCTCAGCCAATATCTTCACCTTCTGACCTTACTGCGACGATGACCTTACTGCGACGAAACGACAACTAACCCTGAGAATAAAGGTACTCATAGAAGTGTTGTTAAAGGCATTCTTCAAGGAGGCCAAAGCGGTTTCTTGGAAAGGCAAGTATGTCCCATTACCATTTTGTTTAAATTCTTTCACTTGTTTACTTACTCAATAAATATGTGCTTACCGAGAAATGATTCTGTGATGTGCGTTCTGTGGGATCAAATCCAGATGCCCCAGGACAACTTACAGTGTCTATCCAGCCTCTGCCTGCTTCTCCAGTCAAGCAATCCTCAAAACTGAGTGGCATCAGATCACCTGGAGGCTTGTTAAAATAGAGATGGCTGGACCTCATCCCCAAAGCTTCTGACCCAAAAGGTCCATGATGGGGCCTGAGAAGTTGGGTTTCCAATAAGTTCCCCAGTGATGGTGATGCTGCTGGTCAAAGGACTACCAGGGGAGCTACTGCCCTTACTTCACCTTGTTACCATGGCCAGCTCCAGCCTCTCTCCCTACTCCATGGCCTCCTCTCACACACAGACGCCTTCCCACTACTACTGAACTTCTTCTAGTTTCCATGTCACACCATGCCCTAACTCTCACAGATCTTTACACATGCTCTCTCCTTTACCTAGAACACAATCCCTCCCCACATTCCCCTGTCTCGCTCTGCTGGATGATCCAACATAGATGTCACTTCCACCAGGAAGGCCTACGTGACTACTCTCCTCTCTCTTATTTGCTTCTCACATGTCACACTGGGCTGGGCCTCCTGCTCTGAGCTTTGGGAGCAGCCTGCACGTCCCCTCCTATAATCCTGAGTGCACTGAATCATCAGAGCTGGTCTGACTGATCCTCTGTGAGGGCAGAACTCAGATCACCCTTGTCACCATTTCATCCTCAAGGCCTGGCCAGGAAGCAACAGGTGCTCAGCAAGTATTTGTAGAATGAATGAACAACATAAACCTGATCATTGTCATATGGAGATATTAGCTTACACTCATATTAGACGGGATTTTAATACCTTATACCTACACTACCACAGTGGTTCTCCAGATTTGATTCCCCCCAGTAACATCATGTCACCTGGGAACCTCTTAGAAATGCAAATTCTTGGCCCCATCCCAGACCCTCTGAGTTGGAAGCTCTGGGGTGGAGCCCAGCAATCTGGTTTTACTAAGGCTCTGGTGGTTCCAGGGCACTCTCAAGTTTGAGAACCACTGCACTGCCATATAATAAGTTCTTAAAATCAGTGGAAATACTTAAGTATTCTAAAGGTCAAAGTGCTCTCAGGCTTTGGTGAAGGGCACTGACCTGAGAACGCTCCTACACAGAGGTCTTGGGTTTGGTCTACACTCGTGAGGAGATGTAACCCCAAGTAGTCCAGGTAGAACCCATAATTATCTAAATTATTAATATTTATAAAAGAGTTACTCCAAGGATGGAGGAGTCACTGCGGATGAAGAGAGCTTGGAGGGGAGACAATCACTTTTCAAACAGAAAAGCAGTGACCAGGAAACCCAGGTGAGATGAAAGTTAGTTTCATGGCAGGAATCAGAAGCACGGGCGGGGGAGGTATTCAGTTCACTGGCAAGCTTGGGGGAGCAAGTATTTCCAAATTCTGTGAGCCGCCCCATCATGAGACGTCAACACAGTCGGCATGAGGGGTGAGAGCTGCAGAAATGACTGACATTTGGCCACCGGCGCCTCAGGGCTCATGAGGAGGCTCCAGGCCCAGAGTGGGGCCACAGGAGGGGTTAGGAATGACAAAACCTCGGATGGGGACAAATGGAGGAGGTTGGCACTGCCCAAGGCAAAGACTATCCCATACTCTCTCCAAAGTCGGGGTCAACGAGGCCAGGTCCTGTGATCTAGGGGAGATCAGAACACAGGTGGCCTCAGAAGGCTTTGGAAAGAAGAACTCCAGCCTGAATGTGGGGGGCTTGTCCCCGAAGTCCTACCAGAAAGTGCGCACTTCCCTTTAAAGACTCAGAACCTGCCAACTCGTGCCACTGGACATTGAAGCAAAATGGAAAGAAGAGTCTAGCCTTGCTTGTTGAAACCTGACCAGCGGCACCCTATAGATCTACCATACGCTTCTCAGCTATTTACCTCTGCACGGTTTGCTCTCAGATAGTCTTCATAAGCCAACAGAGCATACTCTACACAGTGAACAAAGCTAGCCTTGGGCCGTCTTTAGGATCCCAGAAGTGGGTAGAGGAGTCATGGATCTGTGGTCTTTGCCTCCCTACCTGTGTGGTGTTACCCCCAAGAAAGGAGCAGGGAGGGGTGGGATTCCCCCCACTAAAACCAGATTTGCCACATGGAGCCAGAAAAATCATTCAGTGGGTCACTGAGAAAGGGACCTTATTTAAACTGATCACTTATCCTAAGTTAGGCCAAAGGTCAGGACAGAGAATCCCAAGATCCCCTCAGATATCTGGTGGAAACAATTTGATTCATGGGAAACCAACTGTTGGGAAAAGAATATGTGTTATTGAGGTAGATATTCCTCCGATACCCAGCTCATAGTGTGAGTTCAAGCAAGTGACAGATCCTCTGATTCTCAGGGTTGTCTCAACCCTGAAATAAAAATCTCCTAAGCAGGGTTGTTTTAGAATTAAACAAGGTGTCCCGGTATCTCTCATAGACACCCAATAACTCTTATAGGTACTGACCTCATGCCTCTCGATTATGGAGACCCGCTTGTCTGAATCCTGTTTCATAAAAGGAAGGCAGCATGTAATGCCACAACATCGTCCTGAACTATGGGAACGCCACAGTTTATAATGATCCTTGTAAATGACTTTTAAAAAATTAATGATGAAAGCATTCTTGCCTTTCAGTTGGGTTTGACAAAGTGCCTTTGCCTTTTTCTTGACTATTAGAAATGTGATAAGTACACTGCCAAAAGTCACCTGATGAGCTTTCTGAGACCTGCCCCCAACCGCACCACCCCAGGAGGAACTTCTCATCCCCACTTATTCACTAAGTCCTAAAATTTTCACTAGAGATTTTTTTTTGTTTAATTTTGTTCTGTTTTGTTTGTGCTGAGGACATCCCCTGTATTACTTTGCCCATAACAAAGTACCATAAAGTAGGCGGCTGATTCAACAGAAACGTAGTGTCTCGCCATTCGGGAAGTTCCACTTCCAAAACCAAGGTGTTGGCAAGGTCTCACACACTGCTGGGGGCTGTGAGGGAAGGATCCCTCCATGGCTGTGAGGGAAGGATCGCTCCATGGCTGGTGGATGGCTCTCTTCTCACGCCATCTCCCTTCTGAGCAAATTGCCCCTTCTTACAAGGACACCAGTCATATAGAACTGAAACCACCCTTCATTTTAGCTTGGTTGTTTCTATAATCACCTTATCTCCAAATAAGGTGACATTCTGAGCTCCTGAGGGCCATAACTTCAATATGAATTTTGACCCAACTCAACACCTAACATCCAGCAACCTCACTCATGGACATTTGTGCCAAGTGGGGGGTGAGAGGGCCACATTAGCTGGCCCAACTCCTTCAGAGAACAGCACATTTCCACAGTGGAGGGGAGAAACTTGCACTCCCGATACAAAACTCGTCCTCAGGAACACCTGCCCTGGGAAAGCTAAGTAGGAGGACATGCACTTGGCCTCAGACGGATTCCCTTTCGGGAATCCCACCGATAAATTTAGAGACTGGACCTGTAGGCTAGGCCTATGGCTGATAGGCCTATGTTCACAGCTGTATTAACCATCCTGGAAGCAAGGACCTTCCCCACAGTGGCATCGACGGCTCTGCTGGTCCCACACATCATAACTATATAACCAAGGAGTTGGTAGCAAGGTTTCTCACTTCTCATTCTTCCCTGCCAGCAACTCTGTTAAATCTTAGGATAAGAACTGCTAGAAGGCTTTGCTCTTGCAGGAATAATCAGGAGTAGGCACACAGTTAAAGGAAGTGAGTGTTGTAGGTAAAATATGGAGAGAAAATCCCACAGGGTTCCCCTTACTTTCCAGAATTTAGAGGAACTCCCCAAAGGATCTCTACATCAGGGATAAAGGAGGGGGACAGAGGAAGGGCTAGGGCACCTACCAGGATTTACACAGAGAGCAAAAAATACGGTAAAGACAAAGAGGCACATCTTGGGAGATTGTGTTCTGCATCTCTCAGACCCATCTGAAGCTTTCACATCGGGCCAGGTGGACAGTGCCCAGCGGCTGTCAGACCCCGGCCCTGAGCGTCTCACCCCCTCGCCGCCCAGAGCGGCGGTGCCTTTGCTGACAGCCTTCTCAGCCAAAGCATGGACTCCCCTTGCCTTTTCAAACAAAATGAATGTTTCTTGGTTCCGCTTTAAGGTGAATCCCGGAGACACCTCCTCTGAGCCATCCTCTCTGAAGGCTGCACCATGCCACGGGAGCCTCCTGGAAGGAGTCCAAGTCCTGACCTTGCCCTTCCAGCTGCGGCAAGCCTCTCCACGCCGGGTCCTCTCCCAGCCTCATGCATGTTCCATATTCATGTCTATGAAAATTAAAAGCCCTGAGATTTAATTAGGGGGATGCACTGGGAGAACGAATGGGCAGAGCTTGGTGGTCAGCCAGAGGGAGACTGCAGGCTCAGGGCTGGGGCTGTCTGAACATTTAAATGGAAGAAGTCAGTGCCTATGCATACCCATCACCCCAGTGACCATGGCAGCCCGTTCTGGTCCTCCCTCAGACAGAAAGCTGAAGCCCTTTTGCCCGAGAGGGTTATCATTTAGGAGCAAAAAAGACTCTTCTGCCCCATTTTAGCAACAGTCTTTTGAGCAACGAGTTCAGTCATTCCAAAGAACTAAAACTCCAAATCCGGGGAAGGGTCCTGGCAGGAGAATCCAGTAGAGAGTGCTGGGAAAGCGGGCCATGGGCTCTGAGGCACGAAGCAAGCATGAGCCTCTGTCACCTTGCAGCCATGGAGAGAGGCCCCAGGACAGCAGCGCCCCTTCTAGGTCTGCAGGAATCAATGAGGAAGCTATTTGCACTGGATGCTGAACTCCTCTCAACCCAAGGGCCCAAGAGCGTTTCTGGCTCTGGTGTGGCCACGGACTGTGTGATCTCAGACAAATTCCTTAGCCTCTCTGGTCTCCACCTCAGGGCATTGTTATGAAAATGGCATGAGCCCATGATAATGCATGAACATCATCCCTAGCAGGCACGTAAATGCTAACTAGCCCTTTCAATGATTGTATTCCTTCCCCGTAACACTGGCTTGGGGTCATGCTCTGCAGAGAGACACCAGACTTTGAAGAGGGACTGGAGTGGTGACTTTTCCTTGGGCCAGTCTCTCGACCCATTTTCTCATCTGAAGAATGCAGGCAGGATTACCGTCTCCTGCTTGAGGTCTCAAAATGACACCAGGAAAAGGAAAGCGCTCTGGGATCCCTGATGAGGCAGGTGTGTATTTTTACACTTGATTCAAGAGCGCGTTCCCTAGAGTCAGACTCATCATGCATTCTGACTGTCTTTTAAGCAATTGCTCAACCTCTCTGTGTGCCCGTTTTTCACCTGCAACAGAGGAACAATAAAAGCAAACGTTGTGTTGGTGACCACAAAGATGAAAAGGCAGATGCCTGCAAGTTTGTTTCTTGGGGCGAGAACTTTTAAGCTCTACTCTCTTAGCAGCTTTCAAAGACACAGTGCGGTGTTACTAACTGTAGTCGCCGTGCTGTGCGTTACATGCCCAGAACTTATTTCTTCTGTCCCTGGAAGTTTGTAGCTTGTGACCACCTTCAGTTTTTTCAAAGAGAAATCAGTAATTATGTGTGGTCATCGAGTATTGTGGGGATCACTTTACAATAGGTACAAATATGGAATGATTTGGCTCTGTACCTGAAACTAATAAAATGTTGTGTGTGAATGATATCTCAATAGGAAAAAAATCATAGGCGGACTGCACAAAGGACAAAAAAAAAAAGTTGAGCTAAATGCTTAGAAGAGTGCCTGGCCCATCGTAAACCCTTGTTAGTCTTATTATATTGCGGGTTTTGTCCTTATTGTTATCAATAGTCGCACACACAACAATTGGGGTCCTATTTCTTCCTTTAGGGTTCGTGCTTACCCGGCAAGGCCAGAGACCCAGCCCCCTATATAAAAACCAGAACACTGGGAAAGTGACTTGGTCTCCCCTCCTCCCGTGGTAGCCACCCCCTTGAACCAGGGCTTCTCTCCACACCACAGTCCTATGAGGCTGGCTTTCCTGGTTTCATGTTTTAAAATCCAGGTGCTACAAGTCAGCATCGGGCCTGCCTGCTTTCTGCTCACTTGGATGCATTTTCCTGTTGTTGGGAGCCGAACAGGCTCATGTAACAGCCCGAGAGAGGAATGAGGTTTCCCTTGCCAGGAAAACCCAGTGGGTGATGAGGCCGGAGGCAAAAGCACGTCCTCTCTTCCGGGCCAGATTGTGCACAAAACACCGATGAGCCAACAAGGGGAGGCTCTGATGCCTTAGAAGTTGTGGGTCCCAGGCAAGGAGGGCTGCTCTTTTAACCCGGAAGCCAAACTCTTTCGGTCAGAGACTGTGTCTGTTTCCTGATGCCACTCTAGAAAATCACTGCAAACTCAGTGGCTTAAAATAACGCACATTTTCTATCCTGTGGTCTGGAGATCAGAAGTCTCAAATCAAGGTGTCTGCAGGGCACATGTCTTCTGTAAGTCCTCATCCCATGGAGAGGTCCACGTAGGGATGGTCTGTGGTCCGGAAGAACCCCAAACCATCCCCAGCTTGGCCCTAAAGCTCAAGCTGAGTCCCCAGAGAAGTGGGTTTGAGTGGTTGAAACATCAGGGGAACAAGGTTGCTGTGGACTGGAGCAGCCAGAGGTTTGGCTGACAAAAAGCAAGAAAGGAAAGACTGTCCCAGGCTGGCTCAAGATGCTGCCATAACGGCCAGCAGGGCCACATCTAGGGGTCTACAGGAGTGGCTGCATTGGAACAAGCAGGGCCAGAGCCAGGCTGAGATGGGCCCAGCAAGTGGGGGCTGCAGACGGCCAGGCAGCTGGAAACCTGCAGCCAGACTCTTCCAGCTGAAATAGCCCATCAGGGAGACCGGTGCAGCCTCATCTTAGAGATGAGGGAATGGAGTCCAGGGAGAGACAACACCCACTCCCTTCCTTGAGCTGTGATGGTTCGGGAGGCAGCTGCAGCGAAAGCCCTTTCTTTGTTCCTGGTCCAGGCCCTTCCCTCTGCATAGATGGTGTCACTGTCTCCTGTGTTCTGAGGAGTCACAATCATGTGACCACATGACTCAGAGAATCATCTGGCCTTATGGTAGAGGACAAGACGGACATAATCAGAGTTGAGCGCTGAGCTCAAGGGCCCCCGAAAACAAAGCTAACCAGAAATGTGAATAAGAAGTGGGTGGGGGAAAACTGACTGAATGCAGTCTTTTTCTGATGGAACCTGATGTTCATTTTGACAAGAACCTCTTGATACATGTCTGTGGGAGCCAAGGCTTCAGGGTAAGGGCTACCTTCCCCCGGGGAAGGCAGAGGAGAGAAAAGAGGAAGAAGGGGCGAGCTAGGGAGGGGACCGAGATGTGGCAGGGCTGGAGTCTCTGCAGAGCTCCAAGGAGAGACTTTGTGTGGTTGTCGGACAACACAAGAGGGGACATAAGCAAGGTCGGGGGCAGGGAAGGCCATGAAAAGCCTGTGTCCAGACCGCTGCAGTCACAGAACAGAGTCTGGGAACTCCCAGACTGTAGAGTGGGGGTGAGCCAGGGCACATCCCACCCAGCTCTCTGAGGGCCAAGCAGGTCTCCCAGGTGACACTCGGATCACATCTTTTCGCCAACAGGAGCCATAAATGGTCGATAATCAATAATAGCTGCAATCAAGGGTGACTTCGTCAAACAAGTTGGGACTCTAAAGCTTTCTGCTGTGCCATCTCTACACAAAGCATTTGCCTGGGCCCCATCCTAGCTCAGGCCCAGGCGCCCAGTGGCACATGGGGGCACATGTGTGCTCACGTACAGGTTCATCCTCCCCAGGCTCTCACCACCTCCCTGCTCTCCTCACCCCTCATCTGGCTCCAGGGCTCAAGCCCCCACATCAACCCCTCCTCTCACCCAGCGCCAGGGCCCCTTCTGCCCCCTTCCTTCCCTCCCCTATCCATCCACTCACTTCTACACCCCCAAATCCCTCCTCCAAATCCTCCACCTCTATCATGGTACCCCCAGTCTTACAAGTCTATCCTTCCCTGATCCTCTACCCCCAGGTGACCATCCCCTGCCCCCTTCCCTTCATGGCTAGGGGTCCTTCTTCACATCCTCAGCACCCAGACTGCCTTCAGCTCCTCTCCAGCAGGACCCTGCATTCTTCCTCTTTTGAGGACTCAAAATTTTGGAATAATTCTTAATTCCTCTTTTCCTACACCTGCCCTTGATATTCTGCCAGGCACCAAATTCTGTGCCTATTTCATAAATATCGTTGAATTGAAGTGTTGATAAAATCACCTTGTGGTGGGAGCACAGAGTTCTGAGTTCTAGAACAAGGTCTGACACTGACTATGGAACTCTTTATAAATCTCAGTGAGCTTATCTGTGAATGGGGGGGGTTGAAATAGGAGAGCTTTATGGACTCTGGCAAACACTGTCCCTCACCCGCTCATTATCCAGTCTCTTTGTGCTCCTTGGCAAAACAATGATTCTGTCTTGGGTAGTGATATGCTTCCTGGGCAGCCAGTCCTAGCCTAAGGGTGACGTGTGCTGTATCCTGCGGGTCCTCCTGGTCCAAGAGTCATCACCAGCCATGGGTAAAAGCTGCATGCAAAAGTTGCCATGCAAAAGTCGCAAAAAGGAAAGGCATCTGCTTGTTTGATGTTTCCATGGGAAGAGAGTGGCCTACATTTAGAGGCTCAGAACCCTGGGAGTTGGACAGACCCTGAGGTCCACAGGGTCCCCAATTCTGGTTCCACTCAGACACCCAAATAGTGTTATGACAATCTCTCTGCTATTGGGTTATCATCTGGGCCCATATAGAAGTTTCTCCTACCTGTCCCTCTGAACTGGAAGGACAGGTGCCAGACAAGTCTTCAGATGTGTCAGATGTTCCCTGTCCCCTGTGGCTCCTTTTTTTCCAGATTTAGCTGGAACTTCAGCTGTCAGGACAGGACTGGTTTCCAGATCCCGCATCATACCAGTCCTTGAGATGTACCAAACACTGCAGCCCTCCATCCCTGCACATAGTAGGACTTGACTTCCCACACCAGGTTCTTGATAACAATACTCTTCTTAACGACTTAGCGCCCAACCCCCAGCACTTTGCATAGTGTTCAGTGCTAAGAGGAGAATTCCCCAGCTGTTCATGGACAATCTCTTTGGGAATGGTCACTACACAGAGGCATGGGCCCTCTTCCCCTCTGATCTTAAACTGATTTCAGGTAGGCTGGAATACAGAAAGCCATCTAGACCAGGAACACTCAAAATAGTCTTTGGGGTGTTGAGCGGAGACTTTCCCCTCTGCTGGGCAAATGTCCCAGCCCAAAGGACTCAGTGACCCACAGGAGCTCCTCTGTCCATTCCTGCCTCCAGTCTGATGACTCTAGGTTCGCAGCAGGACCACAAGCGCCTCCTGCCCTGTGCATGGGACTTGGCCTAACCATAGACATCTGCAGGCCTTTCTCCAAACCAGAGGCATTCTTCCCCCCACCACCTCCCAGAAGCAAAGTGTGAATACCTCTTTGTGCTGTTTCATTAGCGACTGTTTATGGGAACTATGTGTTTGGGGGCATGCGAAGCCCTGGTGCGGTTCTTGCAATCATTCCGGCTTCAGACACTCAGAGAGCCAAGTGGACATTCAACTTCCAACTACTTAGCAGCAGTATCCCAGCAGTGCAGGGATGTGACCAAAGCTGGGGTTCCTCTCAGGGATCTTCTCCCCAAAGGGAGCCAGGCTGAAAATGGGAAGGGAAGGAAGCCGAGATTCGGTCACAGGCACAGAAGAAACACCTTGGGCATGGCTGGGGCAAGCTCTGCCATGTGGAGAGACCCCAGCCCCAAGCAGCTGGTACGGGACACTGAAGAAGGAAGAAATTACCTCTCCCCATCTTAGAGGCCAATCAGCCTTGGAGTAGCTCTGGCACACCCCTTAAGCCACATTGCTCTGTGCATATAATATGGTGGACCCCATTCCTTGTCTCCAGCAGAGCCCCTTCACCCCCACAGATGCCCCCTAGTAGTTGAGAGGTGAGGGCTCAGTCGCCATTTGCAGACTCTCCACTAGAGGGCAGCTCTGAGCGGGGCTCTGCTACTCTTCCTGGGAGCTCTGAGGGCCTTCAGGACTCAGGGCTCTGGAAGGACTTCCCAGGTGGTGGAGGGTGAGGCATCCCCTCCACTGTTGGACATTCTGGGTCCTCCATAAATCAGGTCTCTGAAGCCACATGGCCCAGCACCCTCCGTCTGAGGTCAGAACAAGCTGACCTCACACTCTGCTGTCTTAGAGGGCCCAGATGTCCTGGCCTCTTCTGTGGTGAAGAGGGAGCCCAGGGTGCAGCTGAGATCTGAGAAACACGTCAAAACAGCCCATGCGGCCCCTGAATGTCCCTTTCAGAATTCTCCAGAGGTTTGCTTCTCTCAGAACCACAGGGGAAGGATGAAGGGTTTTACGGGGCTGACATCTTGCTTATCCCAAGCTAAGAGTCACGAGGTAGGACCTGGAGCCTTTGTAACAAGACAAATGAAAATGTGGCACGAGTCTAGGTGTTGGCTTAGTGAAGCTCTTAGAAGAAAGCCCAGGTTGTAGAAAACACAAAATCAGGGCTGCTCTGGTCAGAGGTGGATAAATGAATCCCACCTCTGAGTAGCCCGACACTACCCAACCTCTCCACCTCTGGCTTTGAGTGCCTCTTGGAGAGGCTGAAAGTCTCAAGGATTCAATTTGAAAATCATGAGACAAGGCATCCTGAGGCCTTGGGCATGGTCATAAGACCAGGCATCCGCAGGCCAACGCACATGGGCAAGTAAAGGGAAGGAGGTTAGGAAGCAGGAGACCCTCCTCACATTGGGACAGTCCATCTGTTGACAAGATGAGCTGTGACATCTGCAAAAACCCTGGGAAAACTCTGGCCATCTAAGTAGGTTCCTGATAGGCAGGAACCTACTAGGCCAGGGTCTCTGATCATGAGCTCAGCTGCCACTCTGGCTGTCACAGGCTCAGCCAGAGTAGCCTCAGACACAAGGACTCCTTGAGGCCAAGATATGGCCTCACCTGTGTCCAGGTCCAGGCCCTGTGCCAGGATGCAGGATGCTAGGGTGGGCAGCAGTGTGCTTCATTCAGCCCAGGAGGCAGGGGCCCTGAGCCTGGCAAGACCTTTGGGCTCAGAGACACTGTTTTGTCAAATTTTCAGAAAACACTCGAAGGAGCATTTTACGTTGTCCTAAGGGGCTCCCTAAAAAGGAAGTGGATCTTAAAATATGCATAGCAACAAATAAACAAACGGTCCCACACTCATGTGCACATATAAAGCTCACAGGTACAATATGAGCACCCACCCCAGTGTGTGGCTTGCATACTTTTGTGATCCAGATTACAGTGCCCCGAGGCAGTATTGCAAAGATGGGTGGACCTGGGCCAAGTGCACTCTGTTGCTATCTAGCTCTAGGTCCTCGGGGAAGTCACCCCACCTCTCTGAGCCTTTGCTTTCTCATTTGTTAAAGTGCATATGGCAGAGCCATCCGCCTCCAAGGCTAATTACGGGAGCTAAATGGGAAGCTGGTCTACAGAGCCCCCGTCTGAGATCTGTGACTGACCATGTGTGTGGACACCCAGGATGACAGTGCTCAGTTGCGGGGGGGGGGGGGGGCTCTGGAAACAAGAAGGAGTTCACCCACTCTCTCAGTTATGGACCATGGCCTGGGCAGCCATCACCGCTTTTTAGGTCAATTTTCTAATCCAGCAGCCCCTGTGGAATGAGGGTCCTCAACCAGCGTCAGAGTGCCTGCAAGCATGGGGACTGTCAGAGGGGATGTAGGAAAGAATGTTAAAGTTCAAAGCCAACAGCCAAGAAAGAATTCTTGAGATGGCTTTGGTGTAAAGGTGATTTTATTAAAGCACAGGGACAGGACCCATGGGCAGAAAGAGCCGCTCTGGGGTCCTAAGGAATGGCCCATTATATAACTTTCAAGTTGGAAGAGGGTTAGGGATAGCATAAGTCTCTAAGGAATTTGGAAGCAAGGTTTCCAGGACCTTGAGGGGGCTAGCCATTGTTAGCAAAGGATCATTTATTACTGTCTAATAAAACCTGAGTCATGAGACCCTTCAGATATATATGGGTAGGTCATATGCTTGGGGATGATTGCCAACATGTGTCTTGGGGGCTTTAGAGTTAAAGGAAGTTTCCAAAAGTGTTTTTATATGTTAAAGTAGACTTAAACAATCCCTTGGAGGGAGTGAGGGTTGGCTAGGATTGTCTTCTGTCCTTAGCAAAGTGTCAACATCAAGGTAGCTGAGTCCCCAGAAGAATGTCACTCCGCCTGTTTCAAGGACTTGTCAGTGGGTTCTAGGCAGTAAGGCAATTTAATAATCTTTCTTCTGCCTTTGCTTCCCATGTCAAGAGGGATGGAACTGAGCACCTCTGCCTGCCTGCAGCTTGTGGGGAAGACCCAGCACTGAACCACGAGGCCCCGTGGAGGGAGGTACTGCCTGCAGGGAGACAATGCGGGGGAAAGAGCTGGGATAAATATAGAGAAAGAGAAACTGTAAATAGAGTAGTGACAGATGCAAAAGGGAATGAGCAGAAATGGCCTGGGTAGAAAGAGCAGCTTAGGAAGGCCACACAGAGACAGACAGCCCCTGACAGACAGACAGACAGAGAGAAGGACAGCCGTCCAGGACCATGGGCTTGAGTTCCCACACAGGCACAGGCGCCCACGTGAGCACAGGGAGGAAGGATGGAAACACAGAGTCCCGGCCGCCCATGACCTCTGGGCCCATTTCCTGCCTGGACACCCCAAGGACCTTTCTCTCCCGGCAGGCACTAAGTTTCTGCCAGGCCGCTGGCCACCAGTCCCGCTCCGTGCCCGGGCAGCGGCAGAGCCCGGCGGGGGCGGGCAGGAGGGGGCAGCGCAGGTCACCGGCAAGCCCAGGCAGGAGGTGCAGGAAGACACGGGCTTCAAAGAGCTCTGTCCCCCGGGGGCCGCGGGCAATCACAGAGGGCCTGCACTTGTCAGCCTTGCGTGTTAATGGCTTTAATGAGACTTGGTACAATTTTCTCCCTCGAGAAGGTGTTTTTCTTCTGTGATTCCTGGCCCTGGGAGCCTGTACCTCTTCCCTGTCCTGCCTTCACCAACTCTGTGGGGGAGTGCGGTGGAAATTCTTTGTCTTCTTTTTATGATTGTAATTAACTCCTTCCAAGGGGGATAAATGAACATGCTGTCCGTGTACCTAATCATCTGCCATCCCTCTGGTAATTCACCCAGAAGTGGAGTCGGCAGCTGTCCACAGCTAGGGAATGGCGGGGAGCGACAAGGGGGAGGGAGGGAGGGGTGGGGAGGAGGGGCTTCCCGCTCCTTGAGGGGAGAACGGTGGTCATGCTGCGTGCTCACACACGTGTTGTGTATTTACCTCCAGTGCTGGGCTCGTGGCAGTCATGGTCACACTGAGTGAGGGACATGCGGGGCTAGGCAGGGACAAATAGCTAGGCAGCTGCATGACCAGGCTCACAGCCATCCCAGATGTGGAGAAATGCTGAGGTGGACAAAACCAGAGAGAAGGGAACATAACCAGACCACCTTGTTTCTCTTGTTGCAGACAAGATATTTTCATGATAGTGACAAATTGACCACTGAAAGTGAGCAAACCTCAAAGGAGAGGTAAACATGGTGCTACCAGTGGTGACCCCCAAGAAGATTTAAGTTCCCTGGTCAGTTTTCTGTAAATTACAGACCATAAAAGCCCCAGGTAAGCAACTGTATAGGGGCCCCTCTCACTCTAGAGAGCTTTTTTCCCTTCCATTCTGTTCTCACCTTCACCTCATAAACTCTCACTTCATCGTTTTGTGTCTGCAAGATTCATTCCTCGACTCAGTGGGACAAGAACCCCATAAGCCTGTGACATCAGATACAGCCTCTGCCCAGGGGACTGGTATTTGGTGACCACACGCAAGGTGTGACGGGGACAAGTTGTCTTACCTTCAACTATGTCCTTTCAAAGTTCTCCTATTCCCTCCTATCTTTCTGAGCATGTTTCTTAGTCTGTCTTACTGATAACTGTTTTTCCACTTGCCCTTAAATGTCAGTCTTCCCCAGGTGCCACTCGGCTATCTTCTCTTGTCACTCTGAAACCCTAACTCAGGAAATCCATTCACCCACAGGACCCACTTCCCAAGAACACCAGCCCCTAAGCCAGGCCCAGGGGAGCAGAGACCTTCAAGGAGCTCAGTCTTCCAGAAGAACATCCAGAAACAAAACAATAATAAAATCGATGAGCTCAGTGCTCATTGGGATATAAGAAGGGTAGAGGGAGCCCAGCATATTTACCCTTATGTGGAAAAATGAAGGTTTTCATAGAACCTCAGACAGGTGTCGGGATGGTTAAGTAGCAGAAAGTGCTCACAAAGGAGTCCAGGAAAATGGTCAGTGAGTGAAGACACATATGACAGCCTAAGCCAACATAGAGACCCACACCAGTGTCCAGCTTACACCTTTCTCTCTGGCTGCACACCTATCCCTCCCCACAGGCCAGTCCATGTGGGCATCATGGGCACTGAAAATCTAACAGATCCCAGTGGAACGCATCACCGATCCCCAGCTGTGCTCCCCTTAGTGACGACACCACCCTTCACCCATTGGTCCAGTTGGCTGAGCTACAACTTGGGTGCCATCTACACTAGTCACAGTGTCCTGAAAGCTCCGGCAGGGTCAGGCTGGGCATGAAAACTCCTGAACTAAAAGTTAAAGATAAAAGGATAAACATTGAATTCTCATATAACCCATTACCATACACGCCATTCCAACTCATAGATAAATACACAAAGTAATTGAAAATGGACACTCAAACAATTCTTAGTACACAGATATTTGTAGTAGCACTATTCATGACAGCCAGAAGGTGGTAACAGCCCAAATGTTCCTCAGAAGACGACTGGATAAAGGGAATGGGGTGTGTCTATGAAAGGCCATCCTCTTTAGCCACAAGAAGGACTGAAGTTTCAATGCACGCTATGATGTGGATGGGCCTGGAAATCCTGCTAACAGAAGGTCACGTATTATGTGATGCCACTTACATGAAATGTCCAGAGCAGGCAAATCCACAGAGATAGAAAGCACACTGGTGGTTGCCAGGGGCTGGAAAGAAGGGGAAATGAGAAGTAACTTCTTGATGCTTGCTGGGTTTTCTTTTGGAGTGATGGAAACATTCTGGAACCAGATAGAGGCTATGGTGGCACAACATTGTGAGTGTACTAAATGCCCCTGAATTGTTCACTTTTATGTGGTTAATTTTATACTATGTGAATTTCACTTCAATATTTTTAAAGGAGCCTGCAAGGTTTTCCCATTGATTTTGGAAATAAACCCTTTTCTGTTACCAGATTAGGAATGCCAGCACTTCCAGGCAAGAAAGGCTGGCAGTGTGGACACTCAGGAGGGAAGATGGAGCCAAAGGATTGAGAAATGCCTTACAGAAACCTTCCTTCTCCTCTAGACCCTTCCTCAGAGGAGTTGGCCTCCCCCCAGCTGCCCCCATGGGGAGGCTGCATCCTCCAGAAGTTGCCTCCAGGGTCAGGACATTTATTAGCAGGGAGGGAGGGGCTCTGGCCAAGCAGCAGGCTGGAGACCAGCGGGAGGCCCCTCCCCACCAAGGCTTCCAGCCTTGGTCAATGACTGGCCTGGTCTTGGTTAGAAATGCTCATGCTGGAAGGAGCCCCGAAGGGCTTGCCCTGGGACTGTTAGCCAGGTGATGCTAATGCTGATCTAGGGTATTGCAGGCTGCAGGATTCAGGAAAAGCAGCAAGCCAGGTAAAGCAGATGAGATGGGAAGTGATGTTTGACCGAGTGGGGGACTTGCTTCCAAGTGCCCCTCTCTCCAAAGCCAAACTACAATCCAGCAGTGGCTGGTAGCAAGAGCTGAGCTGACCCTTTAATGAGCCCTCCACCAGCAAAAGGTCCAGGGCTGGAAGTTCAGGTCTGTCCATTCTCTTGACTCTGTCCATGTCTGCCTAGCTTCCTGGCCTCCGGATTCCAGCTGGAGATCAATTTTCTGCTTGTCTCTCATTTTGTTTTATCATCCCACTTTATCTTCCCTGTGCATTTTTCCTTTCCCTGAACAATTCCCGTCACTCTTCTAACTAGGAGGAGAAAGAGATAGAAGGAACAAAGGGAAGGGGGTGGGGAGGTTCTGTCAGCCTCTCCATATAATCTGGAGATTTTGAGATGGGGATAGGATCCACCTGGATGTTTATATTGTTTTTTCCCCCAAATAACTGAAGTCCTGTTGATTCTCCATTTCTCCTCCCCACTCCCCTCTCCCCATCTCCACACAACTGCTTCAGGACCTTCCAGCTTTCCCTGGAATCACTGCACCAGACACAGCCTTCTGGCCCACCTACCTCTCTCTCCCAGCTCCTCCTTCTCCATCCCATCCCAGAGGACATCTGAGCACTTCCCTTCCCTACATCAAAGTGTGGTTTTGGACCACCAGCCTCAGCATCCCCCAGGAACTGGTTTAAAAAAAAAAAAAAAAGCAAATTTGCAGGACATGCTGCAGACCTACCGATTCAGCAACTCTGGGCAGGGCCCAGTAATTTGTGTTTTAATAAGCTCTCCAAGTGTTTGTGATACCTGCTGAAGTTGAAAACCACCGACCTACTTGGGGCGCCTGGGTGGCTCAGTTGGTTAAGCGACTCCCTGCAGATCAGGTCATGATCTCGGTCCTGGGATCGAGCCTCACATCGGGCTCCCTGCTCAGTGGGGAGTCTCCTTCTCCCTCTCCCTCTGCTGTTCTGCCTGCTTGTGCTCTCTTGCTCTCTGTCAAATAAATTTTTTAAAAAGTCTTTAAAAAATAATAAAATTTTTTAAAAAGAAAGAAAGAGAAAGAAAACCACTGACCTACTTAAAAGCTTCAGTGGTTCCCACTGCCAGGCCCAGACTCCTTGGCACGGCTCCCAGAACCTCTGGGACTCCCTGTTGATCTTCTGAATCCTTCCTCCTCCTCCCCACCCTTCATTACTGTCCCCGCCCCCAGCTTACCTTGTGTCAACTCCTCCCACCTGGCAAAGACACCCTCAACAGGGGCTGTTGTGGGCCTCAGTGCCCTGTCCCCTCATGCTGGGGTGCCCTTCTCCCCTCTCCTCAGAGCACACTGGCCACTCCTTCTCTGGGTGTCCCCTCCAGCCTAGTCTCCACACCTACTACTCAATATCAGCCTATCCCTCTCTGTCTTCCTAGACTATGAGCTCTTGGAGGGCACGGCCACGAGTTTGCACTTTTGGGCCCAGCACCCTGTGAATATATGGCCCCCAAGTCAAAGCCATGACTCAAGCCCTATTCCCTGGCCTGTCACAATTTCCCTAGACACACACTGCCACATAGGTATGACTGTCTCCCTTTAATACTGGGTTTGCTGTCACTACAGAGATGTTGCTGGGCTCCTGGAGGACACACAACAAGCTCCTTGCAGTTCTTCCAGACCCGTGCCCTTATTAACATGGCTTCTGGGGGCATCCAGACTGTGTGAAAAGAAGGAGGGAGTTGGAGTCCAACTACCTGTGTTGGTACCTTGTCTCTGCCACTTTCTATCCCTGGGACCTCAGGAAAAGCTCCATGACTCCATTTTCTCTCCTATAAAATAGAACTATAGATCTAAGTTTAGATAAGTATATGTCTTTTTTTTTTTTTTTTAAGATTTTACTTATTTATTTGAAAGAGATCATGAGAGCAGGAAGGGTCTGAGGGAGAAGCAGATTCCCTGCTGAGTGGGGAGCCCAATGCCGGACTCAAACCTGGGACTCCAGGATCACGACCTGAACCGAAGGCTGTCCCTTAACCAGCTGAGCCACCCAGATGCCCCAGGATAAGCATACATCTTAATTTGAATCCACCCTGAAAGCAGAGCCTGAGACAAGGACTAGGATATGGGTAATTTACTTAGAATGTTAACACAGAGAGTGGGAGAAAAGTTTTGGGGAAGGCAAGGCAGGTGAAATGGAGCACCAATACAATTATTGCTGTAGGTAGTCAGACCTCCATCCTGCTGGAAGCCCTGAGAAGTGTATGGGAAGCATACAGAATGCCCCCCCAAGACTGTCCGTCCAAAGGACAAGAAGTAGACCTCCCGTCTCCCATTGGTTAAGGACTGACATGCCCACGAACGCCACCCTCCCTCCTCCAGACTGTACTTCTGAGGTGTCCTGTTTGCATATGTGTAGGTTTCAAAGCTTCAGGCAACGCTGGACACAGACAAGCAGAGACATGCGAGGGGTGTTTATGGCGGGACTTGAGCTCATGTGGAACTTTCCACTGTGGCTTCAGCTGAAATCAGAGGTGGGCTGGGAAGATGTGAAATGGGGCAGAAAAGCATCTGCTCCAGTCTGTGAACACACGCTCCCACAGAAAGCCACAACCACTTCTCGTGTGACCCTTTCCTCTGAACTGAGATTGCATAGCCCTCTGTGTCTCCACCAGACGGGGCCGGAGCCAAGTCTGTCTTGCCCATCCCCGTATCCCCAGTGGAGAGAGAGCTCTGCCCACGAACATTCTTGAAACCACTTCTTTGTTGAATGCCTGTATTTGCTGAGAAAGTACCTCTCCCACAGTGGATACCCAGGACATCAACCGCAGCACTACTCAAACTTTCTGAATCAAAGGACAGAATGCACTGGTTTCTTATCAAGTTGTAGAGAGTCACTCAAGATGAGTGGTTGGAATTCCTTTTCCATCCAAGCTGGAGTAACAGAGACCACGTTTGTTCTCTGTCCTGGAACAACTACAAGCCCACACAAAATATACAAAACAATGGTTCTCGAGACACGGGGCATTGGGCAGTAGAGAAAGGTTATCTCTGAGAAGCAGGAAACTAACTGAGATGAGCTCTGTGATGGCCCTGGTTTAATGCTCATGGAAAGTCTCTAGGCAGCGGCAGGAAGCAGGGGTGGGGGGTACGGGATTGGGGGACACATCACAAAGAGACATGAGGAAACACTTACGGGTGATGGATTTGATCACTACTTGGACTACGGAGATGATTTCACAGGTCTATCCATATGTTATAACTTATCAAATTGTTTCCTTTAAACTAGTCATTTTATTGTACATAATTGTACTTCAATAAAGCTTTTTTTTTTTTTTTAACATTTGAGGGGACTGGTATTTCTGCCCAGGTAATGAAGAATAATCTACATTAGAAAAAGGCATGCAGAAACTCATTAAAGAATGTATAAGCCACCCATTGCTTTCCAGCAAGATGCTCAACTCTCTGCTTTTTGACAAATAATCTTCGTCCAAAATTTGTATCCAGTTTCCAGGGAGGGTTCAGGATTTGGCCAGCAGGCCCAGAGAAACTGAAACACATTTGTTAAGTCCTACATGAGTCTTTCTCCCATCCAGATCCAAGCCAGTTGCCATAAAAGGGGCTTATCCAGCTCACGAGGCCACCTGCCAGACTATCTTCCTCTGGAGTTTTAACCTTATTCCCGACGTTCCACTACCTCCGACAACGAAGCCCCAGGTGGCTCCTTCCCACAGCTGCCCTGCCACACCTGCATCCTTTCCATCATCTTTCTGAGATCTCTTTCGTTGGATGCTCTCTGCACCCACCCATCACCATGCATAAGGACCGCTCAGGCTCCCGCTCAAAGGCCAGAGCCCCCGGTTCCTCCACGGGTCACACAGCCCCTTCCTTCCCACTGCTCCGCTCTGGGCAAGGAGAAGGAGGAGGGCCCCTGCCGAGCTGCTTGGTTCCCGGTCAAATGACTCCTCCCAATTTACCACCAATTTCCCTAGAAGAGTAGTTGAAGTTCTTAAAGAAACAATTATTTTCATTTGATTTTTTTTTAAGATTTTTTTAAAATGTACTTATCCGTGAGAGATAGAAAGACAGAGGCAGAGGGAGAAGCAGGGAGCCCAATGTGGAACTCCATCCCAGGACTCTGGGATCATGACCTGAGCCAAAGGCAGACACTTAACCGACTGAGCCATCCAGGTGCCTTCCATTTGATCTTATAACCACCTCCTTCTAAGAATCCAAAAGTGTCGCTAAAGGGCTATGCTGCCGTGTATTCAAGCTTAGCCTAGTGTCCCCTCCTCTGCAGGACCTGAGGCTAAGTCTGGCCATAGCACCAAATCCCTTCTGTATTAATCTGATCTTTCTTTTTCCCCTCAGGGCCCTGATACCCTTCTTGACAATCTGACATCAGTCTGCAGGATACATTCCCTCCTCACCCCCAAGCCCCCAATACTGAGTCTACCCTCAAGCTATAGATAAGTAAATCTCAATTGTGTCCAGGGCTCTGTTCTTTCCCAGCGGAATTCTCAAATGAAAGTGGCACAGGGTGTGTTTGGGGTGACCACAGGCTCAGATTAATAGTTCAGGGTGGCCCACACAAAGCACGGCAAAGCCAACCATGGCTTCCTAGGCTCTGTCTCCTACCCCAACACTTCTGGGAGTGAGGGCAGGAGGAGAGGGGGTGCTATGGGAGACAAGGTCGTAAATTATAGGGGATTACATTAGGAAGTCCTGGGCCCTGGATAAGGAGAACTTGTGCTCCGCTGGAATGTGGATGGAAGTGTGTCAGGAGGGAGAGTCTGGGAGAGGAACGGGGGGAGGCAGCCTTCACCTGGTTCCTACTGAGGCAGATAGGCTCAGCTTTCGAGCTGGGTGTCAGGCCGGAGTAAAGAAAGACAGCTGGTCTGATGACATTCATGCTGTTGCAAACGGCCCCATCCTGTGACATTCCAGGTGGGACGAGAAGACTCAGGTCCAGTCCAGTGACTCCATGACATAAGCCCAGTAGTACCAGGTGCTCAGAATGTGGAAGAATCCTAACCCAAACAGTTCGAGAAGTTCTAACACTCCCTTATCTCTCTTCCCACAGCCTGGCCCGAATTCCTACCCCTCACGTGCGTTCCCACAGCAACATCTCTGCCTCCAGCCCTGGGCCCTACTGGCCAGCCTTGCCCATTCCTGCTAGCAGGGAGAGTTTCCTAAAACAACTGCGCCCACGATTCGTGCTGCCCACTGAGGAAACATGTGGTGCTGGCCCCCAGCCACCCTTAGTCACACACCTCCTGGCGTCTCCCATCCACCCAGTCCCACGTTTCTGCCACTCGGGACTTGTCACCATCCACCCCACGCCAGAACCTCTCATCCTCTGTGTTGTGCGGGTACAGAGCCAGAGGAGAGGGAGTGGTGAAGATGCAGGAGAGAGGGAGAATGACAGAGGGAAGGAGGCCCAGGGGTCAAGGACAGTGGAAGCAGGGAGGACAGAGTGGCCCCTGACTGACCATGGGCTGGAAGACAGAGAACGAAAGTTGAAGGACATTATGTCCTCAGCCCCCACTATCTAAATTAAGTAGGAAACAAGATTAACTAAAAACTGCAACCCAACGGGCCCCATCCCTCAGAAGACGCATGCACACTCACACACACTCCCACAAGTGCATGGACACTCACACGCTCCCGTGGCCTGCTCCCAGTCCCCACCCGTCCTCAGAGTATTGTTTGTCTCCCTGTGGTGCAGAGTGAGCCTCCGGAGGCAGAAACGCAGATTTCCTGAGAATCCCTTCAGGAGGCAAGTCTGAGGACCCCCTCGGGGCCTCGGAAGAGCAGCAGAAGGGAGCAAACAATCCCAGAAAACACACGAACATCCTTACATTTTTAGTTTATGATAACGTTTTCGTTCCAGGACTGTCAAGGAAATAATGGGCTATTTAATAATTTGCCCTGAGACAGTTAGAAGAAACTCCTGTCACACACCAAAACAGACTGAGATGGGTTTAACCATGATACAACCAGAAAAAAAAAAAAAAAAATAGGTAGATGTCTTTTCTAAAAATCATTTGACGGTGAAGGCTTTCTAAGCGTGGAGCAAAGGTAGAAACCATCAAGAAAATGATGATCAGATCTGACTAAGTGAGAAATTATTATAACCCTCATTTTGCAGAAAAAGAAGCTAAGGCCAAAAAGGTTCAGAGAGCCAGCCAGTGTGGGTGCTGACAGCCAGCCTGCCCCTGGGACATATTTCCCTGAGAGATGAAAGTCTTCCAAGGCCATTGGATCAGCATCTCAGCTCCAGTGTCCCCTGGGGCCCAGCAGTGGGGGGGCGGGGGGCGGGGGGGGGGAGAAAGGGCTGGGGTAGTCGTGTGAGGGAGACAGACCCTACAGAGATGCATCAGGAGGGCGAGCATACATCCCAGCTGAAGGACACAGTGTCCCCCTGCCCTGGAAGAACTGCGAACCCATGCCAGCAGGTTTGAGGGACTTCCTGTCAGATCTCCAGAGGCTCAACAACGGAGTATTAAGCCTCCTGTTATATGTTGACATCGGGGAGAAAACAAAGTGAAGGCCACAAACCCCAGTCTCCAGGCAGAGTGTGGAGGCAGGCAGGGAGAGGCAGAGGTAGAGGGCGGGAGGAGAGGGGGTGCTATGGGAGACAAGGTACTGAGGGAGCCTGAGGGAGACTGAGGGAGACTGAGGGAGACCCTTGGGTACCCCACTCTGTTGAGAGGGGTTTCATGTTACAGGGCGAAACTGGGAGCTGCCCTCAGCTTACACCCACCAGCCTGCCCACTACCATTCTTCCTCAGACACCTGATGAGTAACATCCAGATATAACCAGCTCAGGACCTCTCCCTCTGTGCTCCAGAAAACAAGCTGAAAGGAACAAAATGTCCTGGAAGATTTGTCAAATAGTCACTTACAGGTGCAGCCCTCCCCGCTGCGGGCTACTATCTGAGTCTCTTCCTTAATGTCAGCCCTCGTTGCTTGAGGGGAGTTAGCGTGGAGGGACCAGAGGGCAATGGCGTCAGTCTTAGTTTTGAGTTCCAAATCAGTGTTCCTCAGCTTTCACATGTAAAGGAATCACCTAGGGACCTTGTTAAAGGGAAGATTCTAGTTTCAGAGCTCTGGGGTAGGGCTGAGCTCCTGCAGTTCTCACAAGCTCCCAGGCTGCTAGCCGCCAGACCACATTTTGAGTACTAAGGATCTGAGGTCTAGATGTTCAGACAGGAAAAAAGGGGGAAATTTGTGGGGTCCACACTGACCTCGAGACAATTGGTAAAAGGGAGAGGGGAAAGCTAGATAAACGTTTCTGGGATAAAACTAACATGACCATGGTATGTTTTTCTTACTTGCTGTGGGATTCAGATTTGTAGTATTTTGTTTAAATTTTTAATCTGTTTCCTTGTGTGCAATTGTTTCATCGATCCCCTGTTGAAGGACATTTTGGTGGTGTCTAGTTTGGGTCTCTTCCAGATAAAGGTGCTATAAACATCCTTCTGCAGGTTTGAGTGTGAACGTAAGTTTTCATTTCTCTGGGATCATTATCCACGAGAGAGATTTCTGGGTCTCAGAACAAGTATATATAGAGAGACAGCTTCTTTTCCGATTCTCATACCTGAATGTTCACTCTTATCCAATTCCATTGGCTAATACTTCAAAGACAATGCTAAATCATACTGAAGATAGTGGCCGTCTTTGTCTTAGTGGGAATACCTCCAGCGTTTCCCCATTGAGTAGCACTCTGACTTTAGGATTTGAGGTTTATATTATTTTTTCATGCTAAGGAAATAATTGGTTTCCTAGGGCTGCCATAACAAAGTGTCACAGACTGGGGGTGGGGGGCGGTTTCAAGCAACAGAATTGCTCTGGAGGCTAGAAGCCTGAAATCAGGGTTGGCTTGGCCACACTCCCTCTGAAACCTGTAGGGGGGATTCCTCTCTTGCCTCTTCACAGATTCTGATGCTTTGCCAACAGTCCTTGATGTTCCTTGGTTTACTACACCGGCAGCACCTCAGTCTCTGCCTCCGTCGTCTTGTGATGTTCTTCCCTCCTGAGTCTCTGTCTCTATGTCTCTTCCCATAAAGACAATGATCATACAGGTTTAAGCCTCCCCCCCCCCCGCCCGCCACACTCCTGTATGACTTCATCTTAACCAATTACACTGGCAAGGACCCCCTGCCTTCCTTTGTACGTTTTTCTTGAGAAGACAGACAGAAACTTAATTTTCTTATGCACTTACGTTTCATAGTTTTCCTGGAAGCCCTAAGGATTTTTCTTTGTCTATACCATCTAATATCTTATGTCTCAGATTTAAGATTTGATCATTTTGGGACAATCTTCCATTTATACAAGTAAATGTGTTGGGAGACAGTTGTCAATGAGTCCTTCACGTATCTGTATATATTTCAAGTGAGGTGTTGACTGCCCTCTGTTCTAGAGGGTCTTTTCAAGGAGGTTTGTGGAGCAAACAGCTTCAGAAGATAGAAACACTGCTGCCCTCTGGGACAAAGAGAAGACATGCTTATGGGCAGTATAATGAAGCAAAGGGAAGGGATGTTTCTCACCCGTTATAAAAATGCGGGTTCCCTAAGCTCAGAACTTCTCTCTTGCAACGTTGTATGTACAGATAGCACCCAGCCCTCTGTATCCCACCCTTGAACACCAGGGCTTAGGGAACCAGTGTAGAAATGACTACACAGTGGGTGTTGCTGTGAAAAATCTCTTACCTTTAGTCTCTGGTCTAGGAGGCTCATATTTTCTACTGACATCCATAAAACTGGCAAGCTAACTTATTAGCTTACAGGTAAGATAAAATATAAGACTTTACACCGTACTTAACAACATAATGGGCCATTTCAATATAGTTATTTAATTTTCTCTTATTTCTGGAAAGTTTTCTTGAATACAGTTTTAAATGTTTGCTTTGTTCCTGGGCTTTGGTCTTTTCTTCTAGGGACTCCAAATATAGGTAGACTGAACTTCTTTGCCCATCTTCCATTTCAGTCACTTTCTCCCAGAAGCATTTTCTTCTTTCATTATTTTATTTTTGTTTTTTTCATTGTTTTTCCTGCCTTTCTTCAATGTTCTTTAAAATTTTTCACTTCAACATATTCCTTCTCACATGCCTTCTCATTTATTCTTTATTTCTGAGATTGTGTTGCCTTTTTCTTCAATTTCCTTCCTAAGTTTGGTCAATTCTTATTGCATTTCTTTATATGTTCTGTTCATTTCTGTTTTTAGGTTTTTAATTGTGGTTCTAATTTTTTAAATCTCCAAGTGATTTTTTAAGTGTATTTAATTCAGATTGAAACATGTGTTATCAGTTTCTTCCATTTTGTGAGTGTTTGTTAGGGAAGAATTTTAATCAGCTAGTAGTCTTATATGGACTTAGTTTGACTTGTTTTTTATCTTTTTTTTTTTTTAAATTCCTGAGCATAGTGTGGACTGAGTTCATAGTTTAAGAGTATCTCTTTCGTCGGTTTGATAAAGTGCAATTTCCTTCTAGATGATGATGAAGGGAATGAGAAAGGTTGGCATTTCTTGTTCCTTTTTCATTTCTGCAAGATCAGTATTTCTCCTCTCTTACTATATCACTGTAACGTAGTCTAGTACACTTGGATATGATTACTATGTCAGTCTATAAAGGGCATAATTCATCCCCATTTATTTGATTATCTCCTAGGAGCTATGCTTCTCTGTAGCTGCCATTTCCAGCCCAGCTCACTTCCAAGCCATCTTCCCTTCAGCTGATGCTGTGAACTACTGTATCCCGGACCTGCTTTCAGTATTTTGACACTTAGTGTTGCCTTTATTTTTCTGGGAGTGATTTTGTATGTGCTTTGTCTATGCCTTCTCCTTATTTCCTTTTCACACATTCTTCTAAGCCTCTTCTCCTCTACTCTCCTCCCCTCAGCTCTGCGGCGACAGCAGAAGCTCTGCTGGAACACAGCGTTTATTCCTCAGCTTACAGTTAGTTGGAAGTTTATGGTAGTCTCCATGTCCAGTGATGTAAAGGTATGGGTCAGCGATGATTTTATTTGTCCTTTCTCTGGACTTAGTTGATCTTGCATGTGATGTATAGAGCTAAAGAGATCAGGAAGCTGCCACGATTTTTCAGACCTGGAAGCTCTCCCTTATTCTAAGTATTTTAAATGTCCATTTTGAGTACTTTTTTGATACATAGTAATTTAGAAATGTGTGGGGCTTTTAAATTATTTTTACCAATTTTTTCCTCCCTTAATTGCATTGAGGTAAGATATGCGGTCTCTCTGCTATTGATTCTTTGAAATATACAGAGACCTAATTAATGCTGGTATTCTGATTCATTTTTATACATGATCCTTGTGAGTTTGAGAAGAATGTAAAAGCTCCAGTTTCTTGTTGCATGGCTCTCCCTATATATCCACTGGATGAAGTTTGTTAATTATATTGTTCAAATATTACAAAAGATGTGTTGTCTAGCTGATCTATTAATTATTCAGAGGTATAACAACCTAGTATTATATATATTTGTTAATTTATCATTGTTGGTCTGTCAAGTTTTGCTTTATATATTTCTTTGAGACTATGTTATTAAGTATATTTGAGTTTACTGGTTATCTCTTCCTAATGGACTGAAGATTTCATCATTTTATGTTGCTCCTTTTCATCTTTAAAAAAAAAAACTGATATTACAACCCATGAGCATGGAAGGTCTTTCCATTTCTTTGCATCATCTTGAATTTTTGTCATCAATGTTTTATGGCTTTCAGAATACAGGTCTTTCACCTCTTTGGTTAAGTTTATTCCTAGAAATTTTATTGGATTTGGTGCAATTATGAATGGGATTGTTTTCTTAATTTCACTTTCTGCTGTTTAATTATTTACATATAGAAATGCAACAGATTTCTGTACATTGATTTTGTATCCTGTGACTTCACTGAAATTTGTTTATCAGTTCCAGCAGTTTTTTGGTGGAGGTTTTAGGGATTTCTAAATATGCTCTCATGACATCTGCAAATAGTGAAAGTTTTACTTCTTCCTTACCAATTCAAATGTCTTCTATTTCTTTTTGTGGTCTAATTGCTGAAGCTAGGACTTCTGGTACTATGTTGAATAAAAGTGGTGAGGGTAGATGTCCTTGTCTTGTTCCTGACCTTAAGGGGAAAGTTCTCGGTTTTTCACCATTGAGTATGATGTTTGCTGTGAGCTTTTCATATAAGGTCTTTAATATGTTGATATATGTTCCCTCTAGATTTAATTTGTTGAGGGTTTTTATCATAAATGGATGTTGTACTTTGTCAAATGTTTTTCCTGAAACTTTTGAAATTTTCATGTGGATTTTATCCTTTCTCATATTGATGTGATGTATCACATTGATTGTTTTATGACTATTGAACCTCCCTTGCATCCCTGGAATAACTCCCTCTTGACTGTGGTAGATGATTTTTTTTAATGTATTGTTGAATTTGGTCTGTTAGTATTTTGTTAAGGATTTTTGCACCTCTGTTCATCAGAGATATTAACCTATAATTCTTTTTTTGTGTGTGTGGTGTCTTTATCTGGTTTTGGTATCAGGGTGATACTGGCTTCATAGAATGAAGTTTTCCTTTCCTTTTCTAGTTTTTGGAATAGTTTGAGAAGAAAAGGTGTCAATTCTTCTTTAAATGTTTGGTATAATTCACCTGTGAAGGCATCTGGTCCTGAACTTTTGTCAGTTGGGAGTTTTTGATTACTGATTCAATTCATTGCTGCTGATCAATTTGTTCCAATTTTCTAGATCTGCTTCAGTTCTGCTTCAGGTAGGTTAGATGTTTCTAAGAATTTGTCCATTTCTTCTAGGTTGACATTCCATGCTCATGAGTTGGAAGAACAGTACTTGTTAAAATATCTATACTACCCAAAGTGATCTATAGACTCAGTGCAATCCCTATCAAAATACTGGCAGCCTTTTTCACTGAACTAGAACAAACAACCCAAAAACTTGTATGGAGCCACAAAAAACCCGGAATAGCCGAAGCAATTTTGAAAAAGAAAAACACAACTGGGGTAACACAATCCCAGACTTCAAGTAATATTACAAAGTGGTAGTAATCAGAACAGTATGGTACTGGCACAAACACAGATACCTAGATCAATAGAACAGGATAGAAACCGCAGTAGAAAAAAGCCCCCACAATTTATAATATAGTCAATTAATCTTTGATAAAAAAGAATGAATATATAATGGGAAAAAGTCTCTTCAACACATGGTACTGGTAAAACAGGTCAGCTACATACAGAAGAATGAAACTAGATGACTTTCTTTCAACCACACACAAAAATAAACTCCAAATGGATCAAGGACCTAAATATGAGGCCTGAAAAAAAGAGGGCACAGGCAGTAATTTTTCTGCAATTAGCTGTAGCAGCATTTTTCTAGTTATGTCCCCTAAGGCAAAGAGAAATGAAAGCAAAAATAAACTATTGGGAATACATCAAAATAAAAAGCTCCTGCAGGGTGAAGGAAACAATCAACAAAACTAAAAGGCAACTTACGGAATGAGAGAAGACATTTGCAAATGGCATATTTGATAAAGGGTTAGTATCCAAAATACATAAAGACCTTATATAATTCAGTACCCCCAAAATAAATAATCCAATTAAAAATGGGCAGAAGATGTGAACAGACATTTCTCCAAAGAAGACATATAGATCACCAACAGACACCTGAAAAGATGCTCAACATCACTTATCATCAAGGAAATGCAAATCAAAACTACAATGAGATACCACCTCACACCTGTCAGAATGGCTAAAATCAAAAACAAAAACCAGTAAGTGCTGACAAGGATCTGGAGAAAAAAAGAATCTCTGTGCACTGATGGTGGGAATGCAAACTGGTACAACCAAACAGAATGGAGGTTCCTCAAAAAAGTTAAAAATAGAACTGCCCTATGATCCAGTAATCATTCTGTAGGGTATTTACCCCTAAAATACAAAAACATTAATTCAAAGAGATACATGCATCCCTATGTTTATTGTAGCTTTATTTATAATAGCTAAATTATGGAAGCAGCCCAAGTGTCTATCGATAGATGAATGGATAAAAAGATGTGCCATACATATAAAATGGGATATCATTTAACCATAGGAAAGAATGAAATCTTGCCATTTGCCACAACATGGGTGGAGCTGAAGAGTATAATACCAAGCAAAATAAGTCAGTCATAGAAAGAAATACCATCTGATCTCACTCATATGTGGAATTTATGAGACAAAAATAAACAAAAGATAAAAAGAGAGAAAGAGATAAACCAAGAAACAGATTCTTGACTATAGAGAACAAACTGATGGTTACCAGAGGGGAGGTGGGTGGGGGGATGGGTGAATTAGGTGAAGGAGGTTAAAAGGTCACTTCTCATGATGAGCACTGAGTAATGTAAAGAATGGTTGAATAACTATATTGTACACCTGAAACTAATACAACACTTTATGATAATTATATTGGAATTAAAATTTGAAACTTACTAAAAAATATGATATTAATATAGGTATACCAGCTTTGTTTTGGTTATTTTACCTGGCAAATATATATTTTCCAACCTTTGATTTTCAGCCTTTTCGTGCCCTTTTCTTTAGTGTGGCTTCTGCAAACAGAATATGTATAGATTTTTTTAATTGACTCTAATAATTCTATATTTTAGCTACAGAGTTTGGTATATTTCTATTGTGATTATAGATATATTTATATAGATTAATTTTTTCTGTATAAAATTTTTATAGAATCATTTATATGAAATAATTATACAGAATATTTTTTTATATAGAATAACTTACTCTTTATTAATTTGAAGACTTTTTTTAGCAACTCATTTCTCTTGCTGTGAAAAAAAACTGTTACCTGGAGTTTTTCTATTAGTTACACTTTAATTTTTCTTCTGTCAAATCCAAGTACAATGAAATATATTGTTACATACTTTTGGGTGTGTGTGTCTATATATATACACACACACGTATCTACTTATATCTATTTTTCCTATAGTGAGCATATATGAACTCTGTAATATAAAAATTATTTAGAGATAGTTTAATCTATAAATGGATAAATAAACAAATAAATAAAAGTTATACGGAATTGATGTGGTTACCACCAGGTAGACTTACCAACAGCCATAAAATGGAAGTGGTCTGAAGGAGGAAACTGCTCAATCCCTCCTCCCCTAAATGTTTCATAGTAAACATGTGCAGAAAGGAATGGGTGCTAACAGGAGTGTCTGACCTGAGCTTCTGTGATAGAGGTTCAGACTTAGCAAATAAAAATATGACATAGGATATCCTAATACTAAAAATTTACATGGATTATGCTGGGGCATAGAGGGGAGCAAGAGGGCTCTTCCTTGTACTCTTCCGGCCTCCTCCCTGCTGAACTGAGCTGAAATGTACGTCCTCTATTTAGACTCATTGTCTCCTATTTGCTAACACTCGCTCGGGGGCTCTTTTAGCATTTAATCTAGGGACACTGCTGCCAATGTGCTTCAGCGTAAGGAAGTCAGCCCTAAGGGACTCCAATCTGGCCCCTTGCTAACAACTCTCCCACCACCTCCCCCGCACCAAACACACACATATGCCTAGACCTTCTGCCCCCGTCGGACCTCAGAAGCTGGCACTGACCAAGAACACTCCACACTCAGTGATCGTGGCCAGGCACCGCCTCCTCCCTGAGCTTGAGAAGACAGCTAACCAGTTGCATAGCAGGATATCCTTTACTCAAAAAAACGACAAATGGATTAATTCCAGTGGGTCTAGGTCCCCCCAAATCACTGCGAAGTCCTCCTGGATCTTTTGGTCACCCCTCCCCCCTCCAAATCGTTACTAATGAACTTTCCTGCTCACAATTATTCAGAGGTCCCACTGTTTCCTCTCCTTCGTAAAATAATTATAATAAGCTAATAATTAACTATTTTGCATAACACTCTAAGTTCCTGGTATATTCTTCCATTATATCTGTGATTATGTCTCAGTCCAGCTCAGAGAAAACACGGGCTCCGACTCTAACAGGCTTAAGTCATTTACTAGCTTGTGATGTGGGCCAATTAGCTGACCTCTGAGATGTCTTTCCCTCATCTATAAAATGGACAAGTACAAATGACTCCTTTGGGCCACACCTTACCTTTTTAGAAACCATTCAGACTACTGAGGGGAAATTTTGTGAACTCCACATTTGAATGAGATCTTAACCTTTTAGAAACCCTAATGATTAACAGAAAAAAACTGGAAGCTTCATTTGCAGCAGAACTAGGAACCGATTAGCTGATTATAAGATATCCACAATGGAATATTATGTACGCATTACAAATCAGAAAGTTCTTTAATCTTCACAAAAATAAGAGGTAGATTTTATTTTAATGAGAAAAACAAGGTGGGAACTGGTATGTATAGCGTGGAACATTTTGTATAAGAAAAGAAAAATATAAAAATGTATTTCATTTTCTTATTTTATATAAACAGTACACAGAACTTCATAAAAGTAGTTAAATCTGGTGTGAAGATGGGGGATGGAAAATGTAGTGGTTCAGGGAAGGGGTGAGAATGAGATTTTACGTGACATATCATTTTACACTACTTTGATTTTGGAACGACTTACATAACTTCTTCAAAAGATAGATAGATACCTTATTCAAAAATAAAAATTGAAAGTTGAACAGAGGGGAGGTAGGTGGGGATGGGTTAAATGGGTGATGGTTATTAAGGAGGGCTCTTTAAGGAGGAGCACCAGGTATTATAAGCAAGTGTTGAATCACTAAATTCTACATCTGAAACTAATATTACATGATATGTTAAGTAACTGGAATTTAAACAAAAACTTGAATAAATAAGTAAATAAATAAATATTTGACACAAAGCCTACCTCTAAAAATTGTGAGTTAAGTAAGAGTATATACATGGTATGCCTGTCTGTGTAGTGTGTGTGTGTGTGTGTGTGTGTGTGTGGTGTCCAGAAACCTACATGGCATATAATGGTCATTCATTAAATGTAGCACCCTTCCCTTTTTTATGGTTATTTTTCTAATTATTAAATTATACAGCTGATTCGAGAAAACTCTGCAAGTCAGAAGAAAGTCTAAGGAAAAAGAATCATGCATTATCCCACCACTCAGAAGTAAATCTGTTAACATTTTGCGTATTGCTTATCAATCTTAAAATTCTATCTAAGCATTTTTACGTAGGGCAGTATACCTAAAAGCAAAGATATCCTTTGCAACTTCTGTTTTAATATGTGTAGTATACTCCATTGTAGCAATGGCCTTTCTCTTCTGTTCACTTGTCTATGTTCCCATGGCCCTATCAAGTCCCTGAAGATAGGGGCTGTGTCTTCTCCATCTTTGTGTCTCCTGTGTGTGGCTTGCTGAGGGATCTTGATAAATATGTGTTGGAGACATGCCCAAATTAATTACCCCAAAATCTTCTAAGTAGTTGCTTACTGTTGGGTGTTGGGTCATTTCCAGTTGTTTCTATTCTCCTGAATAATGCTAGCACAGTCATCTGTGTACATAGATCACAAATCATGACACGTGTCTTCACTTGTTTCCTTAGGCAAAATTCCTAGAAGTGGAATTACTGGCTGAATGGATAGGAAAAAATTGAAGGTTGTTGAAATCACATTGCTAATTTGCCTTCCAAAAAGTTGTCCCGGTATGCACTCTTAGCAGCTGCTCAGAGGAGGCCTGGTACTGACGCTCCTTAAATCTTTGCTCATTGCATGGGAAGAGCAAAGGCATCCTACTGCTTTCATTTAAATGTCCTTAATTGTTTCAATGAGGTTAAACAGGCTCTCCAATCTGATGAAACAGGGTATTTTTAACCAGTTGTCTGCTCACACACTGTGTTCGTCTATCCACTTTGGACCTTCATGATTTTCATGTTTTTCTTCTTTATTTTCTCTTTTTAAATTTTGAATCTCCCTGCATATCTCTCCCCTCACAGTTTACCTAATTGTCTCCAGGGAATTTTTTGGAGGCTAGGGAAGATTTATACTGTGGAAGATTTCCAGCCGACACAAAAGTAGAGAAAATAGTACAATGTACCCCCACGTTCCCATCACCCAACTTCAACGATTCCAAGCACTTTGACAATTTCAACTGTTTATCTGTTTCTTCCCCAACACACACATAGAGACATTTAAAAAAATTTTTTTTTCTGAGGTATTTTAGGCAAATCCTAGACATCATAGCATTTTACCCATAAATATCTTAAGAATTTTTAAGCTGCCATATGAGTATTTCTATATAAGTGCACGGATTGACTCCACAATTAGGAATTTATTTATAACTTTTAGAATGCTGCCCTCTATCATTCCTCCACGTTTAGTTGATACTTTATATCAAACGTGGCCTTTGTCCTTCTTCAGCCCCCCTGTGTGTTTTCCATGGGGCATTGGTGAAATATCATTGCCATGCACTTAGGACGAATGCATGGCCAAGGCCTTGCCAAAGTCATGCAGATAGGCAGGACAGGAGAATCACCAATTTTGCATTTGCTGAGCATGTAAACCACTCACCTCCAGGCCTGTGTTTAACTAACTCCTTGCCCACCATAATTCAACAACATTAACACCATTAAATCTTAGTTCGTCTTCATTAAACAGTGGCTTGTGTCAAGAGGAGCAAATGGGTTTCTTCCCTTTCCCTCTCTGTTAAATGGAGCTTTCTCTGCCACGTTGGAAGCCACAAATCCCACTGCCTTCCCCTTTGCAGACGGGGCTTCAGGTAGTGAGCAGAACTCCAAGATGGTGACAGTATTTTGATCTCCTCTGCTGAAACCATTTTTATCCAATTTCAAGTCTCTGTAGAAATCAGAATCCAAGCAAGCGGCCCCACGTGTGAGGACTAGAGGAGTGCAGGGTGGAAAAGCACAGAATGAGAGAGAGAGAGAGAGAGACTGTGAGGAAGACATGTCGGCAAGACAACAAACGTCGTTTTTTAAAAATAAGTGCTTGCAAAGACATAACTGAAGCCAGGCTGGAAGAGGAGAAGCCCGCGCCACCCCCCTGAGCTCCAGCCAGCCATACCCTGTGCTAATCCTGGTGAGAGGAACAGGAGCCCTTGGAATCTGAGCCTCCGGCCTGACTTCAGCATCTGGCGCGGCAGGCTGGGGCTGGAGATCCGGGGAAGTCATGTTGTGGGAGTGAAGAAATGGCAGCTTGTCAAGGCCCATGACCAGCCGTGGCCTGGGTCCCGGGCGCCCTCCAGAAAAGTCAAAATCTCCTTCATTGACCAGCATTGGCATTCAGGTCAAGCTTTCCCCCTAGGCCCACCCTTTAGCATCTCCTGGCCGGGTGTGCTGCAGGGAGAGCCTGTGGCCTCTCAGCCTGCCCCTAATTGTGGTGGGGGCAGGGGGGGGGGGTTGCGGCACGCACACAACACCCAGTACCACTTTGGAACCTGGAAGCTGCAAAGCCCCTTGTTTAAAATGAAGCCTGCTGTCTAGTGGTAAACAAGGTGGATTCTGGGAATTAAAATGTCAAACCCGACCCAAAGCCAGGCCTTTGCGAACAGGCATGGTGGCCAGGTGGCACCCAAAAAGGTTTTTAAAGACTCTAGGTCGGCACGAGGTGTGTGAAACCAGAGCTTTGCCTTGCTGTGGAAAAAGCTAGGGGAGGACAGGAGAAGACAGGCTCTCTCACCATGAAACGTGTTTATAGGAGAATCTTTGGAATTAAAATAGATGCACTCCCGAAATAATCTTGTTTTGAAACATCAGAAATCTTAGGAAGAGGAAAAGGCTATCAATACACTTACCCTTTGAATCTGTTATGGCCCTTGCTATTTATAATGTTATTTTTCCTCCAGGTGGCTTAAAATAATCAACAGACATTATCACATTAACTCTTGCAATCCCCCATGCCCTTCCACGGACACCTCACCTTCAGGGCTTCAGAGGACACAGTCCCAGCTCTGCGAATGTGGCCTCTTCTGCCCTCGCTCCTCCGAGCCCCCAGGCCCGCCCGGGCCCAGGAGAACATCCTGGCTGCCACCGTTCTCAGCCTTTCCTCATTGGCACCGCTGCCAGGTGGCAGGCAGCCTGCTGGAGAGAAAGCTTGGAGCGTCAGAGCCGCAGGACCCTAGAGACTCCTGAGGCCCCAGTGCCTGCTGCAGTGTCCTGACCTACCAGTGTCATCATGAGGCCCAGGGCAAGTCCCTATTCTCAGCAGTAAAGCTCAGGCCCTTACAAATTGTGTACCTTTTAAAAAGGAAATTAGAACAGGGGAAAGTTCTTCCCAAGAAAGGCGGGAAATGGCAGCCCACGCAGTATGTGCCTGCTAACTTTTAAGACTCGGGATTATTCATATAACGATTTATATTTTCAGCTTCTCTTGGAAAACCTGGGGTTGGTGCTCCCCAATTTGGCTCCCAAACCTCAGGCCTCGGAGGTTGCTGAGGGGCTCTGCCCTTGCAGCAGGAAGCAGGGCTCTCTCCGAGGGACACTGGGAGTCCCTGAGTGGCCATACCACTTCCCGGCCTCTGATAGGCATTTGGAATAGGACCTCTGGCAGGCGGGGGAAGGAGCAGACTTCCTGGGGGGTGCATCTTAAGAAAAAAAACTACATATACAGACTTAAATGCAAAATAAATATTTAGAATGAGAAAAGGAATGACAGCAAGTTACAGTTTTTATGACAAATACCAATGGCGACAATTAAAAAGTGAAGACAATACACACACACTACACACAAAATCTAGAAAGATAATATAATTTAGAAAAATAACACTTCATGGCATGACACGGATCTATACTACCTTTTTCCTATAGTTTTTGGCTGTGTACTCTGATTTTATCTCCATACAAAATTTTATAATATTTTCTCTAGAGAGGGCAGATAGACATTCACTCTTTCCTCTAGATCAGCTGGTTGAAATTTGGTTTAAATTATTGATAGTTTAGTGAAGTTTCTTCTAGCTTGGCCCCTCATTATCGGTAATGTTATGTGCATTTTTATGATTGTTGTCAAATTTAGAAAAACTTCTGTCAAGTTCCTTTCATCAATGAGCTGCTCCAGTTGTACTTGAAGTTTGATGTACTTCCCTGAGCCTGTGCCGGTGGCATAGGAATTCTAATCGATTCTATTTTACATAATTCTTACCAGAAAAAAAAGGGGGGGGGGATGGATAGTACAATTATAATTGTATATTCTGCCTTATTGAGTATATGCTTATATCAGTGAACTTCTGTGTTGGCAAGGCATTGAAAAGAATTGAATCCACTGCTTACAATTTTATGGGCCTGATCATCCGAAGAGGATCCTGCCAGAGTCTCTGTACATCTCAAGCCTTGTTCTTCCTGCATTCCCCAAATGCTCATGACCTGCATGTGTATCATGGCGCTGGGAGAGGTGACAGAATGGGTAGGAAGAACATTCTTGGAGGCCATTCCTAGACCAGCAGGGCCAGCAATGACTTATCCTTGAGAGTGGCACAAACCCCAGAAATATATCCCTCTAAACCCAAACTAAATGCATCCCAACTTCAACCCGCTTTACAGATGCTAGCAAAGCCCTTGGCCACTCCAACGCCACCTGATGCAAAGAGGTCTGGCCAAACAGAAGAGAGAATGAACAGGGACAGTGGTTGTACTGTTATAACTCAAACCCCTGACCTTTGTAAATTTAATAAAAATGCAGAACCATTTGCACACATGGTGAAGGTCCGTCCCAGGGCTCTTGAAAGCGACCTGGCAAGGGAGGGTCGTAAGGTTGAAGCTTCACCTGCTTCCAGGTGAACTGGCCTCCAGTGGGTAATAACAATCTCACTCCCCTGCTTTCTTAAATGGAAAAGAAAGAGGCAAAATTACCTATAGACCTGCATTTGGGATCTAAGCCATAACACTGTGTGAGCATCCTGTACAGCAGCCCCCCTAGTTGGGGGCTTTGTCAATTACTGTCAGTTACTGAATTTCCCCAAAATGATCTTTCTGGGTTTTGTCAAAATCCGAATCTTGTGGAGGAAATGCATCTGACATATGGCCATAGTCCACCAGCTATGGCCCTCCTGCGAAAAATGGCAGAGGCCTGCTGCACTGGTGGGAGGCCCTGATGCTACAGATAGAGAGAAGGGAGAACTGTCCACAGTTGTTGGGGCCACAATTAGACTCCCCCTAAGCCATCCTCAGCAGAGAGCTACTTCCACTAGCTCAGAGAAGAGTCCCAGCTTGAAGGTGACTCTCCCATCTCTTCTCAAATACACAAGCACAGCCTTCTCATGGGTCTTGCCTCGTGTATTGATCAGGGGTTGCTTAGTGTTGTGTAAACACCCACCCCAAACCCTTTGGCTTGAAACTACCATCATTTACTCTCAGGAGTCAGATCGGCTAGAGAGGCTCTGCTTCCCGCTACAGGACTGTGGGTCTAGGTTTGTTCCACACATCTCTCATCCTCCTTGGACCAGAGGACTAGCTTAGGCATGTTCTTCTTGAGGTCATGGCCAAGGTACAAGATGATGAGCACAAACATGTGAGACCTCTTAAGACTTCAGCTTGGAATTGACGAACTATGGCTTCCATCCACATGTCATTGGCCAAAGCAAATCATACAGCCAAAATCAGCATGAAGGATGTACAGGGTACTCCACTCATAAGTCTGTGGCAAGGGTGTGAATGCAGAGAGGCGTGAAAAACTGGAAACAGTTATTTAATCTACCGCACCTAGGAAGGAACACAGATGACAGATGGACAAGGCCAGCAGCCCACTGTAAAGATGAGGGAATTGGGGAGTGCCACAGATAACACAGCTTTAGCAGGGCATTTGGCAGGGGCAAATGTGGACAGCTGGGTAGATTTATTGCCGAACCACGGTGCCCAAAGAGCATTGACTAACGGATGACATCCATCTGGAAGAGGTTTGCAGTGGCATACCATGGGCTTCTACTCTGCTCCATGGTTTTCATCCACATTTTGGATGTAAGTATTCAAATCATGTTTTACCAGATTTTCAGATGATACACAGCTGAGAGGCATGACTAATGCCCTTTGATGATGAAATAAAAATTCAAATTGGTATCAACAGGCTGCATCTATGAACCTAAAATAACAAAGATGAACAAGTTTTAAAAAGGAAACTAACATTTGTTGAACACCTACTATGTGCCAGGCACACATTTTATTTAATCTTCCCAACACACTTTGAAGCAAATATTGTGCTCTTCTTTCAGATTAAAAAGCCATATCCCAGAAAAAAAAAAAGTACAAATTACATCCAAATCAAGCAAATGGAAGGAAATAAAAAATTAGCATGGAAATTAATAAAAGAGAGACTTGAGAAACAATAGGAGAAAATCAACAAAACCAAAGGTGGTTCTTTAAAAAGATCCACCAAACTGACAAACTTTTAGCTATGCTGATCAACAACAGCAAAGAAGGAGAAGGAATGAGAGAGAGAGAAAGAGAGAGAGAGAGAAAAAAAAACCTCAAATAATTAAAATCAGGAATGAGAAGACATCATTACTGATCTTATAGAAACTAAAAGAATTATAAGGGAATCCTATAAACAACTGTACATCAACAAATTAGAAAAGTCAGGTGAAATGGACAAATTCTTAGTCAATTCCTATTGACTCAAGAAGAAATAGCAGATCTGAATAGACCTGTAATAAGTAAAAAGATCTAACTGGTAATTTAAAATTTTCCTATAAAGATAAGTGTCCTAGGCTCTGAGGCATTCACTAATAAATTCAACCAAACATTCAATAAAGAGTTAATGCCAATTCTTCACAAAACTTTAGGAAAGTTAGAAGAAGAGGAAATACCTTTTAATCCATTCTTTGAGGCCAGTATTGCCCTGATATCAAAACTAAAGATGTCTCAAGAAAAAGAAATCCTGGGGCGCCTGGGTGGCTCAGTGGGTTAAGCCGCTGCCTTCAGCTCAGGTCATGATCTCAGGGTCCTGGGATCGAGTCCCGCATTGGGCTCTCTGCTCCACGGGGAGCCTGCTTCCCTCTCTCTCTCTCTCTGCCTGCCTCTCTGCCTACTTGTGATCTCTGTCAAATAAATAAATAAAATCTTTAAAAAAAAAAAAAGAAAAAAAAAAGAAATCCTACAGAACAATATTCTTTATTGTTTTTTATTTTATTTTTTATTGTCTTTATAACACTATAACACTATATTATTGTCTTTATAACATTAGATGCAAAAACCCTCAACAAAATAGCAGCAAATCCAAGCCTGCAACATATAAAAAGAATTATATGCCATGAGCAAATGTTATTTGTCCAGAGAATGCAAAGTTGGTTTAATCTTCAAAAATCAATTAATGTAATATAGCATGTTAATGGACTAAAGAGCAGAAAACATAAGATCATTTCAATAAATGCAGGAAAATTATTTAACAAAAATCAATACCCTTTTATGATAAAAAACTCTCAACAAACTAAGAGCAGAAGGGAACATCTCAATCTGCTAAAGGACATCTATGAAAAATCAATAGCTAGCAGTATACTAAGTGGTGAAAAACTAAACACTTTCCCAAGACTAGGAACAATATAAGAATGTTCATTCTCTCCACTTCTGTCTAATGTGTGCTGGAGGTCCAAGTCAGGGCAGTGGGGCAAGACAAAGAAATAAAAGGTATCACAATTGGAAAGGAAGAAATAAAACTCTATTTTCAGATGACATGATCTTGTTTATAGAAATGCTAAGGAATCCCCTTAAACACTATTAGATTAATAAATGTATTTTTTTACACTAGTGATTCAAATTCAGTTGTTTGCATTTACTAATTAAAATAAGTAACTAAGATTAGAATTAGGAAAACAATCTCATTTACAGTAGCATCAAAAATAATAACTAATCAGGGCACCTGGGTGGCTCAGTGGGTTAAAACCGCTGCCTTCGGCTCAGGTCATGGTTTCAGGGTCCTGGGATCGAGTCCCACATCGGGCTCTCTGCTCAGCAGGGAGCCTGCTTCCCCCCCCCCCTCTCTCTGCCTGCCTCTCCATCTACTTGTGATCTCTCTCTGTCAAATAAATAAATAAAATCTTTTAAAAAAATTAAAAAAATAATAACTAATCAGGTATAACTTTAACAAAAGAAATTCAAGACTTATTATTATTGAGAGAAATAAAGTAAGATATAAATAAATGGAAAGGCATACCATGTTTAATGTTGGGATAGTTAACACTGTTAAGATGACATTACTCCCTGAATTAATCTTCAGATTCAATATAATTCCTATCAAAATCCCAGCCTCCAGGTTTTTATTTTTTCATAAAATGGAAAGCTAATCCTAAAATTCATATAGAAATTGAAGAGATCCAGAATAGTCCAAAGGTGGAAAATTCCCATTTCCCAATTTCAAAACTTGGAACAATGCTAGAGTGATCAGTACTGCATGGTACCAGCATAAGAAAAGACATATAGATCAATGGAATCGAACTGAGATTTCAGAAATAAACTCTGACATTTATAGTCAATTGATTTTTCACAAGGAGGCCAACCCCAATCAATGACAGAAAGAACAGTCTCCTTAACAAATAGTGCTGGGACCACTGAACATGCAAAAGTGCGAAGTTGGACCCCTACCTCATTCCATAGATAGAAATTAATTCAAGATGGATCACAGACTTAAATGTGTGGCAGCAGAACTGTAAAACTCTTAAAATAATGCATAAAAGTAATTCTTCGTGATCTAAGATTTAACAATAGAGTCTTAGAGATGACACCAAAAACATGAGTAACAAAAGAGAAAACAGATAAATCGGACTTCAGCCAAATTAAAAACTTTTGTGCTTAAAAGGACATTATTAAAAAGTAAAAAGACAACCCACAGAATGAGAGAAAATATTTTCAAATCCTTTATCTGATATAAAACTTGTCTCTATAGTAAATAATTCCTATAAATCAATAGTAAAAAGACAACCCAATTTAAACAGGGGCAAAGGATTTGAAGACATTGGTCCATGCAAGCTATGGCCAATAGATACTTTAAGAGATGCCCAAAATTACTAGTCACTAGGAAAATGCAACTCAAAACTACAGTGAAATACCATGTCATACCCACTAGGATAGTATAATAAAGACAGACAACTTGTGTTTGTGAGGAATTGAAGAAACTAGAACTCTCATGTGTTGCTGATAGGAATTAAATGGTGCAGTTATTTTGGAAAACAGTTGGGCACTTCCTCAAAATGTGCAGTTACCACATGACCCAGTGATCCTACCCCTAGGTATATGGCCAAGAGGAATGAAAACACGCATCCACGCAAAGACCTGTACACAAATGTTCATAGCAGCATTTGCTATAATAGCTTGAAAGTGGGAACAATACAAATGTTTGTCTACTGATGAATGAATACCCAAAATATGGTACATCCATACAGTGGAATATTATTCAATAGTAAAAAGAAATGAAGTCCTGATACGCTAAAACATAACAAACCTTGAAAACATTATGCTAGAGGGAGGAGCAAGATGGTGGAGGAGTAGGAGACCTAAATATCATCAGGTACAGGAGTTCAGCAAGATAGTTATCAAACCATTCTGAGCACCTACAAACTCAAGAGGAGATCGAAGAGAAGAAGAGCAACAATTCTAGAAACAGAAAAGTGACAACTTTCTGGAAGGTAGGACATGCAGAGAAGTGAATCTGAAATGATATATGGGAACAGAGACATCAGGGAGAGAGGCCAGCTCCTGGGAAGCAGTAGAGAAGTGGAGCAAAAAATCCAATCTTTTAGAAGTCTGTTTCACTGAGAGACATTGTTCCAGAGGCTAAGTCGGGTTGGGGGAGAGGAACCCTCCCAGGGACAGTGTGGTCTCAGGTCCTGCAGGGTCACAGAAGGATTGGGGGTGTCTGAGTGTAGCAGAGCTCACAGGTACCAGAGTGGGGAAGCCAGCTGCAGAGACAGAGCCGAGGAATGAGCTCTCAGCTTGAGGTTACCTTAAACCATGATCCCAGGCACAGTCGGACAACTACTTTTCCGGCAGGAACCCCACAAGCAGCAGATCCACAGAGACTGCCTCTTTTCTTCTCTGAGAGGAACAGTACCAGAGTACACAGCAGGAATCTTCTGGGATTGGAGACTTCAAAGAGGGCCATGCACCAGAGATAAAAATGCTCTGTCGCAGGCTTGGGTGAGCATGGAGTGTGGCCAGAGACCAGGGAGACAGGAGGGATTGACTGCTTTTCTCAGAGGGCACACTGAGGGGTGGGGCCCCGAGCTCTCAGCAAATCTGGGCTGGAGATTGGGAGGCCACCATTTTCATTCCCATCCTCCAAAGCTGTATGGAAAGCCCAGGGAACAAAATCTCCCAAGAAAACCAGAGCAGATTACTTAACGTGGCCCCGGGCAAGGGTGGTGCAATTCTGCCTTGGAAAAGACAGTTGAGAATCACAGCAATGGGCCCCTCCCCCAGAAGATTGGCAAGAACATCCAGCCAAGACCAAGTTCACCAATCCATGAAAACTGCGGAACTCCAGAGTTAGAGGAATGCAACACATAGAATTCGTGGCTTTCCCCGCCATGATTCTTTAGTCTTTCAAAGTTGAATTTCTTAGTTTTATTTTTTTCTTAGTCTATTTAAAAAAATTTTCCCCTTTCCTATTTTAACATTTTTTACCTATTTTATCTTATCAATACCTTTTTAAAAATCTTTTTAAATTTTCATTGTCATAGTCATATTCTATCCCTTCATTGTATTTAGCCTTATTTTTTGTATACATATAGGTTTTACTTTCTTTAAAATTTTAGGATAAAGTTTCTCCTAACATATCAAAATATACCCTAAATCTAGTGCATGGTTTTGTTTTAGTCTCCAGCCTGATCACATTCTTTCCTTTTTTTTTTTTCTTTCTCAACCAACTTCTTATCTCATCAGTTCCTTTTTTAGAATCCTTTAAAATTTTCATCTTTACAATCATGTTCCATCCCTTTATCATGTTTACCCTTATTTTTGTATACATATAACCAGTAAGGAGAGTGAAGCAGTCATCAAAAATCTCCCAACAAACAAAAGCCCAGGGCCAGATGGCTTCCCAGGAGAATTCTACAAAACATTTAAAGAATAATTAATATCTATTCTCCTGAAACTGTTCCAAAAAATAGAAGCGGAAGGAAAACTTCCAAACTCATTTTATGAGGCCAGCATTACCTTGATCCCAAAACCAGACAAAGACCCCACCAAAAAGGAGAATTACAGACCAATATCCTTGATGATCACGGATGCAAAAATTCTCACCATTATTAGTCAATAGGATCCAACAGTACATTAAAAGGATTATTCACCACAACAAAGTGGAATTTATTCCTGGGCTGCAAGTTTGGTTCAACACCCTCAAATCAATCAATGTGATACAATACATTAATAAAGGAAATAACAAGAACCATATGATACTCTCAGGAGATGCTGAAAAAGCATTTGACAAAGTACAGCATCCTTTCCTGATCAAAACTCTTCAAAGTGTAGGGACAGAGGGTACATACCTCAGTATCATTAAAGCCATCAAAGAAAAACCCACAGCGAATATCATCCTCAATGGGGAAAAACTGAGAGCTTTTCCCTTAAGGTCAGGAGCACAGCAGGAATGTTCTCTATCACCACTGCTATTCAACATAGTACTAGAATTCCTAGCCTCAGCAATCAGACAACAGAAAGAAATAAAACCCACCTGAATTGGCAAAGAAGTCAAACTCTTACTCTTTGCAGATAATGTGATACTTTATGTGGAAAACCCAAAAGACTCCACTCCAAAACTGCTAGAATTCATATAGGAATTCAGTAAAGTGTCAGGACATAAAAATCAATGCACAGAAATCAGTTGCATTTCTATACACCAACAATAAGACAGAAGAAAGAGAAATTAAGGAGTCAATCTCATTTACAAATGCATCCAAAACCATAAGATACCAAAACCATAAGACACCAAAGAGGCAAAGAATCTGTACTCAGAAAACTATAGTGTACCCATGAAAGAAATTGAGGAAGACACAAAGAAATGGAAAAATGTTCCATGCTCATGGATTGGAAGAACAAATATTGTGAAAATGTTTATGCTATCTAGAACAATCTACACATTTAATGCAATCCCTATCAAATTACCATCCATTTTTTTCAAAGAAATGGAACAAATAATCCTAAAATTTATACAGAACCAGAAAAGACCCCAAATAGCCAGAGGAATGTTGAAAAAGAAAACCAAAATTGGCAGCATCACAATTCCTGACTTCAAGCTCTATCACAAAACTGTCATCATCAAGACAGTATGGTACTGGCACAAAAACAGACACATAGATCAATGGAACAGAACAGAGAAGCTAGAAATGGACCCTCAACTCTATGGTCAACTAATCTTTGACAAAGCAGAAAAGAATGTCTAATGGAAAAAAGACAGTCTCTTCACCAAATGGTGTCGGGGAAATTGGACAGACACATGCAGAAGAATGAAACTGGACCATTTCCTTACACCACACACAAAAATTAACTGAAAATAGATGAAAGACCTCAATGGGAGACAGGAATCCATCAAAATCCTTAAGAAGAACACAGACAGCAACCTCTTCAACCTCAGCTGCAGCAACTTCTTCCTAGAAACCTTGCCAAAGGCAAGGGAAGGAAGGGTAAAAATGAAATACTGGGACTTCATCAAGATCCAAAGTTTTGCATAGCAAAGGAAACCATCAACAAAACCAAAAGCCAACTGATGGAATGGGAGAAGATAGTTTCAAATGACATATCAGATAAAGGGCTAGTATTCAAAATCTATTAAGAACTATCAAACTCAACACCCAAAGAACAAATAATCCAATCAAGAAATGGGTAGAAGACATGAACAGACATTTCTGCAAAGAAGACATCCAAATGACCAACAAACACATAAAAATATGCTCAATATCACTCGGCATCAGAGAAATACAAATCAAAACCACAGTGAGATATCTCCTCACACTAGTCAGAATGGTTAAAATTAACAAACCAGGAAATGATAGATGTTGGTGAGGATGTGGAAAAAGGGGGACCCTCCTACACTGTTGGTGGGAATGCAAGCTGGTGCAGCCACTTTGGAAAACAGTATGGAGGTTCCTCAAAAAGTTGAAAATAGAGCTACCTTACAAACCAGCAATTGCACTACTGGGTATTTACCCTAAAGATACAAATGTAGTGATCCGAAGGGGCATGTGCACCTGAATGTTTACAGCAGCAATGCCCACAATAGCCAAACTACAGAAGGAACCTAGATGTCCATCAACAGATGAATGGATAAAGAAGAAGTGGTATATATATATATAGGACTACTTTGCAGCCATCAAAAAACCTGAAATCTTGCCATTTGCAATGACATGGATGTAACTAGAGGGTATTATGCTAAGCTAAATAAGTCGATCAGAGAAAGACAAGTGTCATATTATCTCTCTGATATGAGGAATTTGAGAGGCAGGGAAGGGTCTTGTGGGGGGGGGGGGCGGGGAGCAGAGAGGGAAAAAATGAAACAAGATGGGACCGGGGAGGGAGACAAATCATAAGAGACTCTTAATCTCAGGAAACAAACTGAGGGTTGCTGGGGGGTAGGAGAGGGTTGGGATGGGGTGTATGGGTGATGGACATTGGGGAGGGTATGTGCTATGGTGAGTGCTGTGAAGTGTGTAAGACTGATGATTCATAGACCTATACCCCTGAAGAAAATAACACACTATATGTTAATACAAAAAGAATTATGTTAAGTGAAAGAAGCCAGACACAAAAGATCACATGTTGTATGATTCCATTATATGGAATGTCCTAAATGAACAAATCCATAGACAGAAGGTACATTAGTAGTTATTTAAGGCTGAGGAATGGGGGTAAGAATGGTGTGGAAACTGACAGTTAATAGGCATAGGATTTTCTCCTTCAGGGGAACAAAAATTCTCTAAAATTCAAATGTGGTATTAGTTGTACAGCTCTGTGAATAAACTAAAAAACACTGAACCCAGGGCACCTGGGTGGCTCAGTCAGTTAAACATCTGTCTTCAGCTCAGGTCATGATCCCAGGGTCCTGGGATCAAATCCCGCACCGGGCTCCCTGCTCAGTGGTGGGAAGCCTGCTTCTCCCTCTCCCCCTCTCCCTGCTTGTGTTCCCTCTCTCGCTGTCTCTCTTTCTGTCAAATAAGTTAAAAAAAATTTTTTTAAAGTAAAATAAAAAACACTGAACTGTATATTTAAATAAATGAATCGTGTGGTATATAACATATCTCAATAAAGCTCTTTTTTAAAAAATTGACTGCACAGGTACAAAAAAAAAGCACTTATACTTTAACATGCAGGCAATTCACCTGGGAATCTTTTAAGAGGCAGTTTCAGATGTGTGGGTCTGGGATGGAGCAGAAGACTTGCCATTTCTGCCAAGCTGCCTGTCCCACATCTTGAAGAGCAGGGCCCTGAGGTGGTTAAACAGCTCTTTCTGGGTCAGACAGCGAGCAGATTCGGGAAGCCTGAGTTTTCCATTTGTGTGACAGCAGAGTTGCTGACTAGTGGTAAAGTAAGCAGTGGATGAGGCCTGGCTTCTCCTCAAGTGTGAGAACAACTCTCTGGAACCATGACCTCAATGGCTCAAGATTTCATCCCAGGCACTGAGACTCTGGAGGCTGAAACCGAATTACTAGAAGTGGAGAGTCCATCCCAGGGAGGAAGTCCTGTTTCCTAGTCAGACTCCAGTCTGATCTGATGGCCCCCAGAGTCCCAAGTCCAGATGTGGGAGCCACATTGAAGAGGAATCCCAGGAAGTGATAGTTGGCCTAGAAGAAGATACCCTGAGTGGTGAGAAGGTTGGAAACCTTGTCACAAGGGGAACGGGTAAAATGCCTGGTGAGGTTTATAGTCCAAAAGTAAAGATGCAGGCAAGTGATGCTGGGCTTATGAGAGGGCCAGCCTAGGAAAGAGGAAACGAAAACTATCTCTGTGACCCAGAGGGCAGAACAAAGATTTAAGAGCAAGGTTGCAGGGAAGTCACTCCAATAAATTAAAAAGTAATGTAATTTTAATAGTTAAAAGCTTACTAGGTCATTTGGGACTCAGAAACCAAACACAAATTGGCTTAAGCCAAACGAGAGATTTGTGTCTCATGTACCATGAAAGCCCAGAGATCGGTTTTAGGCTTTGCCTCTTTGCATACCGTCTTTATGTTAAGTTCATCTCCAGGCATGTCCTCCTTCGGAGGTGCCAGCGTGGTCACTAGCAGCACCAGACCTAGGTCCTATCAGTTTAACAACACAAAAGGTGACTATCTCTTGCCCAAGGGTTCCATCAAAACTCCCAGGGCTGACTTCTGCTGTCCAACCTGAGTCACATGCCCATGCCTGGTTACATAAGCCATCACTGTAGACATAGTGGGAAACATGACAATTTATCAGGCTCGGATCATATGCCTGCCACTGAGGCTGAGAGGTAGGGTCTGTCCTGCACACACCCCAAGGACGGAGACTGGAGGAGAGGTGACTCTTCAAATTAAAAAAGAAAATAGCCTGGCTCCTTTTTACTGAAGGGAGAAGAGAAGTTTGTTAACAAACAAACAGATTTCCATAAATTGCAAATTGAAAAGGCTTCTTTGGGAAAGGGAGAGGGAGAGAGAGCCCCATCTCTAGAGACATCCCAGCAGAGGCTAAATGATCACTGGCGTCCTATCCAGCAGGGAGTTGTGGATGGTAGTCAAATCCTACGCAATGATCTCTAAGCACAACGACTCCATGGTCCTCTTCTCATTCTCGGACCCTTGCTTCTACCTCAAAATACCTTGCATCATGAAAAAGCTTCCCAATTCATATTACATAGAATTTTTCAAGCCCTATGAGAAACAGACACGGTTCCTTTTGTCTTCCGTCTTACACCACTTTTCATGGCCTGGATGTATAGTCGCTCTCCGTGACTGGCCTTGGCCTTTTGTCTTTACCGTAATTAAAGATGCTATCCCCAAGGACACACGGAGTGAAGCTTCAGCGGGGCATTATCATCTCTCACGTATTGTTCTTTGGCAAGTCACCTCTTTTCAAGGTGAGGTGCTTTGTTTTACAAGAAAATAAGATCTCTCGAGCTAACTGAAGAAAGGAGTGTGTGTGTGTGTGTGTGTGTGTGCGTGCGCACACGCGTGCACACGGGTAGCTGGTGTGTGTATGGAGCAGGACAGATATTGTAAAGATATGGCACTGTTTGGGGATATCTGGGACAGGAATTGCTGCCAGCCAGCAGTCCTCAACAGAAACTAGAAACAGTCCCCACAATCAGATGGCCTTGGGACTTCAGCAACAAGATCCACATGCTCTCCCAGCACACTGCCATTATTCACCTGGTTAGCCACTGGCCACGTGTTTGACTCTTCCTACGCAGCCACCAGCTGACCTGCTTTTCAGTCTTGTTCTCATGTCTGGGAAGAGGAATACCATCGGACCACCTCCTGCTCTGCCCCCAGACAATAAGCCAACCCTGTTCTAAAGCTCTACCCTTCTCCAGATATCTGTAGCCAAGAGAGGAGACACAAATTTGACAGCCCAGGCTGGTCTTCTGTGACCAGGCTGTAAGTCTGTGGGTAACATCTCTGGAACGTGGTGGTCACCTACCCAGACCACTCATGGTGGTCACAGCCCAGATTTGTCAAGTGCGCCCCTCCTCTTGCGCCCGAGTATTGCAGAGATTTGGGCGTGCCGCCTCCTGTTCTCCCTGTAAGTTACCAACCAACCAAAACGGTGTAGACTGATCAGGCCATCAGGCAACATGGAATAAAGACCTTTCCAAATGACAAGGGCAGAGGAAGTTGGGAAGTTATCGCACATGGCTCTGAAGACAGTGCCGGGAAAGGATTTCGGCCTAAAGAAAAGGAAGAAACTCATCAAAGCTTGGGTGCTTCTGCACCTCCAGCCTATGGGAGAGGGGGGCTCATGCCTGTAAGTCCAGGCTCTATCCAGAAAACGGGGCTGCCTGTGTGGCTGACTGGACCAATCCTAGGAAATCCCAGCCATGAACAAAAGAAATTGCACTTGAGTCCCCCAGTGCCCTGCTCAGAGACTGACCCCCCTCCAAACCTCACATCTGCCCCCTGCAAGATTTTCAGGGGATTCACCAGGGAAAAGGCCAGACCAAGATGGCTAAGGTATCAGGAAGAATCAGGCCACCTGTGACTCAGCCACCTGCTCCTTGCTGCAAATAAGGCTGAAAATATCTGCTAATGTAAGAATCTGCCAGCCTACCAGCCCCAACTCGAAGACACCATTCTGGTGAAAATAAGCAGCCAGAGAGACTAGAGGGAATTCTAGGGGATTAAAGGGATGCCCTGGTTCCAGGCACTGCAAGAGAATTGGACATAGTAATTAATGGAATCTTATAAAACAAATTCAAATTGATCAGTCAGTAAATGAGAGTTTTGCCACCCAGACTGAAAGTGATTTAAAGGAACATAAATTGAGTCAATAATAAATGTGGAAGGAGACAGGAGTCGGGACAAAGCAACCAGTGTAGCATTATTGGAGTCGATGTTATTTATTATAGGGGATTAATAGCAATAAAAAAAAAGGCTCCCATGACAAAGCCTTTGAAAGAATCTGCAATGTAAAACCGAGATCTATAAGTAAGATCTGGCTTTAGGAGCTTAATTGAAAATATTAAGTGGGGAGCAGCAATTTAATTAAATATAACGATGATGGTAAATTGCTGGGTTTTATTTAGTCATGGGAAGAGAGATCTAGAACAAGGGCTCTGGTGTAATGAGAATGTTGGGAAACACAGAGATTTTTCTAAAGAGGACATTCGCGAAGCATCGATTGAGAACTGCCTGCAGGATAAGATACTCTCCCAAGACTCCTTGTTTGGTCAAGGCCCTTTGGGGTCTGTCTGTCTCCAACACCACCCCAGAGAGAAAAACCCATGCCCCGGCTGCACAGTCCTCCAGACATCAAGCCCAACCCTGAATGTGCAGAAGCACAGGCCCCACCCCACGCCCATCATGCACAGAGCAGACAATGCCAGTAACCCCCACATTCTATACGCAAGCCAGTAGAAGAGGGAACTCCGGGAACCCGGAGGAGAGCCTTTCACCACCGGATTCATTGCTCTGATGAATAAGAGAGGAGACTTATTAGAGATTAGAGGGGGAAAACTGCTTAACTCCAGAGCCGCTGCCCTCCAAGCCCTGTGCCTAAGTAGAGGGTCCAGAACATTCCCCAAGCCTTCGGCAGTGCCACCAACACGCCTCCTCCCCACCGTTTCTTTCAGCCTCCTCCTCACTGTCTCTCACAAGAGGGGCTGCAGCCAGGCGCAGGCTCCATGTGGAGGGCGAAGGACAGTGGCATCCTGGCCACTGGCAAGGAGAATGCACACAGACTCCAGGAAGGAACCATGAGCTAAGAAGAGGCGTGATGACTCTCACAGCAAGACACACATGGCACATGCACAAGGGTGACAGGCACTTCTCCTCCTCGGCGCTGAAGACTTGGGCCAGCATCAGCCAGTCAGGAAGCCTTCCCTAAATCTCCCGCCTCCCCCCAGCTGGGGTCTGGACATCCTCCGCTGGACTTCCATGATACTTTCTGCAGAAGCTTCTTACCCAGGCACTCAGCCTGCTGTTTTACCCTTCCTAGCTGGACTGCATCTTGTTCTTTGTAGTCTCCCCAGTTCCCAGCAAAACCAGGCTCGCTGTAGTGGATTGAATGGTGGAACGGCAGGGTTTGGTTTGTTTGGGGGAGATCTAGTCTTCAGAGTCCGAGACTGGTGGTGATAGCTACGGAGCCCATGACCGTCCAGGCGAGCTGTGGGCCAAGGAGAACCTGGTACTGCCTCAGATGCCTACTTATGGTGGGGGTGGATGTTTGAGGGTGGCAGAGGACTGTCAAGAGATGCCTGTCCCAGCTCTTCAAAATACAGCCTGACTCGGTCATCTCTTCATGCTGCTGGACCCTGAAGAGGTGGGTACTTTCTGAGCACCGGGAGCAAGCCAGAGACAGGGCTCGGGCCTGTGCTCTTGGCTGGGGTGGGGGAGGGATGCATTCGGAGGGCATCCAGTGACACAAGATGAGACGTGAGTTGGTACAGGCTGAAGATGAGTGATAGGAACGTGAGGGCTTCTACACCTCTCCATTTTTGTGTATCTTTGCATTTTTCCATAATAACGTCATTTTAATAAGATACAACTTAAAATTTAAAAAGACATGAACCGCAAATGATTTTCCCTAATGGTCTTGTTCTCTCCCCATCTCCCCTAACACAATGGTTCTCAGCTCTGCGACCTCGACCAGCAGTATTGGCATCACCTACGAACTTCCAAGATAGGCAAATTCACAAGCTCACAGGGACCTATCAAATCAGAGACTCCAGGGTGAGACCCAGCAAACTGTGCTTCACAGGTCACCTAAATGATCCCACTTATGTTTGAGAACAACTGCTCTAATGTATTCTCTTTAAACCCTCAAACTTGTGATTTCCATGGATTGGTGATATTCCAGGGTGTTGCCAGTCCCTGCCTTCTCACCTGGAGGAGAGTGTGTTTTCCCCACAGCTGGTGGTCCCTATCTCAGCTGCAGCCAGGCTCGCATGCTCAGGATCCCTCACACAGAGGACATGAAGAGGCCGAGACTCAGTATTCAGTGGGTTCGGCCCCGGGCAATCATGAGCATTTACTCTGCATGGGCCAAGTCCTAGGCTCTTGCAGGTTATGTCATTTGATAATCTCAATACCAGGTACTGTGATTCCTTTCATCTGACAGAAGAGGAAGCGAGGCTTAGTTAGATGCGTGGTGAAGTAGCTCACCGAGTTCACCACGTGAGCAAGTATCAGAACCAGGATACCACGAGACACCCCCATCGTATATTTGTGTCCCTTGTCCGGCTCTGATTGACATCTCACTTCTAGGACCAAAGCTGCACCTGGCTTAGACCCCTGGGCCTCACTCCATGATTTAAGTGTATATCCAGGCCCTGGAGGCTGGGACTATAATTTATTCATGGCAACATCACTCACCTTGTCAGGAAGCTTCCAGCTGCAAGGAATAATTTAATGGGCCTAGACAACAGGGAGAAGCTATCACCTCTTCTAACAAGGGGCTCCCGGGTAAGGTGGCTGTGACAGGTTAAGGCAGTAGTTCCATGGTGCTATGAAGGACACAAGTCCTCTCCCTCTTTCCTCCCCACTATCTCGGCTTGTACCTCTCTCCTGAAAGATCACCACTCCAGATCCCGGCTATGGTCACAAGATGGCAGCTGTCATCATGATCAGACAGGAAGAAAAAAGGCTATTTCTGCTAGACATCTGCTAATTCAGAGTGAGGGGCCTTTCCCAACAGACATCTCCTCATGTCACACTGGCTGGAAGTAGGCGACATGCCCATCCCTTAACCAATTGCTGCCAAGGGGAAACAAGAAGGACTGGATGAGATTAGCCTACTTGGATGGACCCCTGTGCTCCCTCCCTGGTGGAGATGTGGACAGTCCAACACAACTGGCCAAAAAGGAAGAGGAAGGGAGAACTTCTCTGGTTCCTTCCCCAGGAGCCCATACAGGACTGTGGGGGAAGAAAAACTCTTCTAGGGTACAACCCCAGAAACTGAAAAGCAAATGTTGAGTCATGTAATCATGAAGTTCCAGCATATTTGGGCCAAAGTTTCCAGAGAGAAACAAATAAAGGTGACCCACAAAGGATCTGGAATGAAAATGGCATGAGACCTCCAGCCAGAAACTTCTCACAGTGAGTCAGAAGACAGCACCACAGGCCCTTCAAAGAGATGAGAGAAAATGATGTCAAATAGTCATGTTACAACTCAGTCAAATAATTATAAATAGTTGAATTATTGATCAGTGTCAATAAAGACATTTCCAGATATTGAACAGATATTCAAGGTCTCAGAATCATGTACCTTTCTCAGGGAGTCACTGGAGATCATGACTTACCAAACAAGGGAAAATGCTAAGGGAGAGGAGGAAATCGGACCTGGACAGAGGCGAATTCCTGAGACAGCATGAAGACCATTGGGTGACAGCCACAGGTGTGCAGAAGGCCTGGAGAGGAACTGGGAGGGATGGAAAAGTCTGGAGCAAATGCCCCCAAGAAGACGTGAAGCTGGCACTTCCCAACGATGTTGGGAAAAGAAAACGCAGCGATTTAGTGATAGAGATGGGAAGTTAAAGCAAATAAAAAATGAGGCAATTATCCCCTTCCCCACCCTCCCAGAAAACAATAAGCAATACGTTGTTAAAGAATGGAAATGTAATCATGGAACAATAGGCTGCTTAATTGTCAATTACACTCATAGTCATACTATTGTGAACACTGAATATTTATTTAATCAAATCTTGTGATCAAAGCATATTGAGAGAAGGGAGGAGTAGAAGTGTGTGTGTGTGTGTGTGTGTGCGCGCGCGCGCGTGTGTGTGTGTGTGTGTGTGTGTGTGTAAAGGAGCTAAATCCAAATCTTGAAATAACAAGTCCGGAGATAATATTGAAGCTGGAAAATCAAGAAACAAAGTACAATTGTGTCTTTTCAAGAGAGGTGAACAGAAGAAACCAATGCTAGGACTCTCTTGAAAATAGCACGTTAGGATGGAAGAAGTGAAGGAGAGCCACTACCAGCCAAACGGTGCTATTTGAATTATTCAACTCTATTCCTGTTGTTTTATTTTATTTTATTTTATTTTATTTTATTTTATTTTATTTTATTTTATTTTATTTTATTTTACAGAGAGAGAGAGAGCACAAGTGGGGGGAGGGAGAAGCAGGCTCCCTGCTGAGCAGAGAGCCCAAGGCAGAGCTCCATCCCAGGACCCTGGGATCATGACCTGCGCCAAAGGCCAACACTGATGGGGGTCCCGGCATCGGCTTCCCACACAATCTTCATTTGGAACAACTGATACCACTGAAGCTTTTGAAAACTCCCAGGGAGAAACCAAACAGCCCCTTCCAGGTGGGTCTCACGCCTCCAGTGTGACCTTTCTGTTTCCCTGACACCCACAGCGGCAGGCCCATCGTGCAAGGTTCCAGGGGCTGTGAGCAGGTCCTGGGGCTCCTGACAGCCTGGGGTCTCAGGGCCAGTACTGGGCTACAGCACGTCTGCCGGGATGAGGCCCTGGCCAGGCAAAAACCAAGCACGGGTGCCCCCACCCTGTCCAGCCCCAGACCTCCTCACCCCACGCAGCACACTTGTTTCCACCTCGGGCTCCTTGTGCCAGCCAGCCTTCCCACTCACGGTCCCACTGAAGCCAGGGCCATGGGTGGAATGAAATTGAATCCAGACGTGACAAACCATAAGTGACTCAATCTCACAAAACAAACTGAGGGTTGCTGGGGGGAGGGGGTTTGGGAGAAGGGGGTGGTATTATGGACATTGGGGAGGGTATGTGTTTTGGTGAGTGCTGTGAAGTGTGTAAACCTGGTGATTCACAGACCTGTACCCCTGGGGATAAAAATATTTGTTTATAAAAAATAAAAAATTATATTAAAAAAAAAAAAAGAAATTGAATCCAGACGGAGAAGACCCCTTGTTCAAATCCGCGCCTAAGCCCAACCAGCTGTATCTATGATCTCTTTCTCTGCCGTCCAGTGGCACCAGGAATGGGCTAAAGACTTTATTTACCCTTCTTACTCAAGGAGGCTGAATGACTCGCCCCTGTCCACAATAGGTAATAACTACCAGCTCAGCTCCATTGGCTCCAAAGTCTGAATTCTTTCCTTTTTTCCAGACTGTCTCCAAAGGTGGGGAGGGATACATTTTATCCCCAGGAGGGATGCAAATTTTCCCTGGGAGAATATTTATAAACATCACTATACTACACAATGTTCCTTTGTTGATTCAAGAATGGTTTATGCAAGGTCTGAGGCTAAGTGCAGTGCCTAGACTCAAAGAGGCCACAGCCCCATATGGATGGAAGACACTAGAACAAATCAGCACAGCTCTGCGATAAGCAAATCTGGCCCCCCACTGGTTTCCAGGAGGCCTCAGCAGCCTCTCCTGTGCTGTGGACGTGTCCCATGACTGGCCACTTAGCAGCAGGCATTCTGCTCCCCACTTCATTCTCTCTTGTCCAGGGCTGTCCACTGCTGAGGCCTCAGCTATCTCCAGCCACCACAGCAAGAAAGCTCTAGAGTCCTGAAGCCCCCAGAATGGGGCTGTAGCATCTAGAACCTGACGGCTGAGGCCACATGGCCTTCTGGGCCTGAAGGGAAACTCTCTCACCTGGGGCCACAGCAAGGCTACTCCTGCGCCCAAAGTCTTTCAAGGTCTCCATTGAAAAGTCTCCTTTCATCCGAACCTGAAGTTTTAAATATGTCCATAGGACACTGAGCTGGGAACAAATGCAAGTGACAGTCCCTCTAAAGACAGAGGTTCTTCTCCTCAACCTAACTCCTGTCTGTCTCCCTCTTCCCAAGAAGCTCTTTGGTCCCTCATAAAAACAGTCCAATCCCGCCTCAGCGAATCTTCCAGACACACACTGATGTGGCTGGGGGCCAATGGTAGGCAGATGCCCCAGAACACACACATGTCACACACCCTCAGGCACATGCACGGCTGTCCCTCCTTGCCCACCCTGACCCATCCTGCCTGGTCATCCTTCCACAGTCAAGGCCCAACACTCTTGGACCTTATCATTTGGGTGGGAGGCTGCAGAAGGACACGTGTCCTCCCCACACCTCAGGTCAGTGCCCCCAAATTTCAAGAGATACAAATCTGTAGCAATTGATGGTTATGGAATAGAACTGAATCAGAGAATCAGATGTACAAAATGGGAGATATTGCCAGAACCGTGTTTGTACCGTGATAGGGTAAAAGGCACATGCTTTTCAACCAGCCAGACATTGCAGAACAAGGAAAATGTAAGGGCCATGCCAAGCCTAGAGGGGCGTCCCTGTCGGGCTTCTGAACAACCACGTCAGTCACTCTGAGTCTCTAAGTTTCCAGCCTTCCTGATCGCTCCCTGGGTGACCCATCAAGATAATGAAAATCTTCCCTATTCCCTCAGGGCCCTGGCCTCTGCTAAGCAAAGCTTTATTGTTGTGGGAAATCCCTAACCAATCGGACAAATTAATCTCTGATAAAAGATTCATGTAAGGATGGCAAATGGATTTCATTTCTGCTGCCAGCCGTGATTGATTGGGAGGGCTACCTGGAGTGCTCATTTGCGGGCTGTGGCCAGAGCTTAGCCCAGCAAAGCAAGAGTGCCGGGATCAATTCAGGATGTCTGCCCCAAGCCCTCCAGGGAAAATGCTACCGCAGGTGCTGCTTGTCTGCCATTCTAGGGTTAGCGGCTGCCCGGCTGCCCTGGGTTAACCTGCCCCTCCCTCTAGCACATGGCCATTGGGGGAAGGAAGTCTTATTCCTGACAGCAGAAGACCTTGAGCCCATGCGGAGTTATTAGAGTAAGGAAGACCCTATCAGCCCTCTTGGGATGGCCCTTTCCGTGCTCCGGGAAAACCTGACCCCAACCAGCAGTATCTTAGAGGGTCCTCAGGCCAGGGTGAGAAAAGCGTCGAGCAGCCATCGATTCCAGTCAATCTCAATGAACATCATTAACTTGTACCCTCCAGGGTAGTGACAACCATCCATGTGTGGCTAATTCGAATGGTACATTGGTGGTCCAGCCCAGGCACAGGTGAGCAACCAGCACCTGCTCTGGGGATTTGGATCCCAGGAAGGACGGTTGGAATCTGCTTCGGCACTTACCAATGTGAAAGGACCGTGGCTCAGTCGTGTCCATGAGCCCTGGGTACACCAAGGCTGCACCATGGAATTCCTGGAGGTTACTTTTGGTTCATTTTGTTGCTTTTCCAGGGCTGGTTATGCACCTGCTAAAGTAGTTAATAGAAATGGCTCTGAAAAGCTAGGAGGAGCCTGGGGACATTGTGTTGGACCCTGTCATTCCTGGAGCCTGGGTACGAGGTCTAAGAAGTTAGGGGAGAACAAAGCCCATTCTGTCTGCTTCTGTGGGCCTGGCAGACCCTGGGCTGTCTCCATCCAGAGACAGATTACAAACTCCTGCCAGGCCCCACTCTCCTGCAAGCCATGGACCTTCCATTCTGGGATCCACACACTATTTGCAGAAGCTTCCAGCCCATGGGCAAGTCCTAGCTTGCCCAGTTGGTCCAAATAAAGCCCCTAAGGACCATGATGGCAGATTGGCTCATCAGAGAGGTGCGCTGAGAAGAGTCTCCTGGAAATAGCAAGTGTGAGCTAGCCCTCCCTGGCCCCGAGGAGAGAGACCTGTGGTATAAGCATGTTCCCGTGGCAGGCTTGGGTTTGGAATGACTCTTCACCACGATGCTCTCTGGAGTCACCCGGGACGCCCTTCTAAGATGGACGTCCATCAATTTCACTCTCTTTCTGTTTGTCTTTTCTGTTCTTTATCTAATTCTGTCTTCTTTTCTCCCTTCCCTCCTTCTGCTTTCATTGTCTCTGTGTACAAACATCGATGTCTACTGGATGTCAGGTGCAGCCCTGGCTGCCGGAACACAGAGATGAGCAAGGCCCAGTCCCTCTTCTGCCAGCTCTCAGCAGGAAATGGAGATCATAAACCTACACGCACAGAAGTCCATGGCAGTCGAGAGCACAGGGAAGGGGGCACCCAAGCCTGCTACAGAGAATTTGGCATCTGAGCTGGAATTTGAAGGATTAATTGAGTTTGTTAAATGGGAAATCAGGTAAGGACATTTCCAACAGACCCTGGAATGGATAAAAGCAGCCAGGCCAGAGAGAATATGCAGTGTATGGGCAAGTGTCAGTCTGGGTGGTGAGACTGAATAGTTAAGTAACAAACATGGAGAGCCACGTGTGCTGAGACAGGATTTTCTCCTGAGGCCAATGGGGACGTTCAGTCGAAGGAGGAAGTAGCCCACTGGATTGACCGGAGAGACTTCTGGCATTCAGGCAGGGTATGGAAAGTTGCTGCAGGCCACCTTTCCTCCTGCAATGACTAGGGAAAAAAGGAAAAATTGGGGAAAAAATTAAAGATCTTTTATTATTATTATTTTTTTTAAAGATCTAAGAGTACGATGGAGGCAATGAAGTCTGGATGAACTAAAGTCCAGGGAAAGAAAAGCCTTTGCTAGGTGAACTGATGAATGTTGGCTCTCTTCTTCCTTGGGGACTCTTGCCAGTTCAGGGCACAGGCTGGTGATGGGACTTGGCCCAGCCAGAGGAACCTTACCAAAGAAAGAGGAACAAGGAAAGTCTTCAAGGTCATACAGGCTGGCTGATGGACTGGAAATAAGAGGAGCCTGTAGGCAAAGCTGATTTTGACCAAGGACAGCACTAGAGGCAGGGCACCAGGACTGGAAAAAGGAATGAAGTCTCCCTCCCACCATAATCAGAGGGAGGAGGGTTGTGATAAACATGCCATTCTCATTTAGGATACTTCCCAGAATTTGGGGGTGCCTGGGTGGCTCAATGGGTTAAGCCTCTGCCTTCAGCTCAGGTCATGGTCTCAGGGTCCTGGGCTCAATCCCTACATCAGGGTCTCTGCTTAGCAGGGAGCCTTGCTTCCCCCACCCCCTCTGTCTGCCTCTCTGCCTGCTTGTGACTTCTCTTTCTGTCAAATAAATAAATAAAGTCTTAAAAAAAAAAATAGGACACTTGCCAGACTTTGAATATACCCAAAGTGGAAAGATAAAGATCTAAGCTCAAAATATCAGTGGTGTTCACTGTGGTAGTTTAGCTAAATTGGAAATGCCTTTCCCAGAATTCTTTTCCATGTTTGGTACCAGGTTATGGGGGGAGGGTCACAAGATAAATTTGAGATTTGTAAAGTGGATTGAGGCAACGGTACTCTGCTGATCTAGAGCAACTTCTGGCCCATCACTAGACACAGATGCAGTAACCATCCATGGAATCCCCCACCAGCTTCCACAACTTCATAAGGTCTAATCCATGTAATTATTATTCCCTGTCATTCACATTGGCTCTGCTGCTCTGATCAAACTCTAACTGATACACCAGAGGTTAGCAAACTTCTTATGTAAACACTTTATTTAATAATAATAAGTATTATTATGTAGTAGACATATATTTGTTTTATTTATTTTTTAAGATTTATTTATTTATTTTAGAGAAGGGGTGAAAGGGAGAGGGAGAGAGAGAACACCAACAGACTCCCCACTGAGCACAGAGCCCAATAGGAGCTCAGTCCCACGACCTTGAGATCATGACCCAAGCCAAAATCAAGAGTCAGATACCTGAGCAACTAAGCCACCCAGATGCCCCAATATATATTTATTTTATAGTAAATATTTACTCACATGCCTTGCCGACCAAGAGGCAAAAGTGAGGATATTATAAAGGTATTTTCATAACAAAAGAGAAAACAGATTTCCACAAATTTTTGATTAAATTCAAATTGCGGTAGACATGATTTTTTTTTTTTTTTTTTTTTGTAATACAGGTCTACCAATAAGAAGAATGGACTTTTTAGGACAAGATAGAATTTCACTTGGTAGGGATTCCCCTACAAAGTTAATGCTCCCCATCACTAAACAGATTGAAAATTTTCATCTGTAAAAACCATTCTTACTTGTGGGCCATACAAAATCAGGCAGTGGGCAAGATGTGACTAGTGAGCCATTAATTTGCTGGTCCTGTGATAGGGAGGAGGAGCTTTCAGGGCTGCGTACCAGCAGATTATAAATCAAAACTTCAGAAAGATTTCACTCAAGGAACAAGGACAAACTACAGATACGCTGGGTCTTACTAAAACTGCAATTGTTTCAGTTGGATTGAGGTGGTAGTCTTTCTACCCTATCCAGCTTACAAAGAAGGAATGCTTGCTGGTTGAGAAGACCATCCAAAGCCTCCATGATTCTATTATACACGATGACCAGTATGTAATGGAAAATTACTAGATATGCAAAGAGACAAGAAGATGTGATTGATGGTAAGGAGAAAAAGCAAATAAGAGAAATAAGTTAGAACACTTTAAAACAGCTATGATTAATATGTTAAAGAAAGTGGACACAGCTGAACAGAGGCTTAGTAAACCTAGAGACAAGGTAATGGAAAATATCTAAAGTAAAGCATAGAGAGATTCATCTGAGAGAAAGATTGTTCTGGCTACAGGGTATAGGATGGATTGCTGGGGACAAAAATTGAAGTCAAAATACATTTAGGGGATGAGTAGAGATTTGCTTTCTCAGGCCATCTAAAAGCAGCCAGGATGAGGAACAAATAGCACCCAAAGCCTTCTTCTCTGCCTCCTTAAGGAAAAAGGACCTTATTCATCCCCTCCCCCCCCATAGCCTTCCTCAACTAAAAGCAAATAAAGTCAGAAGTCTCTTGGAGAACATCCCCATCTCAGGGTCAAACCAGGTCTCTTCATTTCCTTCTAATAAAGGTATTTCTAGTTTGGCTGAAAGAAGGAAGAGAGGAGGAAGAAAACTTTAAGTTTCTCCAGATTTTTGGCTCTTCCCTGGGTAGGGAGGGAGACATTCTAGGCTCCAACCCAGCTTGCTGACTATCTCTTCTTTTACTGGTTCCCAGAATGTTAGCAGAGATTCTGCACCACCAACTCCCCTCCTGAGAACCAGGATTTTATGCAGTTTCTAGCTGATCAGAAGTTGTGAAGTGCAGCCCATCCAGATCCTGGCAAAAAACAACTCCATGTTAAAACCAAAGAGTGAGCTGGTGGGTGGCGTTGGGGGTGGGGGGAATTCCCTTTAGAGGGAAAGCTCTACATGATGCTCATTCATTCAGCAATGTGAAGCCTCTACTACGTGCTAGGCATAGGTCTAGGCCTGGGCACACAGCAGGAAACAAGACAGGCAAGGCTACTTGCATTCTGACACATCTCAGGCAGGTTAATAATTTCGTATAGTAAATAAACACACAAGCAAGAAAATACCAGTTTGTGGAACATGTTATGATGAAATTAAAATGGCATGATGCAATATAAAGTAGTAAACTGGGTGGCCAGGGAAGGCTTCTCTTGGTAGGTGACATTTAGACTGAGATCTGAATAGTAAGAAGGAGCCGAACATGGGGAAACCTGGATTAGGAGCATGTCAGCCTCCCCTGCTTCGCAAAAAAAGAGCTTTTCAAGCAGAGGAGCTAGGGCAAATATCCCGAAGGCTGATGTAGCTAGAGGGCAATGGGTGCTGGGGGGAGGAATTAAAAAGGAAGGTGGGAAAAGGGGGGAGAAGCTACTTCTGTAAGTTCTCAATCATCTTGACATGGATCCTTATTTTGTGTGCAACAGGAAGCCATCAAGGATCTAAACTACACAAAAGAGCCCTCTGCATTTCTTCCCACTGCCCTCAGGCTTGATTTCATGGCCCTGAGTCTCTGGTTATTCATGAATCCCATTCACTCCCCAAATTCCTCTACCCCTTACCCTTTGTCAAAAGGCTCAGGCCAAAATTCTTGGAGTCATCCTTTGACTCTACTTCCTTGAAACCCTAAGAAAATTCTGTGGGGTTTACCTTTGAGGTATGTCCAGTATCCAACGCTTCTCATCAGCCCCTCTGTTGCCACCCCCATGTAAGCCACTGTCATCTCACACCAGGGTGAGCAAAACTACTTTAAACAGAAACAGGAGGCTGTTTCTCCTTTTGCCCCGACAGTCTTTTTGCTACACAGAGCAAATTTCTTGAATGGCCAAGCAGACCAGTTTACAACACTCCCATGCTCAGAGAGCCTCTTTGGTTTCCATCTTCTCTGGGTAAAATCTGAAGTTCCTACAAGTGTTTATAAGGTCTCTATGGTATCCCATCCTCATGACTTCTCTCCCCTCACCACCACCCACTGCCCTTTGCTCTTTCCATCCCTGGGACCCTGGTCACAATAACGCTTCTGCTCCAGGGCCTTCACGATTCCCTCTGTCCTGAACACTCTTTCTCCAGATAGCCCACAATGTATCTCCCTTCCTCCAGCACATCTAGGCTCAAAGGTCACCACTCAGCCGAGCCCTGCCTGTCTACACTGTTGCATCATGCAAACTCTCCCCATCCTGACAGTCTGTATCCTCCTTACCCAGCTTTACCGCTCATTTTTTTCTGTAGATCTCACCACCTTCTAAAACATTCTACAATCTGCCCATTTATCATACAGTAATTGATTATCATCTGGCCTGTCCTCCAATGTGGATGAATTTCCGTGAGAGTGGGTGTCATGTCTACTTTGTTCTCTTTATGTCAAACCCCTGAAGAGGTATTTAGCATGAAGTTGAAGGAGCAGGAGGCTGGCTGAGGACAAAGCAAAAGCTGGCGCCTTGCACCCCCCCCTTCACCCGCTCCCCTCCATATGTGTAGCATTCCTCAGGCACCCCTGACTGCCATAAAACGATAAATAGTTAACTTGCAGAGATCACAGTCCTGCAAGGTAGGAGTCTCCCTTGGTTTGCAAATGTCCTTGAGATTTACAACAAAGAAGTTACCTTATCAATAGCCCTAATGTCACCCTCCCCTCCATGAAAAACCGAAGGAGGCGGAGGTAGAAGGAAAAGTAAATTAAGTTAAATTTCTTCTAAACCTAAATCTCATTAACAAGGATGCTTCATAGCAGGAATGTAACATTCCACCAGGAGACTCTCAATTGTCTTTACTTGATAGTAACCAGGCCTTCAATATCCTGATAGTGCTTCCCCCCCCCCCCCCCGCATGCGTGGGCTAACCGGCCAGTTCTGCTTCTGTAAGATTGCTTTGTCTGCTTTCGCATGCGGTTCCCCTGACCCAATCCACTGACGCCAAGTATGCCTGTTCAAACTGTCAATCAATCAGCTCAGCCCCACCCAAAACTTGTTTGTATCTGTCTATGAAAATCCTGCACCCACCCAGCTCCGGACCTCTCAGCGTTATCCGCAACAAGCGGCGCAGACCCTTGCTGCTTGGCTTTGACTCACGTCTCTCGTGGTCTTTTAAGGTGGGGGTAATATTCAGTTGGCATTTCATAGTCAATGCTCCATTAGTATTTTTAAATGAACACTGTTGAATGTATTGATAATTTTTAAATTTCTATCCTATGCCCTAAATCAGCATAGGTCATGACAATCATTATGTATGACATTATTTACATCCATCATATGTCACTTGATCATTCCAGAAAGGATTTTTTGAGGTGCACCTGGGTGGCTCAGTTGGTTAAAGGTCCGACTCCTGATTTTGGCTCAGGTCATGATCTCATGGTTGTGAGTATGGAGCCTGCCTAAGATTCTTTCTCTCTCTCTCCCTCTGCTCCTCTCCTCACTCATGCTCTCTCTCTATCTCTCCCTCTCTCTCAAATAAATAAACAAATCTCTCTCTTAAAAAAAAAAAAAAAGAAAGAAAGAAAGAAAAGAGAAGACATTTTGAAAAAAAAAAAAGTTTGAACATTGTATGCTGAACACAATTGCACTACCTGGGCTTCCAAGTTGAACATGATGGATTGACTACATGTGTCCTCCCCAAATCCCAACAAAATGACAAAGATGAGGTAAAAGAAGAACAAGCCCATAAAGACAAAAAGAAAAAGAGGGAGATGACAGTGGACAAGACATATGAACAAGGTGTAACAGGGAAAGAAGATGGACAAGGGTAGCCATATTGGCACACCGACCAAGGGAGAACCATGCTTGTCTGAAAGGAAGGAAGCCAGGAAGAAGCCTGTTCCTGCCTCAGCATCTAGAACTGGAAGAAAGGAGATGGCTGTGAAGGTTGTCGTGGGTGGGGTTGAACATAAGAGAATGGGTTGAAGACCTGTGTGAGAGACAGTGGGATCCTACACCCCTCCCAACCCACCTGGACAGCAAACTCATGTGGACTGCCGACTTCATCTGACTTGGAATGTAGCTAAATTAGAAAGATGTGATTACCACATGTCTGTGTGATTGTGTGATGGGTGGGGGGAATAAGAGAGATAATTCTTATTTCATATTTGGAATTCAGTAGAAAATAGGTAAAGCATAAAAGTCAAATATTAGCAGTATAAAGATGGTGGCAGCTGCTGAAAGCTGGAAGTTCTCACCTCTGGGAAGCGTGAAATGTGACCGAGGAGGGACGGGACAGCAGCCTGCTGTTGTCTATTAGAAGCTTATAAAAGATTTGTCTCTTAACACTGTGTCCGTATATTACTTTTGTAAAAATAAAAATTGCATTTCTGGCTGCTGTGTGGAAAATAGATTGGGGGAAGGCAAGAATGGAACCAGGGGAACCCCATAAGTGGTCCAGGGGAGGGGTGATGAGCACAGGGCTGGTGTGGTAGGAATGGGAGTGGAGAGAATGGGATGCATTTGCTAAGTTCATGGCAGAGTCAAAAAGACCTCCTGGAGGACTGAATATAGGTGTTAAAAAGAAAGAGGAATCAAATGTAATTTCTAGGCATGTAGTTGGAGCCTCTTGGCGTAGTCAGGGTGGAGAAGAAGCAAGTGCCAAAGACACAATATTCAAGAAGGCCTTTGCTCTCAGGGCCATGAAGGTACAGATGGGTACCTGAAGGCGAGGGCCTCCTGAACTATTGTGCTTACCTCACTCTGGTCCCAGCCTTGACTTGGAAGGTTCTAGTGCTATTTACTGAGATGGGAAAACGAGTGGCAAAAGCATAGAAAGTCACAAGGGAGGACAGAGAGTGAAAAATTTTTAGTTTGAACAAGCTATGAGTTTTCATGCGGTACAAGTCTGCAGCTCAGGGGAACGGTCAGATCAGAGGTGGAAATTCAAAGGTCTCAGCATAGAGTGATCCTTAAAGTCATGGGCCAAGACCGGATAACGCAGATGCAGTGCATACAAAGAGAACCGGAAGGACCAGATCTGAGACACTGTAGGCTGTAACAATGAGGAGGAAAGAAGGGAAGTGTAGACGAAGAAAGGGCGGCCAGGGAGATAGGAAGAAAGTCAGGAGGGGCCAGTGTTCCAAAGCCAAGAAGAAAGCCTTTGCAGAGGAGACCATCCCGAAAACTTCACTCCCCAACCCTTTACAGAGATTGTCTCTGTGAGGAGGACAAAATGCTTGTGTCCTGTCTTGCCCAAGGCTAGCGTCCATGTGTCCAGCTGGGACTCTGGGCAACTCCAGCTTCTCTCCACCTGTGGTGTTGCCTCACCGTCAGTCCTGCTCCCTCCCAGCTTCTGGGTCACTGCCTTTCTCTGCAGGCTGTGGTCTACCCATTCCCCAGGACTTCACGCACCTCTTGTCTTCACCCTTGCTTCCTAAGGACTGGGCTGGGTCATTCATTCAATGACTGTTTATGAAGCATCTAATGTGCCAGCAATGGCACCAGGCATAGGGAATACAAAGGTGATTAGGACAAAGTAGTTACCCTGAAGGACTCGTTGCCTGCCATGACATTCTCTGCTCTGTGTGCCTTCAGATAAAACTCTGCCCAAGTCTGCATCCTGGCTCTAAGACCTCTGGCCAAACCTACAGGAAGGCCTAGTGAAACTTCTTGGAGTGATGAGGAACCCAAACATTTCCCTTCCCATGGCATGCAGGCTCATTGGAACATAGACCCATCCATTTTGCAGAAAGGCAAGCCCAGGAGGGGCCGAAGTATGGGCCCATTCAGCCCAGATCCTGTATGGTGACTGGCACATGGTGGTGCCTGGAAGGTGGATGGATGAATGAAGTACCTGCCCTGAATTAAAATAACAATGATCTTTGGCAACAACAAAAACAAAAACATGATAATACCTTTTCATGGGAGATGATGATGAAGGTTGTCTGCTGGAGGGTTGTGTGCAGGGTCAGTCTGCCCAAAGGAAGGGACAAGGGAAGCCCAGAGATCTCGCCCCTGTGGGACTCCCTGAGCCCAGGCTGAAACCATGAACCTACTCCCTATCCCATCTGCAGCCTGATGCTCAGCTGGGTCCTAGAGCTAGCTCTCCACCCCACATTCTCCAGAGCGAGCATTTGGAGCTTGGACATGCCTCTCAACAACCTCGGCCTGACCAGCAGCAGCTGCAAAGGCCCAGCAAGAGATTGCAAGATTGCATTCCTTGGGGCGGGAGGGGGATTCCAGGCCTCTGGATTTCATGCCAGGGAAATTGGCCGTGGAGGTGGAGCGTGGGGAGGGCAGCCCCAACCTTTGCAGCACCACAACCCCCTTCACATGGAAGCCAGAGAAGCTAGCAGATGGAAAGAACCCATTTCCTGACCCATGGTTCAGCTAAGGGACTGCTCAGCTCTTCAGCCAGCCTTGTAGAACTTGGCAGAGTCAACTGTCCAGGCACCTGTATAGTTACCCCAGCCTTGAGCTGCTTTGGGAATCTCTCCACATGGCCCATAGATACCCAGCCTGCTGCTTTTAAAGACAATCCTGTTGAGGGCTCCCTCCTGAAGTCAGGTTGGGAGGTGTGCCACCCAGGTCCTGCCCCTGGGAGTCTGGCTGCAGCTTTGCATCATGTCCCGGGGGCAGAACAGCCCGTGCACGTGGTCCTCCACACTGGACCTGCTGCACAGCCATGAGGTACACACAGCCTCTCTGTCTGAATGTGGAGTCGCGCCTGTGTCAGGGGACAACCCTCCCCCACACCCGCTCTACGGCCCACCTGGGAACTAGCCGCTGCTTCTCTCCCAGCCCCGCCAGCTTCATCTGTGTTGCTTTTCCTGATAGCGCAGTAGTTTATTTCAAAGTGCTAGTATCGATGAGAACAGGTCTGGGAAGCTGCATGCTGCTGACATGGAGGTGGGAAGCCGTGGGCCTTACTGAAGGAGCCAAACCTGCGGCCCCGCACGGAGGCTCATCAGACGGGCAGCAGGCTGCGTGCATGTCATCAGAAGCAAGAACACGTTAAAGAGCATTGTGGAAAATACACTGTGAAAGACTATATCTTGTAGGAATGGTATTTATGTTTAGCTCCCCTGAACTCCTTCCTCTCCCCCACCACACCCCCTTTTTAAGATTTATTTACTTATTTATGTATCTGAAGGGTGAGGAGAGGGCGGGAGAGAATCTTAGGCAGACTCCACACTGAGCAGGGAGCCCGAGGCAGGGCTTGATCTCAGGACAGGAGATCACAACCTGAGCCAAAACCAAGAGTTGGATGCTTAAGCAATTTTGTCACCCAGGCGCCCCCCACCCCACAGCCCCTTTTATATCAAAACACTCTACCATATGGCCTGTCTACACCCCCCCTCTGTGAACACTTCTGGGAAGGTGCGAGCCCACAGCCGGGCAGCCTCTGCCCTAGCAGGCAGCGTGTGCCTCGCCATCCCAAACATCCCGGGACAAGTTCTGTCCCACAGCATGAGGCAAAGCCTCCAGCCAACACACTAAGATTTTCTTTTTTGCACTTCTTCCTGTCTTAAGCCAAGACGCTACTCCATGGGGCTGGTTTTCACCCTATGGACTCGTGGTAAGAATTCACTCCCCTTCTCACAGGATGTCCTTCAAACATCCCAGGGCAGCTTCTCTGTTCGCACCGCTTCCCTTTTCAAAGCGAAGGGGTTCTCATCTTAATCGTCCCTCCAGGGAGTGGGTATCCACATCAGACCAATCACTTGGCCCTGGACGTGTCCTTTTGTGTCAAAGCCCCTTGAACGTGGACTGGTGCTTTGCAAAGGATACCAAGGTCCCTGACAATGTTCCTAGTCTTATTTCCATAGTCTGACTTCTAGAAATCCACCCTAAAGAAATGATCAACATATGTAGCCTAGGGTTGCTCTTACGGCTCTTCCCTTGAAGTGTTGGCCTTTATTACACGAAGAATACATGATAAGGGGGGGAAATCAGTTATGTCTTGTCCACAAAGTGATGCAGCATTATACAACCATAAAGCACAGTCTCTGTGAGGAATTGGGAACCAAGCAAGATGCATAATTATATGCTCAGTATGACGCAGATGCGCACCCATGTTGCACACTCACACATACATACACACACAGGTGCATGCACAGACCCACCCCCAAAACAGGAAGGAACACCCTTAAATGTGAGCACTGGGAATATGGGGAATATGTGTTGGTGGCATGCTGAGTGAAGATTCTCTCCTATTTTGTCTGTATTTCTAGAATATTCTACAATGAGCATTAACTACTTCTTGTTTGCAACTTGAAAAGTTACTGTTTAAAATAGAACTGGACACAAGGCCCTCATATTGTTGGCCCAGCACAGGGCGTCAGTCACTCCCCCAGGCTGTGTCCTCGCCTCCCGTGTCCTGAAGCCTGATAGGCACAGACCCGTCTGCAGCCAACTGCCCTGAGGTGTTTTGGAGGCACTGCCCTTACCCAGTACCCCTGCTGGCAACACCACGGGACATGTTTTTGCCCCGAGCAAGTCTTGTCCCAGACAGAGAATGCACACGCAGCAGGAGACAGGAGATCGTGATTCAAGAGTAAGTCATGGTTGTGGAATAAAAAAAAAATACCGCCCGCAGCAACAGGCCTGCCTTTCACATACTCCTCTTGGGGCCAGATTTTGCCAGGCCATTACCATACACAAAGGGTGGCCCTGTGGGTGCATCTCACCCATGTGGGAAGTCCCCGTGAATCTGTAAAAGAGCCCATCCAGGAGGTTGTCTCTTCCTCAGGGACAGGGAGGACAGCAACGCCAGGAGGCCATGGGAGGGGTCCAGTGAAGCTGTAAGAAGCCAGGAAGCCCTCCTGGCTGTGTGACCTGAGGCAAGTTACTCAGCCTCTCTGAACCTCAGCTTCTCTTAGTCCAAAAGGAGGATCATCATTGGACTGTATAGGCTGGTAGCTTCGAGGATTCACTGGTGCAGTTCTAAGCACTCAGAGTAGAAACTGCGAGCCATCAGTGTTCACTGGCCACATGGGGCAGACCAGGGAGGGGACCTGCGTTGACTGCTCAGGCCATGGGGCCTATCACCCTTCTTTCTCTGCCCTTGAATAAATGCCCTGTGTGCGGACAAACCACACAGAAGCAGAAGGGCATGCACATCAGGATCTGCGTTTCTCTCTGGGACTGGTGCAGAGCGCCTTCTTTCCCTCGGGGGCTCCGCTGGGCCCTAATGTGGCACCTCTGCTGAGCGGTACCTCAGGCCCAGCTTCCCCACCTGCCAGGATCCACATCCATCTGCTTGCAAAGACCAGCTGGGCCCCAGGCTCCTCCTGTGAGTTGAGTATCTGGTCCAAGGCAGCAAGAAAGGTCACTGCCACGTGCGGGCAGGCCCCCGCTCTCCGTAAACTCATCTCTCAATAAATGATGAGTGTTGTCACATCTCACTCGAGAAGCCAGAACAATATATGCTCAAGCCTTTCCAATCAGGATTGTTCCCACAAGCCTTTGGCTTCTGTGGGGGAACATTTGGTTTAAAAGGAAATGGAATTTCCCCTTCAATATTCTTCTTGGATGACAGGTCTGTGATTGGAATCCAGGCATGAAAAATCATGCCCTGGTGGTTATTTCCATTAGTGGCTTCTGACTTTGCAGGGACACCTGGAGCACAGAGCACCCAGCCTTTCCCACCTCCCACTCCCCACCTCCACGGCTCAGGCAGGTCACGGCTGGCTAACCCAGGGCTGCTTGAGATTTCAGAGCCCCATGCTGTCTGGTTGGGAACTTGGTTAACTCAACTTGGCAAGAACCCATTACCTAGTCCCTCCTCACATCACTGTCCCCCAAGCCCACAATCAGGTCCAGCTTTCTTCCTCTGCAGACATGATGCAACTCCTGAAACTCACACAGGGGTGCGCACACACACACACACACACACACACACACACATGCACAAAATGCTTGCGTCTCTGCCTGCGACAATCATAGGGAAGGACTCATTGTCACATAAGACAAAGGAATTGTTCATTGTCTAGCTTGCAGGATAGCAGAACCCAGTGAAGGAAATGGACTTGCGGCCAGAAGAGGAGTAAGATGAGCCCACACTCAAGAACGAGTTCTGGAGGAAGGTTCGGTGAGAAAGCATGATGGCAACATGGTAGCTGGCTTGGGAGTCTGGTTCTGGTCATAGCCTGGGAGCCCTGGAGGGCAGTTACACATCTCCGTCCCTCAGCCCCAGCACAGGTCCAGGCCCAGACCAGTGCTCAGGAAATGTTTTTGGTGATGGAAAGAAGGAAGAAGCAAGAGCATCAGGGTAGCTAGCTTCATGGAGACCTGGGTGCTGTTTTCCTTAACTTCAGGCAGGGTTTGCAGAACAGCAATGTGTGTTTGCTGAGCAGGATGTAAGCCAAGAGGAGAGGGGTCCTCTGGGGCCAGATGAGGAGGAGCCTGGTCTGATGGCCTGGGGCAGGAGCACCTGCTACACAGTACTCGTACCCTGCTCCTGGGCCAGAAGGGCCAGCGATGCACCTGCCTGCCATCAGCTTGGAGCCCATGCCAACCGCCACCCCCCTCCCCCGTCCTTTACAGAAAATGGTGGCTATGCTCAGGAGCCAGATGATTTGCTTCCTGGGGTGGGGGCTAGAGGCCAGGGAACCAATGGAGAAGGGTAGCATCAGGGCCTGGGTGAGGAGCGTTGCCCTCATGCCCACAGTATGGCTGCCAACACCTCTCAGGATGCCATTGCCTCCTCCCAGCACCCAGAACCCTGAGCATCCCCCATCCCCCAGCTCCAGTACCTGTGCAGCCAGTGGCCGTCAGCAGGGGCTTCTTCTGACCCACCACCAGGACGGGGAGGACTGTGAACTCACCACCCACTGGTCCCCAGGAAATCAGACTGTGTCCGTGCAGTTGAGGCGAAAGCACCCGCAGATTGCCGCCCGAAGACAGCCCTCTCCCTGGATCCCCTTCGCTCCAGTTCTGTCGTATCTCCAGAGAAGAGTCTGGTGACTGTGGGCAGAGAGGACGAATCATTTCTCCACAGAGGCTCTTGCCTCCTGGCAATGTCTGGGCCCCAAGAGCTTTTGTAAGCCAGACAGAGGTGGGCCCATCGCTTTCTGCTCCCTGCCACTTTATAGAAAGCATCTTTCTAGCCAATAAGGAAAACAAACAACACCTTACATTGTTTAGGAACTGTGTTTGGAAACAGAAATCTAAAACCCAGTGACGACTGACATACAGGCACGTGAGGGCAGGCCCTGGCCCGGGGGGCTGGCCCATCCTGAGAGCCGCACCTCAAGGAAGCAGCTCCCCATCCTACTGCAGCAGCCACGCAGCCTGGATTCGTCTGTTGTGGGGCTCTAACCCCCATGCTCTTCCTATTACGTGGCTTTTAAAAAGTCGGGTGAGTTTGAGTGCGGTTCCGTCTCTTGCAACAGCTTACATGGGAACCGCCTACTTCCCATGGCCTCCTATTCCTGACCCAGGCCCCATGGGGTCAGGATTTATTCCCAGGGGAGACAAACACTGGGGGGATCCCCCGCAGCAACAAGGAGGATGGTGCCACCGCCCTGCTTTCTGGGCTCCCCCGGGGTGATAAGCTGCACACTCCTCCAGCTTCGCACTCCCCTCCCTGAGCTGGTGGCAGGCTCAGCTGGGCTAGGATAGTTTCTCCCAAAGGGGCACATAGAGCAGTAAGAAGAGCTGGCAGCCTTGGAGAAAGCCGATGAAGATGGAGGTATACTTGGTGGGAATCAGAAGATGCGTGTCCCGGTGTAGTTTGGGAACTTGTCCACGGTAGATTCTTCCCAGGTGACCAAAGTTGCTTCCATGAAAGCCGAAAGAGCTGTGTGACCTGGGGTGAGTCACCCGACCTCTCTGAGCTGGGGTTTGCATTACTGTTGCAAGTTTTGGTGATAAGGACAGCACCCACAAGATGTCTGGCACACGGATAACACTTTTCTTAGCTTTGTCCTCATGCCAAAGATTACCGAAGGGAAGGAGAATAAAATGACCCTGCCCCAATCCTTTGCGTTGAGGGAGATGCTAAGGTTTCGCAATTAAGAGAATGAAATTCCACGCTGGATGTGCCTAGTGCAAGTCACACTGCGTCCGCTGGGTGCAGGTGGGCCAGTTACCCCAACTCGTTAGCCTGTTTCTGCAGCCCTGCAGTGCTGCCCATGAGAGTGCCCCGCTCGGCAAGTGTACTGTAAGACTCTGAGGAGTACCGAGAGCCCTGAGCCCAGCTTTTCACACTAGCAGGACTCTCTAGCATTGGCTGATAGCGTAGCCAATGTTACTAGCTTTTTCTGACCTTTCCCCCAGTCAGGGGCTGCCCTTAGCCTTGCTGAGGTGGGCCTGCCTCCAGGAGGGGTCTGCACTATGTCAGGGTGGACAATGGGGTACCAGGATGACAGGAGGGCAAACTGTAGGGCCTCTGGCCACGGGAGCCCACTGCAGCCCCTGCTGGAAGGCCTTTGGCCAGCCAGCACGTCGGCCTGCCAAGGACGCTGCTGACCCCAGCCCAGGTCAGATGCGTGCCTGGTCGCCTGAGTTCCCCAACCCCTCCCAGCCCAGGACAACAGGTGTATGTGCTCAGTAACCCGAGCCTACCTTCTGAGGGCCCAAGCAATTGAGAGAGGACAGACAACTCTTTCTTCAGACAACCACAAGGCCAATAAACAAGTTTTCAGGGAGACCATGGCCAGCTCAAGATTCTGCAGGGCCGGCTGTCAGTTTGGGGATTATCCAGGACCTTTGCTTTCCATAACAACAACGGTGGCAGCAACCAGCACCCTTGGCTGAGCCGCCCATGGTGCTTAGCGCTGCCCCCGGGTCCTTCTCGTGCTATTTCCCTGTTCTTCCTCCCCGCAGCCCTGTGCACAGAATGACCCATAGAAGCAGAGACCCCAGAGTCACGGAGGAGCGGCCTTCAACCTCAGCTCTGTCGCAGGCTGATGGTTTGACCCCTAGCCAGTCAATTAACCTCCTGGAGCCTCAGTTTCCTTGTCTGTAAACCCCAGCTGATGATAGTTGCCTCACGTGGCTTTTGAGAATGAGATGAAGTGATGTCGAGGAGATCAGTAGCCCAGAGCCTGGTACAGGGTAAACCGTCAATATATGCCCCGAATACATCACTGGAGCAGGGCCCCCACTTTAAGGACGAGGACACAAAAACACACTCAGCCAGAACCAGAAGCGTTCTGACAGGCTCATGTTTTACCCACTGTGTCATCTGCGGGATGTCTGGCTTATGTCCCCCAGCCCCGGTTACTCTGCTGGTGGACAGAGAGTAAATTATTGAATTCAGGATTCTAGCCCAAAAGAGACATAAAGTACCAGCTGATAGGGGATGGCACTGACAGCTTCTTATTGCCCAAATTGTCTTCCTGCCCCTAAATCCAGAACATTCTCCAGAAAGGGCTGAAGGTGAGTACACAGAGATGAGATCCCAAGGTACTTGTTCCAAACACAGACTCTTATCAATACACAGAAAGCCACAGAACACATGTCCTTGCCCAGACCCTGGGGCAAAGGGCAAAGGATAAAAGCCGATGAGAACCCTCAGCCAAGGCACATGGTAACTGTCCCCAGAGAGGAGCCCTCGGTGTGTGTCTGCGTGAGTGTGCTCACTCAGATGGCATGGGTCAAACAAAGACCTGTAAAGGGTCCAAGGGACCACGTTTCCCCAAATAAAGACTTAATTATCCTAATAATTGTTTCAACTTAACATCACTTCAGTTGGTATAAATGCATTTCTAAATAAGACGTTTTGTCATGAGGTCATGCATTTTCTCCATGCAAACAATTTTACCCATGACCTTGAGGCTATGAGTTTAAATCCATAAAGGTCCGTTTAAGCCATACTATGTTGGCAGTACCGTGTCTTTCAGCAAATATGCCTTTTTGTTAGAACACAGCAAACACGGACAACCCAGTTAGACATGATATAATGCCTACCCAGCCTCCAACCCTTGCCCTTCTCCACTCGGGCCACATGACACCTAGAGGCCTCTGGACCAGCCCCAGCTCCAGAAAAGGTCCTGATGATGGGAACCAGCAAGTTGAGCACCCCTCTTATCAGTGCTGGGTTTAGGAATCCAATCGGCACCTGGCATCCCTCTGGTGACTGTCACGTGTCCAGGGAGGGAGGTGAGACCTGAGTTGGTCCGTGGACTGAAGGAACATTCTTTCGTCCTGCGGGTGGAGGAGAGAGCTCCTTTCCGGGCGATGACACAGAGCACGGCGTCCCAGTTGCTGTAGGCAGGCATCTTGCCGGCACCAGGGAGGCCGCCAAGAACAGGCAGTAACGGAGGAAAGCAGAGCAGAGAGATTCTGGGGAACCGGAGCCTGGGCCTCTCTGTGCCGTGCACTCTGCCCTACCTTGGGACTCTCCCTTTGCAGGATGGTAAACTCCCCTCCTTTGCCGAATTGGAGGGAGTTTTCTAAGGCGGGAAAGCATCCCTGTGTGGGAGGAGCTATGTCTGGAGATAATGGAAGGGGAGGGACTCTCTAGAGATAGTGAGGCAAAGAAGGAGGCCGTGCAAGAAGGTAAAGGATTCATGATGGGGCCGGAGCTTAAGCTATAAAGACGGAGTTATTTGACCAGAGAATCAGGGGGAAGGATGGAAGGAGGACTAGACCCAAGCCCCAGTCCCCGAGGGGCAAGGAAGGTCAATGTGGAGAGGGGTTTCGCATAGCTAGAACCACACAATCAGCCCCAAAGAGCTGACTCCCCATTTTTCAGGGAAGAAGTCTGGGAGCAGGAGAGAGACAGTGAGCGCCATGGGAGAGGACAGTCGGCCGCCATGGTCACAAACCAGCCTGTGACCTCACATCCCCGGGATCTGGGCACCTTCTTAGGGTCTGTGAGCAAGTCTGAAACTACAGCCCTCGTAGGCTGCTTGTACCATCTGCCAGGGGCTTCCTTCCAGGCCCTGATATACATGAGAGAGATCTTTTTCCTTTCCTCCCAGTCCAAGAGAAGATGTTCTTAGCTGTTCTCAAGGCCTCAATCAACACGACGTATCCTCCATGGCAAAAGCCAAATGAGAAAGAAAAGCATCTTCCAGCAACTTGCTCTCAGGAAACCTTAGAGTTTCCCCATCTGTTGCGGTGCCTGCCTCACATCCCTTCCTCCCGGGTCTGTTAATAGCTCCCCTTCTTGCCCTGAGGCAATCTGGTTTGCAGTGGGTGGGACCCTACCCCAGGTCCAAGGCCGGGCATGCGGCTCAGGTCCATCAAGGAAAGCATTGCATCTCCCGGCCAAGGGCAATTGCTTCCTGTGCAGGCAGGTGACCCCAACTGGCCTATCTGAGCTAACGAGATAGAGCTGGTGGTAGGGAGATGTGGGGAAGAAGGTTCTTCATCTGCTAAGCCTACAAACGTGCTAGCCACCTTGGAGCTCCTCGGGGAGCCCTTGAGAAGAATCTGCCAAAAATGAAGTGAATGTAGAAGGAGGGAAGCAGAGGAAGAAACAGACTGAGTTCTGATTACATCATTTGAGCACCGTGTCTAGAGCCAGTGACCAGGGCTTTCCACAAACCCACATAAATGATACATTCTCTAAAGGTGCACTATCCCTTCAGCTGGTTTTCTAGCACTTGTAAGAGATGGAGTTTGGGTTGATAACAAATTTCAACCTTAGAAGAGAGTGATTTTGCCTTCTCTCATTATTTAATTCTCGGTCCTGTATAAAAGCCAGGTTATTCCTAATGTCATTAACTGCTTGCTGCCTGACCTTGAACAGGGTCCTATCCAAGTGCCCTCATCAGGAAAATGAGGGCATTGGGCCCTATCTCACAAGTTCCTTCCAGCTCTGAAACTGTGGACTTCTATGAATAGTCTCTTAGCAACCTTCACACTCAGAATTAGATACAAAACTATTTTCTTCAAGAGAGCGGATTCAAAACATTAAAATAAAACTGGAAAAAGTTTAAATCAAATGTCAGATGATGAAAACCACGCAAGGCCTCTTTCCTCTCGCAAAGCATAGAACCACGTCGTGTGGCTGGGGCACCTGCTAGGTGCCGGTGCCTGAAAACTGCCACCACCCCCACCCCCTCCCACGTCCCTTCTCCTGAGGAATTCCCAGGTGGGGCTGCAGCTCATCTATCCCATTGGGCCTTTCAGAGATGGGATAGGAATAACAGTTAAATAATCCTCAGATGGGTTTAAAAACCAAACTGTGGTTGTTTTGTCCATGGAATCTAAGTTCCCTTCCCCAAGCCCTTCAGCAACTCTCTGTCACCCAGGTGCCAGGTGAAATGCCTGCTCACAGGCTCCCCTCCCTTCTCCCATTCCTGCTTACTTGCACAACCTTGGCTCATCACTCCATTTCACGGGGCCTCAGTTTCCTCATCTGTAAGATAAGAGGGTAATAGTACCTTCCTCTGAGGGTCGCTGTGAGTCCTGATTGAGGAACATCCCAGAACAGTGCCCATAAGCTCCGTATGAGTGTTTGCTCTTATCTTCACCATCGTTATCCCGGAGGGACTCCTCAGTGCCAACTGATGGTGGCTTGGACGAGAGTAGGAACAAACAGGTTAAAAGCATGAAGTTCTCAGAAATCATTCACATCCTGTAGGTTATCAGTAAATACTTATTATCAATGGTGTTCTAGAAATATAAATGCAACAATTCAGGAGGAGTAAAGAACATGGCCTGCTCCCCTTCCTGCCATTTCTGCCCACCCCCAACTCCCCACCAAATCCCTTCTGCTTAGAGCTTTTGCTACTGGCTCTCAGGGCCTAGGCTTTCCAGTTAATGATGATTTGTAGCTCTTGGTATACATTTTCTCCCCTTGGTGCCTGATACCAACTGCTCCCAAGACAATTGCACACTCATTTCTCAATTATGTCTATATAGGCTGAAAGATACCCAGAGTGAGCAGCTGACCCCACACTTCAATTCCCTGGGGCACCCAGAGTAACAGGATTTAGGAACCAATTCTCCTAACCTGCTCTCATATGAAACAATGGATAACTCAGAAAGACTATTTATTGAGAATAATAGGAAACAGATTGGACCAGATCCTCAGTCCCCGGTATCACGTAGAGAATTCCCGCCCAGAAGACTCACCTTCTGGGCCCCCAGAGGGCTGCTCACTGGGTGCAGAATAAAGTGGGCTGGCCCATCTGGAGGCATAAACCCTCCAAACAGCACGCAGAGCAAAATGAGAACAGGCCAAGGGCCCACAGAACCGGCTGCTACTCTTGCAAGGTATGTCAGCTGGGTGACTTTGGGCAAATTTCTAACTGCTCCGAGCCCCAGTTTCTCCCAGTGCAAAGTGGGGCCATGATACTCACATCCCACGGAGCAGCAGTGGGAACTGATATCATACAGGTAAAGTACTTGCTACGCCAATAAATGGTACACTTCCGTGGCTTTGAATGGCCTTCCTCCTCTTGGGAACTATTTCTGTGCCTACAGCCAGCCTCAGGCCCTGGATCCAGTTGCTCTGCCCCCCACACAGATGGACAGACTCCAAACAGTTTTCCTGCTGACCCCCCCCCCCCCCCCCCCAGTTTCTGCCATCTCCTGCTGTAACCTCCAGGCAGGAAAAGTAACCTGTGGTTACTGGAAAAGTAACCACACCTTTTATTGTGATTTCTACAGGCTTGTGGCCTCCGTGAAGCTTCTCTCCCTGCCCTGGGGCCATGTGCTCCCCAAGATTAAGATCCTCCACCTTAATTGACTCACTGTGGCTTCTGGGCCTCTTGTCTGTGCTTGGCCGGTGCTCCTGGGCCCCATGATTTCTTAGCTGGTTCCCAACAGTAGCAGAGTAATAATCCCTCGCCCCGCAGTTAACAAAGTGCCACAGAACAAAGTGACATGTTCTCCCTCAAACGGTCACGGAAGGCTAATTCCACACCTCCTCATCCCCCTCTGTGCAGGTCTTCCTCAAAGGACCTGCTTTCCTGACTCTCTCCTCAAATCAAAGGGCCCTCCCAGGAGCTGGGCCTGCAGAGCGCCCACCTCCCCTCTCTGTTCAGCTCTCCATATCCCGAGCCTCGTCCCTCGTCCCTCATCCCGAGGCCCACTCCTGTGTGTTCCCAGGCCTCTGTCCTGAGAGCCACCTGTCCCCGGGCTTCACTGACAAGTGCCGCTGGCCTGCAAAGCTCCTATGGGCTCTGCCACCGGGGCAGGGGGACGAATTAAGAGACCAGAGTTGAAAGAGAGCGGTCCGCTTCAGAAGCAGACTCTAAACAGACTTGAACTGCAGAAAATTTCAAAGGTTCGCGCTGAAGTCCTCATAGAGCTCCCGCCGCCTCTTCTGTGAGCCGGCGGTCCCAGGCCCTTTCAGATCTCAGAGCCGCCTCCTCGCCTGGCCACCAGCTCCAGTCCTGCCAAGAAACCAAAGGGCCTTTTGTGTTAAAGCTTTTCAGTGGAAAGAGACTGGTGGGGGGCTTTGGACCCTCCCAGTCTGAAACGTGAATGTCTCATAACCCTGCTAAGTTGGAAATTCTCTACCCTTTCCTGCCAGGAAATGATGACCGTCTTGAACTGGAGGGGGACTCGGTCATATGTCTGCACAGGCTCAACCAGCTGGAGAGGAGACAGGCTCAGGAAAGTCTTCTTGTCAGCCCAGAGCTCTGGGGGGGGGGGGCGGGGGGGGGCAGTGGCCCTGTGGGACATGCTCACCGTGGTCCAGAATCCTCACCTCATCCCTGTGTCGCTCCCCTCACAGCCTCCTTGGATGGTGCCTTCGCAGGACTGTTCCTCAATGTTCCTCACACCATTCCTGTGTTTTGGGAAACTTCGCAGTGCTGACAAGTCTAGGACTATCAAAAACTGAACACAAATAGATGGTCACACAGAGCTTTTTAATTTTTTGTTTTTGTTTTTTTTTTGTATTTTTTTGAAGATTTTATTTATTTATTTGTCAGATAGAATAAAAGAGTGCACAAGCAGGGGGAGCAGCAGACAGAGGGAGAAGCAGGCCTCCTGCTGAGCAGGGAGCCCGCTGTGGGGCTCAATCATGGACCCTGGGATCATGACCTGAGCCAGAGGCAGTCACTTAACTGACTGAGCCACCCAGGCATCCCGACATAGAGCTTTTTAAAAATGTATCTACATCTTCGTCTGCTCCAGGGGTGCTGACATGATCCACGTTTATTGTTCCCCAGCTCTGGAGACCAGAAGTCTAAAATCTTGGTGTCCGTGGGGTGGGATTCTCCTGAGCCTCCGGGGTTTGGGGGGAGGGTGCCTTTCTGCTTCTTACGGCCCTTTGTCCAGACGTGCACCTTGGGGTACATTTAATAAGAAAAGGCCACCAGTCTCACTGGATTATGGCCACCAAAATGGCCTTATTTTCCCTTAATTACCTCTTTTAAAAGTCTTATTTCAAATACAGTCACATTCTGAGGCACTGGAGGTCAGGACTTCAAAACACGCTGCGGTACTACCCTCCCGCAAGGGCTCCCCACTGGGCTCTTGTTTCAACAAAATAGTTAACGTTTTTCTCTTTTAAGAACATATACATTTCTATGGGCTCAATTGTGCACCCCCAACACACACGCACAAATTCCTATATTGAGGTCCTAGTCCCCAGGGACAGGACCCTGGCTGTGCTGAGACACCTGAGGGCGGGACTTCCTCTGTGGCACTCTGGCGGAGCCATGCTGTGCGGCAGGTAGCTGTGCAGCCAGAGAGTGCTCAGACGCTTCCATCAAGCAAGGAACAAGTGCAAGCTTCGAACAAACGTCCTAATGAGCCTTGGGCAAGTGACTCAGTGTTGCTGACACACAGTTGTCCCTTCCGGACAACAGGGCTAACCTGTCCTGAACACTTCATGGGGAAGCAGGGGAGAGCAAATACGGGGCAGTCTCCTGTGAACTGTGAACCGTAATTACGCCAAATAAGGGAAAGTTATTAAAACTCGTGTTTCTTTTTCGAGCAAACGAACATGTTCCCCACCAAAAGAGGACTTCTCCAAAAGCATGACTATCGCTGGTGGCATTTCTTAAGAGCCGGTGTCTCATGGGTCCATATGTCACAAACTGTACTTGTCCCAGGACCTGAATGAGCTCTGGGGGGTGGGTGTTGGCTTTGTTCCAGTGAATGGTATGTGTCAAAGGTTCATCCTTGCTGGATTGGAGAACTGCTTCTGCAAAGGGGGTGTGGCCTGAGCCAAGTCCCAGCAATGTGGCGGACATGACCAGGCACTGGCATTCTTGGGGAGGGGAGGCAGGGCAGAAGTCTATGATGGGTATGGGCAGATCTGCAGAAGCAGCACGGGGTGGTGGGTACTGGCCATCCCCTAGAGCTGGGTTTGAATCCAACTGCACGTCTTTGGACAAGGTTCTTACCCTCACTGTGCCTCAGTGTCCTCATCTGTAAAATGGAAACCATATGGCACCCACTGCATAAGGTTGTGGTGAGGTTTAAGTGGGTCATATATGAAGAGGTCTTAGAGTGGTGGCTGGACCATGGTGAGTGGCCAGGGAGCTGTCACAGTTCACCCTGTTCCTTCATTAAGCATCGACTAAGCAGCTGGTATGTGCCCGGCACTATGTTAGGCACACAGCCTCGCCCTCCAGAAGCACACAGTATGCATAGATGTGAAACTGCTTAAACAACTTATCAACAGTCTCTCCGAGATAACACTTTATGGAAACCAGGAAGAGCACGTGACCTGGCCTGAATGGAAGTGGAGGGTGGATCAACATGGGATGGCAAGTCAAGGAAAGCATCACCTGGTCCAGTCTTAAGGAGTAGGAATATCCTCGGAGAGGGCTGAAGGTAGGAGGACACCACATGCAGAGGGACATGGGGCAGTGCGGTCCCCTTGGCAACCAACCAGCAAGCAGTTCTGGGTCGGATGAGCTTATGCCTAAGTAGAGATGACAAAGGACACTTCTGAGGGCCAGGAGGCTCAGGTGCCCTGCCAATGCCTTGGACTTGATCCCATGTGGGTCTGAGCAGGGAGTCGCATACTTAGATTTGTGGTTTAAACCTGAGCCCAGCAAGAGGTGGAAGTGGAGGGAAGAACTCTAGAGGGAAGAATGGAAAGCGAGCCAGGAGCAGACAGGACCGGGGGCCATAGAGATGGTGTTATGGAGAGAGCAAGGACACCAAGAATACTTACAAAAGACATGCATGGCATGAGGTGACCGGGTGACTGACTATATGAAGAGGGGGACAGAGTGCTGGGTCCATGAGGGGGCCTCAGAAAGAGAAAGAGAAGTGGGTAAGAGGAGGACAAATCGGCCATGCTGGTAGGGGGTCCAGTTCTTAGTCCCGAATTGGAGCATGGAGGCAGCAGCCCAGGGAGAGGGATCAGAAGATCAGAGCAGAGGCCAAGCCCAGGGTCAGGGGAGGCGCAAGAGTCCAGGAATGAGGGGACGGTGAAGGGACCTCTGGGAAGCCAGGGAAGACAGGATGTGGCAAGGCTTGACCACAGGGGGGCAGTAGAGTGTCCATGGGCTGTGGGCAGTGACCCAGGCCCTGTGGGAAGAGGGGAAGGGGTGGCTAGGAAGCCGACTAGCACATATGGACCATGCTCTGGGAGACGTGAGTGAAATGGGGAAGACAAAGGAGTATGCATGTAGAATCGGGGGAGGACTAATTTTTAAGTGGGAGAAGTATGAACTCGGACCAGCAGGGGTAGATGTGGAGGATGGGAGCAAAAGGTGCTGCCTGAAAGGCCCAACCCTAGGGAGGTCAGAGGTCATGAATGCCAGCCTGGGATCCTTTGGGGGTAAGTGACAGAAAACCTGATCTACCCTGACCTAAGAAATGGATAATCTGTTGGCTCACGTAACTAAAACATTCCAGGGTAATCTGAATTCTGGCACGGCCTGATCTAGGGGCTCAAGCCGGATCACAGGATCTGGCTTCTCTCCCTCTGTCTCCTGTCTCAGATTCCTCTGTCGACCCCATTCTCAAACAGATGCACCTTTTTTTATTCTTCTTTTTAAAAACAGATATAATTCACTTATAAAATTCACCCTTTTAAAATTTTACAGTTATTTTAACTATATTGACCATGTTGGGCAACACTCACCTCTGTCTGATTCCAGAACATGTCCATCATCCCCTCACCAAAACCCTGTACTCATTAGCAATCACTCCCCCATTTTCCCCTACTCCTGGCCCCTGGCGAGCATCTGTGTGTGGCTTTGGGAGGAGTGTTTTCATATAAGAGGCAAATAACTTGCAAAACTATTTGTGAAAATACCTCGTAGAGTCTCAAAAATCATATCCAGGTTGGTTTATCTAGTTGGTAATAGATAAAAAAAACCTTTTCTTGTGCTCAGAAATTATTCTTCAGTCCCTAAATTCCATCTTTTTAAAACGCACTGGCACTACTTTTATTAAGATCTTTGACCCAATTACCCAGGCATTTAAGTCCTTCAGAAATGATGGAACAATGACTAAAGAGTTTCACCATGACTGAAATCACCATCAGCCTAATCAATAAGTAACAAGAATTGAGGCACAGTTAGACTGGTGCAGCATTGATGTTATGCAAAATGCTTAATGATTCACACCACAAGGGAGCTGATCAATCAGAGCAGATAGCAGCTGTCAACAGCCTGGTGCACCCATTCCATAGGCAAACTGGCCATAGAGTGAGGCCCAAGAACCACTGGTCATTCCTGCACTGCCAGACCCTTGTGTTATGTGCCTGACAGGCATCAGGGCTGGAGGAGTGGGTAGAAGGAGAAGCCAGGACATCACCCCAGCACAGTGTCTGACCAGAACCCCCAAAAACAGGCTCATGAAGAGGAGAAAAAGCTGTTCCTCCAAATCCATGTCCATGGCCTGTGTTTCTCTGCCTACTGTAGAGTCTGCCTATATATATATATATATATATATATATATATATAATTTATTTGACAGACAGATCACACGCAGGCAGAGAGGCAGGCAGAGAGAGAGAGGGAAGCAGGCTCCCTGCTGAGTAGAGAGCCCGACTTGGGGCTTGATCCCAGGACTCTGGGATCATGACCTGGGCCAAAGGCAAAGGGTTTAACCCACTGAGCCACCCAGGTGCCCCTAGAGTTTGCCTATTTCACTACCTTTAACTTCAAAGATTGAGGGTCCATGAGACCAATTTGTATAAGACAAATTCTTTTGGGTGTTAGGGTGAGAGTGAAGGTGGTAGAGGTGATGGAAATGGTGTTAGTGGTGGAGGTGGTGGTGGTGGTAAAGGTGAAGGTAGTATTGGTGATGGTGGTGGAAGGAGATGGTTATGCTGGTGGAGGGGGTCATGGGGTGGAGATGGTGATGGTGGTGGAGGGGGTGATGGGGTAGAGAGGAGGTAGAGATAGAGGTGGTGATGGTGATGGTGGAGGAGGCAGTGATGATGGGGATGGTGGAGGTGGAGATGGTGATGGTGAGGGAGATGGTGATGGTGGTGGAGGGAGTAATGGGGTAGAGATGAGATAGAGGTAGAAGTGGAGATGATGATGGTGATGAAGGGTGTGGTGGTGATGGTGGTGGAAGTAGAGGGGAAGATGGTGGCCTCTTGATAGAAAATTAAACCAGTCCAAGGGAAAAGTAGAGAGTGCACTCACCTCTTGGAAATCTATAAGATGTGAGTACTTAGAAGTCCACCTGAAGAACAGTTAAGTTCAGTGAAAAGAAACAGAAATGATTTTATCATGGGAGTTAACTGGAGACCACTTGGACAGAAAGCCATTCAGAAGTTGGGAAGGCCCACTTTGCTAAAAGCAGCTCGTTGTTTTAAAAATCAAGGTGGCAGTGAACTCATACTGCCACCCCCTATTTGTCCTCCCTGCTCTGGGTGGACCCAGCTCTTGGTGGTCAAGGGCCACTTGGCAGCTCCCCTCTACTGGCTCACACCAGGACAACCTTTCTCAGTCCTCACCTTCCTCCTCACACCGAGGTAGACAGCTGCATAGATGGGGAGACCCATGGTCATGGGCTTCATGGCTTCCTCCATCCATGACCATGGCCAGGGTCACAGGAGAAGCAGCATGTCAGAGTACCCCAAGAGTTCACAAAGTACAGACTTGGATTTTATAGGCCCCAAGCTCCTCCTTCCAGGGAAGCCCCACAATGCAACCCTTGAGCATACCCTGGAGGACCACATCTCCAGGTCATGGCACTTCCATCAGGTAGGTCTGAGTAGAGGCCTGGGAGCTGACATGTGGAGGCTGCCCACAAGTCCTTCCTCAGTGGCTGGAGCACAAGGTTTGCCTGCTGCCTCATTTGGAGCCAAGGAGTCCCCTTCCAGGATGTGTCACTAGGCAGATATGCCCGTGACGCAGACCCATGGCTGTTCCACTAGGTTTTTCATACTGCCGAGTTGTGAAGTACTAAAATATATGTATTAATCTCTGCCTCCAGAGTCTGCCAATACTTGGTCCCTGAGCACAGTTCCCAACACAAAGCTCCTAAAACCCTTGCAATTTCTTGGATGACAGGAGGCTAGGATGAGAGGATTCTGGGAGGCCTCCTGCATGGGAGCGGGTCACCAGACAATCCAAGTCATGATTACAGGCTTAAGCCCCAACCACCATCCTCCAGAGGAGGAGACTGGAGCAAGGAAATGGGCTCATAATTTGTCATGACTGTGTGGGGAAGCCTCCATAAAAAGCCCAGAAGCACAGAGCTCAAAGAGCCTCCAGGTTGGTGAGTACCTCTATCGGGAGGGTGGTGCACCCCAACTTGGCAGAAACAGAAGCTCCCGCACTTGGGAGCCTTCCAGTCCTCACCCTATAGATCTCTTCACCTGGCTGTTCATTCCTAGCCTTTAAAATATCCTGTGTTATAAATCAGCAAGAGTAAGTAAACTCTTTCCTGTGTTCTACTGTGAGCTACTGAAATATACCATTTCAAAGAGTGACATCCCACTCATTTTTCTGGAAGCAGCCCGTGTGCTTCCTGAGACTATGGCCAGCTGAGTGACACAGCTTCCCAAATGTCCTTCCCCTTCTCGTTGCCTTGAAACCATTCCCCCTTGCCTCCTGCTGTGCTGGGATTACAGCCCACCCCAACCCCTCTCAGGAAGTGTTAGCCCAAAAATATGCTCCAGGCTCCGTTTTCTAGAACTGTCTGGAAAGACAGCTACCTAAAATGCTCCTCCTCACTTCCACGGGTGTAGGTAAGAAGTTTGAGGGTGCGAGGGGATGAGTTTGAAGGGTACTGCCTGGGTCTGTGCTAGAGATATGAAGGCTGACCTGGGGATGAGCTCTTACAGCGGGGAGTTGGTGTCTGCCACGACCACCGTGAGCTGGCACTGGTGGGCCTGGGACACTGATTGGATGAGGACAGGGGAGGAACTAAGATAGCTGCATTTGTGGTCTCCGCCTGAGAGCCAGTAGAACCGTTAACAGAAATAGGGGAGAAGCTGGGAATTGAGCATGGGTGTTAGGGTAAGACAGACGTGGAGGGCAGTCCAGGCTCTGCCATTTACTAGCTGTGTGCCCTTGGGAAGGTCACTTTCTATCTCGACCTCATTTCCTCTCCTCTTAGATAGAGAGAGTGACGGCCTTTCCCCTGTTCAAGCAACGAACGGAAATAATATTCAGCACAGAACCCGGGCGACAGCCCGAGCTAGATAAATTAACTGTCATCTTGTCTTTATGGCCTTGGCCCGGCTGCTGAGTTTCCTCAAGTGCATAGTGGTTGGGACTGACTTGTGACCTCCAAGGTGCCTCCCTGTCTGTCCATCCAGGGGTAGACAGAGGGCCCCAACATTTCCTGGGGCACTGGCTGGTGAACCAAGGGGTATGGGAAGCCTCCAATGCTGTGGAGAAAGTTCCCTCCGAGCCCTTGTCCTTGGCCATTCAGGACCCACAGGGTAGGGCGGTGGGGACGGGACAGGGGGACCCATTCCTGGCTCCTCCTGGTGCAATGTTTCTGAATGTTATTGGTGTGACCCTACACTAGAATTTCCTGGGGAGCCTGATGGAAATGCAGATTCCTGGCCTCCTTTTGACCAGCCAGTCAGACTCGGGGATGGGCCTGGCACCTGAACTTGAATGTACCCCCCAGTGATTCTGCTGCCCACTAACCCCTAAAAACCATCATCAGGACCCCAGACCCAGGAGCCCAGGGTCAAGTGTGACTTCTTTCCTCTCAATGTGCTAAGGCTGAAAGGGCCATGGTTTATGAGGCCTCTCCTTCCACCAGGAGCCTGGCCAGAAGAAGTACCCTTGTCCATCTCCTCCTCCAACCCCAGGACCATAGCACATGCCCCCTCTTTATCTACCGCCTCCAGGAATCAGTCTCTCTCTATCTCTCTCCCTGACTGGGTCTCTCTCTCCATGTCCATCTTCCCCTGTCTCTCTACTTCCACATCTCTCCCCCTCATCTCTCTCTCTCTTTTGATTACTCTCTTTGCTCCTCTGTTCCTATTGTGCTCTTCTTCTGTCTCTCTTTGTCTGTCTGTCTCTGAGCCCTGCTATTTCTCTGCCTGCCTCTTTCTCTCTCTCCTTTCTCCTCTCTCTGTCCCTCCATCTCTTTGTCTCTCTCTGTCTCTGTGTCCCTGTCTCTGCCTCCGTATCCCGGTTTCTCTTTGTATTCCATTCCCTGTCTTCTCTGTCTCTGGAGGCCTCCAGGCTGCTGGCTGGGAACAGATGGCTGTCAGGCCTTGGCCAGAGGCACATGTCATCACAGGCTCCTCCCTCAGTGGCAGCTTTTCAGCCACCACCTGGGGAGTGCAAACTGTCCTGCCACCAACAGGTCCCTGTCATCACTGCGCTCCAGCCCTGGTCCAGCCTGCCTCAGGTAACCCTGGGAGAGGCAAGGTCCCCACTTTGCTTATGCAACAGCCTCTCCATGGACCAGAGGCCTCAGCCGAAGGGCAGAAGGATGCAGGGGTGGGGGCAGAGACCTCCGCCCAACAAGCTTATCCCAGGCACAGCCTTGGGACCTGGGGTTCCTCCATGGACACAGACTTTCACCCGCTCCCCCTTTCATACCAGGACATGGAGGAGAAGAAGCCAGGCTGGAAGAAGAGCCCTGATGTCCCCTGCCTGGTTTTTCCCAGACCAGAAGGGCGGGACCCGCAGTGGCCTCATGCTGTGGATCTTAGGCCAGCCCAGTCCAACTTCATTCTGCAGAGAGTGCCGGACTCTGGTGAGAAGCCAGGGCTCCCCACTCCCATTTCCCATCCTGTGATCTGGCCGTTCCTCTCCCTTCCTCCCTGGAGCAGACTCCAAGGCAACCTGGGGCAAACCTCTGCACTGGATGGGGACGAGGGGGCGGATGTCACAGGATCCCTCATTTCCTGTGTGCCATGGAGGAGACCAGCTGCTGAGTTCAGAACAGCTGCATCAGGCAGGAATCAACACTCCCATTGTTTGGAAGAGAAACCAAGGCCCAGAAAGGTGATGTGAGGCTTCCAAAGTCCCACCGCACCCAGGTGGCTTCGTTACACACCACACACACACCCCGGGATTGCTTTAAAGGAACCTGTGCTGCGGGTGGGAGGTAGGCTGCTTGAGGAAGGCACAGATGGACAGCACCGTCTTGAGAACCGCCTTATACACACTGCCTCCCAATATTCCCGAGACCCCATAGTGACGGGCACGCACGGGGGCTGTTTCTATCCTCGCTCGTCCCATCCGGTGTCCCAGAGGTGCCCTCACCATGAGGGAGTGGCTGTCTGTCTGTGGTTGTATCCCATATTCGAGGACAGAACGGGCCCCGTTTCAGAACAGGCACTGCCGAGTGCCAGCCACATGCTGGGCGGCACCCTGCACCCTCTCACTTCGTCTTCTATCCTGGGCTCTAGACATCACTGCGGCCAGGTTACAGATCAGAAGACTGAGGCTCCCACTTGCCTGGCAATGCTGGGACTAGAGCTCCCTCATAAGTGACCTTTTTAGGATGAAAGCAAAAACAGCCAGCAGGACCCCCCACCCCCACCCCAGACCCAGGGAAGTGAAGGGGAAGGCAGAGCCCAGGGGAGGCAGGAGAGGCTCTGCTGGATGGAACCGGCCTAGCAGGTGTCCAGATGCCAGGGAGCCGAGAGCAGTCCCCGCCATGTGGGCTCAGACGGAAGGCCTTAATTTTGTGGTTTTCATGCATCCAGGAGGCCACTGAGCCTGGGAGCTTCCTCCAGGGCCTACCCTTCCCTGTCCTCAGCCCTCTCCCTTCATCCCTCCTGGCTGGAGGGAGGACAGGCAGGATGCAGTGGGAGAAGGCTGGCTCATGTTTCCCCCCTCTCTTCCTGGCAGGGATTACATGGTGAGCAAGGAGGACAGCTGAGCTGGCAGGTGGGTGGCCTGGTCATGCTGAGGGAGAAAGCTGAGGAGGAAGGACGGCTGAGGTAACCGGGGCCTCAAGCAGCCCCTCTGTGTACACGTCCCCTCTTCCTAGCCACCCTGAAGCCACGGGACCCAGCTCCAGTACCTAGGCGCCTGCATTCCATTCCCCTAAACTCTTCAGGGTAGGCAAAGCCAAAGCCAAATAGTATCTCGACAGACAGACAGACACACACACTGACTTCAGAGAACAGAAGACCTGCAAGTTTGGAGGAGACAGCAGGGCTCAGGTGAATGAGACCTGTGTAATTCTAGAATCTCTCATCTGCATGCCCCTCCCCCAGTGCCATCATATCTCCCACTCCATGAGCTCCATAACTGTTTCTAGAAACCCTCAGTCTGGTCAACTGCAGAGCTACTTGACCCCACCCAGAGCCCTCTCCCCGAATGTCCGTAGAGCCCGTGGTTGCCTGGGTCACCCACCTAACCATCTGGAAGTCCTCCAGCCCTGGGACGGTGGTTGTCAACACTTACAGTTTACCAGGTGGCCAGGGAACAATTTAGTGGCACCAAACAACGAGAACTGGGTATGGATCCAGAAAGTGCCAGGAGCGATATGTCAGTGGGAAACTGCACCTCCTGCGTGCCAGAGGGGCCTAGGGCTAGGGCTCATGGACCCCTGGCTGAAGCCCTAACAGAGAAGGGGTGAAGCTGAGCTCTCTTCCCTGGGGCTATGCTGGGACTCCAGAGTCCCCAGCCTCTCAGGAGGAGAGCTTGGACCAGACACGCAAAGCAAAGCTGGACATTGGACTGATGTGCCAATGCCTGTAGATCTGCCTAAGGTGCTTGGTGCATCCTCACAGAGAGACGCCAGGGCCAGGAATCTTCCAGAAGGACGCTGGATCTGGCCCAGCCACAAAGGGATGCTCCAGTTCCACATCAAACAGGTACAATCAGGCATCAGACTCCAACAGCAGTCCGCGCCCCCCTCCCCGCAACCTCCTTCTCACTGGCACCATAGGAGTGACTGTGTGTTCCTATCCAAACACACTTCAGGCAACGCGGTCCAGAAGTTAGCTGTCAGACAGCATGCTTTCCACTTATCCTGGACCTGTTTGCTTCAGGCTTTCATTCTGATGCTCTGTGTTAGCAAGCATGTTCAGTCTTGCCTTGTTCTTCATGTTTTATTCATGTGGAACACGTGCCCTGAGTCCCAGGTCCTCATCTCTAAAATGCAGGGAACTACCTGAAAAGGTTGTTGAAATAAGTAAGATTAGTAAAAGCTCCTAGCACGGGTCCAGCACAGAGCAGGTACCCAACACATTTTTTTCCTTCCCTTCCTCCCTCCCTCCTTCCTTCCCTGCCTCCTTTTCTTATTTCCTGCCTTCCTTATCCTCCACCCGCCCTCTCTCTCTCTTTCCATTATTATCTTCCCAAACTGCAGGGTCTAAGTATCTTGACTGAGCCTCCTACAGCCCCCTCTTCTCCCTCATCTCCCCAGGACTCCCTTCGATTCCACGGCTCCCTTCAGCAGTGGGTCCGCACTATTTTCTAGGTCAACTATGAGAGAGACTCATTCATCTCTGTGTCCCCACGCCACCAAACACAAGGCCTGGAGCACAGTGTCTGGTTCTGGGTGGGACGAAGGATATGGTAATGGGTGGGGTGGGGAGCAAATGGGCAAAGAGATGAATGAGTGGGTGGGTGGGTGGAAGCAGTTCCATGCAAGGGATAGGAGAATGGGGCTGGCAGAGAGATTGAGGGGTGATGCTCAGGTTGAGAGGGAGGCATGGGTGAACGAATGACTGAGAGATGGATGGATGAGAGCGGGGCTGGACGGCCCAGACAGATCGACGTGAGGGAGGATGGGAAAGCGTGGATTGTTGGAGGGTAAACAGATGGACAGAAAAGCATGTGTCATGGCGGGCTTTGCAATGAGGCAGGGAGGTGCAGAGAGCTCACGTCGATGCTTTTCATCCCAAATCAATGTTTTCACTGTCTCTTTCTGCTCTCACACGGTGAAGATGTGGCGGGGAAGGAAGGGAGTGGCTGACAGCAGCTGGAGCCTGGTACTATCTTCATTGCAGATTTCCCTAGCACTGGCTTGGGGAGTCTGGCCCCCAGACTGCCAGCATCCCAGTGCTCAGAGCCACAGGACTGGAGAAAGGTCAAGTACACCCTGGCCCCTCCCTGGCCATTCTGGTCTCATCCTGGGAATATGCTTTCTAGAAGGGAACTGACCATGTGAGCAGAGTTGACCGTCCTCGTGCTCAGCATCAAAGGCTGGAAACCTGTCAATTTCAAGTTCACCTCCTGGTCTGCCTCTGCCACAGGGCAAGCTTGCATGCAGGCTATGCCGAGGTTCAGCCGCGACTTGTCTCTATGCCGCCGTCGCTAAGAGGTCTTGAGAGCCACTGTACCATCCTCACTGCTCATTCCAGGGATGGAATTCCTGGCACCGAGTTGGTGTAGAAAAAAATGTCTGTGTTTAAATAAAATGGACAATGAGTCTTAGACACTCTGACTGTCACTTCAGAGAAAGAGGGGTGTATTCAAAAACAATGGTAGACCTTAATCTAGGACACTGAGCTTGAATCCAGGCTTTACCACTTCCCAGCTGTGTGGCCTTGCACAAGGGTCTGCAGCTCTCTGAACCTCCATTCCCTCACCTGTGAAATCAGGATAATAGTTGATACTGCTCAAACCTCTGCTGGGAATTGGGAATTGGCCTCTCGTCTGGTCCTTTTGCGTTACCCCCACCTGGGGATCCAAGCCCAGAAGCTGATCACCCCTTCTGCCTAACCTTGTCTCTTAGAGGGTAGAGTGGGGTCTGTTGGGAGGGAACCTGCAGGCCTCAGGAGGGGAGCACGTCCCACTTTCAGATGTCTCTAACTGGGACTATGCATAATCACCCTGACCTCAATCTTTCTTGGTGAATTATGGAAAAAGAGTTCTCTGAAAAGGAGACATGTGCAAAAGTTCCACTGGGCTCCCTGTCCTCCCCCTCATTTCACCCTAACCAACTTAATAAGGACCATGGCTTATTAGCTGTTCCTGTCCAGCTCTCCTTGTCCTGTGCCTGCACACGTGAGACTAAAAATACCCGTGGCTCCTATTAGAAGCCGTGCCCCGGGGACAGGCAAGGCTGGAGGCTTCACTGACTGGAAACTGGCCCCCTGGGATCCAGGTCATGGTGCCCATCCCATTTGGGGTCAACAGGCACAACGCCTCATTCCGACAGTCGCCAGGGGTCTTCAGGAATAATCACAAGGCTGTTCTGGCTTCCTTTGTGTTTTCACACAGACACTCCAAGGCTGTCTCCCAGGGCTGACCCTCCTCACCACCTCATTAGACAATCTCTCAGCACCCAGGTGTGAGTGCTCTCTCCCCAGGCGACACAGGGCGACACGTGTCACTCAGAGCACTGCCCTGGGCCCCGCCTCTGGGGAGGCTGGCCTAAATCTCAGCCGGTAGGTGGAAAAGACCTCTGTGCCCCTTTTCACTAAAGCAGGCAGGACGGCAAGTGTGTTAGGCTTGGTGGGAGCCATGGGCCCATCTGGAAGCCAACGTTGACTCCCTGGGAAAACGGCACCATCCCATTTCTTGATCCTGTTTCAGTGTCAGTAAAAGGGGCATAAAGGTGTCAGGCCAGCCTTCGGCTACTGTGGGAATCCGTGAGTTTGTGGAAGTCAAAATGCAGTCTTCTGTACAGGAATCACTGAGCACCAGGGAAGGAACCCTGCCGCGGGAAGTCCGCGTGCGGACTCTTGTTTCCCTCAGAGAGGCAGACCGAGGAATATGCGAGGGGCATTTCAATAGCTCGGCAATAAACACTTGGCGAAGCTGAAGAGGTAATCTCTCCATGGGCTTTCATGTGCCACTGGATACCTCTCTTGGCATGCCCGGAGATATTTTGGAAGTGGTGGTGAGAGACAAATTGATTCTCATCATCTCCATCCACAGGAAAAGGCCAAGAATGCCATAGTGTATAAAGACTCCAAAATTTAAACTCCCCGGGACTTGGGATGTAGTGTTCCTGCATTTGCACATTGTGATGTCAAGGAGATGGGATTGTACTAAGCTATGGACAGGAAAAATAAGGAGAATCAATGAAGGCGTCATAGATAGAAATACTGAACCAGGCTGTCGGGCCGGTCAGGGAGAGAGACAGGTCAGAAAGGCTGGGAAAGGGAATGGTGTTTAACAGGAAAGTCACAGCTCCTGGCTCCTGGTTGGGGCAGGGTGGAGGTGGCCGCATGGGACTGAGCAGTGCTGTTAGAAGTAAGCACTCCCCAAATTCATGCTCCAGATGGTTCTGTCAGCAGTGGGAGAAGGTGCCTTTAGAGCTGCCTGTCCTTGGTTAACCTCCTCTTCCATTCCCTTATGGTCTGAGAGAAAGGCACAGAGAAGCAAATGCTATAAACCCCCAGAAGGCTGGTACGCCTCCGGGCTACAGGGGGAAGTCGTGGCTGGCGGGGATCGCTCATTCTGTCCAGTTTGAGTCAAACATTTATTGAGCACCTCCTGTGTGTGATACACACGGAAGGCCCAGTGTGGGGTGTGGGGGAGGAAGATGGGAGGGAATTCAAGAATGAGGAAGACCATGACCCGGCCCTCCAAGAGCTTAATGTGGTCTGAGGCCAGGCAATCACTTCACCATACACTGTGCTATGAAGTAGAAGAGACCTGAGGTGGTTTGGAAGAGTTGGGGTCTTGTTTTGTTTTTTTTAACTAACATTTTTTTAAAGTTTTATTTATTTATTTGACAGAGAGGGAGAGAGAGAGAGAGAGAGAGTGCACAAGTAGGCAGAGTGGCAGGCAGAGGGCGAGGGAGAAGCAGGCTCTCTGCTGGGCAGAAAGCCGGGGAGTTCAATGCCAGGACCCTGGGATCATGACCTGAACAGAACGTAGAGGCTTAATGACTGAGCAACCCAGGCACCCCCTCAAACTAACTTTTAAATGTCCATGCGATTCCAAAAGGGAAACTGAGGGGGGTTAAAAAGAGAGGCAACTCAGAGAACTGGCATCTTTCAGGGCCTCCAAGAATCAGCGTGACCAGGAAGGCTTCAGGGTGGAGGTGAGGGCCAGTGTCAGACTTCAAAGGATGGCCACACTGTACTTGTCAGGAATGTACAAACACGCATTTCAGGAAGAAGTGACAGCAATGGCAAATTCAGAAGTGGGAGCAAGCCAAGCCAGGCTGGTCAAGGCAGCCTAAGAAGCAAGTCCCAGCTTCCGAAAAGGTTTCTGGGAAAGTTCTCTGGTGCCTCATGTAACAGTTTTTCCATATCAACAGAAGCGAGGGTGTGAAGAGTCTACAACATAGTCCGTGCTCTTTACCGAGTTGCCCCACTTTCTGTGCACCCCTCCCCCACTGTACCAATGCAGAATACCACGTCATGTCTACAAATTGCCTGCAGAAAGCCTTCCATGTATTGGCTTTGTTTGTCACATCTGTCTAGAGAACACAGAAACCTACCTCCTGAGATCTCTAGAGGGCTGAAAGAGTTAAGACGGGTGGTCATCACTCTTTCTTAGGAAAAGCTAAAATGTGAGTCAGGACACACCCTTTCTGGTGAAAACCTCATCACCAGAAGCAAGCCTCCCCTTGTCAACCATTCCCCATCTCCAAGACAGCTCAGGGCTCAGAACACTGGGCCCACGGATATATCCCATCTTCAAGCAAAAGGGTGGAAGCAGTGTAGATGACAGAAGGACATGACTGAGTGTTCCTGTAATGGAGGATAAAGGCAACAGTACACCATTTTGACTGTTCTTTGTCTTTTTACATCCTGAAATTTCCAACTCATTGTGATTAAGATAATTAAAGGTCTGCCCGAGAATAGAGATAGCCCCTGGTTTGTCAAAGCCTAAACAAGGATGTGGATGAACCTGTTGGGTCAGATTGTGGAAGTTCTTGAATTCCAAGTTGTTTAAGATGGTGTCAGGATGGTGAGGCTAGTATGTTAAGGGAAGCCTAGAAGCAGAAAGGCCAGGTAAATGTGCTTGGGGAGTAATGGTCATGGCTGTGGCTGCCGCATGTGTGAGTTGGCAGGGGAGGAGGAAGAGATGACTCTATAGAATTAGGCTGGACCCAGGGTATAAATCACAGGCTGAGATTGGTTGGGGTCCCATTGGTTGGGGTGGGGGGTTGTTGAACCCTTCAGAAGCTGAGGGTATATCTGGGCGGCCCCTGCCTCCATCACTGACTTGTCACTTTGCCTGTCCACCTCCTCACCCTTAAAATGAGGCTTGAACCACAGCTACCATTGGGAGAGCACTTACTCTGCGCCAAGCAGCTTAAGTACACTTCATTCTCACAACAGTCCTATGAGAGCCTGTATTTAATGCCCACAAGAGGGGTGGGGACATGGGGGGAAATGGCTTGTCCACGGTCCCATGGGCATCCAGTGGCAGAGCTAGAGCTGCAATCTAGCACAATACAGTCTGCCTCCAAGGGGGAGGTAGGAGCCCTCAGGGACCACGCTGCCACCCAGGGTCATTAACCTCCAGTGGGATGGGCCCCAGGGCAAAGGCTTCCGTGTGCACGGCATTTATTAATGGTGGAAACTTAAGTTAGGGGACTGGCCCCGGCTGGGTGGGCTCACTGTGCCAAGGGCTACCAGGCAGATGCGGCTGTAAACACTCCTGAGACTCGGAGCCAAAGGCCCTGCTGCTGCTGGCCGGCCTGGCCAGGCCCCACTAAAAATAGATGGGCTCTCGGGTCCAGCTCCCTGAGCACAGCAGGCAGGCTGCTCCCTGTCCCAGCCTCCTCCTCGCCCCTCCCCCCTGCCCCACCAAGCGTGAGCCGGGCTTCTAGAAGGAACAGAGATGTTAAAACTTCCACCACAGGCCAGAAAGAACTGCTAAGTTGATGCCCAATGGTCACGTTCCAAGTCCTGGTGCAGCCTTAATCGCAGAGGTCCAGACCCCAACACCCTACTCATCTCCCTCCTACAGAGGAGGCCGTCAACCTCCAAAACCCACACAGGCAAGAAGGGGGACCACCCCGTGCTCTTTTTTCCTTTTCCAGAACGGACTCGCACTGTTGACAGCGTTGTGTGGTGTCAGTATTTGCAGCCCCTTCCGCAGGCGCCCCGGGAATCCCTGGAACCCGCGGGGGACGAGGCAGCGCGGGGCCAGCCCCGGGGAACAGCGCCGGAGGCCGGGACGAGCGCTCCAAGTGCACCAGGCCGGAGGCTCTCTGGAGCCGGTGGCTGTGGCGCCCGCGGCCCGGGTGCAAGTCAGGGCTCGGCTGGGGACTTCTTTTCAAAGGTGACTTAGAGCGGCTTCGTTAGGGTAGCGCCCTCCCGGGCGGGCCCTAATGGCGTGTTTGGCAGAGTCAGCGAAACGCGGCGCCCAGCGGCTCGGCGGCGGCGGGGGAGCGCCCTCTCCCGCGCCCTCGCCGTCTCCCGCGCCAGCTAGCGGCGCGCACGGGGCCATTTGCAGCGCAGGCAGCGTCGAGAGCGGCCGCGGCGCCACGGCGGGGAGCGAGGCGGCACCATGGAGCTGAAGAAGGACAGCAATGCCGTGTCCATCGACATGCTGCTGATCGTGCACTCGGAGAAGCGGCGCGCCGCGCAGGGCACGCACTCGGACCGGCAGGCGGACCCGGGCGCGCTTCCGCAGCGCAGAGGAGGTAACGCGCGCCGGGCCCGGGCCCCCGGCCCCCGCACCTCGGCCTCTTCGCCCTGGGGCCCGCCCGCCGGGGGCGCGCCGCAGGCACCCCCGAATGAGGTCAGCGAGACCGACCCTCTCCCCGTCGCTGCCTGCGCCTCTGCGCCCTGGCACCGGCGTCCCGTGGCAACGCGCAGCCCGGTGATTGCTCCGGGGTTGACTCCCTGCGTGGGCTGGTCGGTGCTTCCGTCAGCCCCCTGGGGAGCCACCTTCCTCCCAGCCACTCTCTGAAGGGTGCACAGCAGGGTTAGAAGATGCCTTGGAGGAAGGGGGCCAGAGCCTCGGGCCTGACCCCTGTGTGGCCGAGACCTGCTCCTCACATGGCACATTGCGGAGCACAGGGGACCCAGGGAAGTCTGTGTGCTGAATTAGACTTTTTGACACGGAGCTCTCTTGGTGTCCTTGCACAACTCCTGGCCTCAGTTTCCCTTATCTTGAAGCCTCTCCTGGCCTCCCACAGTAGAAGCCTTAAAGTGTGATGTAAAAGGCACACAGGCTTGGGTCGGGCCAGCTAAAATCTGCTTTCTTCCACTCTCACGGATCTATTAATTTTACTCTTCCTACAGACTTTCTGAGGAAAGTCTGAGGAAGGGTAGACTGGAAAAATAAAGTGACTGTTTATAGAGAAGTTGTGGAAAGCAGCACTCACTTAATCTCCAAAGAGGACACACTGAAGAGAATACAGATGGGGAAATCACAGATGTTAGATAAGCCCCTCAGAAGTTAGGGAATCAGTTTTAAGTCTAGGAGGAAGCCCTCCCAACCCTTCTGGGGGGCTGGTGTGAGGTTTGTGCTAGGCTGACCATGGGCCAGTGCTTTGGGAGTGATGTTTAATAACCCATGGGGTAGAATGACTTCTGCCTCCTGCCTGCCCTCCAGCACCAGAGCTCCTCGGAGTCTGCCTCTGGCTCTTCTGTCTGCAAAGGCCCTGTGTGCACTGAACCCCCACCTTCTACCTGCCCCACAGAAGCAGTGGTGCTGTGATTGGTTTGCCCCCCACCAGTCACACAGGCTGGAGCTGCCCCATAGTTCCTGGTGACCTCTTGGGGAAAGAAATAGATTCTGGAGGGCTGTGCATGTTATCAGGTACTCCAGTCTCTGGAGGGATTTGGGGCCAGTTGTTTGGGTTACTTGGTTCTTTCACTCTCAGAGCTGCTCCTAGGAGAGGTGGAAATGGCCCACCCGGGTATTTGTAATGAGGAAATTGGTAAGTCCACCTGCTCCTTGATTGAAAAGAAGCTACCTCTCCTCCAGACACTGTGGTTGAGAAGGCCTCCCCCAGTTTGTGGCAAGGCCAGAGGGCCCCCAAGAGGCCCAGCTCCTGGTCAGCCTATGAGCCCCCTCCTCCCTTCCCCCCTCTGATTGCATCTCTCCTAAAGGTTCCAACACTAGAAAGAGAGGACGAGGAACACAGAGAAGCCCCAGAAATGGCAGGGATCAGGACTGTTCCCTGAGGCGTCCCACCCCTAGCACACACCCTACAGGACGCCAGACCAATACATTTCACACTCATGGCCACAATGCAAGGCAAGAAGACCCTGCTTGCCAAGGGTCTGTTATTTCTGCTGTTTGTCTCTAAAATTTTCCTGAAGGAGGTTTCTCCCAGACACTAGACAAGCAGAGAGACTAGTGTCACTTATTTACAATCAGCCTGTACCGAAGCAGAGGGAGAGTGTCCAGCCTCCAAGTCTGCTGGGCAGTGTTGATGTCCAAGAGACCCCTGGCTAAGCCGGCCTATGGGCCCACACAGCTGAAGGCAGGGAAACACTGAATTAAATTAGCATGTTCCGAGGCCTCCTGTTGGGGCACAAGATCCAAAATGTCCCCACACCTCTTCCAGGCATCTCCTCCTATCTCCCCTCCAGCCCAGGTCCTTGGCTCTGTGAAGGAGGACCTGAGCTCCATAATTGTCACAATGCAGAGGGCTAAGTAAAGATGTGATCGGGTGGCTTTCTGCTGTGTCCTTGTGGCAGAAAGAGTCAGAAGGACAAGGAGGCAAAGAGAGTGTGTGCCCGGTGGCCAACAGATGCTCTCTGCTCTTTCCTCTACGGCCCTTCCATTCTCCTTTACACAGTGTTTCTCAAAAGCATGCCTGGACACCCTCACCTCCTAACCTGTGCCCTGGAGGAGGTGGCCTAAAGCCACCTCCACCCAGTTTAAAAGTGCCCCATAGTCAGGTTTCATTCCCCCAAGTTGGTGTGATGTGTGCATTCCACTCCACACGGGTGTCAGCAAGGGTTCCGAGCTGTAAGCCCGGATCCTAGCTTCAGAGAGCTCTGGAGAAAAGAAGAGCATTGGGAAGGGACTGGGGGACTTGCAGGGGTTGCAAGGGCTAGAAACCCGGGCTGGAGGCCGAGCTTCCTGGAGCAGCACCATCAGCTGCCCAGCTGAGCTGGTCTGTTGAGGAAACCTCAGTTGCCACCAAAGGACCCTAGGGACTCCTTCCTCATCAGGAGCTTGATCTTACCGCAGCTGCTCCCATTGCCAGAACGTACACCATTTCTGTGCCAGGAACTCGACCTCGTAGCTGCCACTTCCAGCCATGACCAGAGAGAGAGAGCGAGAGAAAGCGAGAGAGAGCGAGCGCTTCTCTCTTGCATCATCAGGTCCTAAGGTGGAAGCAGACACAGGTCCCTCAGAGTGGCTGTGCCTGGGCCACACTTGTCCATGGTGCATAGGTCCATAGCTTGTCCATAGCTGCAAGGGAGGCTGGGAGACTATCATCCAGGGAGAATTTTCACAGTTTTCCAACAATCACTTGAGTTTCTTATAAGGATAGACCCTCTTTGCCCACCCTCTACCTTACATCATAGCTCTAAAAGCGGGAGATTCCTTGCATAGGGAAATAGGTAGGCAAAATGAATGATGAACATCTTCCACAATGTGCCTCCATATTCATGCAGCAGAGATATGGAGTGAAAAATGGGCATCTGTACTGTGGAAATTCTCCCCGAATGATCCTGACAATCACCTTTGAAAACTGCTATTCTAATATTTTCCTTTAATGTTTTAAAGTGTGTCTCATTTGTGGCAGCCTCTCCCGGATGCCAACAGAGCTGGATTCCTCCAGCCCCACCTCAGCCCAGATGCATTAGCAGCTGGCCCATCACTTGCTGGCCTGGGTCTTCCCACTGTGGAGACCCTCAAGCCAGACCCTATATTCCACAGGATTCCAGGGCGTCAGAAACGGAATCCGGAGATGGCAGAGATTCGAAGGAAATGACGTGCAAGGTAACTCTCTTTTCATCTTATTTTTTATGTCTCTGTAATTCAACACATTGAAAAATGATGGAAGCATTCAATTTCACTGGCTCTAGATATCTAATCAATCAGAAAGTGGCTGCTCGTGATTCAGCCATGCCTCTGGGGCCACTGTGACCCCAGAAAGTTTTCCCTGGCATTGCATCCCCCAAATTTTGAGTGCGTTCCCCCTGGAAGTGGGGTTGCTCACATCAGGTCCGGTATCTACCCTTTGAAAATTTTTTCAGAAAGGAGGTGGCCTGTTTGGGGACATTATTACTCCAGGCCTAGGGAGATGGGTGCTGTATTCCTGTCTGGCTGGGGACCCAGAATATAGTAAGATCTGAGAGAAGTCCTTTTCCAAAGCCTCCTTTCTCTGGTGCCAGCTGTCTGTCACCCTGCAGGCCCAGGACAGCTCTGGGAATGCCATCCATGGACTGACCCTACTAGGTATTTTTCTGTACCCTTCAGAGATTCATAAGCCCACCTTCCAAGAACAAACATCAGCGAAACTGCACTGTGGGCACATGAGAATTCTAACAAGAGTCATATCTCCACTCCTGGGGCCCCACTAGGGGTCACATTCAGATCTGGACTCATCAAATGCTGGCGTGAAGAATCCTCTGCAGGTGGAGAATCGGGCCCCCAGCTGAATGAGACCAAACAGCTATGCTCTGCCCTCCTGACAGTAACAAAAGGAAAGGATGAAATTCTAAAAGTAAATGCGTTCATTCATTCCCTCATCAAAGGTCTGAAGTGTTTCCTTCATGCCAGGCAGGATTCTAGGTGTTGGAATAAAAACAGTCAAGACCCCCTGCCTTCGTGGGCCCATGTTAATGATTATAATCATAATGCTTTTCACTGCAATAGAATCCCAGCTCCCTGGAGGTTAAGAGCTTTCCTGTGTTCCCCGCCCTATGCACGAAGACAGATCATACTTGAGACATGCTCCTGCCCTGGGGACCAGCCCTTGGAGTCCTGGCTCATGGGCATACATGGTGGGATGGCTTCCTGACCATTGTTTCAGGGCCATAAGACAATAGATGCACCTGCTCTACCTGGACCAAAGCAGATGCCAAAGTTAGAAAACTAGACTGCAGGCTCATTAGAATTCTGAGAATCAGACCACCAGCAACCTGTCCACAAAATGCACAGCAGGCAATGCAAATATGCACGCTTGGCCAGCGTACAAGCGGGTGAGTGGAAAAGTGGGTTGAGGTGGGAGGGAAGAAACACAGCCATCTTCATTTGTTATAGCTTTCTTACCTTGAGTTGTCGGAAATTCATCTTAAGGCTTCTCAGCCATGTTATTACGTTAGGAGACGATTGAAATACAGTGAATTTATCCTACTTTTACCATCTTTAAGGCCCCTGATTTGAGGGAAGGTTAGTGGGAAAATACAACAAAATAAAGAGGATCACGGGGCACCTGGCTGGCTTAGTAGGTGGAGTGTGCGGCTCTTGTGGGCTTGAGCCCCATGTTGGGTGCAGAGATTACTTTAAAAAAATAAAAATCTTTTTTAAAAATAATTTTTTAAAAAATGATGAGTGTGAAAGTAGTTCTTGCCAAACCACCCGAGAAAACTGAGAGTTTCAGGTAAGTGGAGGCCTGGACAGAGGCTCTGCAGAGCCTGGAAAAGATAAGGGTTGCATCACTCCACCAGTATAGGTATTTTAAAGTAAAACTTTATGTATGTTTTCAAGTTGCACATGTGCATGCAGAAACTAGAATCACAGCTTCTCTCTCTGTGTTTTCTGATGGTGAGACTCTGCGTACATACTTCCTTCACTGGCGTCCAAGGCACCCAGCCCTGGAAACGGGATGGCTTTCATCTGCAAAGGAGGCAGCTGATGGCTTGTGCTGGTGGAGTGTGCACAAATGTGGCCGAACATGGGGCAGATCCAAAAAGGCACATGTTCCCCTTCTCACTGCCCTGTGTGCTCCTTGAGCCGGGGTGTTGGCAGGGTGGGGGGAGCCTGGACTGCTCCAAACTTTTCCGAGCAGCAGGTGTTCGGGCCCAGCCAACCCCATTAGTTTGCCCGGCAACGGGCTTCCCCTGCTGTGATTGGCTACTTTCCTTGGTCCTGGCCGAAGTCTGCCTAGCAGCATGGGGACCGACACCCCATAGCCACAGGGAAACCAGTTGTGCAGCCCTGACTATAAATACCCACAGCAGCTATGCCAGCCAATCGTCCCCCTTGAGGATTCCCTTCCCGGATCCTGTTTCCTTCATCTGCCAGCCCAGCAGGAGATGTAGCCAGCTGTGGCTGAAGGAGGCAGCCTCGCTGTCCTCGCTTGAGTCTGGCCTAGAGCTCCAGACAGACATCATCGTGGATTGGCACACTCAGTGCTCCTAGCCCTTGGCCAGCCCACCGACCTCAGCCCTCAGGGTGAGGGTCCTGGCTGGGCCTGCTCATAGGAGAAGACTAGAGTAGGCAGGTTCTCCAGGGCAAGACCCTGCCAGGGGGATCAAAGATCCAGCCCAGCTCAGTGACCTGCCTATCCATCTTGACCACCTTCTGCCTGGGCCCAGGTGTGGGAAGCCCTGAGTGGCAGATCTGGTTGGGTGCACAAAGGAAGATGTCTGAATGGAATCTGCTGAGACCAGCGCCCCAAAGGCAGGCTATTTCCAGACCCAGGCCCTACCCTTAGCGACCACTTCCAGTGGCAGGCTGGACACTTTTTGCAGACCAGTGGGAGGCCAGGGAGAAGGTGGCAGGCCAGGGTGGTCACTGTGGAGGAAGGCCCTGGTCCTTCCCCAGCCCCTCCCCTGATACCTGCAGCAGACTCAGCAAGACCAGGCCGCCACAGCAGCTGGTAAGGGAAAGACGTAGGAAAAGGCGTTGCTTCATAAGAGAGGCAGGTAAGCCTGTGGGTTCCCCCTTCATGGCCTGTGGTAGGAATGGGGCCTTTCTGACAGCAGCAGCCTGATCCCACTAGGCTCTGAGGACAGCTCAATGTTCCAAAGACATAAAGATCCCTAGTGCGGGATCCCTAGAACATTTGCACAGTGGGGGCCCTGCGAATGTCCGTGAAACTGACCCATACTGCAGGTCACCCCAACTCCTAAACAGGAGTAGAAGGCAAACTGTCCCCATTCTGTTCAGAGGGAGGCAGGAGCTTGACCTAGAAATCAGGAGACTGGGGGCTCAAGTCCCTGGGGGCAACATCTTTAGCCAAAAGTTAGGCCCAGGCTGCAGGCCTATCAGCTATAAAATGGGGGTAGGAGCCCCACTCCCCGGGCCACTCCACAGAGAGGGTGATGATCAGCAAGGCATCCCTTTGCACTTTGGCGGCTGAGCCCGGCCACACTGAAGCTGGGACCCATGGGAGGGGCACCCTACTTCTCAAGAAGAAACCCAGCCTCTGCTGGCACCGCTGAGAGATGTAAGGGTATGTGCCCACAGGTTCACAGTCACTTGCCTCTGCATTCGGGTGTGTAAAGGGCCTGAGTCACACGTGTGTGCACACAGATGGGCACACATTTAGGCCAGGCTTGGCATGAGTTTACCCCCCACCAGCCTGCCTTTCTTGCAGATGCACCCAGCTCCCTGGTCGGCCCGGGGCAAATTCCGCGCCATTGTCCCAGTGGTCACTGCGGATCTGTCTTGCTTCACAGGAAGCCTGGCGGAGAAGCAGCATCCACAGCAGACCCAGGTCATCACTTCCTACGACAACCAAGGTAAGGATTCACCATGCCCCGTGGCCTCTCCTCCAGCCCCCATCTGTCTGTCTCTGCTCTCCAGGCCAGAACCACGGCAAGGGAAGAGGCAAACTTTCTTCTCTGCCCTATGGATGCTGGAGCACCCTCTCCATCTCCCTCTCCTTCTCCCCGCATCCCATGGGAAGCAGTGAGAAGCTGCGGGATGACATGCGAGAGAGTGATCAAGTCCTTGGGCCACAGAACCCACAGCTGTCCTCAGGGCCCTTGCTGTCATCACCAGAGCTAACATTTATGAGTGCTAACCATGTGCCAGGCACCCTGATGGTCCATTTACATAACTATCCTCCTGCAAATGAACTTCACACTCATGTGATCCGTACTGTCAGCTGGCCTCGATTTATAGATGAGTAGTAAACTGAGGCTTGGAAAGGTTGTCATATGTCCAAGAGCACAGAGCCAGAAAGCATCAGAGTGGGGGGGCCACCTGACCCCCACCTCCCCATGGCCACCCCCAAGACCTATGCTGTTAACCCTCGCACAGCAATGCTTTGACAGAGCTTCTGGAAAGCGGCCTTCCCCCTGCCTGCTCACTGTCCAAGCCTTCCCTCCTCCTGAGTCACTGCGGTTCCCTGGCCTCTTCTTCCAAGACGCAGCCTTCCAGGGCCTTCCACCCAGGGATGAATTTAACTCAGCAAAGGGAAGTGAGAGGGCCCTTCCTTGAGAATCCTCACTTCACAGGGATGGGTTCTGGGGGACTCTGTGGGGCTCAGACAAGGGTGTCACCATGCTGACTCTGCAGTTGACTAGATCTGGGAACACAGGGTATGGGGCCGGGGGGGAGTGGACATGGGGGGGGAATGAGGCGGCAGGGGTAGAGACAGGAGGATTCTACAGCTACAGCTGGAGGGGAGACCAGGTTAATTAGAGACAGCCGCCCCCTCACTAACCCCACTCCGCCCCTACCCACATACTAACCTCCCACCTTGGTTTCCTGCTCCGTTTTAAAGACTGAGGGCCTGGTACCTACCTGAGAGCTCTCTTAGACTCAGCCCTAAACTTGCACCCCTGCTGTTCTCAGTGCTGATGCCCTGACTTGTAAGGAAATGATCTGACCATGCCCAGGGGGCAGTGGTAAAGTAGGAGTCCCGGGAGGACTCAGAGTCTCTCGGGAAATTGCCCTCAGAAACAGACTAATCCAGCATCCCCACAGACAGGCCCTGGCAGGCAGTGAGGAAAGGCCTGTCAAGATGGATTAGCAGCAGGAGGCCAAGTTTCCTTGCAACCAGGGCCACTATATCTCTTGGCAGATGGCTCCAGAACAGGCACCACTCAGCGGGCCCCCTGCCTTCCCCCCTGAGCACACCACCCAGACAAACCTAAGCCCCCTGCCTCTCCAAAACGGACCAGCAGCACACACCTCACCACAAATCAAAAAGAACCAACACCTCATGAACATGAAAGTGGATTTACCACTACATCACTCATCTTGCTTAGTTCTGGCTACAGTCCCCGTTGGGGTCATGGTGTTATCCCTGCTTGTGCACAGGAAAGCCGAGCCAGGGGATGCTGTGGTCCCCGAGCCTGGTGCACCTGCCAGGCCTCCACAGGGCACTGCCCCCACCGTGTCCCAGGAAGATGGGCATGGGAAGGGGCCCACAAGTCCCCAGAGCCTCACCTGGCACACCACACCCTCGCGCTCATGCTCTCAACTTGAAGGCCACTCACGTTCCCCCTACTAGCACTCGAGGCTTCCAGAGAGCAAAAAGAATGGCAGGCTTGGTGTCCTAGGTGCAGAGCAGAGCCTTGTAGGTTGGAATAAGATGGGCCCAGTGGGATCCTGTGAGAGCCTGAGCCCCAGTGAGGGAAAGGCTGCGCCTCTCTGGGGAGGAACTGGAGTCCAGAACAAAATGGACAAGGGTTCCTGCCCCTCCCTGCTGAGGGAGACAGACAGCCTTCAGAAGTAAAGTGCAGGGTGTTGAATGAGGCTGAAGGAAGGAACAGAGGCGGGAGGAGGATGGGGGGAGAGTGAGCTCCCTGGGGTGTGTGTTGGTTTCCTATGGCTACTGGAACAAATTATCACAAGCTTGGTGGCTGAATGCAGATATTCTCTTCAAGGGCTCTGGAGACCACAAGTCTCAAGTGAGTCTCACTGGGCTAAGTGTCCCTAGGGAAGTTTCCTTTTGGAGGCTCCAGAGGAAAATCTGTTCCTCGATTCCTCCAGCTTCCAGAGGCTGCTGGCCCTTCTTGACTTGTAGCTGATCACTCCATTGTCTGTGACCACTGTCACATTGCCTATTCTCCACATAAGTAGCTCAATCTCCTGACTCCGTTTTATAAGAATCCTTGGGATTACACTGAGCCCACCAGATAATCCAGAATGATCTTCCTCTCTCCAGATCCTTAACTTAGGCACATCTCACAGTCCCCTCTGGTGGGTGAGGTAACATTCACAGGTCCCCAGAATGAGGGCCTGGATGTCTTTAAGGGCTATCACACAGCCTGCCATGTGAGGACAATGTAAAACAGAGTCATGGAGGGAGGCCACCCTGAGAAGATGACATTTGCATAAGGGAGGAGATGAGGAGACCAGTCTTATGGGCAACGGGGAAGAGCTTCTAGCAGGAGCACCAGGTATGAGAAACCTAATGCAGGGGGTGACAAACAGATCACTGGAATCTTGGAGTTTCGTGAGAGGGCTGAGAGGGCTGCCTCAGAAGATTGGTCTGTAATGGGTGGTTGGTGGAATGACAGGAGCGTGATCCCCCGAGTCCCTGTGATTTCAGGTCCCAAAAGTGACTCCTGAGTTCCCTTTTGAGGCTTCTGTCCTGCCAGGTCCTGCACCCTTGTCCACACGCGGGCACTCTGGACCTTCATTGATGTTGCAGGCACTAGGGTCACACTGCCTGCACTTCCAGACCTGGAACATTCCAGTGGGCTCTGCTCTGCAGAAGGAACGCTGAAGGCCTCTGAGTTTTCAAGAGCCCAGTGATGAGAACTGCTGGGTGGGCCTTTCCCGCTGCGTTGGCCGGAGGCTGGTGAGGAGTCTGCAGAGCTGGACTGCCCCTGCCACCCTCTGGTGTGCTGCTTCCGGGGTAGCAGGGGCACTTCTTCTTGGGTGTGGACTGCTGCTCCCCGGGCAGAAACCACAGCACGCCTCTGCCAAGCACCTACCCTGGAGCTCTTTTTGAGTGTCTCTGAATTACAGATGCTTTAGCTGAGGCTTCCTGACTCTCAACTCCTGCAGGGAAAGATTTCCAGGCAAAGAACCCGGTTATTAACCCAAGTTCCAGTTCTAAAAAGCATTAGTGAGGCCCCTTCAGCCAAGGGTGGCAAGGATCTGACGTGAATCCCCCAGCCCCCGCCCCTGCCCCCAGCCACACACATACACACCCGCACATGTGTGCACACTCACACACACACTCATGTGCCCACAGTCCTCGCTAATTAATCGACACTCCAGGCAGCCACTTCCAGTCAGTCAGAGTTAATGAACAATGGGAAATCTGTTTGCCATCTCTGCATTAGATATTCTGAGCAAATTAGGCCTGGAGACAAACCCTCATTCAAACCTGCAGAGACCTGGGGAGAAGCTGCTGAGGGAGAGAAGTCTCCTGACCAGGTACGAGGTAGACCCCAGGCGGTCGGCCATGGCCGTGCTGAGGCTTGCCAGCTGTGTCTCCATATCTCAGAGGAGAGGGAAAAGGAAACAAAGCTGGTGGCATCTGGGAAAGGGCCCCAGCAACCACTTGTCAAGGGGAGCAGGAGACACCTATGAATGTGCTGCTCCTAACACACCCAAGGCTGCAGCTTCGGAGATGTTGTTTGGGTGACAACTGGCAGAACCAGGGAGGGGCACCATGGGAGAGCTAGTCAGGTGACCTGGCATCCCAGGAAGGGCCTCCTGTGGGTTTGGTAGGACCGTTAAGATTGGTGTCATGGTATCTGACTGTACTTGGGCTTTAGTCCTTACTTGAAATCTTGCTCCAAATGATGTTCCACTCTTTATCATCAGATGATTGGTCAAGTTAATTTTTGTCTTAAATTAAGAGTTTTATGTGATACAGGAATGTAGTAGTCTGCAAAATCTTACCATTTCACACCTTTAGGAAGCACAGAGCTCCTCAGTGACTCTTGCTCATGTAAGACAGCACACCCAGGCCCAGTTTCTGAGGCAGAGAAGTTCCCCCTCCAGCCACCCTGGCAAGGGTCCTCACATACCTGTGTGTGTGATAAGAGTGGGTATCACAATCCCACAGATCAGGGAGACCAGGGAACTTTGTTGTTTTCCTCAAAGAGATCTGACAAGCAATGCTGCTTTGGGGGAGAGTCAGGAAATGGGGCTCAGGAGAATAGTGGAAGTTGAGCCCCTATCCATGAGCAGGTAGAGAAGAGGAAGTGCAGGAAAGAGAGAAGGGATTGGAAATGGCTGGTTGGACCTTGCAGGCCACGTCAGTGTATCAGAATATCTCAACAGCCACCCTCAGCCAGGGCTTTAACAGTCCCTTGTTTTTCAGCTCACTCCTTCTTTGACAAAGAAGCATGGCTGAATTGGGGGTGGTTAGAAGGGCCTAGATGTTAGATGTGAGATGTTTGGGGAAGGGGTTTATTATTGAGCCCTAAACCAAATTGTTCAGGTTTGCAGCTTCTTACAGCTTCTGGGTATTGTTCCAGTCCAGCATTTTCTGAATTGTGTTTCACAAAATAGTACTGGGTCATACCGACTTCTTCACTGCAGGACTTCTCAGAGCATTACATGCTGAGACCTGAGAAAAGGGGAGAGAGTGGGCAGGTGTTTTAAATCTGTTTCTTGTAAGGCATCTTGCAGCCAAGTACAGCTTGGCACTCACTTTGGAAAACACCTGAAAGTGTTTCCGATGGAAAAAGTGGAAAGGCAAAGGATGACAGGCCCATGCAGCATGAGAAGACACACAGGAAATGCTTGCTTTTGGCAATGGCACCCCGATCCTAGGACCAGAACCGAATTATGCTTTGAATTCTGAAATACTTAGAGTCTTAATTATAAAATCACACACTGATTTTCTTTCACAGTGAATGTGCTAGAAACTACACTCAAAGTGATGTTAACCTCTACAGAGTAACGCTATTTGGAAGGCCACATTGTATCTTACAAAATTATTTGAGATTTACCCTCTTTGGCATGTAGAGCAAGTTTATGAGCCACGCAAGAAAGTCAATATTGTTACTCTGTGAAAAATAATTGCAATACACTTAGCAGGGGACCTGTTAGTAAAAAGAACTCTTACAAAATTAATAAGGAAAAAATACATGAGTAGGAAAATAAGTAATTTACAAAAGAGGAATTTTAAATGGCAAATGAACATATGAAAAATACACTAAAAATTAAATACACAAAGATGAGATGTCATTATTCACTAATAAAAATTTCTGAGATTGATAAAAATCAAACACCAGTGAGTATATCAGTGACCTATTTTTCTATTACAGATCACCCTAAAACTCAGTAGCTTAAACCAGTAAGCATTTACCAGCTCACAAGGGCACAGGTTGGCCAGGCGTGCTTGCCTGAGACACACCCAGTTCACCGCAGGTCTTGGCCCGGTTTGCTCGTGTATTCGTGGTCAGCTGGTAAGTTGGCTGGAGACCACGTAGGGTAGGGTGGCCTTACCTGAGATGCCTCTACTCTGTTCCACGTGGCCTCTCCTCCTCCAGCAGGCCAGCCTGGGCTCATGCACATGGCATTTGTGGCTAGAATCCCAAGAATGAGGACAGAAGCTGCAAAATTTCTTGAGACCTTGCCCAGAGCTTGCCCAGCATCACTTATATTAACATCACATGCTTACTAGCCAAACCACATCGTAAGGACAGACAGCTCACATTCAAGGGACAGAACGAAAGACCTCTCAGAAGTACAAAGTTTTGTGACCAGTTTTGCGATCAAATACAGCAAACACAGCGGGCATCCTCTCATGCTAAGGGTGTGGTCCTCAAATGATAAAATCATTCACCGGAAGTTTGCTAGTATATAACAAAAGTCTTAAAAATCTCTATAAGCTGTGATCCATATTTAAGAATTTATTCAAAGGAACTGATTTGAAAAGAGCGTAAAGAGATGTGTATCAGAATGTTCAGACATCGCTGATTATAAGAATAAAACATTGGGGAAAAGTTAACTATCCTACCAAAAGGGATGGCTTATGTGGATTATAAACCCTATGTAGAATAGAGTACTATGCAGCCCACTGAAAATGATGATGTAGGACTATATTCACTGACACGTGAAGAGCCAAGAAAAGAAAGCAAGTTATGAAGAACAAGTTTACTCTAACCCTGCTTTGGACTTTCACTCTTTATTTTATATCTTCCTGTATCATCCAGATTCTTATATAGTTTAATGGGTTTTAATGCATGCATAATGCTTGCTCATGTTATCACCCCTACATTCAGAATACAGGGCACTTCTGTCACCCCAAAATTCCTTTGTGCAGAATCTCCGTAATTATATCCTCTTGCCTCTCCTAAGAGTTTCTTTGCATTATTGAGAAGTATTCCTTTATATGGACCTAGCACCGGGTGTTTACCCATTTACCCACCGAAGGACATTTAGGTTGTTTCCAGTTTGGGGTCACTGTGAATAGAGCTTCTGTAATGTTTCTGTCTAGGTTTCCATGTGAACGTAAGTGTTCATTTCTCTGGGATAAACGTTCAAGACTACAGTTTTTGGGTCATACGTTCAGTGTATGTTTTGTTTTATATGAAACTGCCAAACCATCTTCCAGAGTTGTTACTTTATCCCACCAGCAGTGTGTGAGATCTGATTTCTCCACAACTTTGTCAGTATGTTATCACTATTTCTTATTACTGCTCTTCTAATAGGTATGATATCTCATTGTGGTTTTAATTTATTTTCCTAATGGCTAATCATGTTGAACATCTTTTCTTATGCTTATTTGCCATCTGTAATCCCTTCTTTGGTGAATATCTATTCTTTTACTCGTTTTCTAATTGGAATGTCTTTGCACTTCTGTGAAAAATCAATTTGCCATATTTGCATGGCTCTATTTCTTAACTGTGCTCTATTTATCTATATCTGTCCCTTTACCAATATCACACTGATGACTGTAGCTTTATAACACATCTTAAAATCAGCTGGCTGGAGTCCTCTAACTTTTTTTTTTCCCCCAAAATCGGTTTGACAACTCAAGTTGCTCTATCTTTCCATCTATATTTTAGAATCACCTTGCCTCAATTTGAAATATATAAAATTCTTGGGGCGCCTGGGTGGCTCAGTGGGTTAAATATATATATAATTCCTCCAGGGAGTTTGAATGAAGTTGCATTAAATTTATATAGATCAATTTAGGGAGGATTGCCAATTTAACAATATTGAGTTCTCAATTCATGAACATGGTATGTTCACCCACTTATTTATGTCTTCTTTAATTTTTTAATCATATTTTGTAGTTTTCAACATTCAGCTCCTGAACTCTTTTTTAGATTTACACTTAGGCATTTCAATTTTGGGGGGCTATAGTAAATATTAATTTTTTAACCAATTCCCAATCATTTGTTGCAAATATAAATGTATTCGATTTTGGGGTGCTGACCTTGTATCCTGTGACCATGCTAAACTTTATTAGTTCTAGGAAATTTCTTTGTAGATTACTTGATATTTCCTATGTAGATAGATGTGTCATATGTGAAAAAGGAGAGTTTTATTTTTTCCTTTCCAATCGATAGGGCTTTTATTGCTTTTTGTTTTGTTTCATTTCACTGGGTAGAACTTCCAGTGTAATATTTATTAAGAGCAGTAAGAGTGGACATCCATGCTTTGTTTCCATCTTCAGCAGAAAACATTCCATTTTTGACTATTAAATATGCTGTTAGCTATAGATTTTCCATAAATACCCTTTTTCAGTTTAAGGAAGTTCCCTCCAATTCCTAGTTTATTGAGAGATTTTACCAATATTAAATTTTGTCAAGCGCATTTTGTGCATCAATTGATATGATCACATGGTTTTTCTTCTTTGGCCTGCTAATATTATTAGGTGAATTACATTTATTGGTTCTCAAATATTGAACCAGGCTTGAATTGCCTAAATAAATCACACTTGATTGTGGTGTATTAGTCTTTTGCTATATTGCTGGATTTAATTTTCCAATATTTTTTGAGAATTTTTGTGTTCATAGGAAATACTGGTCTGAAAACACAAAGAAAAAGAAAATAAATATTGGGCTGTAGGGTTCCTTCCTTGTGCTATCTTGGTCCGGTTTGGGCATCAGATTGATGATGGCCTCATGAAATGGGTAATGAATATTTGCTACTCTTCTGTTTTCTGAAAGATCTTATTTTAAAAATTGGTCTTATTTCTTTTTAAATATTTCTTAGAACTTGTCAGTGACTAGACCTGGCATTTGTTTGTTTCTGAAAGATTTTGAACTACAAGTAGTTTTTAAAATGGGTACAGGGATACTGAGGTTATCTACCCATTGGATGAGTTTTGGTAGTTTGTAACTTTCAAGGAATTGGTCCATTTCATCTAAGTTGTAGAGTTTATGTACATAGGGATGTTTGTAATATTTCCTTATTATTCTTTTAATACATATGTGATCAGTAGGGGTCTCACATATTTCATTCCTGATCCTGGTGTCTTGATTCCTGATTCGTGTCTTACCTCCCTTTCTTTCTGCTCAATCTGGTTCTTATTTTGCTGATCTTTCCAAAGAACCAGCTTCTGGTTTCATTGATTATTATCTCAGTATTTCTGCATTTTTTTTCTACACCACACTATTTCTTGTCTCCTTCTGAAATTTCAATAACATGAATGTTAGACATTTAAGATTTATCCCACAGGTCCCTGAAGTTTTGTTCACTTTTTCTTGCTGTTGTTCATATTGGATAATTTCTATTGATCTTTCTTCAAATTCACTGACTCTTTCCTCTGTCATCTCCGTATTACTACTTAGTATATCCAGATAATTTTTCAATCTATTATATTTTTTAGTTCTAAACTTTCTATTTGTTTCATTTTTATAATTTCTGTTATTTTGTTGATTCTTGGCGTCTTTCCATTTATTTCAAGACAATTTGCCATCACTTCTTAGAGCATGGTTACTATGGCTCTTTGAAAGTCTGTCTGATGATTCCAAAATCTATGTCATCCTGGACTTACCATCTGTTGATTATCTTTTCCTTTCAAGTACAGTTACTCCTGGTTCTACCCATGCTGGGTAATTTTGGACTGCAGCCTTTGCAATGCTATGCAGACCTGCCCTGCACATTAACTTCCCAGTGGCCACTCGAGGCATTGACCTGCCCCATCAGTTTAGTTCCCAAAGACTGTGGTATGATGCAGTATGATGCTTAGGATGAGATCCATGTATGTTCAACACAGAGGTGACCAAAAGAGTTCATCCATACCTGCATAGATTTGCTTTCTTGAGCTCCCTCCCCTTCACAATTCACTTCCCAGTTCTCCAGCATGAAAGCTGGACCTTAGTTTCCCCACCCTGCCAGGTACTTCTCACAACTCTGTCTGCACCTAGAGACAATCAGTGGGGGACAGAGAGAGAGAGAGAGGAAAAAATTGAGTATTTGCCCTCACATTCTAGGGAATCATAACTTCTCTAGTGCCCTCCCTCAAAGACTCGGGTGCTTAAATCACTGCTACACTGCTACCAACAGACTTTGCTAGGGGCTGAGTGAGGAAATAACGGAAAAAAGGGTGGGGGTACAGCAAGAAATTTCCCCCACACTCTCTGACCCTTAGAGGTTTCCTTTCTTAATCCACAAGCTGGAAGAAAGGACTTCTCATGGAGCACTGCTTCTCTCTACCCTTTGTGTACTTCTGGATTTGGGGTTGCCTTTGAGTCCAGTCTAAGTAATATGACAGGGGAGGGGAATGGTGAGCTCACTGCAAATCTGGTGGTGCTTTAAATGCTAATTCTATTCCCCAGCTCGCCTTCTCCGATTTACCTTACAGAATCCGCAAATAGTCGCTCCATGCATTCTTTCCAACATTTATAGTCACATTCAGTGGGAAAGACAAGGTAGAATGTTCTTATTCCATCTTGCCTGGATCTGAAAACTGCTTGTATTTTGTTGGTTTTTTTTTTTAATTTTTAAACAAGAGTTATTTGTATATTCAGAAGAAAGTTTAAAACCAGTTGTGTTTTGTTGTTCAAACATCTGTCACGGGACATTGCACTCTTTTCTGGCAACATCCAGCTGAGAATATCACCTCCCGTTCCTTTGCAGGGACACAGCTGACTGTGGAGGTCCACCCTCGAGATGCCATGCCCCAGCTGCTCAAGAAGTTCTCCTTGGCTAAACGTACGTACGTACAGGGCTATGTGTGTGTGGAGGGCTGGCAGGGAGGAATCAAAGTCACTTAATGGGCCAGAGCCCAAACTAGGCCTCTTATGGGAGCAGGAGAAGAGTAATGTAGGTCTACACACTGGCAGGAGGCAGAGGCATGATGGGTTCATTCTGGGGCCTCTTTTCTCCATAAGTGATAGCCACTGTTCTTGAGTCTGTGCAGTTAGGTGTGGGTAACCCAAGGCATTTAGCTAAAGATGAATTTTATCACAAGAGTATTGTTTTTAGATGCCCTTTATTGTCTTCCCCAAAAGTGGCAGACCCAGTGGTAAAGATTTTATATTCATTAGCTTTTTAGTGCTTTGTTATAAACCAACATTATCCTCACCTTATAAGTCAGCAAAGTGAGGCCCAGGAAGGTAAAGTACCAGCTAGAAGTTGGTCAGAACCAGGTCTGCCTGAGACCTATACTCTTAGCCACATGCTTGGCTGCCTTTTGTGCAAGGTGCATAGACCCAGGCCCATGATGTCTATTCCAGATGTCTGGCCCTCTCCAGACATCTGTCTACCTTATGGCTAAAGAGGCCTAGGGAAATTCTGGCCAAGGAATGTCGACTCCAGAGCAGCCAGGGCTCAGGTTCTCTCTATGTCCACGCATGGGCAAGGCAGGGCCTTCTGGCTGCCTGCTCCTACAGCCATCGGAGGTCAGGGTCTCAGAAAGGCAGTCAGGTGTATAGCAGGCAGGCCCTGGAGTCAACTGGCTGGGCTCAGATCGCTGCTCTCACCTTGGACAAGTAGCTTAACTTTTCTTTTGGAATCAAATTCCTCATCTATGGAAGGAGGAAAATAATTCACCTTCCTTCATAGGACTGTTGTGAAGTTAAATGAGATCATCTAAAGCATAAGGCAGCCATGGGAAGTACACAAGAAATGCTAGCTTCTTGTTGAACCCTCATCACTCTACCAAATAATGGAGATGGAAATAAAATATAGATGTAAGAAACACAAGGACCACTGTTTCTCTGTGCCTCCATTCATTTGCATCCTTCCGTTGTTGTTTATAACCTTCGGTGGGTTTCAAGGGTATGTAAAACAGCCCACCTTGACACCCTATCCCCACTTCCTCCTGGTTCCATTAGGGACCCACATCTTCCTGACCTGGTTTCAAAGCAGCAGCCCCTCTCCTGGAGGAGTCTAATAATCCTTGGCAACCATTCTGTGTGAAAGTCCAGGATTAATAGGATTTGGTTGCCTTGAGCCTTCCTTCCTGAGGAATCATTTAATGATTGCTTGACCTTTCTGGGTTTCAGCTCCATAGGAACTGCCTTTCCCTCGCCCCACATTTATTTCTTCCCGTGGTCAGCTCTTATCTGGCAATGAATGCACTGGTGATCTTAGCAACCCCAGATGCATTCCAAGATGGCAGGGGACTCCGGAGCAAGGCGGGAGCTCCAGGATCCAGGCAGACTCACAAAGGAACACTAATTGTTGATGTCAGAGTAAATCCTGCCTTTGCTCACAGACCACTGTTCTCTCTCTTGTCATTCCTTCCTTGTTGCCAGTGCTTCCTCAACCACAGGAGGAAGTCCAGAGTCATTCCAGCAGTAATGGATGGTGGGTGATATGGGAGCAAGAAGGCGAGGGGAAGACAGTGAGAAGGAGGGGTCAGAAGCCAGGACCACCACCTAGACTATTGTCTGTGCTTGCATTTGGATTTCTCTTGAAGCGTCTCCACTTCTGACCTTTGGGATATTGCAGGTTTACAAAGTGATAAAAATGGAAACACAAGACCCCGGCAGCCTGGAACGAAAGATGCCCACGGTGAGTTGCAACGCCTGTTCCAGGGCCATTCTGTGGGATGGTAAATTGGTTTAGCCTCGTAGGCCAATCTGTGTGAGAGTTGGGGGCCACCCCTGGGCTCAGGATGGGGATGAGAATCATGATTGATTAGCAATGTCTGCCATGGACACAGGCAGGGTAATGAGAAGCTCACACACCATGTGACCCCAAAGCTGAAGCATAAACCCCAATAACAAGGCAACCCATTACAGAAAACATATTAAAAACAGAATTCAGAACTGTGTTAACTTTAAATGGAATGCCAAGCATCTGTAAGGTAGGAGGCATGTGAATACGCAGAACAGGACAGAGGGTAAAACCCTGAGTGGGATGATAGATGGCCTGCCTTCTAATTCTATTTTTGTCCCTCACTCACCTTCTGTGGGCCTCAGTTTTCCTCTCAGTAGACCAGATGACGTCTAAGGTTTGGTAGAGTTTGGCACTTCTTCCCATTGTTTTGCTTTAAAATTAGAATAATTCAGTTAATGCCACTGGTATTTTAAATGTATTTATGCAAAATCATATTTAGAGCTTATGTAATCTCTTCAGAAGGTAAATTTAATGAGGCATAAATCATTGTGGGTATTTTTAATGTTCAGATATTGTAAAATGGAACCAAGAAAGGGTAAAATTAGTAATAGGGTTTTGAGTCCTATTTTAGAAATGTCATCCTTCTTTTCAGTGGGGGCGGGGGAGACCTCATTTGCAGAGTTGTGCTGAGCAGAAATCTGTTAAATGTAAGTCCACTTCATATCCACTTAGGTCAGCCTGCTAGCCCTTGTCAGAGAGTGGCAGGACCCGGATTCTGTGGAGGGAGAAGTCACTGAGAGCCTGCCGCCGGTCCCTAACTCCTCCCTTGGAGGTGGCTGGGCAAGGGCTGTGCTCACACCACACAGGATAGGGAATGACAGTGATCTAAGTAATAAGAGACAAGAGATCCCAGCTCCAGAATCAGAGATGTGAGCCACAATGGTGCTGGGCCTCCAGGGAGCCCCAGGGTAAGAGTATACTGGGCAGAAGATTTGGGAAGGGTCCAGGAAACGTCTTGGCCCTTTTAGAAGGAATAGAAAAACACAGAAAGAAAATGCTGGACTGGTGGGTGACCACCACAGCCTCAGGGTCTGGGCAGCCTGCCACCCCCGCCAGCATGCTGTGCCCCCTCTCGGGAGAGGAACAGCCCTCAGATCCTGGTTGTGTCTGAGCCCGTGAGGTGGTGAGGACACATTCAGAGGTTTGGGGTCAAAGAGACCAAACCCCTCTAGGGGCCACTGCAGATGTCAGCAAGAAACAAAAATGCAGTGCAAAGCAGCCTTGGGGAATGTACCAGAGCTGATGGGGTTGTAAGGAAGGAAGGCCCGTTGGGAAGTGCGGGCAGACCCACATGGCCTGCTCAGACAGCTGACTGGAGTTTGAGAGCTCCTCTGTGGCTGGAAGTTGGCCAGCACCCTAACCAGCTGCCACTGCCCCTCAGCTGATGCTGGCCCAGGAGGGTTGTGCAGGAGCTCCTCCCACTCCCTCACCCCCTGTCTTGGGCCTGTGGCACTAAGGCACGGGTCTCTCGCAGACCTTGAGGGATGCACAGCCCCCTCAGCGGGCACTGAGGCTTTATACCTTTATACCTTCTCTCTTGTGTTTGCCCACAGGGGACTCCCAGCCCACGCCCTCCCAGGGAGCAGAGTGCCACTAACCTTACAACGCAATCCACCATCTCCTTTACTCTCCCGGTGGCCCCACAGATGTGTGCTGCAGCCCAGTGGCTGAGTCCAACAGCCCCAGGGAGGGGGAGGCCCCTGTGAGAACCAAGGCTTCATGCAGCCCCCAGAGGACACTTTCCCATGTTGCTCTGTGGTTTCCAAGCTGGCTGCCATTCTCTGGGGGCCCAAGAGCACCCAGCCCAGAGTTGGGTTATCAGCGAGTTCTGGGATGAGTGTCCCTTTGGACCCATTGTCCTCACCTACACCCTGGCCTCCCACCCATCTTGCCTGCTTTGGTCGGCCTTTTGAATAAGGGAACCCTGAATAAGAGGGACCCTGCCAGAGCCCAGGCTCCCTGTCAGCCTGAGACAGGAGTTTGCTGCCCATCCATGGCTGGTCTGACCACTGGTCAGTTAGCCCTGCAGCAGCTGACTGGGGCTGTGCTGTGTCCTGGCTTCCTATGAGAAAGGCGAGCACAGATGAGTGATTGTGGGGACCAGCCTCCCTCTGAAGCCTGCCCACAGCACTTGGGGTGCACGTCGTTAGCGCACACTTGGCTTTCCTGGGGTCCTCCAATCTCCAGCTAACTGTGGGTTTGGGAGGAAGCTTGTCTGAGTGCCAAACCCACAGAAGATTGCATGGCTTGGTGTTAGCACACCCTCCTTCGATACCCAGGGTGCCCTCCACCCTGGGCGCCGTGGCTATGGCACAGACCCTCCCTCCTTGAGCCCGCCAGGGACTGGCAGCATTCCTGGATGCTTCCCACAAAGCATACTTTCCTGGAACAGTTAGCAGGAAATCTACAGAAAATTGTATGATGGAGAGAAGGGGTTCCATCATTAATATATCTGAACACTGCTGAGTTCATTGAGGGGAAACCAGTTTCTTTACTGCTGACTTCCCGAGGTCTGCAGATAGGCTTAGATCCCCTGTGAGTCTCCAGAAGAACTGGAGGAGTTGCCATTGTTCACAAGCCCATTTGACTAAAGAACTCTTCTAGGAGATCTAGTCCTTTGGGAGCAGTGTTTCAGGCTCTGGGAAGCATGCTGAAGGTCGGGCAATCCTAGCTCCTCAAAAAGACAGAAAGGCCTGGGCCAGGCCACCCTCGTCAGCAGGCCTCAGTAGCTGACCAAGCCTTCCTGCATTTGCAGCCTACCCCTGGGATCGGTCCAGCCTGAAATCCATGCCCCTGGACCTGCGGCAGTTTGAGAAACTGGACACCTATGCCTCACAGGTAAGGGAACAAACCCCTCTGTGTAAGGTGGCTTGGAGATTCCTGAGTCAGGATAATGAAGCCTTTCTTCGGGTCCCTTCTGAGTGCACCTGCAGTCCCTTGGTCAGATGGCCTAGAGTGCTTATTCACATCATACGGATGGGGAAAAGAAGGCCAAGGCACCAGACCCCTGCCCAGGACAGAAGCCCATTCCATCCCCCCAGTGCTGCCCACGGGGTCCTGACGTACCCCCCCACCCAGGGTGCACACCCTGCAGGCATGTCTGATTGGAAGGGCCACAAAGCTGGGTCCATTGCCGAAGTTGAGTCATCGTAGGCTGGTCAGCAGGGAGGTCATCTATAGTCTAAAAAGACCACTCTGTGGTTGGCACCTAGTAGGTGCTCAGGAAGCTAGTTTGGTGAATTGATGAGTGGATGGATAGGGACCTGAATCCAGAGTCAGATTTGAGGCAGGACCATCAGCAGGGGGTGGTCCGCTATCCCAGAAGGAGCAGGTATGACGTGGATTAAGTGGGGAAAATGAGAGCAGAGAGGAGTGGAAAGCTCAGCCCTGAGCTGGAGGCAAAGGGAGGACTGCATCCCGGTGTGTGTGAGGGAGGTGGAAGGCAGGGGGCTCACAGGCTGCTGGACTGAGGGACGGAGGGAGGGTGGGATAGCTCCTCACTACAGGGAGCAAGGGTCCGGGGTGATGAGTTTGTTTTGGGACAGTCGGCTTTAGTACCTGGGGAACAGCATGGGAAGTGACCACTGGGCAGCCCGTCTCCAAGCCCAGAACCCTCACCAGCCTGAAGAGATCTGGGCAGGAAACCTGATCCAGGAACCAACAGATTAAGCTAAGAGCTGGGTGGGTGTCATCCTGGGGAGGACAGGGCAGGAGGTCCAAAAGGCCCCTGAGCCACCTGAGACCAGGGCAAGACCAGGAAGGATCAATGTTCTCGAAGGTACAAGGAGAGCTCCCTGAGGTCAAGGATGGTCAATAGCATGAGCCGTTCTGTCTGGTCCAGTGAGGTCAGGATTGACTCATTTCCACTACTTTCTCATTGAAGCACTTCCCATTCCCAGAGGGAGTTGAGAGGAGCGTCAGTTCCTCAGCCAGACTCAGCCAGGCTGAGGAACAAAGCAGGGGTGAAGGAGGAGGGAGTGAAGAGAAGACCCCACAGGAACCTGGCAGAGAAAGGGAGGTGAGATGTAGGTAGCCCTAAGAAGAAGATCTGGGGAGGGGGTGAAGACAGGAGGGGATAGGTCAGCCAGGACTGGAAGGGAGGAGGTAAGGACACAGGTGAGCAGGGGCACTGCCTGAGAAGAGCAAGGCCTGCAAAGACAAGAGGCCCAGACCGAAGGCTGACAGAGAGGCTGGCTGCACGGGAGGGAAATCCTGCCTGAGTCTTGTTGAGTCTGAGGCCAGGTTGTCTCAGAGGGAGAGAAGGGTGGTGTGTTGGGATCTGAGGAGGGTGGGATGAGTTGTAATGGCCGCCAGAAGGGACAGGACAGGCTGCTGGCCAGGCTTGGAGAGCAGTGCTGGGAGCCCAGCTGAGGCCAGAGACCCAGCCACAAAGCAGTGGGTGTCCAGAGCCTGCCAGGCCCTGGTAGAGCCGGGAGGTAAGGACCACTGGCCCAGAAGCCAGGAGGTTAAGTCAGGAGTCACCCAGGCTGGAGTGTGGGCCCTGCGATGTGTCAGACGCTGTCCTTGGCCCTGAGGGAGGCACAAAGACGGGTTTGGAGCTAGACATTGAACAAAAGGAGGCAGGCAGCAGCTGGGTAGGTGGGAGGCAGAAGCGGGGTCGAGTTCTCCTTGTGGTCAGACAGTACATCCTGGAGTGCTGAGGTGAGTGGTGGAAAGGATCCAGGAGCTCAGGGAGTACAGTAGGGTGGGGGCTGGCCGAGACGCAGGCAAGAATTAAGCACCCAGTTGCCCCAGCTTCTCTAGAAAGATTAAACGTAGTCAAGGCTGCCTTGCCTACAATCCCAGCCAATTTTCCTCCCGAGGGCCCCTGCAAGAAAACCTTATATGTTCTTTCTTTTAATTGTGGTAAAATACATATAATTTGAAATTTGCCACATTAACCATTTTTTGGTTTGAAACTCAGTGGCACTGACTGCCTTCACGATATTGTACAACCATCACCCCAAACAAAAACTGTCACTCTCTGTTCTCCCTGGTAACCTCTGGATTACTCACTGTCTCTCTGAACATGTTTACTTACTCTAGATATTCCACCTAAGTGGAATCACCCAGTACCTGTTCTTCTGTGTCTGGCTTGTACAGCCTCACGTTTTCAAGGTTCATCCGTGTTGTAGCATGTGTGAGAACTTCATTGCTTTTCATGGATAAATAATATTTCATTGTAGAGATATACTTCATGTGTTTACCTGTCCATCTGTAACGGACACTTGCGTTGTTTCTGTCTTCTGTGTATTGTGAATGATGTTGCAATGAATATAGGTGAACAAATGTCTGTCTCGCTCTCTTCAGTTCTCTTGGGCATATACGTAGGAGTGGAATTACTGATCATATGATAATCCTGCTCAGCTGTTTGAGGAACCACCAAACTGTTTTCCACAACACCTGCACCATTTTACATTTCCACTCACAGGGCACAAGGGTTCTAATTTCTCCACATCCTTACTATCTTTTTTACTATAGCCCTCCTAGTGGGTGTGAAGTGGCATCCTGTGGTTTCGATTTACATTTCCCTAATGATGTGAGAAGCTTTTCATGGGCCGTTTATATATCTCTGGAGAAGTATATATTCAAATCCTTCATCCATTTTAAAACTGGGCTGTTTGTCTTTTTGAGTTGCAGGAGTTCTTTATATATTCTGGATATTAATCCCTTATCAGAAATGTGATTTGTGACTATTTTCTCCCATTCCATAAGTTGTCTCTTCACTTTCTCAGTCATGTTCTTTGATGCCCAGAAGTTTTTTATTGTTATGAAGCCCAATAAATATTTTTTCTTTTGTAACTTGTGCTTGTAGCATTCTTTCAAAGAATCTGTTGCCAAATCCAAGGTCATGGTTATTTATTCCTGTGTTTACTTTAAAGAGTTTTATCATGTCTGTTTTTTTATTTAAGCCATTGATCCTTTTTGAGTTAACTTTTTAAAAAGATCTCTTTATTTATTTAGGGAGAGAAAGAAAGAATTACAAGCAGACTCCTTACTGAGCCCAGAGCCCGACACAGGGCTCAATCCCACAACCCTGAGATCATGACCTGAGCCAAAACCAAGAGTTGACTGTTTAACTGACTGAGTCACCCAGGCGCCCCAAGTTAATTTATGTATATGGTATGAGGTAGGGGTCCTACTTCATTCTTTTGTAGGTGGATATCCAGTTGTCTAGCACCATTTGTTAGGGACTGTTCTCTCCCCACTGAATAGACTTGTCATCCTTGACAAAAAAGTCAGTTAGTCATAGGGGTATAAGCTAATTTTTTGACTCTCAATTCTATTCCACTCACCTATATGATCCTTGTGTGAGTACCACACTATTTTGATTACTATAGTTTTATAGTAGGTTTTGAAATCCAGAAATGTGAGTCCTCCAACTTCATTCTTATTTTTTCAAAATTGTTTTGGCTATTCTGGGCCCCTTGCCATTTCATATGAATGGTTTTTCCATTTCTGCAAAAAAAAAAAAAAAAAAAAAAAAAAGTTGTTTGAATTTTGTAGAGATTGTGTTAAGTCCATAGATCACTTTGGGTAGTACTGAATATGGGTAGGAGCTGCTACAGCTGCCCAATGTCCACCCACCTGGATGGCTCCAGGGTCTGCCAAGAAAGGGTGTGTGGCTCTAGGGCCAGTGACTCAGCTGGTCAGCTCTCCCTGATCTGTCCAGCCCCCCAACCAAAGGCTGCCCTCAGCCAAGCCCTTGTGCCTCTGGCCCTCTCCTCCTCCTTCTCTGCCTGGAGGAAAAGCAGCACCGGCTGCCAGTAGCAAGGCACTGGGGCTCCCACAGCCCTCATCCAGGCCCTGACATAGCCCACCCCTCCCATCCCCCAGGTGACGGTCAAGAGTGGCCTGGACGAGCTGGTGAGCGACCTGCTCCAGGAGGCCCACAGTGACCTGGAGAGGGTCCGCGTGATCTGGATCTGGATCTGCCACCACATAGGTAGGCCCACCTGGGGTGCTGCTGGCTCTAGGATTCCCTTGATGCCACTCCCTGAAGGACCCTGTTTCTAGAGGAGACCGTCTGGGATTCACTTGACCACAAGTGTGTATGGCGTGAGACAGACAGTAGAGGGGAAGAGTTCCCAGATGGCTAGGTTGAATTACCAAAGACTAACCAAGGAGGGTAAAACATGCCTTGTACTAACAGTCTCCATAAAGGGTCATGGGGTGGGGGATCCCCCGTGGCCATCTGCCCACAGCCAGTGATCAGAGTTAAGGCCTTTTACCCAGGGGCAGCATTCGCTCAGTCCTGGCTCCCTGGTAAACCTGCAGCACAGATCTGAGAACCCAGGAGAGAAGGTCATTCCCAAGAAGGATAGGGAAGGTTCATTAAAACACCAGTGCCAGAAAGAGTGGGCTAGCCCCTCCCTCTCCCTGTTCCCACACCCACGACCTCAGCCCCATCTCCAGGCACTCAGAGCAACCTCAGGGGGCCTGGGCCTGGGCCTGGGCCTGTGCACCTGTCCCCAGCTCTGCACAGGACAGCCTTGAGAGTCTGGCCAGGTCAAGCCAGGCCCAACAGGGGTTGCTAGGGGGATGTTGGATGTTGGATGCTGCCCCTTGCAGTCAGTGGAAGAGCCAGGTGGTGCGGTAGACTTCTAGCATTTTCCCTATGACCTTCTCACCGGCGGAGGGGCTCTCCTGATCTGCTGCCACTGGGCTTTTCCTTTGTCCTCCCAGAGCAGCAGTGAGGGATGCAGCTTAGAGGATGAACTCACCTGACACAGGTAGAGTATCTGACCACAGAGCCTGAGAGGCCACTTCCTCCCTCCCCAAAGCCAGCAGCTCCGTTCAGCCTGGGCCTTAAGGGGGCAGAATCAGAAACAGAACATTAGTAAGACATACATTTCCTGTCTGCCACCCTCACACACGTCCCCTTCATGCCCTCAGCAGCCACCGTGATTCCTGCCTCAGGGCCTCCTGCCAGGCCTTCACTACCGAGCAGCCCCGTTTAGCGGTAGCTCAGAACGCCCCCTGTGGGTCAGCATGAGACCTTGGGGTAGCAGCTGCAGCAGGGTGGTGAGCAGCCTCCCAGGAACTGCTTACGGAGCTGTGTGGTGGGGAGGACAAGGGCAGAGGACAAGGGCCTCACCCCCTGGTGCTGTCTTGGCCCCCTTCCCTTCCAGCCTCTCCTCAGAGGCCTAACGAGCCAGGCAGCCTGCTCTGCCGATGCTTCGCTCTCCCGCTTGCCACCTGCACAAGGAGGTGACATTTCCCAGAGCTTGCCACCTGCACAAGGAGGTGTGACATTTCCCAGAGCTTGCCCTGGCTGGGCCTGGTTCCCTTCAGCCTGCGGTGGTTTCTCCGGGACCTGAGGGAGGCCAGTCCAAATAGTGCTGAAAAGCCAGCAGAGGGTGGGGACAGTGTCACGGGCCACAGGCAACCACCCCTGGTTGCCTCCCAAGATCTGCTTACTCACAGCCTTCTCTGCCCTCCAGAGTATGACGTCGAGGCTGCCCAAGAGAAGGACCGCCAGGCCTTCAAGCCCACAGACATCCTGCGGACCCAGAAGACCAACTGTGACGGCTACGCTGGACTCTTTGAGAAAATGTGCAGGTACGAGCGGGGTCCCACGGCCCATCTGGGCTGACCACTGCGACCCCTCCCCCACTTCTCCCTTTCCAAAGCTCCTCACGTACCTTCAAGGCCCACATGCCAGGCCTGAAAACGGAATTTGCAAACTCTTCTCTGGAATCCAAGTGAGTCCTAAAAAGGTCAATTTCTCCCTCTTTAACACCAGCATAATTGACTTTGTACCATCTGCCGGGTTTCGCGATGCATTAACATAATGGCAGATGAAAGCACAGAGATAATTTGGTTATAAAAGGCCCCTTTTCCACCTTCTCTGATCTCTGCATGGCTGAAGGTTAGAAGAATGGCAGGTCTGGGAGCAGTGGGACAGTGGCTGCTGACGCCAAGGGGACAGTGAAAGCCTGTCCTCGGGCTGGCACGGGGTCCCTCTCTCGGGGGGAACAGATGATCTCCTATCTGAAAGGATTTGTCAGTTAGAGGAGCTGAATAAGTAGGAAGTTAGGCTTTTCTCTTGGAGGCTTTGGGCTCCATTTTCCTTGCTCTGGGAACGAGCTCCTGGCCAGGCCCCACAGTGGGTAACAGCAGCTAAGGAAACCACTTGTGTGCGGAGGCACCATTGGAAGTTCTAGGTGACCTCCAGAGAGACTCCAGGCTGTGGAGCCCCGCCAACCTCACAGCTTTCCGTGCCCACGCTCCAAGGTCTGCTGGGTTCCTCAGGAGACAGGGAGCCCAGGAGGCTGCTGAAGAGCCTCTTCCCCGGGGAAATGGATAGGCTCCGCCCACCATGTCCGCAGGCCTCTGGTAGTGGGCTTTCGCAGGCACCCATGTCAGCCCACCAGGACTCAGGTGCAGATTCGTCAAACCAAGTGCAGCAACAGACACTCAGGGGTCCACAGGTGGGCAGTTGTGACATGTCGGGGATGTGTGTACATGTTGACGCAGACAGCCCAAGACGTCCTGCTCCTGCAGTCACACAGCTCTTTCCTGGCTCAACCCTCCTCCCCTCCCCACCACCCCGTTGTTGGGCTCTCCCACCTCCCCATACCACATGCTCTTTGTGTCCCCCACCTCCATGCCCCACCCCTGACACCCCCGTCCCAGAGGCAACCAGGACAGTTCAGGCCCTTGTGGATGCTAGCCCCTCCACAGCCCATCCACTCTACCAGAGCGGGCTCTCCCTCCCACCCCTCCCATTCCTACCCCGGCTCCAGGCCCTGGGCACCCCAACATGCCTGAGGGCCTCTCCAGGAAACGGGATCCTCACTGGCCATTTGCCCAGACTCCCTAGGCCCTGGGTTCCTGAACAGGACCCACAGGCTCACACTGCCCTGTAAAGTCCTCCAAAATCCGACTCTGGCTCCCTTCCAGCCTTGCACCCTGAGACACTGCCCGCACTTCTGTGTCCTCAAGCTTACTCCACTCCCCTCTCTCTAATGCTCCTTCCAGCCCCACTCCTGGATGGTCAAACCCCCCCATCCCCCCACATTGTCCCCTCCCTTGATGTCATCAACACACCATATACACGGGCTCCGGGCTTGCCATATGCTTTTATTTAGTAACTTTTCCAAAATAATAATAAAAAAAAAATCCTTATTAATTATAGATGATTTATAAAAGGCACAGAGCAAAAGGAAGAAAATTAGGTCACTCTGACCACTTCGAGATAACACTTAACATTTTGTCACATTCCTTCCCAGACTCTGTTCTATCATATACATGTTACCTGTGCTCATTTTTCCTTACCTGTCTTGTGGGGCTAATAGGTCTTTTATGTGTCTTCCGCCACCCTCTCTTTGTTTCTGCTACCCCTGTCAATACCCAGCTCAGAATCCTACACACTATAGGCCCAGGATGACCAGAAATGACAAGATATTCATAGCAAATTTGTATGAAATGGGCCTCCCTCTCATTTTAAATCATGGACTAACCCTCAGTCTGTTTTCAGCTCTATTTGTGCCTGGCACCTTTCAAAGTGTAATTTTCATCTTAGCTGGCCAACTTGATTTTTCAGGCATAAGATTTTTCAGGCATAGGATACATCCTTCTTTATCCCGTTATAAGCCTTCCAAGCATGGTGCTGAGGGGTGCCAGACTGAAAGTCAGAAAGACGTTCGCCGTCCTCAGCTCCCCCGTCCTTAATTTCCAGTCCTCAATTTACCACTTGTTAATTGCATTGCTTCCGGAAAGGCAGTAACTTCTCAGAGTCTCAGTTTTCCCTTCTGTACATGGGGACTGTAGTGCCTGCTGGCAGTGCTAGGATTAAGTGAGAACATGCAGTTCGGAGTTTGCTCACCTGACTTTGGGGTTGTTGGGTTGTTTTCATTTTTTGTTTTTAACTTTGCCTTTCTTGAGTATGGGAACACTGTCACTCAGTGGAACTGTCCCGCAGACACACATAGACTCAGAAAACTGACACTTGCCTCGAGTGAACCTGTCAATTTTGGGCCTGATCCGGATGCTTAACAATGGCCTTCCTCTGGGCTGCAGCTAATGATTAAATCACATCCCAACATTTTTGCATCATTTCAAGCCAGGTTCCAACCTGGCAGTCAGCATGTGAAAACTGTTCGCTGCTCAGACGGTTAACGGTAGCTCACGGTTCCCTGGATCCCTTTAACTTTGGCTTTAAAGATCAGTAACCTCGCCCATGCATCACTTTCCTAATTCCCCTACTTTCCGAATAATTGCCAGAGGTCTGGTAAATTCATTAGCCGAGTCCTTAATAACAGAAGACATGCAATCCTCACGTGCTGATTGATCCCGGCTCGGCTGTCAGCACGGCCTCTTAGCAAGAGTAGTACCCACACGGCCATCATTACTGCTGCCCGTCCATTCTGCCTCCTTGCAGCGGCCTCATTAAAGACTGATCGAATAGAGTCATTCGGTGGGGAACGCAGATATTTTTGCAACATCCTTCATTTCCTCACCGTCTTTCCCAGGTAACCGATGTGAGTTTTTTCTGTTAGTGCAGTGCTTTTAACTGCTGGTCTGGCTTCTTTCTGACTTCCCACCATCCAGCATTAGTGTCCCCTCTTCTGCCTCAGTTCCCCTCAGCCTTCATGAATTCTGCTTAACCTCCTTGCAGGGGCCAAGCTTCAGTTCCCAGATTCCTGCCACCAAGTCAGCCTCCAGTACCACCCCTCCCCGCCGCACCCCCCCTCCCCCCGGCCCCGCCTTGATCATGACTCTGGCGCCACCAGCTGGCAGAGTTTCCAGAGACTCTGGGGAAAGCCTGGAGCTTCCTGCTTGTTTGAGGCTTTGATGCTGGGGAGACTGGTTGTCACCATTCAGGTGTCAGCCGGTTCCCCGTCCATCCTCCTGCTGTCACAAAGAGCAAGAGCAGTGGCCTGCTTCTCCTCAGCCGGATGTCCCAGACGATCCCAACACATCATTTGCTTCCAAAGGCCCCAAAGGCTGGAGAGTGACCATTTCACAGGGCTTACCTGAAGTTATGCCCAGATCTGACTTTGTCATATAAAGTCTCTGAAAAGGACATCTGAATTCCCCCACCCTTGTAGATACAGTGAAGGCTAGTGCCCACGGAGATGAAGGATGTCACTCCAATAAACCATCCTTTAATTTTGCTCCGCCCATTCATTTATAATTTAAAACATATCTTGGCTTACTAAAGGACATTACAAAGCTTCCTGAACTGTGTGTGTCAGGAGAGCTGAGTCCTGCGGCTGCTCTGGCCACTGGTGGGCTGTGTGTCCCCAAGCAAGTCAGCCTCCCTTTCTGTTCTTCTGACTCCTCGCTTGTCAGAGAGGAGGGCCCTGAGGTCACATGCCCAAAAGGCCCGACACAGGGCCTCAGAGTGAGAATAATTACTACGGTTGTAGTTACTGACCTCACCATTAAGGGTGGTGAGAGAAAAGGGAAAAGAGACTGTGCAGTGGAAACAGAGGCACTGTCAGATTTACAGGAAATTGGCTCTATAAACAGCAAAACATAAGCTATGGTTCTGCTTGTTCTGCTTTGGTATAAAAATCACAAAATTTGGGGGGCATCCGTGTAGCTCAGTTGGTGGAGAAGCTGACTCTTGGTTTGGGTTCAGGTCATGATCTCAGGGTCATGAGCTCGAGCCCCACATCAGGCTCTGCACTCGGCACGGAACCTGCTCATGATTCTTTCTCTCGGTCCCCCTCTGCCCCTCCCCACTACTTATGTGTTCTAGATAGATAGATAGATCGATCGATCTTTTTTAAAAAGGATAGAATACAATCAACGTTTTCATCAACATACAAAAAAAAAAGGAAGAAGAGCATGCTTCCTTGCATCTCCCATTAACTACATCCCTCCCTCCCTCTCTTATTTTCCATGTGGTTCCCATTCCCTGGAGAGCTGATGGGAGCTGGAGAGGTACACTGAGGTCAGAGCCTGACGCCTGCAGGGCACATGGCCCACCCCAGACAACACAGCCACCCAGAGGGGGCCTGGCAGTGGTGGGGCTAAATGCAGTGTTCCAGGTTCCCACGGCAGGCTGTGGACCCTGTCTGTATATAACAATAGTCACAGACAGGCTGCACCCCCTCTGCAACTGATACCACAGGTGTTGGCCATTTAAAAGCTACCACAGGTACAAACCAAGACCCTGCGGCCTGAGGTTATCAAATCGATGTCCTGGAGTGGTATTTGGGGCTCTAGAATGGCCAGCCAGATCTCATGAGGAGGTGGAAACATTTCTCATCTTCTGTCTCTTATTCCATGCTCTCCTAGATCTTTCCGGCAAATTCCTCTTCCTTTGGGTCCCCTAAAAGGGCTGTGTGCATCACTAGCAATTTAGTGATAGTTCACTTATCTAGGGCAGCCAATGAACTTTCCTTTCAGAATATTTTATTAGGCCATAGTGCTTATTATATAATATGATATGATATGATATGATATGATATGATATGACAACCCTAACCCTAACCCTGGTGCCTGGTACATACTTTGCACAAAAGTCAGTGGTCTTTCAATGGCAAGAAATGTTTGTGGGTCGTCCTGACTAGCAACCAGCAGCTGGAATTACTAGTCCCACAATTTTGCATGAGAATTATGGACTATTAACAACAATGCTTTACATCATGACTTCTTTGTCCAATCCACCTTGCATATTGCTGCCACATAATAAAATATCCTCCTATCATAGTCAATCATGGTGTAAGCTCACAGCTAAGATTCTTTTTTCTTCTTTATTCTGCCCCAGGCATTCTCCATGGCCTTCACAGCTTCCCTCCAGCCTGTCTTAGGAGAATCGCCCTGCCTATCAATCACGTAATGCCAACCTTTCTTTTTGTCCATGATGGGCCTGGCAAGGTTACCCTGGAGGCGACCATAGAGCTTAGACTGAGCCCAGATCCCCTAACTTGGCCCAGTGACTTCCCCTCCAGCCACGCACTTCTACCTCCTTCTGCTTTTCCCAGGCTTGGGGTCAGGCTTTCACTGCTGCTCCCCCACTTGGTTCTCATGGCCTACATCCACCCTCACGGGGAGGTACCCTAGGCCCACTGCCCAGGCACACGGCCAGCCACACTGCCCACAGTGACACCTGCTCTGTTTCACTGCAACCCCCAGGGCTGTGGGGATGTGCAGGGCTCCCCTTCTTTCCTGGACCATGAGGTGCTAGAGCGGAGGCCAGGCCCCCACAGGCAGCACATCCAGAGGTCCAGAGCTCCCCTCTGTCAGTCCCTTAGTGCAGAACTCTTCCTGGGACTCCACATCCCTCTGCACGCACCAGGAAATGGATGCACACAGACGTTTCTGGGCAAGAAAGGAAAATAACTCATCGAAGAATGTAATTTCAAGGAGTATTTATGGCTTTTTTCCAATTCTAAAAGTAACACATAATTATTACTGAAAATTTAGAAGATCCAGAGAAGTTTAAAGAAGAAAATTACAATTGCCCATAATGGCATTACTAGGAGACCAGGTGCAGTCTGCTCTCCTTCTCCGCCTCCGGCCCTGTACACGCACACCCCACCCCCAACCACACACACACACACACACACACTCACTCACTCAGGCCTCGTTCTGATGGCAGGATTTCGTAGGCTTCTGTTCGTTCCTCTTGTGTCAGGAGCACGTCTTACGTCACACTTCTCACTCACTCTGAGTAAGGGGAGCCCTGCCTCTGAGGGAAGCCCCGCAGTGGGCCCCTCCATCCCACCCTTCTAGCCTTGCTCTCGCCCCTCCCCCTCTGCTGCCTGTTTTCTCTGAGTGAACACATTCAGTTCCGACCACCAGAATCATGCCCCCACCCTCTCTGCAGTTTCTGAGGCAGGGGACTCCCCAGGCATGCACAGCCCCCCAACCCTCACACCCACTCCCCACCACCCCACCCCGAGGGCTTCTGCTGGGCCTGCTTCCTCCTGTGCTTCCTGCCTCTGGGCTGCTCCAGGAGTAAGTTTTGGCCTTTATCAGCAGAAAAACCTGACATCGGGATCCCGTACCTCTTGTTCTCTGTCCCCGTTCCCCGAGTGCTCCTGAAGTCCTTCCTGGGGCGCCTGGCTGCTCTGTTTCCTTGGCATGTCTCAGAGAGCCTGGGAGGCTCAGCCCTCCTCTGTGAAGCCGCAGGCAGGCCTGCACCCCATGGAGGAGGGAAGCCCAGGCACACGTGGGAACAGGACACTGTTCAGGAGAAGCGGGGTGGAATGTGGAAACGAGCAGGCTCCCCATTTCACTTCACAGCTTCTCTCAACGAATGATAAGTAATATTTAATCCAGTATTCCAGTGGGCAGTTAAACTTTCTGGGGGCACTTGGGCGGCTCAGCCGGTTGAGCGTCTGACTGAATTTCGGAGAGTAGTGAGGTGGAGTCTGGCCCAGTGTGGAGCTTTCTTGAGATTCTTGAAGGCTCTGCCTCTTCCTCTGCTTCTCCCCTCCCCACTTCCTTTCCTCAGCTTGCTCACATGCAGGTGTTCTCCCATTCTCTAACTCTCTTAAAAAAAAAAAAAAAATTAGAAACATATGTTTTTATAGGGAAAATTTCCCCTGTTTCTGTAACGAAAGTGGAGCTGTTTCCTCCATCACCCTGAGAGGCCCCTGGCCTTCTTGTTGAGGGCACTGGAGTCCGCAGTGCTGGTCCACAGAAGGCCCCCGGCCACCAGAGGCCACCAAGCCTGGCTGACACAGAGAGTACAGAATTGACTCATGTGAGGCGAGCACAGAGTAGGGCAGCTGGCGATGCTTAGAGGAGCCCCACTGAGGGAGCCACTGTGAACATCCTGGGGAGCATAGACAGTGTGTTTGTTATACCAAGCTGCCAGAATTCAAAAGAAAGTCTCTTTAAGAAGGAACACCTTTTTTTCCTTCACACAAAGACCCCCAAGAGGGCTCGCACAGGGCGTCCCCGGGTCAGAATAGCAGCCGGCCCTGGTAACTGCTGTGGCATGGGCAGGCAGCTGCAGACGAAGGCCAGCTGCTCATGGAAGGACTCTCGGCCTCTTGCTTTGATCTTGGGGTGGTGCCTCGGGGTTTCAGCTACAGACACCCACACTGTAGCTTGCCCATGATTTCTGTGGTCCCCACAGGTGACCGCCATCCATCCCTCACTCTCCCAGCCACCGAAGTGGTGCCAGAGTGCTTGTAAGCCATGGAGGAGCACAGTTGAGAGGGATGGACAACTCAGGCCGAAGGACCAACGTTTCCAACCCTCAAAGGACATCTATGGGGGACACCGAAACTGTGGCCAGGACAGTCAGTCAGCATATGACCTGAACGCACTGTGGTAGCCCTGGCAGGTGGACCTGAGTGATCTGAGCCATGGGCCCGTCTGCTCTGAGCAGGGCTGGACATACTGGCTGGCCTACCCTGGCTGTCTTAACACAGGTGTCCTAGAGCATGATGTCATGGAGAGAGTAGGGCTCAGCTTTCTTCTGTACCCTCATACCCCACCCCTCCCTGACACCCTATTCCTGTCACCCAGACCCAACTCCTCAGCCACATGTTTCGAGCTTTTCTGATCCTTCAAAAACATCATCCTTTCCCTGGTTTCCATGCTCTTGGGGGGTCCTTGCTACTGCACCCATTGTCCTCATGAAGACCCCAGGTGGAGCACTCAGGCGGGTTCCATCTGGGGAAAGATGTTTCTGAGGTGATTTGCTCAGTCTCTAGGGAGGAGCGGGCCGTGGGGACTGAAGCCAGTCTGCACCAGCAGGACCAGCCAGCCCTGTGTCCCTTGTCTCCTAGCCCTGGAAATAACAGCCCTCAGGCTGTCTGTATGGGACTGTGTGAAAGGGAGGGAAAAGGAGAGACACAGAGGGACTGACCGCAGACTTGCCTGAGGCCTGGGGCCATAGACAGATTTGCAGGGGTCCGGCAACCCCAGCAGGAGCCACCTCTCAGACCCCCGTCCCACCCCCAGGATCGCTGGAGTGCACTGCGTGACTGTGCCTGGCTACTCCAAGGGCTTTGGCTACCAGACGGGGCAGAGCTTCTCGGGGGAATTTGACCATGCTTGGAACGCTGTGTACCTGGAGGGGAGATGGCACCTGGTGGACAGCACCTGGGGCAGTGGCCTGGTGGATTCTAGCACCTCCAAATTCACCTTCCTGTAAGTAGAAATCTCAGGGCTGTTGGGAGTCCAGCTGGTGGAAAGCGGGGAGGCACAAGGTTGAAGTAAGTGGGAGGGCCGGGAGGGCCGGGAGGGCCAGGAGGGCCGGGAGGGCCGAGGGCACCTCTCCTTGCTGCCGGCCACTCCCAGGCTTCCTCCAGCTCTGCAGTGTGCTAGGTCCAAGCCAATAGGAAGGGATGGATCTTTCTGTCCCCTCACCGTCCACTGCCTAAAGCCCTCCTCTGGCTCCCCATCACTGCCTTGGCCCAAGGGCTGAAAGCCCCGCATCTGCCCACCGGCCATACAAGAATGGAAGGAAAGTTGAGAGCTGCTTCGCCGTCCACAGATGCAGATTCCCTTCAGGCCTTGGACCCACTGGATGTTTACAATACAAGAAAGTCTGAATTCCCTTCCTCCACTTCTCTGGGCCCAATGCAGCCACATCGCACCACTGAGGAAGGGGTTCTGATTGAGGGAAAGGGTGCTGTGGGTGCACAGAGTCCCTGTTAGCCACGGTGGGGCAGGGTGCTGGGCCGCAGGACGCCACAGCACGTCTCTTCTCCAAGGCTCTGGCCAACTCCGGTTTTACCCTACAGCCATGACATCCACCCGGGATTATAACATCTCTCAGTGACTCAGATTCTTTTTTATCTAGAAAAATGAGAGCGTTGTCTCTGATTTTTGCAGTTTAAATCTCAACAGGTCAGCATACAAGCCAAACACAAGCTACGCATGAAGCTTTAGCTCAGAGGAGTCTCCCTGTTCTTCTCTTGATCTTCATCACTGACCGCTCTTGTCTCACTGGGCCCAGGGATCGCAAGAGGGCTGCTCACCCAGCACCTCCACTGTCTGCCCTCCGTCCATCATACTGGCTGACACCGGGTGCCTGGGTTATGCCTTTGCCCCCTTAAATCTCGGCTGGGCTTTGAGAGTAGGCAGAACTCATTCCCCACCTGGACACTGCTCCAGCTGGAGTAGGCCTTCTTGCCATGGCCTCTATTTCTGCAAGCAGCCATGGAGGGGCCATCTGCGGGGCCCGTGATAAGACTGGAGATAGTGCCTCTCCCCATTGGGTTGTTGGCAGGACCCCTCCTGTGGAGGTGTTAGACAAGAGAAGGCCCCAAATGTCCCCCTGCGAGCCCCCACCTCCTTCTCCACAGAGCTGAGGCCTACTTACCCCCATGGCTACTGACCAGCTTTCGCCCCCACCTCTAGCTACAATGAATTCTACTTCCTCACCCACCCTGCGCTGTTCATTGAAGACCACTTCCCAGACAACAAGAACTGGCAACTGCTAAAGCCACCTCAGTCCCTGAGGCAGTTTGAGAGCAACATGTATCACAAGAGTGAATTCTACAACAAGGGGATGCTGAGCGCCCACCCAGAGACTTCTGTCCTCAGAACAGGTAAGCCCAAAGCTGGTGGCTGCCACATTGGCAGCAGGGACAGGAAGCCAGCTCTGCCCCTCAGGCATCTGGGCACCCAGGGGACCCAGCCGGGGCCCGGGAGCTCCCTGTGAGCTGTGTGTATGTGCAGATGCCCACTAAGGCAGCCAAGGCCATCGGGCCCCCGGGGGAGGACACAGCCATAGGTCACATTTGCAGGGACAGACACCTCCTCACGGCAGCATAAACCAAAAAGCAGCTGCATAGGAAACGCTTGGGTTTCCCTAGGCCTTAGGACCCCAATTACAGCCCAGCCTGTCAGGGATCCAGGAACAGAGGGTCCCCAGCTGGGTGAATCTCTCTCAGTTCCTGCAGCAGGTAAAGGATCGCCTCAGGCCTGGCTGTCCGCACCTCCCAGTTCGGATCCCTGACAGAAGCTCACTAGCCTGCTGTGTTCTCCCGAACTCCTGACCAAGAAGGACATGTTGGCTCAGCCAAGCTGGTCTCTGTGTGTGGGCAGTCCAAGCAGGGAGTGGGAGAGCAGCAGGGGTCTCCCGGGACAGAGGACCGGGGGAGGCTTTATCAGGGAGTAGCTGCTGAGCGGGGCCTTAGGAGCTGGAAGAGAGCAGGCGTCACCACACGCAGGGACAGACACGCTCTGGAAGGACACAGCAAGCCCCCCAACGTCTGAACTCAAGCACCCCTAGACCAGGGCTGGCTCCAGGGGTGCAGCCTGCCTTCCTCTCTGTCCTTCCCTTGACCAGCTCAGATGCCTGTCATCTCTGCCGGCTTCCCTCCTGGAGGCAGAGTCCAGCCTTTTCCTCCCAACTTCCCTGGGAGTAGGAAGGGCAGGACCCATAGCTGAGCTGTCCCCATGGCTGGCCTAGACTGATCTTTGCTCCCCACATCCCCACAGGGGCCACAGGCACCCAGCCAGGTGTGTTTGGGCACTCTGGGGTTTGGGGGGGCAGCTGTGAGGGAGAGGGTACAGAACTGTGGTCACGAGCCTCATGACCTTTGCTTTATGTACGTCGAAGGCCCTGGTGCCTGGTCCAGGGCTGGACACATAACCTGGACACACTACAGGGCTCACCACAGCCTAGTTGGTGCACCTACCCCCCAAGCCCACCCACACACACCCCCACATTTCAGGAAAGTCCTGCCTGTTGGCATCATCTCGGAGAGTAGGGGGTCCCCATACTCCCAAAAGGGAGGACCTGAGCTGGCACTGGCTGTTAGCATGAAGAGGTCTGTGGGCGTGTCTGCTGGTGAGCCCCAGCCCCCATGTAGAGGGATAGGGGCACGGGGAGCACAGGTATCCCTGTGCTGTTTCTAGCTGATTTCCTCCTTCTGCCTCACAATGCTTTCCTTAACCAGTTTGCTGAGCTCTCGAATACTCTTCTAAAACTACAAATATCTGGAGGCTCCTGCTGTTAAAATGACAGTGTGAGATTGCTATCTTCAAGAACACGTTTTCTGGGCACAGATCAGACAGGGAGCCTGTTCTCACTGGTGTGGGCCATGGAACCACAGGGAAGAATGGACCAGGCCACACCAAAGTCAAATTAACGCCACGGAGTAGAACTTGCCTTGGCAAGAGACACAGAATGTAAACACTGGGTTTCTTAATATACAGTAATCTCAAATTTGATCCCATATTCGTGATGCATATTTAAGGACTATTTCTTTGTTGGAGCTAGTTTTGTTAAGAGTGGGGAAGAGAAGAAAGCAGGAGGAGAAACAGGTGGGTGAAAAGCAGGGAAGGAAGAGGACGGGGATGTGGGGGCCCGGGGGAGGTGGAGGGAGAAGAGATGCAGGAGAGGCCAGGGGCTCCCACAGAGTCCCTAGGGCCGCCAGTCCTTCTTTCAAGTCTTCCAGCCATTCAGCAATCCTTTGCATAGAATCTGCTGGCCCAGGCACCCTGGTGAGGCTTGGGACACGCAGGAAAGGATGCAGGAAGCCAATTCCCCACAGTGCTCACCCCTATGGAGAAGATAGACATCACAGGAACTGATTCAGTACAACAATGCTAAGGTTCCTGAAGGGGATGTGGAGCGTCAAGAAAGGCCTCCAGGGGAGCTGGACCTTACTGAGGGCTCAGGAAAAGGCTTCTCTACAGTCAGACGTTGTGCCAAGGTCTTATCTGGTTTGGGGGAAAAGGGTGGAGGGAAGTACAGGTGTGAGGGCTCTGGGATGTGTACCCTGGAGGAGGCAGGAGAATGCACTGTGGTCCCAGAAAGGAGGTCCTGACTCAGGCCAGGCAGGAGGGGACAGGACTCTCACTGGTCTCCAGTTTGATAGTGACTCACACAAGTGAACACAGGAGTGACCAGGCAGCTAATTTGCCAGGGGCCCTCGGGTGGGACTGCACATCAAAGGTGAATTCTGTGCCATCTCACAGCCAACTCAGAAGCAAGATGGAACAGGGCGGGGCCATGAGCAGTTGAAGGCTGAGACAACCTCTGCGCACTGAGTTTGTCTATAAGAGGAAGCAAGGGGGGGCGCCTGGGTGGCTCAGTGGGTTAAGCCACTGCCTTCGGCTCAGGTCATGATCTCAGGGTCCTGGGATCGAGTCCCACATTGGGCTCTCTGCTCAGCGGGGAGACTGCTTCCCTTCCTCTCTCTCTGCCTGCTTGTACTATCTGTCAAATAAATAAATGGATAAAATCTTTAAAAAAAAAAAAAAGAGGAAGCAAGGGGAGAGGAGAGATTCAACAGAAAGAGACTGGTAACAAGTCTGTTGCTCTGGGGCACGTTCCTTTGGAGGTTACCATAAGACAGATGTCCCATAGTGGCTGGAGGCAGTGGAGAAAGAAAGTGGCCAAAGAAGATAGCCCAAAGCACCCCACAAGCAGTTTGGCAGAGAGGGAAGAAATGGCAGTGGAATGTGCAGTGGTGGCTGGACAGGGCTGGAGCGGGCCGGGGCTGCGAGAGGAGAAGAGGGCGGCCAGGAGGGTGGGCCAGCAGCCCAGAGGCTCCAAGGAAGTCACCGAAGTCTTTGGAGAGTGGGGACATAGGCCAGATGAGTTATGTGGGAGGAAGGGGACTGCAGCGGGGAGGGGTTCCCTGCAAGGGAAGGCCGGGAAAAGGTTCCAGATGAAGAAGTCCGTGGAGAAACAGAAGGGAGCCAGCCAGTGAATGCCCATCCTTTCTTTCGGCTGCTTTGGGATTCTCACTGGCTAGTTGGGAATTAGCACTGAATTCAGGAGCAGAGCAGCCTGGAGTCAGGGCCTTGGGGCAGATTAGAGGGGAAGTCTTGGAGGTACTTGTTCTAGAGCCCAGGCATGGCCTCCCCAGCAAAAGCGTTCGACCTCAGACTGGGAAAAGATTCCTGTGGAGAGTGGCTCTGAGGGTGGCCTGTCCCCTTACTTTGCACTCACCTGTGAACCTGACTTGGGCTGGGGCAGTTGCTGAGACAAGGCGCAGGTGTGGGGCTTCAGGGAGGAAGAGGATTAAGGCTCTGCAAGGAGCCACAGCCCCTCCCTATGGTCCTGCAAGGCAAGGACGACCAGGTGGGGGAGTTCTCATGGTCGGTAGAGCAGGAGAACTGACCACCTATCCCTGAAAAACAGGGACCGGGACAGAGGAAGACAAAACCAGAGGGCAAGGGGAGAGGGGGAGGGGAGGCAAAAGTCCTCCAGAGATAGGCCAAGCCACAGCCAAGTGAGAGTCCTGGGGTGGCAGCAGTGGGGGAAGCAAGGAGGCAGCCCCGCCCCTTGAGCACAGCCTCTGGCAATGAAACCCTCCCAGCCAGGTTTGAAGGTCCAGTGTTCACCTGACAGACACTGCCGCTGTAATAAACAGAGGCTGGAGGGAGCACCTGAAATAAGGCTTAAGACTGGAAGGAGACAAAGGGAGCCCCTCCACGCAGTCACAGGCCCTCCTTGCCCCCAAGCCCTCTCCCCTGCTCAAATCTGGCTAAGCCTCCAGGCCACTTTCATCTAAATGAAATCCAGAATCGCTTGGGTGCGGCAAACAAGTAGAGCTGGGGCAGATTTTCTGCCGAGGTGCTCACCCTGAGAGAACAACCCGCAGCCCGGAGGGGAGCCCCTCCCGTGGTGCGCCGCGACTGGCTTACACGGTGTTCGGGGACATCGTCTCGATCACCTAAAATCCATCATGCTGGAAACACTCACACCGTGGAAATAGGCAGATGTAGAGTCAGGGCTTCTTCCCCCGAGAGCCAGGTGTTAACCACTCAGCAGCACATCGGCACATCCCGGGCCGCCCCTGACCCTGGCTCTCTCTCCACAGTGAACGGGAAAGCCACCATCACCATTGAGAGCCGTGCCCCGACACTCTTCATGTTCATGCTCAACGGCAAGCAGGAGCACGGGCTGCTGAGCCTCCGGAAGAACGGGATGAAGCTGGACATATACCCTCCGGCGGTGGGCACCCACAAGCTGCAGATCTTTGCCAAGGGCAACTCTGACGTCTATAGCTCAGTGCTGGAGTACACGCTCAAGTGCAACTACGTGGACCTCAGCGTCCGGCTGCCGGCCGAGCTGCACCAGCCCGTGGGCCCCAGCTGGTTCTCAGAGCAGATGGGCATCGTGAAGCCCTCCCACCCCGACCCCATCATCCACACCAGCGACGGGCGCTGCTCTATCAGCTTCGATGTGGAGGAGGGCATCAGCGTCCTGGCTTCCCTGCATGGGGACGAAGGCCCCATCACCGAGGAGACACAGCGACGCTACATCTTCCAGCTACAGCGGGAGAAGCGGGCCGAGCTGAAGGTCCAGCTGCCCCAGGCGGGCAAGTTTGCCCTCAAGATCTTTGTTAAGAAGAGGCTGGAGCCAGGCAACTACGTCTTCGTCTTCAATTACCTCCTGTGCTGCACCAACACCAAGGTGAACTGGCCCATGTTCCCCGAGAGCTTTGGCAACTGGGGGCAGGACAATGAGTTGCTGGAGCCTCTGTCAGGCGTGCTTCCCGCCAACCGGGACGTCTCGTTCAAACTGAAACTCCATGGGGTTGCCAAAGCCCTGGTGAAGGGGCAGGACACGTGGCCCCTGACCCTGAATCAAGAGGGCTACTGGGAGGGCAGCTGCAGCACGGCCGGCTGCCGCGAGATCTACGTCATGGTGCTGGAGAACGCCAACCACAACTTCTACTCCTACATCCTGAAGTACAAAGTGAACGCCCCTTGAGGTCTGGTGCCCCGGCCACCCCCTCCGCCCCTTCCCAGAGGGCCGAGCCCACACTTGCCCAGGGAGGGCCCGACGGAGGTGCAGAGAGCCCCAGACACCGCCGAGCCTGCATGAAACCACTTCGAGGCCTCTGCCTCAGTCTCTCCACTTGGCCACGGAGGCGGGGATGTTGCATCCCACGGCTTCACTTGGCTGTGGCCGCGGCCAAGGGGACGGAGGCATGGGCCCTTTAGAAGAAAAAGGTGCTATGTAAATCCAAGGTATTGTGAACCATACACCACTGCCCAGATGCCCCCTTCTCGTGTTAATGCTCTTGTTGTTTTTATAGGGTTGATGTGGGAAAGCAGGGAGGTTGCCCAGGCAGAAAGCTTTTCACGCGATGGTAAGAGAATTGTCCTTCGTGCCCAAGAGAGACCGGCCTGCAAGGCTGAGTCACCCTGAATGACTCACAGAGCCCCTTTCAGGTAGCCTCAGCGTCTCTCACGGATTCTTGGACCCCAGGGAGCGTCAGACTACCATTTTTTTCCCCCCAGACCTGACCATCTTCTGCATTCCTGCTGTCTCTTGCTCTTTAAGAGCCCTAGAGGAAGGAAGGTGGGAAGAGGAAGCTCGCCAGCCTGCGTCTGGCTGGAGGCTCCACAGTCCCAGAAACACTGAGAATGTGGCGATAGAAGAGTCAGGAGGGGGCTCCCAGGGCCCACTCTTGGGTGCCCTGGGTAGAAGGCCGGAGGGCCGGGGACACCCCAGCAGCCCCATCCCCTAAGAGTGAGAGTGCGAGGCCTCCGACTCCGCGCTCTCAGAAGCGCCCACAGTCCGGCTCAGTCTAGTGAGTCGGTGGCCCTCCAGGCTCTCTCAGAGGCTGGGCTTCCTTCAGGCCCTGGCCTGCACTTGCACGGGTTGCTTCAAGAGGCTGCTAGGCCCTTGAGGGGTTGGGGGGTCTTGTTGATAACCCTAAATCAAGACCTGGGCAGGGAGGCCAGGCAGGGAGTAGAGCAAATACCACAGTGCCGAGGAGACTCATGAGCTAACAGGGCTCTGCTGACCCCCAAGGGTCCCCACCAGCAAAGCCCACACAGGGACCTCCACCTGCTCTGGGAGCTGTTTTGGGGCTTGTCTGCATCCCATCTCCCTTCTGGCCTTTTTCTGCCATGAGGGACCCCTGGGGTCCTGCCTTCCACGCCGCCTTCTCTAGCCCTAGGAACCTCAGCTGCCCAGCGGCCCTCAGCAGCACCTCAGGCCCGTGTTGCCGTGGCAACGGCGGCAAGGCTGGCTCCTTCCTGCAAGGGCAGGGGAGAAGGAAGGAGGGAGAGGCCCTGTGTGGCCATGGCAGCACCCTCCCAGCACGAGGAGCCCCTGCCGGGGCTCCCTACCTCCTGGCTTGTCAGCTTGGCAGCCCCCCTCCAGTGTCAGTGCCCTCACCCTGAGAACTGGCACTGCCCAGCGCCCTTGCTCTCAACTACTCTTCTGCATGTCCTCAGGATCAGCGACAGCCAGCCAGCCGGATGCCCATGCCTCCCCTCCCTGCCATCATCCTCACATTCGTGTATTCAGCAAAGGTTCACGGGGCCCTTCATAAGCACCGGGCTCCGTGTGAGATGCTGTGGTAACAGAGGGAACCAAGGGGGTCCTGCCCCTGCCATCTCAGAGCTCAAGGTGGGTGGCAGCAGCCTGGCAGCACGCCAAAGAGGACTGCCTAAATTTCCAGGCTCCCAAAACTTCATCACCTCCCCAAAGGTCCTCGCTGCCACCCAACTTGGACCTGACCTTGAGCCATGTGACAGGGATACCCAACCCTCACCAGGTGGGGGCCCTAGAATACAAGGGCAGCACACCATGGGGGTCTGCGCTCTCCCCTGGCCTATGTCCAGTACCCTCTGGCAGGCTCTGCCACCCAAGCCTTTGGCACTGTTGTCACTCACACCTGGAAAATGCACAAAGGCCCCCAAGGCAGAACCGCTGTGCAGTAACCACGACGGGAAAACAAGGGGAGTTCTTACACCCTGAAAACAGCCTTTTTTCACACCTTTGATTTTATGGGCTGAAAGAAATGTGCTGTTTTATCCAAATAACAAGTGCCTTCTATGACTCATGTGACTCCCTGGACCCAGAACCATAGCTAGTCCTGATGAGGACAACATGTACCTTTTTATAAAAATAATATAACTAATCAGTACATTCTGGAGCGGGCAGAGGATGCCACTCGGCACAACGGGAGCTGCCCCAGAAAGGCCAGGCCCAACCTCTCCAAAGGTCTGCAGAGCAACCCGGAACCCCTCCTTCTGTGTCAACCTCCCCCCCACCCTTGTAAAGACAGCTGTAGGCACTGTCAGAAATCACCTGAATTTCTTTCCACCGAAGTAAAAATACATGGAATGAAATCCAATCTTCATGAATTTTTACACGCATGCTGCTCAGGATAGAATTCAGGGTTGCATTTTGAAGCCTTTTATTCAAATCCCCATCTTTGTTTCCTGGTACCCGAGTCCCGGCGTCTGGTGGAATGGCACGGGCGCCCCCTGGTGCCCATAGCGTGGAGCTGCCGGCGAGCGGAACTGCGAGGGCGAGCGGATCCCCCGGGGGTTTTAGGCAGAATCTGAAATTCGCTACTGAGACGTTTATGTTCAGTTCACTGGGTGTTCCCTCATGTACACACGGAGCACATCTTTGGCACGCGCAAGCCGTGAGGCGAGCTCGGGGCCTGCCTGGCAGGGTGAGAAGACAAGGCATGTAATACTCGGGGGTGTTTTCCGGAGAAATCACGTCTTGAAATGGAAACAACGCTGGATATGGGACCGGAAGAGACCGCTCTGACCGCGCTCGTTACTACGCTGGTGAAGGACCGAGACTGATCACACTCAGGGCTTTGGCCACAGGCAGAAGGGTGCAGAAGGTCGGGGAGGGTGTGGGAGTGGGGGGCAAATGGGCTACAACCACAACGGCAATTAACTCCTTTCAGTGTGCCAGCAGCACAGCTGGACGCCGTTTCAATCTGATTATGGTCATTGTGAGTTCCCCATATGCTGCACCGCCCCACCCAGACAGACTCCTCATGGCCTGCGGAGATTAAAAGGAAATAAATAGATTAACTGAAGCATGAAGGATTTAGGCTAGACATAAAGAACTATTTCCTGTTTTCAAGCAGGAGGGGCAGGGTGCCAAGAAAGTTTGTGAAAATCCTCTTCTCAAAGGACTCTGAAAACTGGAAAAGTTTTCCCAGTGGTCTGGGTTTTAGATGCTAGGCTAACTGGAAGGACTAAATTCTCTCTAAACCAGTTAATCCTTCAAGTACACTAGATCGTCCCCAACAAACACAAAGTGAACAGTACTGATTGCCACATCGTTCGCTGTTAGTAGTGTGTTCAGGGGTGATGTGCGTCTGTGTCCCACATCAGTTTCTCTGGGGTCTATCATTTCTTTTCATTGGAAAGAAGTAGCCAGAAATCTTAAGAGCTGATTACTTTTCATAACGTGTGTGTTGAGTTGTGTGGGCCAGTGGCTGTTGAGTAGGCTTTCCCCACATTGTTGCTGGTGTTGTTTTTCAATAAAATTTATATTCATTTTTATCCAACAATGTAATTATCGATCCGTACTTATCACTGCTCTCACCAGGGGGGAAAAAAATAGGAAAAAACACTTTCATGTTCAAAGGGAGTCCGCGGGGAAAAAAAAAAAAAAATCAATGTCCCAGCCATTTGAATGTGATGGGGAGATGCAAATGGAATGTCAGGCAAATAGCTATTTCACATTAAAGAAAACATAATTAGGTTAGATCAGCCCCTCTCTGGCTCACATGCCTTTGAAGAACATGAAGGCAGTGTTTCTTTCATTGAATCTTGTTTAACTTGAAATTTTTCAAGTCAATCCTAATTTCTGTTATTAGTAAAAGAAAAAAATGTACCCAAAATGCCTATCAGCCTTCTTTTTTTGTTGTTTTGAGTATATATCTATGTCTTGATTCTCAGATACAATACAGAAACTTCCCAGCAGGTTACCTAAACAGGTTATTCACAAATTAGACATTTAGGGAAATAGACAACACGAACAGCCAGGTACCCCTGAGAAGCTGCCGTAACCATGGAGACCATCGTCGTAGCTGTAGTGTGAAGGACAGAAAGAACTGTGTTCTCAAATCTGGCCTTGTAGCACCTCTCCCCGCTGGACCCACCAATGTGAGGCCCCCACGCACGTCTCCTGAGGAAGGAAACGCACGGATGGACCGTGTCTTTAACAGCATATTTAAGGAGAAGTCATAAGAGAGTCTCTTGCATTCAGAAAAGGAACTCTTAAATGATTCGGACAATCTGAGAGTGCCAACCAGGAGGCTGGAACGGATGACCTCTAACGTCCCTTCCAGTCCGGAGAGTTTGTGATGCTGCATCTCTGTGAACATATGCTGGCAGGTGGTAGCCCTGGGATTGTGTTTGGGAACGTCTGAAGGGCCCTGCTGTGTTAAGAGCCTGCCCTGCAGCCTCCAGCAGATTGAGCTGCCTGCTCCTCTCTTGCCTGAGGGCAAGGGGCTGGAGCAAACCCAGCAGAGGGACCAAAGGGAAAGCAACAGCCCCTGACAGGATGCTGCTTCTCTCTGATTTTGCAAGCAGGACAAAAGAAAATGAAAAGTCAGGCAGCGATTGGGATGCCTTCCCTTAGATATCCCACAGGCATCCCCAAATCAAAAGATACTGAACTGAAGTCACTTTTCTCCTCTACATTCCCTCCAACTCCTCCTGGGCCCCCAGTGCAGTAAATGCATCCCCATCCCCCAGGTAGCTGAGTCAGAGCCGCGATGGTCACTAGTGACTCCCTCATTCCCCTCAGTGATGAAATCTGGGCCATTCTGACCCACTCTCCCAGCCTCACATCCAACCCCAGCCTTTGCCATAATTCAAGCCTTCATCATCTCACAGCTCCGCTGTGGTGATTGCTTTCCACGATGATATGAACCCCACCACCACCAGTTGCCCCATGACTCCCCGTGTATCTTCTTATAAGAATATAGAACTATTGGTTGTGTTAAGACAAGGTTTCCATGAAAGCCTTTCAGAAGAAGTCTGCTGTCTTTGGAGAAAGGATAATTTGTGTCAGGTGCTGATGGAAAAGGTAGGTCTTCAAACAAAAACTGGTTTTGACACAGAGGCAGAAACTCCTCCTTTACCTGGATTCTGAAGAGGCCAGGTTCTAACTAAGGTCTTCACTCCGGACAGCACTATGTGGGGTGGCTCATAGAACCACACCTAAAGAGGGACCTGTGACAGGGTGAGTGGTGGAGACTAGCCTGAAGGTTAGCAAGCTACACCTTGTAAATCAGATTATCCACATCCGTGGTTCACAGGTTTCCCTGCTTTCCTCCTGGAACCAAAACAGTATTGATCATATATATGTTCAAATGTGCCAGGTGGGCTCCCTGGCAAGCAGATGCTGAGACAGAGTTAGGAATGCAAACAAGGTACTAGAGTGTAATGCCCATGAAAGATAAAGCAGAGAGAACTTCAGACAGCCGTCCAAGTCTAAACAGCCAAGCCCTATAGACCCCAGTCTGCTCAGTCATTGGCTATGGGCTGACCAGGAAAAGCTTGGACCCAGTTCAAAAGCTAAGACGCATGTTCGGTTTCTGATCCAGCGTGTAAGAAGTCTAGAAGCCAACATTCCCTCCAACAGATAAAAGGCTGACAAATGGAAAAATCAAACTTATGTCTGTAGGAGAAGTGAAGTCACAAGGTAAACCATTGTCCCCTCCCCAAACTGGAGAGAATGACAGCTGATACCAAGAATCACAGTCCACCAGAATAGGAGCCTCCCAGGGAATTATTGCCTGGGTGGGAAAACCTGAATTGTAATTGACAAATTGCTGGGGCTTAGTGTGGACAGTCTTGAGAGTTGAAAACTCTCCAGGGTGACCCAGTCATCAGAACCCCTACATTTTTGTGAGTTTTATCTCCTGGATCTCTACCAGGTCTCACAGTGAATATCAGAGAAAAATCCCCTCATGCTTCTGGGACAGGGGGAATGGATCCATCTACAAGCAGAAAATTAGTAAGGAAATAGTTGAACTCAACACCACCCCCAAATACTAGATACAGCTGGCATCTATAAACTACTTCATCCAACGATAGCAGATTACATATTCTTTCCAATTGCACATAGAATAGTCACCAAGAAAGACCACGTTTTGGACCATAAAGCATACCCCAATGGACTGAAAAGAATGGAAATTACATAATGTCTGCTCTCAGACCAGAGTGGAATTAAACTAGACATCAGTAACAGAAAGGTAAATGGAAAATCCCAAAATATTTGTAGATTAAACAACACACTTCCAAATAGCTAATGGGTCAAAGAAGAAATCTCAAGAGAAATTTTGAAATATTTTGAACTACAGGAAAATGAAAACACAACTTATCAAACTTTGAAAGATGCAGCAAAAGCTCTCTTTAGAAGGAAATTAAGAGCATTAAAAGCAAATATTGAAAAAGTAGAAAGCTCTGAGATCAATAATCTAAGCTTCCACTATAGGGAACTAGAAAAAGAAGAGCAAAGTAAGCAAAAGAAAATAAATGATTCAAAAAGAACAGAAATCAATAAATTGAAAATAAAAAATCAATAGAGAAAATCAGCAAAATCAAAAGCTTTGTTCTTAGAAAAGATCAATAACATCTATAAGCCTCTAGCCAAGCTAGTTAAGAAAAAAAGAAAGGACACAATTACCAATACCAGAAGTGAAAGAGGAGGTATCACTATAGATCCCATGCACATTAAAAAGATAATAAAGGAAATTAAAAATAAAAAATAAAAAAATAAAAGGATAATAAAGGAATACTATAGATAACTCTATGCCCCCAAATTTGATAACCTACCATTCCTTGAAAGACACAATCTGTCAAAATTCACACAAGAAGAAATAGGTGATCTGAATAGGCCTATAAACTTTTAAAGAAATTGAGTCAATAATCAATAACCTTCTACAAAAAAAGCACCAGGCCCAGAGAGGTTCGCTGGTGAAGTCCACCAAACACTTAAAGAAGAAATTATACCAATTTTCAATTTTCTACAACCTCTTCCAGAAGATAGAAGCAGAGGGCTTCCTAACTCATCTGAGGCCAGCATCATCCTAATACCAAAACAAAATACATTATAAGAAAATAGAAAAACAGATGAATATCTCTCATGAAAACAGATATAAAAATCCTCCAAAAACATTAGCAAACTGAATCCAACACAGTATAAAGCTAAGGCAGACCCTGAAGGGATTGCCAACTGAGAGCTCTCAGCTATCTGACATACCCCTTACAGGTAACCATCAAGTTCTCTCTTGACAGGAAAGCTGAGCAATACATCTCTGTGTCTACGGCAAAGGATTCAGAAAAGATTGGGTGTAGCTTCATCTCAAAGCCATCTGGGATCCAGTGATCACTGGTGAGAAGCCACCAAATGGTTTGTTGAAGGGACAGAGGTGGGATCCATGTCTGACAGGAGGAACACATCCTCCAAGGGCTGCCTTCAAGGTGCTGGAGACTCGACTGACAGAAGGCAGCTTCTTCCTTCCCTCTCCATCTTGGCCTCCTGCTTCCATCACCCACAGCAGCCTTAACACTAAAGCCAGAAGGATCTGCTCATGTTACACGCTTACTTAAAACCTGCCCAAAACTCCCCATTGTCCAAGGGGTAAGACTCAGTCCCCCACTGTCTTAGTCTGTTCTGGCTGCTGTAAGAGAATACCAGAGATGGGAGAGGCTAATAAACAGCAGAATTTTGTTGCTTACCATTCTGGAGGCTAGAAATCTGAGAGCAAGTCATTTGCAGATTCGGTGTTTGATGAAAACCCACTTCCTGATTCGTAGATGGCTGCTTTCTTCTTGTGTCCTCACCTGGTGGAGGGGACAAGCTTACTCTCTGGAGTCTCTTTATAAGGAAGCTACTCCCATCCATGAGAGCTCTACCCTCACGACCTAATCACCTTCCAAAGGCCCCACCTCCAAACACCATCACATGGGGGATTTGGTCTCAACCCATGAATTCTGGGGGGCATACAAACATTCAATCTATAATCCCCGCTGTGGCTTCACACTGTTTTCTCTGCTTTGTCTCTAGTTACTCTCCACAAGATCATTTTTGCAAAAATCAACCACATGACATCAAACAGGCCATGGACCCTCTCACCACGGTGCTTTTCACACATGCTGTTCCTTCTCACTGGGAAACCCTTCCCCCCATCTCTGTCTGGAGAAGCCCTGCCTGGTCTTCAGGGATCTGAACCAGCCCCTATCTGTCCACCCTCCATGCTCCCTTAGCCTTTTGTCAGCTCATCTGTCAACCAGGTACTTGCTGCATGATGCATGAAATTGGGGGGTACTTGGAGGCTCGTGCATTGGTGATGAATTGTTTGAACATAGTTACTTTGATTTTTCTCCATGGCACAAAATCGGGGTTTGGTAAACGCTTGGTAAGTGTTTCATTGGGACAACAGAGAGGAAAGATGAAGACAGGACCAGTGAAGTAACATAACTCAGCAGTCCAATAACCGTTCACTGACATTTGTCGAAACATGTTTCCAGTTCACAAAGACTGGCTCCTGTGGCTTTTGCCCAGCTCTGGACACCAGAGCCTGAACTGCGAGGAGAACCCAAGACGTTCTCAGGGAGGTCCACCCCCCAGAAAGGGCTGGGAAACTGGGATTGGAGGCGATACTGGAATGAGAACCCTGGGGATGGTTGAGGACGTAGTTCATGTGGGTCTTCAAGGAAGATGGTGGCCTTATTACCAAGACCAGCAGCCCACACTTATTTATGAGGCTCTAAAGGAGAACACGCGCTTACCCCACAGATCAGAACTCGAACGAACACATGACTTGAACTTGACAAGGGAAGAACGACCACCTTATCTGTGACTGCCGGTGGCAGGCAATGGCCAGGACCCTCTGGCCATGGATAGCTTTATGAAACTGCCTTTCTTCTACCTAATTGCGGTTCCTGCCCCAGACTTCCCCTCCAGGACCCTGTTTGAAGGAGCTTCTATAACCAAGCTTTGGGTGCCTCTGTATAGCAGCACGCAAACTCAGCGAATGGTGTCTGCCAGTCCTACCTCCAGCCGTGCAAACAGAGCAAGCCAGCCCACTGACAACCAGTCAGCGTCCATCCATAGGTCCGAGGAAGGTCTGGAGGCCTCCTGACATCTCTGGGCTCCAGGAGGGCCCCACCCGCCATACCCACTCGGAGCATGAAGATGCACGCCAGCATTGGGCTCCAGGAAGAAGGCAGCCAGTTGGATTTGCTCGCCGTTTCATCACCATGCTTACAGGACACCTGCATTTAGGATAAAGGATCAATACATTTTTGAAGTGAACATCCATCTGTCATTTCAAGACTGAATTCATAGATCACTGGATTTATTTACATGGCTGTTAAGTTACAACATCTTTAAGTCATTTCCCTCTTTTGCTCAACTAACTACAAAAGCACAGGCCCAGGAGTGAGTGGCTCTGCCCCCCCGTGGGAAATGTCTGTTTACAGGAAGACAGAAACTGCCACCAGCTGGGAGTGCTTGCGCGGTTTGCCACCAGGAAACCATCAGGGCTCCCGATCGATCAGAGGAGTGCCCTTCTTTGGCAGGAGCCCACCGCCCTTGGCCTGCACTGAGATTGCTTTGTTTCCATCAGGAGGGATGGCTGACTGCTTCTCTAACACAAGGAATCAGCCATCACCTCACCCCAGCTGTGCGGGGACAGAGACAGTGGTGCCCTGCCCCAGGGTGGCAGGGACGACCGTGGAGAAGCCTGCGGTAGGAAGGCACGCGAGCAGCCACCACAGTGGATGGCCAGGAACAATTGGGCTGCCTGATGAATGAAGTGCAGGTGTTGGGGGTGAGGGCCCCTGGTGGCTCCCACATAGAAAAAGCAGGGTGATGGGGAGGGGGGTTGGGGGATGGGGAGGAGATGTTTATTTAAGACAAAATCACTGCAGGATTACAAAATACACCCTGAATACTTGGCTGATGTATTTACATGTGTGTGAACACCAAGGTGATAAGAAAATTAACATTTTATTATACTGTAAACAATTAAATGTGGACAAGATGCCCGAGGCATTTGGAGGTTATCCCCTCCCCTGCCCATATATTTCATGATGGCTCCGCCCTCAGGAACTGCAGCGAGCGTGAGCACTGTGAACCCCTTGGCATCCATTTCTTTAGCATCAGACCTCCTTCCCCAGCTCCCAGGAGAAACACAGTGAAGAGAACACGTTAACCTGGTTGCAGGAGGAAATGTATTCTGTCAGTCAAAGCTTCACTTGACGTTTTTAAAGCTCAGGAAGACTGTTAAGAGTCCGTTTGAGAAGACAATGGCATCTTTCTGGAAAGATGACCTCTTAGCTGCTGGCCCCCTGTTTGAAAGCTGTCTCGCACCGTTGGGAGCCATTAATGTATGATTGAAGCCTCGTTTCTTTCTGTAAACATTGGTTTGACTTGGGGAAGCCTCATAGCTAGCTGGAGACCCCTCCTCACTGGGCTCTGGCCGGCCCCCAGACCTCTGACCCTGTCCACCAACATGAGGCTGGGCACAAAGCCTCCGTCAGCCCCCTGGCTCCTGTCCCAGCTCTGCCACCTCCTGCTGCCTTTGGCAAAGTGCTGATCCTCCCTGTCCCCGTTTCCTCAGCCGTGAGCTGGGGATAATCGTCACAGCCCCCATGCAAGTTTCCTGTGGGGACTGAATGACTGAACATGAATGCAGGGAGCAGGATAGCTCCTGGCACATAGTACCTGCTCCGTGAATGTCAGCTGTCATCACCCCACACCACCGGTGTCCTCGGCGTTATGAGGATGTGACTGAAGTGCCATGTGTTGTGCTATGGGTTGAATCCAGAGGTCACAGGCCCCTCCTGAAATCACAGCCATCACTGATGCCAGCCTCTAAAAGAAGACATCCTGTTTCCAACACTTGGCCACCTGCCTCTTCTAGAATCTTCCAGAGACCAGGAGCTCATTGCTCTGTGAAACAGCTATCCCATTACTGGACACCTCTGTTAAAAGATCCTCCCTATATATGACCGCCGTGTACTCAAACAGTTGAGTCAGTCCTCCCAATGGTCCACAATCATAGCTGTAATAGGTCCAAGGTGACCACAGGGCAGGCAGCCTGAGCCACCAGTACAAAACCCAGCTCATCTGGGGCTTCTGGGAGCTGGCTCGAACAGCTGTCAGCTACCTAGGTAAAGAAGGAGAGCCCAAAGAGAAGGAAAGAAAAGGAAAATCTCCCATTCAAGAGAGCCTGCAAATCAGCATCCGAAACTACATGAACTAAAGCAATAGTTAGAAAAGTTATACAATCTGCATACTGTCTGGTGACCCCACCCCAAGTCCTCATCCCATATAATGCCCTGAACCTGGCCTTCCTAACTTATATGCTCCAAGCATTTCTTCTCTGAGGAAACTGACCAACCCAAGAAAAATGACCCATCGGTACAATCTACAGGCAGCATTGCAGTGACAGGACCAGAACCCAATTGGACCACCTCTAGGAATCCCTCGCCAAAGACACACACACACACACACACACACACACACACAGAAAGTTTGTGAGTGCATCTTGCTTTTAAAAACATCTCCAGATTCTTTGGTACTCCTCCCTTCCTAAGGTGGAGCCTGGTTCCCATCACCTGAAGTGGGAGCTGTACTCAGTGACTCTCCTCGAACAAACAGAACATGACAGATATCACAGTGTGTGATGTTCACGATTAAAACTCTTCCTCCTATAAACAGGTAATGGGGTGCACTGGGACCAGGAAGCTCCTACAGAAAGGGGGGACAAGGGGGTACCCAGGAGGATGGTAATAGGACAAATTTGCAGAACAGCTGCCCAGCAAGGAGGATGGACCCAGCCTTGGAAGGAGGCATGTCATAGGAAAACATAAAATGAGACCAAGGACTCAGTTACCCGATACAGGTGACTTCACGTGGCTATTTTAATGACACTGAGGAGTTTGCAGGACTATTTGGTGAAAGCTGTGTTGAAACAAAGTAAATGCTAATTTCATGAAGAAAGAGTATACCCCAAATATCATATTAATCCCAGTATACTAAATGCAGTATTTGCAGGGTGTTAACAACATAAATGTGAAATACTGATGGTGCATTAGATGGTGCGTTCAGACACCTCATGCCATTCCATCTCCAGCCCCCTTTCCTGTCTCCCAGTTTTAAGGATGAGGTAGCAAATTCTTCCTTTCTCTCAGTAATGTTTAGTAGAGTTTTGTGGAGTCTTGCATATCTTTTATTTGGTACATTTCTAGGTATTGACAGGTGTATTTTCATGATGTGCTCATGGTACCAATTTTTTAAAGTTCAATTTCTAATTGTTTCTAGCACATAGACATATACATAGGAGCATACTACGTGAAATCATGCTGTGTGTTCTTTGTGGACATGTACAAATCCAAAAATATAGTTGTGAGGTGTTAGCACCATCACCAGGATAGCATTTGCTTCTGGAAACAGAAGAAAGGGATGGAATTAGACCAAAACAAAGACATTTTCAGTAATCCTTTATTCTATGTAAGTTTCAAAGAATATACGTTGAAATGTTGGCGTTTGTTAAATTCCAGGGGAAAGAAACCATTCATGTCACTATTTTTTTAAAAAGGGTGGTGTGCCTGGGGGGCACAGTCAGCTGAGCGTCCAACTCTTGGTTTCAGCTCAGGTCGTGATCTCAGGGTCGTGAGATGGAGCCCCGCATTGGGCTCTGCGCTCAGTGCAGTCTGCTTGAGATTCTCTCTCTCCCTCCTGCTCATGTTCTCTCTCTCAAATTAAAAAATAAATCTTTAAAAAAAAAAAAAAAAAGAATCTTTGCCTAACTCAGGGTCTCAAAGATTTTCTCCTGTTTTCTTCTAGAAGTTTTATGGTTTTAGCTCTTAACAGAAGTTGCTGTTGCAAAATGAGCCCCATTCTCCAAGGAGGATGGAAGAAACACATGGTGGTTGACCAAGCTCTGTGGCATCAGTTTCCCCTGGAGCCCCACTGACAAGGAAGATGACCCTTCCTCCTACTGTGCTTTCTCTACTCCCTTTCCAAGGGGCCTTGCCTGTGGTAGGGACCCTGCCTCTCCAGTCATCCTTATCACCCTAACACTGGTATGGGCAGAGGTTGCAAACTTTTCTGTTCAGCATGCAGTATTTAAAAAAAAAAAAAAAGAAAGAAAGAAAAAAGCATTTATCAGTGCCAACATTTAAAAATCAAGAAAGTCACATCAAAATCTGTCCAACTTTTCTCAAGAAGCCTGTGATCATCACAGGGGATTGAGTTGCAGCACTCCCTTTGGACAAGCTGGCTGTCCAGGTCACTCCACACCTGCCCCTCTGACTGTCCCCCAGACCCTGAGGCCAGGGTCAGCTGCCTGAGTGCCTGCTTTCCTACAGCTGCCCTCTTTGATGCTACCTGTAAGGCCTCACCTCCAGCTTTTCCATCCCCTCCTTTTCAGTAGCTCACCTGGCCTCCTGACAGCCCCACTGATCCGGGATCAGAGTCCACACTCTGCAGAGGAGGAAACTGCCCAAGGGCGTACAGCTGCTAAGTGGCCCTCTGGCTTTGAGGCCCTCCCCCTCTGTTCTCAGAGTCCCTCCACAGGGCCCCATAGCCCTGGGCATTAGTGGGGGCTGTCTTGAAGCACTGGTGATGCAAATTGCTAAGGGCTCAAGTGTGTTACTAGGCTGCCTCGTGCACCTGTCAGAGGTTCTAGGAGCAGGAAGGGAGCTCGGGTCCATGTCACCTGCGCTGGCATCTGCAGGGAGTAGTCGGAGCTCGGGTCTCTAAGATGAGGGGTTTGCTTGATGAAATGTTTGATGAATGAACTAATAAATGGATGAGCTGTCATCAGAGTAGCCCACCTATGTTTAACCATTAATCAAAATAGATTTCAACTGCAGAAATATTTGAGCTGAGGCAAATAAAGAGGAGGAAGGGCGGGCCTACGACATGCCAGAACCCATGTCAGGCCCCGCCACGAGGTCTCATCTCATAGCGGAACATTTCACAGAGGACTTCACATGAGCAGTGATATTTGTACAACCCTCTGGGGTAAAAGGAGAGGATTTAAAGGTGTCTATATGGGACAAAATTCATTACATTTTCTCTGCAATATGTAACTATAATGATAAAACAAATGCTAGTATCAGAAGAGACATTGACTTTATATAAAACTTCCAATATGATCTTTAAAAAAAAAGAAAGTAATGAAAACCTGAGCTTTCTTTTGTGACTTGAACTTTTTATATAAGGATTTATACTTAAAACTGCTACACACAACTCCTGATCAAGGTGTTTTTAATTAACAGTGTCTTTAAATTCTTCATAGTCCACCTTGATGAGAAACTTTGCAAAGTAGTGATAATATTCTTTACAACATTAATTTGGAAATTATAATCCAGATTGTATTTAAAGACTAATTGTAATTTCTCTTCTTTCATTGACAAATCTATTGTTGAGGTTTCTAGTAATATTATGGATAGACTTTTAATCCAATCGAACACTTTTAGATCTAGTATTAATGTGAAACACTAATTTGAAAAACTTCTGAATCTTGGAGTGGTCAACCTGTAGCTAGCTTGCAGTAAGGGGTGGCAGGGTACATCAGCAGACAGCTATGACTATCTGACCTCAGCAGGACAATAATTTTTGCCTTGTTTGCAGTATTTAAACATTTATGTCATGAGATTCCAGAAAGATTGAGACTGTTGGAGTGTTTTTGCGAAGACAGATTTGAGTCTGCTGTCTAGAGTTACATCCAGAAGAATATCACCTGGTCACCCCCTACATCAACCACCCTCAACCTGTCCCTTGCCCCACAGCCTCCAGACAGCTGCACTTGGGCTGCAAATTCTCCTTGGGTGCACAGAGCACCAGCTCTTCCAGTGGGCCATGGGGCCCTTGTCTGCTGTGGACAGCAGCACCTTCTGCAGCTGTCGAAGGTGTCCGAGTGGTCCAGCTTCTCCCTGGTCACACACCCATCCCTGGCTTGATCTGGCTGTCCCAAATGCTGAGAGCTTCTAGGACCCCAAGGACCCCAATGACCCAGGTGGGATGCTCTGGCCCGCTAATGCACAACACTAGTTCTCCAAGATGCTCAAAGGTATGCCATGAATAAAAAAATTAAAAAAAAAAAAAGTTCCATTGTGTAAGTTGATGACACTAGGCACAAATACTATCCCCTTGGGGCACCTGGGTGGCTCAGTCTGTTAAGTGTCTGCCTTCAGGTCAAGATCCAGGGTCCTGGGATCAAGCTCCCTGCTGAGCAGGGAGCCTGCTTCTCCCTCTCCTCCTTGTGCGCGCACTCGCTCTCTCTCGTGCGCGCGCTAGCTCTCCCTCTCTCTCAAAATAAAACAAAAAAGAAATACTACCCTCTCTATAATAATGTTCGCAGAGAACCAGACTGACCAGGTATAAATAAACCATAAGAAAGCCCTAAAAAAGACTCCAGATTTCTTTTATTTAAAAAATTTTTTTAAAGATTTTATTCATTTATTTGACAGACAAAGATCACAAGTAGGTAGAGAGGCAGGCAGAGAGAGAGAGGGAAGCAGGCTTCCCGCTGAGCAGAGAGCCAGATGCAATGCGGGGCTCGATCCCAGGACCCCAAGACCTTGACACAAACCGAAGGCAGAGGCTTAACCCACTGAGCCACCCAGGTGCCCCAAGGTTCTGGATTTCTTAAACTGGAGTTCACAGACCTCCTACAAATGGGGCCAAGGAGAGAATGAACTTGGATGGAGAAAACCAACACCCTAATTCCCAACAAGCTCTAACTGAAATTTGGTTTTTATTTCATTAGGAATATAAGCCATAAACCACAGCAACTACCAGTACCTGGGGCTTTATTCAAAAAGAAATCACAGATGTTTTCATATCTCATTACACTTGTTGTAGACATCTCAAAATATTATTTTCATGCACTCCTGCTTTGAAAGCATCGTCTGCAACAGACCTGCCACTTGGTCTTGTTATTTAATGTTAATAAAGAAACATATATAATACCATATCACAAGTTTGTTTCCTCTTAGGTTTTGATAACAGAACATTAAAATAACTGGTTTTCCTTTTAGCACTATGTATTTTATGCAAGTAGTCATGATTTTGAGGGGTCCATAGGCTTCCCCACTCTGCACAGAAGTCCCTGGCACACAAAAGGTTAAGAAGGCTAAGGGTCTAAGGCCTTCACTCCCAGTGATTTGGAAAACAATATGGGAGGCTGGGGGAGGGTGAAGGAGTGGAGGGATCTTGGCCAGGGAAAGGAGGAGATGCTGTTCTGCCACTTCTGGCCCTAGGAGATAAGATATGCAGCATTTCCCATTCTGCTTTGGCATATTTCTAAGGAATACATATTAACACTGAAAAATTTCAGATCTCTGGAAAGTGGTTTTTGAAAAATATGGATTTAGGGAATGACTTCACCTGAGAAGATTGGAATTGCCTGGTGTTGTTTAAAAATGTTTTCATATTAAGACTTTTTGGAGCAAAATAAAAAGATCAGGTGATGCCTTCTTAGTCTACAAATGAGGGCTCACTCAGGAGGTCACAGGCTGAATGTACAAGCCACCTAGAAACTTTCCCATCCTTTGCTCATGGTCCAGGACTTGTTAATATGAATAGGTTAGGATTCCATGCTGGGCTGAGGGCCTGTCAGCCAGGAGGAAGATCACTGGGGAAACCACTGGGCTCCTGCACAGCCACAGCTCTGTTGGGTTATAGAGGGAACTGTGCACAGAGTATACGCTCCTGCTGGGATCAGGCTTATATTCCACCATGGTTGAAGAAACTAACTGGGCTGCGCCTGGGTGGCTCAGTTGGTTAAGCATCGGACTCTTGATTTCCACTCAGGTGATGAACTCAGAGTCATGGTATCAAGCCCTGTGTCAGGTTCTATGCTCAGGGGGGAGAATGTTTCTGTTTCTCTCTCCCTCTCTCTACCCCCCCCCCCCATTCTCTCTCTCACGCTCTCAAATATTTTTTTAAAAATAAATTCATTAATTAAAAAAAAGAAAGGAAACTAACTGGTAGAAAACACTTCTTATCTTGTTTATGGGATTGAATTTGGAGCTGAGGACCTAAAACATGCATTCTAGTTTCCAGAAAGATTCAGGGACTGATGAGTTGTTTTAGTTCATGCTATCCATCAGGGGCAAGGCAAATCCAAGAGGTGGTCTACCGAGAGGCCCTCATTGCTTCCCGAAGCCAATGTTGTGGGAATTAGAATAGCTTTGGGAACCAACAACTAGCTCAGCCACACTAGATGCCTCCCAAAGGAGTGGCTGTTCCATGAAAGCATTGGGCAAACTAGTGTCAAATGGTCTTAGCTCATCTGGGTTCCATAGCTGAAGAAATGAGCTGGTTTATGTAATGGATCTGGCTTTTCTTTCTCTGTTTTTCCCAGTCATGCTTGGAGAGATATTGGAGGATTTGCCAAGCAGTGTTAGGGCACAAGTCCCATATTCACACACTCCCCCATCATTGGTCTGTAACGCTCTCCGAAACGTTCTGTACGCAGCCCTCCTCACCACTGAGGTTAGTGCCAAGCATTCCCGCAGCCCCTCCATACGAGATACTGAGCCAAGAAACTCTGCCTGGCTTGTTATTACGGACTTCGACTTCGCTGCCAGGACCCTCAGGAATGCTGGAAACTGCTCCGCTCGCAGGCAGCACAGGAGCACACTCTGCAGGAGGAAGGGCGGGAGCCTCGCAGTGCACCCAGCTCCCGGCAAAGCCCTTGCCCACATTATCTTGCAGCGAGGAACTGCTCCTCTCACAGGCAATTCCGCTCATGGAGCTTGGCCACCCCTTCTCTACAGAGGGCCACCACGGTTACTCCTGAGTGTGAGCACGGAGTGGAAACGATGAAACTTTGGCATGCGTGTGCTGAACGTGCGGTGATGTAGTTTGAATATAAACTTGAATTTTCTAGGCATTGCTACACATCAGGGAGGCTTTTTTCGGTAACAGCTTTAGAAAGATACAATTCAGAAACCATGTAATTCACCCATTTAAAGTGTGTAATTCAATAGATTCGGGTGGTGTTATATTCGGGGTTGGGTAACTGTCATAAACCTATTGTAGAACATTTCAGAATCCCCCCAAAAGAACCCCCTTACCCTTTAGTCTTCAGCACCCCCCAAACCCTCCCTCTCCCTGCCCCTAGCAACCACCAATGTACTTTCTGTCTCTGCAGATTTGCCCATCATAGCCGCTTCATATAAATGGAATCATACATATGTGGTCTTTCGTGACTGGCTTCTGTCACATAGTAGAAAGTTCTCAAAGTGGTTCGGTGTTGGGGCAGCAGTCCTTCATCCCTGTTTATTCCCAAAACGTATTCCACTGTCTGGATATGCCACGTTTTGTTTATGGGCTCACAGATTGATGGACATTTACACTGTTTCTACTTGTGACTACCAGGAGTAACGCTATGAACATTCATGTGCTCCACTTTGAGTGGACATGTGTTTTTGGAGCCTGGACATACACCTAGGGTTGGTACAGCTGTGTAATGGTAACTCTAACTTTTGGAGGAACTGTCCAGTTGTTTTCCAGAGTGGCCGCACCATTTTACTTTGCCATCAGCAATGTATAAGGGTTCCCATTTCTCTGAGTAAGGAAAGGGTTCTGGGAGAGATGGGGGCCCTTGACTAGGCTCTGAAACAGTGAACAAGTGATCAGGGAATAGACTAGACCACCAGGCCTCGGATGTTAGGGAGCATTTTTCTTTGGCGGCGTCTGTGTAATCATAGAAAATGACCAAACCTCAAAGAAGTCAGCCATTAAGGGTGTTATCAATTGTCCTTGCTCAGACCAAGAGGGAGCAAGAATCTCAAGGCCACAAGCTTGCTGGTCTAGTCTTCAATAAAAGACTGGCCTAAAACCCCTCAGTGGCAACCCATTCAGAACCACTCTCGTTCTAGAGAGCTTGCTCTCTCCTTTCTGTTCTCACCTTCACTTCATAAACTTCCACTTCACCCTTTTGTGTCTGCGAGATTCACTCTTCAACTCGGTGAGACGAGAACCCCACAAGCCTGTGACATTTCCACATCCTCATCAACACTTGTTATTGTCCATCCTTTGTATTACGGTGGCTGCAAAGTAGTAGCGCACGTGGTTTTGAGCTGCATTTTCCTGAAGACTAGTGAGGCAAGAGCATCTTGTCATGTGATTTGGGGCCATTTATAGATCTTCTTTAGAGAAATGTCTATTCAGATCCTTAACCAACTTTAAAATTGGGTTATTTGCCCTTTTATTATTGAACAGCTTGAGGTTCCAGTGACTATTCAACTACACTTTAAAACTTAGCCCTAATACGAATTAGTTGGACTCCTACAATTTTGCATCTCTCCCCAGAAAACAGAACACAGTTCTGGGAAAATTCCAGTCCCTAAAGTGGTGGTTCTTCTAAACTGGTGGATACTCTCTGACAAAAAAATGGACATATGCAAATTTATCTCTGTTACATTTAATATCAGGGAGTCCCTGGGCCTTCCACCATTCAAGCACGGCCTTGATATGGCTCTTTCTTTTTGTAAGGAGAGTATCTACTTCTGATTGTACTGTCCAGTCATTTGAACCTAGCCTTAATGGGCAACATAAAATGCCCAAACTCTCGGTTCCCACAGAAGAAAGAAGAGTGAACTGGTTGTCAGATTATGGAAATCACACTGTGGAGAAATAGCTTTTATAGAAGATTGCTTTGACGGCCCACAGCCCCTCATTTCTCTAAATTTTCTCCTGGGTCAGGCCGGACTGAGAGAGCTTTACACCATCCCATCTGGGACCGCCGTAGAACTGGTCTGATTGCTCTCCAGCCTTTGCCATCAGCCCTTACTGAGGCCTGCTGCAAGGAAGCCGTACAGATGCTCTCATTCTTATCAGTTGTAGGAGCTCTCCTAACGCTCAGACAAGCAGCCAAAAGCTCATATACACTCTCAGAGAAGTTGTGCTTCTCCTGAACCCATGGTCTGTTTTGATCTTGTGGGCACCATCAAGCTTTTAAGTAATGTCTCCTTTTCTGCTTTTGTCCTTAAGCAGCTCAGAGGTGAATCTGCTGTCTGCCCTAGCAGCTGAACTAGAGGTTAGTTTGCAAATGGACATTTATGGCTCTCGTTTTCCCTCTGCCCTGATTCCACTCTTCATCTCTTTTTAGTACATTTTATATCCTATCTCAAACAGTTCCTAGAACAAGTCAAACGAATCTCTTCCTAACCTTGCCTTTCTGTACTTGACTGCCATTCATGACAACTGATTGCTGATGTGTGTTCTTAATGACAGAACTTATTTCACAGTTATTTTTCTCACATGTTACTTTTAGTTTCCAGACTCAGGGGTGTTTTGCAAACAGATTACCATCACCCATAGTTACTAGGTGTCATGTGTCTGTGTATGAGAGGGAAGGTAGAATTTTTTTAAGTTGAATAGACATAATAGAAACTGTATTTTGGCTCAGTCAACTAAGTGTCTGCCTTCGGCTCAGGTCATGATCCTGGAGTCCTAGGATCCAGCCCCGCACTGGGGTCCTTGCTCAGTGGGACGCCCGCTTCTCCCTCTCCCTATGCAAACCCCAACTCGTGCTTGCTCTCAAAATCTTAAAAGGAACAGTGTATTTCTTTGTCTATTCAACAAAATATTTTCATAGTGCTTACTGGGCCAAATACTGTGCCATGTACTTTACAAATACTCATCTTCACAAAAACCCTAAAAGGGAGGTATGATTTTCATTTCCCCTGTTTTACAGGTGAGAAAGTTGAGGTATGGGGAGGTTAATTAACTTGCCCAAGATCACACAACTAGTAAGCAGTAGAGCTAGGATTAGGAATGGGGTCGCCTGCTTGCAGAGTCCACACTCTCTACCTCTACCTAGGCTCTACCGGGGCTCTCAGGTCCTGGCCAAGCCACTTAAATCCTCACCATTGTTTTGGAACAGTGACACCCACTGCCTCCTAGACTTACTGAGATCAAAGGACGCTTCATGCAAACGCAGCATCCCACTCATAGTAAGAACTCAACTTTGTCCTCTTCAGCTAAAACCTGCATAGAAATCCAGACCAAACTTCACAGAGAATGCTGACCAAGAGGAACAAGGCAACTGACCCAACACAACATCATCTGTAAACACCAAAAGTAGATGAGAGCCCCCTTACCCTTCCATCTCATGGGAGTATCCTGATTACAAAGATTCTGTAAAATGTGTATTAAGAAACTAACTCAAATTTAGTCTGACGCATTTTAGTATTTGGCATATCTTTATGAAAATCGAAGTTGGGAGATTAAATTACAATCAAACATTCTGACCAATCTAGGCTGTTTCCCTCAACTTTAACAACATGGTGGAAGTTTAAGAAGTACATAGTACCTCAGGATTCCTTAAGTATCTCCAGCGACTCGAGTCTGTCCTTGTTCCTCCTAGTCAGCATGAGCCATGGAAATTTGGGGCCGTACCCTACATATTTTAGGTGGAAGCTTGGGACAGTCTGAAACTCAGAAATCCCTGCATACCGATCCAATCCAATCCCTCCATCTCAGGGCTGTGAGTTTAAGGTCCGTGCTGGGTTCCACGGTGGTCATGGAGCCTACTAAAAACAAAACAAAATGAACAGAAAACCTAAATCAAGTAACAGAATGATTTCAGAGTGGGGAGTACCATAGATGTACCAGATGGGTACAATCCTTTTAGAGTCTGCAAAGCCCTTTCAGAAATGTATTTTCAATAAATCCTCTCCACCCTGTGAGGTATCATCCCCATTTTGCAGGTAAGTGCAATGAAGCCAAGAACAGTATCGACTGTTATCTACTGAGAAGTCACTCAGTACCTGCTATGTGTGAGGCAGCACCCTGGATGTGGGCAGGACCTTGCCCCTGCTTTTAAGGAGTCTTTAGGAGAGACAGAAATAAGCATGGTGTGGTCAGTGCTTTGAGAGGAGCACACACAGGGCATGCCAAGAAATGAGAAGCTCTCTTAAAGGTCAGGTGCTATCTCTGGTCAGGAGCTGGGGGAAGGCCTTGCCGACAAGATAGCAGGGCCATGTGAAAGTATGGGAAGAGGAGGCTGACCCCGGGGGCAGCACATACATAGGCACGAAGGGACAGCGTGGTGCATCTGGGGAAGAACATTTATCCATCAGAGCACTTGCACAGGGCCAGGCTTGTGCTGGGTCATGAGGTCCCCACCACAACCAGACAGGCAACGCCCTTGCCCTCAAGGAGCTTACGGGTAAAAACAGATGATAAAATCATAGATCAAAGGGCCCCTGTATGCTCAGTAAAGCATCTAACTCTTGATTTCAGTTTAGGTCTCAATCTCAGGGCTGTGAGTTGAAGGTCCGTGCTGGGTTCCACGGTGGTCATGGAGCCTACTTAAAACAAAACAAAATGAACAAAAAACCTAAATCAAGTAACAGAATGATTTCAGAGTTGGGGAGTGCCACAGAGGGAATAACTCAAGGCGGTGAGCTAGAGAAACTGGGAGAAGCTGGTCAGAGGTCTCCTCAAGGTGAGACCTTAGAGTGCACCCCTGATGGCAAGAAACCCCAACCATGGGTGAGGTGAGAGAGGGATTCCAGGCACATGGCAAGGACAAGGCCCCTAACAGGCTGAAGCTGGCTGCACTGGAAACATAGAGGAGGGAGCATGGCTGGAGCACTGTGGACGAAAGACGATGCACTGCACGAGGCAGGCAGGCCCCATAACCAAAGGCTCTGTAGGCTCTGGGAGGTAATTCAGAGTCCTTCTGAGTGCAACAAGAAGCCTCTGAAGAATCTCAAGGGAGGCAGCAGTGACACCGTTCCGCTTACTGGGGTCAGGAGAGGAAGGGATGCCAGGTAGGAGGCTCCTGCCGGCATCTAAGCGAGAGACTGGGTTAGTCTGGACAGGGTGGAGGTCCTGGAGAGAAATGGCTGCATCTGAGAGAGGTTCTGGAAGCAGAACTGAAAGGACCTCCTGATAGCTTGCACACAGATGCACTGCCTGTGTCCCTCAGATTTTGGTGTCCTTCAGCACCCCTGGCCCTGCCTTCTGCTCTTCTCTCCCTACACACTCTCCCTGGGGACCTCATCAGGTGGACTTCATCAACTCTCCCTGGTTTCAAACACCTTCTGCACACTGAGACCGTCGTCTCCCCTTTAAAGATCTCAGAAAGGCAGAGGCTGAGCATTTCCATCTGACGTTCCACAGGCACCCCACACCTAAAACCAGCCCGTCCCCTCCCCCCGCCTCTCTCTTATACTTATGTTCGGAGCAAAAGGGAACTTCCTGGAAAAATTCTTTTGCCTCTGTACACGCTAGCAGCCTGGCTGGCTAGTAAGCAGCAAGGTCAGGCCATTGCCCTGGATTTGGATCAGTCTGCCTCTGAAATCCAGGCTTCTACTACATACTTCTTATTTTATCTTCAACTTGTATCATAAAATCTTTATTTTAATTAGTCTATAGCTAGTCACATTTAAGTCATCAAGAGAAAATATCACTTTAAAAGAAATATTAATGTGAGAAAAAAAAAGGCTAGCAAAGTGGTTTATTCTTACAAGTTATTGCTGGAAAAAGTTCTTCCAACAAACCAGTGCAGTGAAAATGCCTCAGAAAAGTGTCAGTTTTTCAGGTTTCTTCACAACAGTGTTAGGATGTCTCGTCTTCAGATTTTCTGTATGTTCGTGCTGTGAAGAGCTGCTACTTCCGGGTGGCAGTAACTCTTCAGGGTCTATTTTTATTTCCAAGTTTGTGATTTTTTTTAGAGGCTACTTTAGGGTCGTGAATTGTTTCACTGTCTTTTCACTCTCTCTTTTAAGTTCTTCAATATGGGCATCTAGGCGCTCTAGAATATGATGTGACCTCAGCTCCTCCTCTTCCAAAAATCTGGTAGCTATTGAGCCAAGAGGCGATACAGGCAAGGGACACTGCAGGAGAAACCAATTTTGACATACATAAGTTGAACAGTATGCTTCTCACATATATTTTCATGCTATTTTCTAACCAGAAATGTTAAGAGGTGACTTTCAGAAAACTACTTTTTCTTCTGAAGAGATATTTGTTTTTATCCGAATGATAAAACTAGTAAAGAGGAAGGAAGGGAGGGAGAGAGAGAAGGAGGGAGGGAGGGAGGGAGATGTCCTGGAAAAATTACTATAGACCTCTTCCTTCCTGACCCAAATTGTATAAATGTAAAGTGTTAAATAAATAAACTAGTCGTGGATCTGAAGAATATCTGCTTAGGCTTTGTAAAAAGTACACATATAGCCTTTAATAGCCTTTAATACCCCAGAAGAGAGCATACTTACTGTCTGTTACTGCAAATTCACTTTTAAAATCTGAATACGTTACTTCGATTTTAAAGTACAACAAACTACTGATAACATATTAGATACCAAGTGAAATCAGTACTTTCCCACCTCCAAAACCTCAGTCCATAATCCCTCATCTGAAACTCCTGGGCCATGGTGTTTCAGAATCCAGAGCTCATAAAGGGAATATAGGACATGCACCGCACACAGTCCTTCCTCGCACACCGTCATTATTTCTAGAGTCACCTCAAACAATGAGTTACTGAAAAAAGCATCACTGCTCCTTGGGGAAACACACACACACACACAATCATCCTAAAACAATTCATCCTGGTAGAGTCAATTTTCTTTATTTTACAAAAAGAAAACGAGGTTCAGAAGTGTGAAGTGACTTGCCTGAGGCCATTCCACTAGTGGGTGCCAGAGCTGGGATTCCAACCCTGTTCACCAGGCCCCAGAGCCCACGCCCCTGATGCTACACTGTGCTGTCCCCACTTCCTCCCCAGTCTGGTCACCTCTGTGTGACAGCTGGACAGAAGGGCAGAGTGCCACCTCGGCCAATCTCAGCTGGGAATGCACAGGTCTGGGGATTCAGATTTCTCACAGCTCTGCGCACAACCACAAATGACCGTAGGAGTCCCTCAAGTATTGACAGGGGGTTACAAATAGTTTAGTAGGTAGGCAATTCACAAACACAGAATCCATGATTAACAAGGATCTACTATATTACCTTATCGGAGTCTGAGGTAACGTCCCATAATCAAACATATTGATATTTCTGAAGTAAAATGCTAAGTAGAAATGCTAGTAGAAATGTTAAGTAGAAAAATAAATTCTACACATATTGCCACATCTGTTCAGGTCAGGTCAGGTTTTAGTGCCAATTAAGTTTTGTGCCAAATGGAGGACGTTTTTGGATTTCAGAATACATGTAAGTGAAGCGGAGACTTACTTTAAAAAGGAAAACAGAACCTCTCCATGGACTTGTTGGTACACTGAAAAGTCACAAATACTGAACCTCCTCAGGTGTGGGACCACTAACTGGGGAGGGCAATGACTGGCCGGAGGCAAGAGTTTCCAGTCTGCACGGCAGCTGCAGGAACATGAGGTCAGCGCAGCGTCGCCTTGTGTGGTACTGAATCCGTGCTCTGGACGCATCAGACCACTTCCTTCCTCCGCCTCCACCCACCCTTCTCCCTTTCCCACAGCTCCTCCCTTCCTTCTTCACTGTCCAGACCTCACGACTATCCTGGCATCCAGAGACACTCCTTGAACCAATCACTCCAATTACAAAATTGATCTTCTCTTTTTGAAAAAGGCAGGAAAAGAATTTACAATTAGGGTTAAAAACAAAGGCATGGCTATCAACTTTCAGAACTAAGATGTACTTCAAAAAGTAATCACAGCTGAATGTGTCTTCGCAAGCAAAATCCTAAGACAGAAATACATGAGAAAAATACAGAGTACCTGAGATAGAAAACTAGTAAGAAAGGAACCAACACACCCCCTCACCCTCCTTTATCCTTCAAATAAAAACTAAAACCAAACTAAACAGACTTAATAAATAATAAGATGAGAAAGTTTCCATACCGAAGACATAAACTCCTCTTGGTCATTTATACTCTCAGAGACAGTGTCAGAATAATTGGCTTCGTTTGTATCTAGCACTGAAGGCAGAGAGTTAGTTTTGTAGAGAAAGTGAGAAGGCAGAGAGACAGAACTGCACGGGGTGATCTGAGAACTCAGGGGGCTGAGGACCCCAGACATGGGCTCTATACTATCCAACGCTTGTCGTCTCGGAAAATGAAGACCTGTTTTGTAGTGCTCAGTCTTCATTCCATCATGTCTGTACGGGCCATGGGTTGGCCTGGATAGCAGATTAGAAAACAGAACAAATATAAATTGTAGTGACTTCTCCCTTTTAATACAGAAAGTATTAAAAGTATTAACTGTTACAGGAAGTTAAAATAAAGGAACTTAAAAATAAAGGAACAAGCTAACCAGTTTAAGGCTGTAACTTATAAAATGAGCAGCCCACTCAGACTCCCTGTTCTTCCCATCCATTCAGGCCCACATCCAATCCCCATTGCCAGGCCCCGGCCCTCACACATGGACAATACAGTGAGAAAGACAAGCTGCCGGAGTCATCTAGTGTGTTTGGTGCTAAAGCAGAGGGAAGTACTGTGCACAGGGGACCTGGTGTCAAGCTGGCAGTGGAGGTGAGGCATCTGCACAGGCTTTGGTAGGTTGGTAGGAAAACACTTGAGCCATATAGTAAGAGCTGAAGCCAGGTGGGTTTTCCTGGAATGCTCACTTCTTATGGTAACAGCTTATAATTAATTGACCAAAAATACAAAGGAAGCTTTCTTAATATAAAAAAGCCAATTCTGGGGGCACCTGGGTGGCTCAGTGGGTTAAGCCGCTGCCTTCGGCTCAGGTCATGATCTCAGGGTCCTGGGATCGAGTCCCGCATCGGGTTCTCTGCTCAGCAGGGAGCCTGCTTCCTTCTCTCTCTCTCTGCCTGCCTCTCAGTGTACTTGTAATTTCTCTCTGTCAAATAAATAAATAAAATCTTTAAAAAAAAAAGAAAAAAAGCCAATTCTGACTTCTTATGGTACCATTGGGGGTTCAAGCGGTGGGAGGCAGCATGGAAAGGCTCGGGGCAGGGAGGACACTGTTTATATATATGTCCAGAGTGTGTGAGACTCAAATCTGAATAAAAGTGCTTTATAACCCTCCTCCGCCACTTTGTGACCTCATAGTAGCTTTGCTTGTATACACTGTACTTAAGAGTCAAACATAGAGCTGTTTGAGGAAGATTTAATTTCTGTGAGTCTAAAATTACTCTCAAAGAAATGAGAATTATAATGGTACACATCTTAAGTAAACTGTGAAGAAATTTTACTTGAACTCTGTGTTCTTGAACTCAGGTGCTCTGCCGTGTATCGGTTTAAAGATCCTGTCATGGTTTTTTTTGCACATCTGAGTAGAAATTTCCAGCTTAGACTTAGTATCCATCAAATCTTTCTGTAGTTGTTGATTTTCAGACACTAATTTATTTAATGCCTCAATATAATTCTCCTGGAGGTCTGCTAGTGAAATCTCTTTTGCCTAATGAAAAAGAATACTAGAGTTACTTAATTTGTATAAGAATACTTGTGATCTGTGATACAGCTGGTAGGAAATTACTTTTTATTTTATTTTTTTTAGTTGTATCTAGTTCATCTATGGCTTTGCTTTGGTTAAAGTGACTATTTGTGGCTGGGCCCCTCCCTTATGAGAAAACAAGTGTTGTTTCTTACAGTGAGTGGGAGTGGAAAATGAGGAGCATGATGGGCTTCCCTGATGTGCCAAGGAAGATCTAAGGAGCTAGAGGAAGGCTGGAACTCAGAGGGCGGAGAGCTACAAGAGAGAATCAGAAATAGAAAAAAGAAAGAAAATAGCAGCATGGGTTCTTCCAGAGCATCTATGGAAGAAAACTGAGAGACCTATTTCAAAGAAAGACATCTGAACAGAAGGTTCAGAAAAGGAATTCCAACTGGCAGGGACAACTTTTAAATAAGTGCTCTCTGGTCTTAAGGACTTTTACTTAACATCAGCACCTGTTTGTGGTACGAGAAATCAATTTGAAGTACACAGCGAGACAGCATTCAGGTGTAAGGTAGGTGATCCTATTCTGATCTGGTCTGGGTTCTGTGATCCTGAATTTTACTTTTCTAGGTGTTTCCTGGTATTACTACCTGAAAACACAGTAGTCTAGACCATTTGTTTTTTCTCTAATGACAAAATATTTTGTTAGCATTCTGAAAAATTACGATAATTTTCTCTGGAATTTAATATGATATTTAGCTTGATCTTTTCTATAAAGAATTTTCTGATAATAAGTTGGTCGAAGTAGTTTAACAGAATTGCAACATAAACTTTAAAATGTAGCCTTTGACTATCTGTATACCAATAGTGAGAGTAAGTCACAGAATTTTTTAGTAAGTTGTCAATGCCAGTTAAAATCTCAAAAAAAAAAAAAAAAAGGCAGGACATAAGAGTAAATGAAAAACTACTGTCAATTTTTTAAAGGTGGCAAATAATTTTATCAGAGCTACTGTTTTCATTATTAAAATAATTAGATTATTTCATTAAAATAGTTATTTAATCCAAACATCCATTTGTAAAAGTAATTCTACCTTCCTAGGTGGTAAAATGAAAAAAGAAACTTTCTAAAAATTATTCTTCATACATACAACATGTTCACACTGTGTATAATTTCAAAACCAGAGGAAGTTTAAACTGCTTGATGGGATTTTGACCAGTTAGAGTCTGATGTTTGATGTCACTGAATATACATTTTTTATAAAAAAACAGGGCTTTGCTTTTGGCAGTCATCTTGTAAAGTTTTCTCAAATTAATTGTTTTATTAACAATTTTAAAAAATTAATGTGAGAGGTAATATAAAAATTGTGTGCCAAGCACATGCTGGGCTGTGTGAACAAAGGACAGGACTATCACTGTTAGATGGGAATTTCAGGAGAAATTAAGCTCAACAGAATCTCTGGTCATAGTCTGGTTTCAGCACCCCGAAGGGTTCCCAACTCTTAAATATGAACAGGTAATCACTGTATAAGATAAGATTCTCTCAATCAGGTATTGCCAGCCAAATCCTGAGCCTTTTGAAGTTTCTGTGGTATAAATCAGGTTGATCCTTGGCTTTCTCCATACTAGCTTCATATAGGCTTTACAGGGGTAAATAAAATCTCCTCCCTTCCTTCCTTCCTTCCTCTCTCCCTCCAACAACCCCTTACAAAGGGTTTAGCTGCTCTTTCCTCTCCTCTTTTTCCCTTCCCTTGTTGGTTTGCACTTAAAAAAAAAATCCTTTCATTACAGTGTTAGAGGGATTTGGGAAGGAGCAAGATCAGATGCGTATTTTCATCTGCCACCTTAAATGACATAATATTTCATAGTATAGACAGCCACAAATCAATCATCCTTCTACAGATTAACATTTAGTTTACTTCAAAATTTTGTACATTGCAAATAACACCAAAATGGCTATTTCAGCACATTTGCTCCTGTAGGATGGATTCTTTGGGAATGCAAACTGATATGACCTTTCTGGAAAACTACTCTGCAATAATTATCAAAATCAGAAATGCACATGACCCAGAAGTTTATAGGCTATATATATTTACAAGTTTAATGGATATTGCTAAATTGTCCCCTAGAATGGCTATACCAATTCACTTTCCCATTAACAGAGCACAAGAGCCTGTTGCCTTGTATCCTCGCCAATACTGGCTATATTCATTTTTAAAAATCATTGTCAAGCCAGTTGGCAAAAAAAGTATTTACCTATTTAGTTTTGATTATTAGGGATGCTGAACAGCTTTTCTTGTTTACTGGATTTTTGCATTACTTTTATGAATTATCTCTGTTCTTTGTCCATTTTTCTACTGAATTCTAATGTTTTTATTATCTTTCCAGGAAATCCTTACATTAATATATTAACTTTTGTCTATTTATAGACTGTTTCCCCCAGTCTACTAGTCTTTTTTTATGGAGTCTTTTGCCATCCACAAATTTTACATTTTAATACTGCAAAATTATTTATGTTGTAAAGACGGTTTATAATGCTAAGATAATCTTATTGTCCCAAAAGATTATAAAAACAGTCCCCGATATTTTCTTTTACTTGAAATAAAGTGTTCATTTAACGTTTTGCACTTTCTTCCACTACAGCCTCCATAATCCATGATTGTGAAATTAAAACTACTTAGTAGTGAATAGGGGTGTTGTGTAGCCATTCGGCTCTGGGGCACAGAGTCTCTGAAATGCAGAGAGAAAAAATTTCTACAATCTCTGAGCATTTGACCTACATTAAGAAGAAATGGGTCAGAATAGATGGGTCATTTTGCAAATTATAAGGATTTTATAACAAAATAGCTGAAAGGACATCCATACCGCTTATGAACTCACTGTAACTAAGCACAGTCTCCCCGTTTCACAGGAGCTGGTACACACTACTCGTGCTCCCCTACTACTTCACTCTCAATCTCTTACAGCCAAGAATTCTATCTGACTCATCACTGCATCCGTCTCATTACCTATGAAAATACTTTGAACACAAAAGATTTCAGAATATTTGACTAAATGAATTATATCTTATAGAAATATAATAAAAGGCAAATTATATAAAAGATGATATACTTTATAAGAAAAAGATATTATGAACATCATTGTAACAATAACAATAATAGCACCTAACATTAATTGTGCACTTACTAAATGCCAGACACAATGCTAAGCACTTTATGTACATGCTCCCTACTAAGATCACAGACTGTACATGTATTTTGTCATATATATAATATATAAAGATCTGCCAGTTGCTGAAGTGGGGAGTGGTATTTTGCCCACTGCCATCAACTGTCTTGACTTCTTTTTATTTGAGCAAGTTTCTGCAGAAGGATCATTCCACAGTTTGATCCTTACTCTCTCTTTAAAATATCAGTATTTACAAAGTGATTTTTTTAAAAGACTTGGATAACAGATAAACTTAAGTTTCTATTATGTACCTCGTGTAAACCCAATTCCAATTTCATCACCATTTCAGAGAGATGACGATTTTCTAACTTGAGTGACTCCATCTGTCCTAAAATCTCCTGAGGACGGAAAAGCAGAAAAACAAACAAATACATCAAATGCATCTACAAAATGTTTCCATATATCATTTTCCTTAGGCAAAGATGCATTATTCATTCATAGAAATATATTAATATGTTAATAAACATATAACATATCTATATATATAAATATCTTTCTAAAAAGATTTTTTAATGGCACCTGAGTGGCTCAGTTGGTTAAGGTCCTGGGATAGAGCCCTGAATCAAGCTCCCTGCCCAGCAGGGAGTCTGCTTCTCCCTCTCTCCCTCCCTGCCACTCATGCATGCATGGTCTCTCTCTCAAAGAAGTAAAATCATCAAAAAAATTAAAAAATAAAAAGATTTTTTAAAAAGATGTGTCAAGATGTATTAACACACATGTATTTAAAATATAAGATGAATGAGTTCGGGGCACTCGGGTGGCTCAGCCGGTTAAGCAGCTGACTCTTGATTTGGCTAAGGTCACAAACTCAGGGTCCTGAGATCAAGCCCCACATCTGGGCTCTGTGTCCAGCAGGCTGTCTGCTTGAGATTATCTCCCTCTCCCTTTCCTTTGCCCCTCTCCCTGCTCGTGCTCGCTCTTTCAAACCAATCAATCAACCAATCAATCTTTAAAAAAAAAAAAAAAAAAGATGACCACGTTCCCTGGTCAATCCCTCCCACTCTCCAGTATTAGCCTCCTCTCATGCAGCTTCCACCTCCGACATCATAGGGACTGCACTCCTTTCACAAGAGACTACAGACAACCTTGGAGATGTTGCAGGTTCAATCCCAGAGCGCCACAATATAGCAAGTATCACAATAAAATGAGTCAAATAAATACTTTGGTTTCCCCGTGCATATAAAAGTTATGTTTACACTATACTGTAGTCTATTAAGTGTCCAATAGCATTATGTCTAAAAAAAAAAATGTATGCACTTTAATTTTAAAATACTTTTTGGCTAAAAAATGCTAACCCCCCCGCCAAGCTTTCAGCAGGTTATAATTACTGATCATGGACTGCCATACAAATATAGTAATAATGAAAATGTTTGAAATCTGCGAGAATTACCAAAATGTGATAGAGAGACATGAAGTGAGCAAATGCTGTTGGAAAAATGGTGCTGACTGACTTGCTCATCACAGGGTTGCCACAAACCTTCAGTCTGTGAAAAATGTAACATCCGCAATGTGTAATAAAGCAAAGTGCAGTAAGAGCAGGTGTGCCTGTGACTTACTCTCCCTCCTCACTCTCCTCAGCTGGTCTGCTCCACCATTGCCACTTGAAACAGGCTCTGGCCTTCTTTGGTTTCCTGCTTCCTTGATGAAAACTATCCAGTTTTCTTCCTCATTGCTACTTTTTTTTTTTTTTTTAGCTCTATTCTAATGCCTTTTTACCCTAAATGAGTAGTTCCCCAAGTGTGGTTCAATCTCTGTCTTCATCTCTGCTTTCTCACCACATTTTCTAAGTCTCTCAGGGTGTTTCAAATGCCTCACCCTGATTCTAACCTTGAACTCCAGGTCTTCTGTGGAATTGACTATTAGATATTTCCTACAAACATCCAGCCTTAATCTCAAAACAGTGTCTGTTCCACCAGGTTCCCTATTTTGTGTTACTTTCAAACTCAGTATCTTCCTGAACCTGCTCCCTATCTTTTCTCTCCTACACTAAAAGGCATCACTTTCTACTCAATCGCCCACAATGCAATCCTGAGTGACATCTTCCCCTAATTCTGTCTAACTCGCCCTCCCGGTTCAATCAAATGCAAAGCCCAGTCAATTTTACCAGCTACGTATCTCAGAATTCCTGCATTCCCCTCGACTTCCCCTGCCCACTGCTCGAGCCACCATCTTACTGCTGTAAGAGCATCTGAGTGGTCTCTCTGCCTCCTTGCACACTCTCCATATCACAACCAAGAGAACCTTGATGCCTCCTTACAGCCATTCCCTAATGGCTTCAAGAGAACACTAAGCCCTTCCCATGCCAGCAGGGATTATCAGAAGCCAGTCCCTGCTTCTCAGTTTCCTTCCTTGGGGCACTCACCCATGTGTACTCCAATCTGTTCCCGTGAACACATCACATTCTTGCTATGCACAACAGACACAGCCTCTTACTCTGTACCCACTCTCCCCTCCCCACCAATCCTCACAGAATGCTTGTGAACCAGCACACCTCAGCCCACTGCAGGAGTCTAATAAAAATTTGCTGAATGAAATACTGTGGAAATTATATTTACACTGAATTCAATCTTCAAAAATACTTGAAATGAAGAGTTTTTATTCAAGCTTCACCTTGTGTTCTACGGCTTTTGCTTCTGCCTTTTGTATCTCTGCTTTGAGTCGCTTTTCCATGTCAGAGGATGAGCTTTTGGTGGAAGCAATAGTGATGTCTCGCTGGTGTAACTCTCGAGTTAGCTGTGAGATTTCCATCTTCATTCCTTCTAATGCCGAACTGTAACTTTGTTCAGCCTGTAAAATCTGTTCTTTCAACTACAAAGAAACAGAAAGGAAAGCATAAAGAATAAAAAGAAAGCACACAGACAAATATGTCAATAGTTAAAATAGTAGGGCAATTTTTACCTTACCCCAAGACATGAATTCTTTTCCTTAATTCAGTCCACAGAAAATTAGTAATTTACCAAGCTGTATGTCTACACTGAAGGTCAGATGGCTACACCCACAATAACTTATTAATCTCAAAACGGGGAGAGATGGTTTATTCAAATGCTGAGAACCTGTGTCTAAGTCCATGCGCGCATTATTTAGAAGACAGCTCCTGTGCACTTCATTATTTTTTTCCCAGCGGCAAAGCTAAAAATTTTGTTTATATGGCTTCCTTGTCCACAAAAGACAACAGAAAGGCAAGAGGAAGAAAAGCTAGAAGTAATCTCAAATAAGTGATAAAAATTACGAGTCAACAAACACACTAGCTGGGGCCCATGAATGCAGACAGACAGCTCTGCACACCTCAGCAGCCAACGAGGATACTGAGTACACCACGGCGCAGAATACATACCCTGAACAACCATCTTCAGTCTGTGAAAATATTAAGTGCTCGTTCATATGAAACCGTTTTGAAAGCAAAAGAGTGTAAATCTTTTAGAAAGTTTTTCATCAAAACATGTTTAAAATAAAGCTTAGAGTTCAGAGAGGAGAGGCTTCAACTACCTCAAGAATGCTTCTATGTCATCCCTGAGGATGACAAAAACTTTCCCTAAGCACGCTGCAGGTGTGTGTCTACTCCCGAATACCAAGTGGCTCCTTGAACCACATTTTTCTCTCATTAAACATAACTCCTGTGACCTTCCAACCCACAGCTCAGTCCACTAATACATACAACTTGGCGACTGCAGACAGGCAGATTTTTACCTTCTTAATCTCTGCCCTGTACTCATTGTTATGTACTTCCATCTTCTTCAATTCTTCATATTTTTCCATCAGTTCTTGGCTCAGTTGTTTACATGTTGCACTCACAGACTCTAAGCTGTGTAGGAGACAAAAACATGATCACATATTTCAAAAACCCTGAAGCCCACAGATTCAATTATCTAACTTACCTTTTGTTGTCCAAGAATTATCTTAAATAGCACCTCCCACCCCCAATTTAAAACTCATTTCCAATTTCCTCATCAACAGAGGCAACTAAATCCAATTCAAACTTTTGGGGATATTTTTGATTTCTGTGTTTATCTACACCCTTTGCCTATGCTTAAAATTTAACTGGCTATAAAATTCTGAAGATTACAGCAACTTTACCACTTTTCTCTCCTAAACTGGATAGGAGTTACCATCGTAATTCTAATCTCTACCATACTTGATTACAATTCCAGCCTACACAAAGCTTCCACTTGTCACCCTTACTTAGGAATCAATCCCTCACCAGATATGAGAACCAGGGGCACCATAACTCTCAGATCTCACCACTCACTTTTGCTAATAAAATCCTTTTGCTCCTTTCTCAGGGAATATTTTGTTTAAACTAAACAATACAAATAAACTATTTAATTTGGGTTCCTTTTTCTTTTGATAAAAAAATTTTTTAAAGTCATTTTTATTACTGAACACTGATTATTACTGAACACTGGTGTTTATTTCCATTTATCTCAATTTTACCTATTTCTCAATATCCTAGAATGCTCGCTTATTTGGTACTAAATACATTAGTACAGTGTGTCAAACACTGAGGTAGAGAGAGAAAAAAATCACAAGATACTCTTGTCCTAGCTACTGATGGGAAAACTGAGGCTTAAAGAGGCTAAGGGTGTAAGGTCACACTGCAAGTCAGAAATAAGAAGTAGGTCCTTAGAGTCTGATGGGAGCACAGTAAAATATACTCACATGTAAGATACTAAAAAGTCAATCAATGGACAATCTATGTTAGAAAATATAAATTTCAGTTCCAATATCAAAAAAAACAATAAAGTTTGGGGCAGTTAGGTGGCTCCATCAGTTAATCAAGACTCTTGACTTCGGCTCCAGTCATGATCTCAAGGTTGTGAGATCAAGCCCCATGTCAGGCTCTGCACTGAGCGTGCACCCTGCTTAAGATTCTCTCTCTCCCTCTCCCTCTGCTCCTCCCCACAGCCACTCACAGACTCTTGCTCTTGATGGCAAAATAAAATAAAGATAAAGAAAATAAATTTTAAAAATAAACAAAATAAAGCAAGGGCTTTATTTTATTTAATCTAAAGTGTACACACCTGGGGCGCCTGGGTGGTTCCATTGGTTAAACATCTACCTTGGCTCAGGTCATGATTTCAGGGTCCTGAGACTGAGCCTGGCATCAGGCTCCCTGCTCAGTGGGGAATCTGCTTCTCCCTCTCCCTCTGCCTCTCTCCCCAGCTGGTGCCACCTCTAATTCACTCTTTCTCTCTCTCTCAAATAAATAAATAAAATCTTAAAAAAAAATAAAATAAAGAATACACATCCACCTCAATAATGATAACCAAGAATATCTTAAGTATTTCAAGGTGCAAAACAAATAAAGCAAAAAACAGTGTCTGCATGGTATTTAATATGTAAAGAACATATCTGGTGGTTTCCAAAAACAGAAATAATAAGTAAAAAATGTAAAACTTAAAGATAAACTTGAAAGGGTAAAAGAGCAAAATGTTTGTTGTTTGTTTGCCTAAAGGCTAACAGTTCATATATTTTTAAATCTTTTACATACAGAAAAAATTAGTTTACAAATAACGACATTTCATGTTTAAAACAAATTATCAAACTCTTCCAAGTCACAGAGTTTAGAAGTATGACAAACAGAAGTTCACAAGTACGATGATGGAACAGGTGAGCTGGGTATGCTCTAGCATAGCTCAGGATTCGACCAACACCAAGGAAATGATCAGCAGCACTTCGGGAAAGAAGGAAGAAGCACCATGTGCCTAGTGTGCCCTCGCTGAGAGCGGCTCCAGTGAGATAGCTGGTACAGGGCAGAGCCTAACTGGAAACATTCTACACAGGCAAAATGCAAAATTAAAATTGGTATAGTCAGTATAGAAAGCTCTTTTGAAGAATCTGATTTTGAAGGAGAGCAGAGAAATGTGGGAAGAACTTGCCAGGGATATAGGATTCAAGGAGGGTTTTAATCTTTTCCCAATATGGGAAATATTAAAGCCTACTTTATACCAGCGAGAATGATTCAGCAGAAAGGAAGAACTTGATGATGTAAAAAGAAAATTAAAAACTGTGCAAACAGGACGATAGTGAAATCTTAGGGGAACAGACATGTCATCTATCAGCTCATGTGTTCTAACAGACTACAGGCACAGATGCAGGCAGACTGGTAGATTTGGTGGTAGAAAAATTAGGAAACTCTCCTTTCACTGCTTCTGTTTTTGCAATGAAATAAAAAGTTAGGCTATCTGTGGATGCTAAAGAAAAAAACACTTATTTTTTCACTAAGACTACTTATTTAAAGATTTTATTTATTTCTTTAAGACAGAGAGAGCGAGCACAAGCAGGGAGAGGAGCAGAGGGACAGGAAACTGCCACCAAGCATAGAGCCTGGCATGGGACTCCATCTCACAACCCTGCTATCATGACCTGCACCAAAATCAGGAGTCAGTTGCTTAAGTGACTGAACCATGCAGGTGCCCCTTCACTAAGACTATGACATTAGTTTACTTTATCAATATGATGATCAAGAATCATTTTTAGCTACTTGAACATTCTTGAAATGTGTACGTAATTATCTACCTGCCTTCCAAACGAGTCACCTCTGCCTGCAGAAGTTCTTCACTACTGTGGGTGAAATCCAGATGGGACAGCATGTTGCCTAAGTCCCCCTGCTCTTGCAAGGTGTACCTCCTTTCGGCCTGTGACTCCTCCAGTGACCTAAAGACAGAGGAGGGCTGTTAAAGATCTCTGATCTTCACAGATAAAACAATGCACAATCAGTTCATGTTTCCCACTTGTTTTTGGTAATGAAACTCTTTGGAACTCTTCAGCTTGTCTCCTGCTTCAGGAAAAGAACACTTGGGAGAATAAAGAGGCATCAGATGATGCTTCCCAAAAAAGTCAGGAGCAGTTAACTCCTTTTTCAACTGAGATTTGACCTGTTTTTCAAGGAAAAAGGCAAAATGACAAAACTTTTTGTTTCCACTTGATACCTTGAGCCAAAAAAGCTGAAAAAGTTACAGGAAAGTTCTGGCAAGTACAGAAATGTATACCAGACTTAAATCAAGCGAAAGGAGCATAGTTCCTTCTATTACTCTCCACTACAAGCCTCACGGAAATAATTCCTACATAGAAATACAATGAGGTGAAGGATTTTTTTTAATGAGCTATCTCGATAGTTGCCTTATTGATGATGTTGATGACAAGCAGCCACTTGTCATGACCTAGTCTACCAAGAAAGGGAGGCATTCCAGGAGACATGGACCACAATTCCTTCCACATTTGGAGTTTTACCAAGAGTATAGATTGACCAAGTGGTTTCTACTTTCTAACATTACAGTCTTTTCATTAGGGACCCAAACTGGAGGCAGAAAAAAATTATAATGGTATAAAAATCTAACTCAGAAATTAAAGGTGAATAAGAAAACGCATAATGCGATCAAACACAAAATTATGAATATATAATAATATTAAAACTGGTTCTCAATTTCAAAACTCCAAGTGGATGTAATTAATATTAAAGATTAATTATACCTTACGGTCTCTAGTGTGTGTTGAGTGTCAGTTGGCTTTAACTTTGCCTGTAGCTTCTCCTTTTGCATTCTTTCCTCATGCATGGAATTTTCTTGAGACTGAAGTGTTGCTTTCAATTCTCTCTTTTCTTCCTGGAGAATCTGAAAAATAGAAAAAAGTCAGATGTTATTACAATTTTTCTATTTCATGAGAAAAGAAAGCCAGAGAGTCAGACTATAACAGGTACAATATTAATAAGGCTATCAATGTCTGATCCATTAGCTAGGGAATATGGAAGAATCCACAGATTCTCGAACCAAGTTCAAGGTTAATTTTCTTTAAGTTCTTATTTAAATTCCAATTAGTCAACAAATGATGTTGGGAAAATTGGACAGCCAAATGTAGAAGCATGAACTGGACTACTTTCTTACACCATATACAAAAATAAACAAGAAATGAATGAAAGTCCTAAATGTGAGACAGGAATCCACCAAAATCCTAGAGAACACAGGCAGCAACCTCTTTGACCTTGGTTGCAGCAACTTCTCACTAGACATATTGCCAAAAGCAAGGGGAAAAAGGGCAAAAATGAACTACTGGGACTTCATCAAGATAAAAAGCTCTTGCCCAGCAAAGGAAACAAGTCAGCAAAACTAAAAGGCAACCCACAGAATGGGAGAAGATATTTGCAAATGCCTTACCAAATAAGGGGCTACTGACCAAAATCCATAAAGAACGCATCTAACTTAACACCCAAAAAATAAAAAATCCAGCCAAGAAATGGGCAGAAGACATGAAGAGACATTTTCTCCAAAGAAGACATACAAATGGCCAACAGACACATGAAAAAATGTTCAACATCACTCAGCATCAGAGAAATACAAATCAAAACCACAACCAGATACTACCACACACTGGTAAGAATAACTAAAATGAACAACTCAGGAAAGAACAGATGTTGGCGAGGATGCAGAGAAAGGGGAACCCTCCTACACTGCTGGTGGGAATGCAAGCTGGTGCAGCCACTCTGGAAAACAGTATGGATGTTCCTCAAAAAGTTGAAAATAGAGCCATCCTATGACCCAGTAATTAGAGTACTAGGTATTTATCAAAAGGATACAAACATAGTGATTTAAAGGGGCACATGAACCCCGATGTTTAAAGCAGCCATTTCCACAATAGCCAAAATATGAAAGCTCAGATGTCCATCAACAGATGAACAGATAAAGAAGATGTGGTGCGTGAGCACACACACACACACACACACCCTGGAATATTACTCAGCCATCAAAAAAAAAATGAAATCTTGCAATTTGCAATGATGTGGATGGAGTTAGAGGGTATTATGCTAAGCAAAATAAATCAGTCAGAGAAAGACAAATACCATATGATTTCAGCCATATGTGCAATTTAAGAAACAAAACAGATGAACATAGGGGAAAGGAAGGAAAAATAAATAAGATGAAAATTGAGAGGGAGGCAAACCATAGAGACTGTGAACTCTAGGAAGCAAACTCAGGGTTAGCTGGAGGGGAGAAGTGTTGGAGGGGAAGGGATAGTTGGGTGATGGGCATTAAGAAAAGCACGTGATGTAATGACCACTGGGTGTTATATGTAACTGATGAATCACTAAATTCTACCTCTGAAACTAATAAAAAGATAAATATAAAAAATGCTAGTTAGTTAACATATAATATAATATTGGTTTCAGGAGGAGAATTCAGTGATTCATCACTTACATGTAACACCCAGGGCTCATCACAAGTGCCCGTCACCCAATTATCCCCTTCCCCCAACCCACCTCCATTCCAGCAACCCTTAGTTGTTCTCTATCTATAAGAGTTTCTTATGGTTTGCCTCCCTCTTTTTTCCCCTTTGCCTATGCTCATCTGTTTTGTTTCTTAAATTCCACATATGAGTGAAATCATGGTATTTGTCTTTCTCAAACTTATTTCACTTAGCCTAATACACTCTAGTTCCATCTGTGTCATTGCAAATGGCAGGATTTCATTCTTTTTGATGGCTGAGTAATATTTCTCTCTCTCTCTCTGTGTGTGTGTGTGTGTGTGTGTGTGTGTACACACTCCACATCTTCTTTATTCATTCAGTTAATGGACTTTTGGGTTATTTTCTCTTAAAAACATGCATACACACATTTCACTAACTATAGTAATTTAAAAACAAACCTCTAATAGTTTTTCAGATTCCCTCAATTTTTCTTCTTTTTGCCGCTGCTCTTGCATAACAGTCATATTGGTTCCAACCAAGTCATTGACCCTCATGGTGAGGCGCTCTATTTCCAACTCATTGGCACAGATAGTATCATTGGCCCGCTCCAGCTTACTGCTCAGGTGTTGAATTTCCGACTGGCTGGACAGCTCCACAGACTCTAATTTCTGTTTCCGATTGACAAGCTGAGCCTAGAAACACAGATTATCAATAGACAGAAGTGAAATAATAAAAGAAGAATTGATGAATAAGGAAGACTAAAATAAAGTGAGTTTTACTGCCAAAAAACGTAAAGCATTAGCTTATTTATAATAACCTACTCATGACCCAAAAAACCCATTCATGATAAAAACTGGGACTAGAAGGGAACTTTCTTAACTTGCTAAAGATGATCTAAGAAAAAAAAAAAACTGTACAGCTAACATCATACTTAATAATGAGAAACTCAAAGCTTTCCCACTAAGATCAGGTACAAGTCAAGGATACACTTCTCACTACTCCTTTTTAATATCAACTGGATGACCTTGCTAACGCAATAAGGCAAGAAAAGGAAATAAAAGGTATACAGATTGGAAAGGAAGACACAAAAGCTGCCTTTGCTCAAGGATAACATGATAGTCCATGTAGAAAATCTGAATCAACAACAACAAATAACTCTCCTAGAAGAATCCTCAAAAATTAAAAATAGAACCCTACCATCTAGCAATCCCACTATTGGGTATTTACCCAACAAATAAAAAACACTAATTCAAAGAGACATATGCACCCCTATGTTTATAGCAGCATTATTTACAATAGCCATGCTATGGAAGCAGTCCAAGTGTCCATCAACTGATGAATGGATAAAGAAGAGGTAGTATATATACACAATGGAATATTACCTATGAAAAGGAATGAAATCATGTCATTTACAATGACAAGGATGGAGCTAAAGAGTGTAATGCTAAGAGAAGTAAGTCAGAGAAAGATTAATACCATATGATTTCACTCATGAGTAGAATTTAAGAAACACAATAAAGAAGCAAAGGGAAAAAGAGAAAGAAACAGACTCTTAATGACAGAGAACAAACTGATAGTTACCAGAGGGAGAGGTGGGTAGGGAGATGGGTTAAATAGGTGATGGGGATTAAGGAGTATACATATTGTGATGAGCACTGGCTGATATATGGAATTGCTGAATCACTATGTTGTACACCTGAAACTAGTATTACACTGTATATTAACTAACTGGAATTAAAATAAAAACTTAAAAAGAAAAAAAAAACCCTCCTGGAATTAATAAGAAATTATAGCAAAGTTGCAGGATATAAGGTTAATATACAAAACTCAATCACTTTTCTATATACCAATAATGAACATGTGGAATTTAAATTAAAAACATGGTATCATCTATATTAACATCTAAGTATGAATATAACTAAATAAGTACAAGATCTATTTAAAGGAAACTATAAAACTGATGAATTAGATCAAAGAACTAAGAAAATGAGGAGAAATTCCATGTTCATGGATAGGAGAACTCAACACTGTCAAGATGTCAGTTCCTCCCCCTGTGATCTATGGATTCAACACAATCCCCATCAAAATCCCAGCAAATTATTTTATGGATATTGGCCAACTGATTGTAAAGTTTACACGGAAAGGCAAAAGACTCAGATTAGCCAACACAATATTGAAGAAGAAGAAAGAGTTGGAGGAGGAGTGCCTGGGTGACTTAGTGGGTTAAGCCTCTGCCTTCGGCTCCGGTCATGATCCCAGAGTCCTGGAATTGAGCCCCACATCAGGCTCTCTGTTCAGCAGGGAGCTTGCTTCCCCCACCCCTCTCTGCCTGCCTCTCTGCCTACTTGGGATCGATCTCTCTCTCTCTGTCAAATAAATAAATAAAATCTTAAAAAAAAAAAAAAAAGAAGTTGGAAGACTCATGCTACCTGACTTCATGATTTACTATAAAGCAATGACTATTAAGACATCAAAATACCAGTAAAAGAAAAGAGAAACGGTTTAATAGAACAGAATAGTGAGCCCAGCAATGGACCCCTATAAACAGAGTGAACTAATCTTTGACAAAGGAGCAAAGGCAATACAATAGAACAAAGACAGTCTCTTCAACAAATGGTCCTGTAACAACTGGACAACCTTAAGCAAAAAAATAAATCTAGACAGAGACCTTCTAACCTTCATAAAAATTAACTCAAAATGGATCATAGACCTAAATGTAAAATGCAAAACTATAAACTTCTAGGAGATAGCATAGAAGAAAACCTAGATAACTTTGGGTATAGGAATGCTTTTTTAGATACGACACAAAAGACATAAGCCCTGAAATAAATAACTGAACTTGATTAAAATTAAAAACTTCTACTCCCTGAAAGACAGTATCGAGAACAGCAAGACAAGCCAGGGGCTGGGAGAAAATATTTGCAAAAGACATACCTGATAAAGGACCATTATACAAAATATATCAAGATTAAAACCCAAGAATAAGGAAACAAACGACTCCATTAAAAAATGGGCCAAAGACCTGAAAAGACATCTCACCAAAAAAGATATACAGATGGCAAATAGACATATGAAAAGATGATCTACATCATATGTCACCAGGGAAATGCAAATTAATACAATAATTACACATCTATCGGAATGACCAAAATCTGGAACAGTGATGATACCAAATGCTGGTGAGGATGTAGAGCAGCAAGAACTCTCATACATGGCTGGTATGAATACAAAATGTTGTAGGCATTTTGGAAGACAATGTGGTGTTCTCTTACAAAATTTAATATATTCTTACCATATGATCCAGCAATTGTGTTCTTTGCCATTTACCCTAAGGAGTTGAACATGTATGTTCACAGCAGTTTTATTCATAATTGCCCAAACTTGGAAGCAACCAAGATGTCCTTCGGTAAGTGAGTGGATAAATAAATTGTGGTACATCCAAACAATGGAATATCATTCAGTGCTAAAAACATGAGCTATCAAGACATGAAAAGACACGGAGGAACTTTAAATGCACATTAATAAGGGAAAGAAGCCCATCTGTAAAGACTATATAGTGTATGATTCCAACTATATGACATTCTAGAAGAGGCAAAACTAGAGAGACAATAAAAATATCAGTGATTATGGGGATGCAGGGCAGGAGAAAGATGAACAGGGAAAGCACAGAGGAATTTTATGGCCGTGAAAATACTCGGTATGCTATTACAATGATGGGTATTGTCATTACACATTTGTACAAACTCATACAGAGCAAAAAATACCAAGAGGAAGCCCTAAAGTAAACTATCATGTGTCAGTGTAGGGTCATCCCTAGTAACAAAGGTAGCATTCTGGTGAGTCATGTTGAGAATGGAGGAGGCCATGCATGTATGGGAGTACACAGGAAATCTCTGTACCTCCCTCTCCATGTTGTCACAAACAGAAAACTGCTCTCAAATAATGAAATCTTAAGAAATCATATAATAACTACCTTGAGAAGCGGTAAGAAAGAACTGAGAAGGGAAAGGGATTCCTCAGGAGAAGAGATGCTGCCCACCTACTATAGGAACAGCTGCATTATTCTCCCACTAGTGCAGAAGTCTAACTGCATCTGAGTCATCACATAAGAAAACTGGATTCCTCTCCTCTTTATATCACAGGAAATACAGGAACTATAATGTATTATTTTATTTCTTATGGAAGCTCATAAATTGGGTTTTTTTTTCTTAAACACTAAACTTCTTAACTTTCCAGGTCAAATTTTCCTTTCCCAGAACATGTTACATGTAGTTAATTATTCTGTATTTTCAGATACATTACAAACATGCATATTCAGACGATTCAAAATGACTACAAAATGTTTAAATCTGGGGTGGAGGGAACTGAGGAATTTTGTTCCTTGAGAAAAAAGGTGCATGGAGGAGAGGAAAGATTGGTTCTATCATCAATATTTAGACAATTCCTGAGCTAAAATACTTAACTAAATACGGTGTATCTCAAATTAGTTTCTTTAAAAAAAATTAAAATTAAAAAAATTAGTTTCTTTCAATGATTTATCTACTGAGGTACATTGATTAAAACTGGTTAGTGACTATCTCACAGACCTATAGTATAAAAGTTCCAGCAGACTTCGATAATTCCTAGGTTGTGTATCCCAGCTATCCTAGTTTTTAGTTTCCAACTTTCTAGCGTTCACAAGTTTTAATCCTGCATCCAGATAGGTACTTCATCTAAATACTGAAGACAGACATGAACTGTCTGTGTAAGTAAAACTGTCTTATCGTAAATATTTTTAAAAGGTAAAGGTATCCAGTTTTATTTTTAGCAATTTAAATGGAAATGTCTCTAGGAAATCAATCTGCCATGGATTAAAGATTTTACTGTATACTGTACAGGACCCAAATCTTATACTATGATCACATAAAGTAGATGCTCAATAGTGCCCATAAGGCAGAGGAATACTGGAAGGAGAAAGGTGAAGAAACAGACAAATAGTGTTTGTAGAAATTACAGATCAAGATTCCGGTGTAAAGAACCAAAAACTTCTTACCAGATTCCTATAACAGTCTGAAAAAAAGAAATCAAATAGGTTTAGGTCCACAAGAATAACTGCCGAGCATGCAACTGTGTCCAAACTTTTAAAATGCAATATATACATTTTCTGCCTCAAGGGAAACTCTTATAAAGAACCCTGTACAGAAAAAATAACTGAAGAGACTGGGTGAGGGTGCGGAGGAGAGACTGGAGTCCAACTTGCTGAACCTTCCCGACCCCATCTTAAACTGCACAGCCGCCCTGGGCCTTGGCAGAACAAAGCTAGAAAGCCTCTGCCCAAATGGACACTTGAGATGAAAGACAATACGTAATTACAAAACACTAGCATTATGTGTTTAACACCGCAGTAGCAGGCGCCTGGGTGGCTCAGTCGGTTAGGCATCTGCCTTCAGCTCAAGTCATGGTCCTAGGATTCTGGGTTTGAGCCCCACTGGGAAATCTGCTTTCCTCTCTTCCTCTGCACCTAACTCTGCTCTTGCTATCTCTCTCTTTCTCTCTCAAATAAACAAAATCTTTACCTCTTTCTTTTTTACTTTTTAAATGTGACTTCTAGAAAGTTTTAAGTTACATATTATTCTCATTTTATTTCCATTGAACAGAACCACACTAGAATATCTCCAAAATACCTCTTCTAAGACTAACAGAAACAACCATATAAACTACTTACAAAGTAACAATTATTTCTCTTAAATATCTGGCATTAGAGGAATCTTAAGGCTAATATATTCTTGAGCTTTTTTGGCAATAACCACTGCCAATAATATTTTGAACGCAAAACCAGAACAACTTCTTATTTTTTCTTGGGTTTCAAAAAATGTATTTTTTAAAAGTTAACACATGCATAAGAGGAAACTGAAAAACACAAGAAGCAAAGAACAAAGTCATCCATAATCACAAGCAGTTTACAATTTGACTTCTGGGTCCCATGTGTGTATCTTTGCAAGTAAGTATTTTAATGTAATTAAGATCATACAGCTATGTATCATGCTTTTTTACACACTGTGAATATTTATCATTTAAAAATCCTCAAACTATGAGAATTTGGATAACCAAGAATATACTACACCAACTCCATCTGAAAGAAAAAAAATGTAATCCTCCCTTTCTTGGACAAAAAAATTTCATAAAAGACAAAAATGGCAACAGGCCTCTAGATAAAGATATTGCCAAAGTTACAATTATAATACTGCATTCCTTTAATGTTCAATTAAAACTGAGACATAAAGTAACAGAGTACACAACGTATAATGCTTCTAAAAGAATTCATTATCCAATTTATACTATTCAAATATTAGCAGGGAGGTATGCTTCCATTGAAACGCTTCAAGTATTCCTATAGTACAGCCAAAGAGATGCACACACAGTTAACAGTTATCATTAAAATGTAAATATGAACCCATCCCCATACATCTCTCCCTCTATACTTTCTTCCGCCCCTCTGCAGAACTTGCTCTTATTAATCTAACATGTTGCATTCTAACTACTCTGTTGGAATGGGTGGAATTATCTCAACAATACAACTCACAAAAGAGGTATTAAAAGTAAAGAAATAATTAAAGAGGCAATTTATGTCAAGGAGATGGGAATAAAATCCAAGGTGGGCAATGGAAGTATGAGAGTAGGGGAAGGGGGGGGTGGCTGCAACTGAGGTCAAATCCTTCTCTGGCTTTATTGTAATCCTGATGCTTCAATGGAATGGCTTTCCCAGATAGTGAGATTCCTGAGAACAATGTGATATGAAAAAACAAGGGCTTTTTATTTTCCAAAGGATCCCAGAATGAAGCTATGACTGTGGCAGGATCCATCTTTATCAATCTCCCCATCAGTGTCGACTCCAAACATGTCAGTGCAGGCTACAGCCTTGCAGCATTTCCAACAGGGAGCAGCTTGAAGAGCCCATTAAGAGACTGGCTCCCAGTAACACCCTCTTATCACTGTTGTGTCTATGTCACTATAAACTTTCAACAGTAGGTCTGACCCAATTCAATTAACTCTGATATTTCTACCAAGACAACAGATTAACATTTGAGTTAGGATCATCTTTTCTTCATAGGTTGTAACATGAAAAGGATGCTTTAAAAATTATATATATATATATATATATAGATATACAGTCATCTAAATATTTCAAAAGGAAAACATGTATATTTAATGGAACCTCTATTTTTCTCACATAACATTTATCAGCTAAATATTTTATACTCTCTGCTGGCTTAATACTTTAATTTTTTAAATGTTTTAATGTTCTCAAAGATTTCCCTTAATATCTCCTTTCAACATTTCTATATGGACAAGAGGGAAAGTAGCACGTGATTTCTTGCCTTCTAAACAGAAATAACCTTATGTTTTAGTGACTAAATGGATCCTTTTCTATGCATATATAACCATCATTCTATCATTGCAACTAATAATGTCACGTTGTCTAAGAACTGTTCTTTTTAATATAATACATTTTAATATTTGATAGAACATCACCCTCGCTCTTTTAGAAAATGCTGCTTAGTACCATTCATTTATTCTTCCATAAAAATTTTAGAATCACTCTGTCAAGTTCTCAAAATCTAACAGTCAATAAAATATGTGGATAACCATTTAGAAAAAAAAATTTAGCTTATCAAATACCATATAATAATAATGATCAGATCAAATATATAAAAAAGAAATTATAAAGCAGGAGAAATCTTGGCTTAGATAAAGCTTTACACTATGACATCAAGATAGAAACCCTACAGAAAAAATTAGAAGAGAATTAAGCAATTCTAAATAATTGTTTATAAAACAACCATATTTCCATTGAAACTATCAGGCAAAAATTAAGGTAAACTAGGAAACACCCAGAACTGCAACAAAACAACAAAGTGTTAATAATATAGTCAATGTAGGAAGAGCAATTTCAAAATAGTAAAATATAAATCTCCTAAAAGAAAAATGAGCAAAGGACACAAACAATTTACAAGAAATGGAGATGTCTGCAAGTAGATGAAAAAATGCACAACCTTATTCATAATTAAAAAAATGCACATTAAAAGAAATAATCATGTATCATATTCTTCACCTGTCAGACCGGCAAGGAAAAGCTTAAAAGTAGGTGAAATTTAAAAAAATATTAGTGCCCAATATTGGTAAAGTGAGAGAAAATGGACAATCCCAAATACTGCTGGTGAAGTCTGGATCAATGTAATTTTGGAATGTACTTTGCCAATATATATTAAAATCTTTAAGAATGTACAAGTACACTGATACAGCAATTTCACTTCTAGGGCCATTTCCTAAGAGTATAAATGGACATATACTCCCAGATGTTTAGACAAAGACATTCACCCAAGCACTATTTACAAGAGTAAAAAAGTAAAAAACTAAATATTCTACCACAATAAGGGATTCAATATGTTAATTATGGTATATTTAATGGTAGACTGGACTTCTATGCAATCATTATGACTACACATTTGTTGATCTGTCATATTTAAAAAGGAAAAATTTAAGCATGATAATTGAATAAAATGCTGTATTATAAAGTGTTTAGTGTAGCTAAATAATAATTTAAAAAAACCTAATCCTAAGTGGGATAAAACGAGAAACTGACAGTAATATATTAAAGAGTAGGGGACTTTAACACGCTATTTACATCAATGATAGATCATCCAGACAGAAAATCAATAAGGAAACACTGGCCTTAAATGACACATTAGACCAGATGGATTTAACAGATAGAAACAAAACATGTCATCCAAAAACTGCAAAACACACACTCTTCTCAAGTATAAATGGAATTCTCCAGGACAGATCACATGTTAGACCACAAAACCAACCACAATAAATTCAGTAACACTGAAATCATATCAAGCATTTTTTCTGACCACAACAATATGAAAGAGAAATTGATTATAAGTATCAAACTGGAAAAAACGCAAACATATGGAGACTACTCAACATGCTATAAACAACTAAGTGGTCAACAAAAATTCGAAAAGAAAAAATACCTTTAGATAAATGAAAATGGAAACACTATGCAGCAAAAGTAGTTCTAAGAGGGAAGTTCATAAAGATAGAGGCCTACATCAAGAAACAAGAAAAATCTCAAATGAACAGTCTAACTTTACACATAAAGGAAACAGGAAAATAAAAACAAAGCCTGAAGTTAGTAGAAGGAAGAAATAATAAAGGTTAGAGGAAATAAATGAAATAGAGGCTTAAAGAATAAAAAAGATCAATGAAACTAAAAACTGGTCCTTGGAAAAGATAAGCAAAACTGATAAATCTCTAGCCAGATAGATAAGATCAAAAGAGAGAAGAAACAAATAAATTAAAAAAGAGAAGTTAAAACTGACACCACAGAAATACAAAGGACCATAAAAGGCTACCACAAACAATTACATGCCAACAAACTGGAAAACCTTCAGAATAGAAAAATTCTTAGAAACACACAACCTTCCAAGATTAAATCACACAGAAATAGAAAATATGAATCAACCAATTACAAGTAATGAACTGAAACAGTAATTTTCAAACTCCCAAAATACAAAAGTCCAGAACCAGACAGCTTTACAGGTGAATTCTACAAAACATTTAAAGAAGAGTTAGTACCAGAGCACCTGGGTAATTGTCAGTTAAGCTTCTGCCTTCAGCTCAGGTCATGATCCCAGGGTCCTGGGATTGAGCCCCAAGTCAGGCTCCCTGTTCAGCAGAGAGCCTGCTTCTCCCTTTCCCTCTGCCTGCTGCTCTGCCTACCTGTGCTCTCCATCTTTCTGTCAAATAAATAAATAAAATCTTTTTTTTTTAAAAAGTTAGTACCTATCCTTCTCAAATTATTTTAAAATACTAAGAGTAAGGAAAGCTTCCAAACTAATGAGGCCAGCATTATCCAAGTATCAAAACCAAAGACACCACAAAAAGAGAAAATTATAAGCTAATATCCCCGAACACAGGTGTAAAAAATCCTCAACAGAATATGAGCAAACTGAATTCAACAATACATTAAAAGGGTCATTATCAAGTAGGATTTATTCCAGTAGTATAAGGATGGTTCAACATCTGCAAATCAATGTGATACACCACAAAATGAAAGATAAAAATCATATGATCACCTCCACACTAGCAGAAAAAGCATCTGACAATTCATCATCCATTATGATTAAAAACTCTTAACAAAGTGGATATAGAGGCCATAAATGACAAATCCACAGCTAACTTCATACTCAAAAAGCTGAAAGCTTTTCCTCAAGATCAGAAATAAAAGGATGCCCATGCTCACCACTTTTATACAACATAGTACTGGAAGTCCTGGCCACAGCAATTAGGCTAGGAAAAGAAATAAAATGGCATCAATATTAGCAAAGAAAAAATAAAACTATCAAAATTTGCAGATGGCATAACACTATATATAGAAAGCCTTGAAGACTACAGAAAAAGCTGTTAGAATAAATGAATTCTGTAAAGCTGTATAATACAAAATTAACATACTAACATATTAGTGTATTTTTCTACACTAATAATGAGCTATCAGAAAATTGCAATTACAAAATAATTGCCATTATATTTCAATCAAAAAGAATAAAACACCTAGGAATAAATTTAATCAAGGAGGTGAAATATCTGTACACTGAAAACCGTAAGACACTGACAACAGAAACTGAAGACAACACAAATAAATAGAAAGATATTCCATGCTCATGAACTGGAAGAATAGTTAAAATGCCTATGCTACCCAAAGCAATCTACAAATTCAGTGCAATCCCCATCAAAATATCAATGGTATTTTCCACAGAACTGTAACAAAGAATCCTAATGTTTGTGCGGAACTACAAAAGATCCTAAGTAGCCAAAGCAATACTAAGAAAGAACAAAGCTGGAGGTATCATGCCCCCTAATTTCAAACTATCCCACAAAGCTACAGTAATTAACACAGTATGGTACTGGTATGAAAACAGACATATATATTAATAGACTAGAATAGAGACCAGAAGTAAGTCCACACTTAGATCCTCAATTAGCCCATAACAAAGGAGGAAAGAACAAACAAAGGGGAGAGTCTCTTCAATAAATGATGGGAAAACTAGACAGCTACATGCAAAAGAATGATATGAGGTCACTATCTTATACTACATACAAAATTCAAAATGGATTAAAGAATTGAACATAAGAACTGTAACCCTGGGGCGCCTAGGTGGCTCAGTGGGTGGGGTCCTGGGATTGAGCCCCACGGACTCTCTGCTTGGTGGGGAGCCTGCTTCCCCCTGCCTCTCTGCCTGCTTGTGATCTCTGTCAAATGAATTTAAAAAAAAGGGGGGGGGGCGCCTGGGTGGCTCAGTGGGTTGAGCCGCTGCCTTCGGCTCAGGTCATGATCTCAGGGTCCTGACATCGAGTCCCGCATCGGGCTCTCTGCTCAGCAGGGAGCCTGTTTCCTCCTCTCTCTCTCTCCCTGCCTCTCTGCCTACTTGTGATCTCTCTCTGTCAAATATATAAATAAAATCTTTAAAAAAAAAAAAAGGAACTGAAACCCTAAGACTCCTAGAAGAAAACACAGGCAGTAAGCTCTCTGACAACAGTCACAGCAATATTTTTTTGGACCAGTATCCTGTGGCAAGGGCAACAAAAGCTAAAATAAACAAACGGAATTACATCAAACTAAAAAGGTTTTGCATGATAAAAGAAACTGTAAACAAAACAAAAAGGCAATCTACACAGAATGGGAAAAGATACTTTCAAGTCATACATCTGATAAGGGGTTAAAATTCAAGATATATAAAGAACTTACACAACTTAATATCAAAAAACCAAACCTTATGTAAAATTGGGAAGAAGACATAAAGAGACATTTTTCCAGAGACATCCTGATGACCAACAGACACATGAAAAGATGCTCAGCATCACTCATCATCAGGGAAATGAAAATCAGAACCACAGTGACATATCACCTCACACCTGTCAAAATGGCCAGTTATCAAAAAGACAAAATAGCCAGTATTGGTGAGGATGTGGAGAAAAGGCAGATCTTATACAGTGTTGGTGGGATTGTGAATTGGTGCAGCCACTATAGAAAACAGGCTGGCACCTCCTCAAAAAAAATCAAAATTAGAAATACCATATGATGCAGTAACCCCACTTCTGGGTATTTATCTGAAGAACACAAAAATACCAACTCAAAGAGATAACCACATCGCTATGTTCACTACCTCACTGCTTAAACTAGCCAAGTTATGGAAACAACCCAAGTGTCCATTAATAGACAAATGGCTAAAGAAGATATGGGGAATGGATGTTAGTGTGTATTTGTATTCTATTAGAATGGAATATCACTGGCATTAAGAAAGAATGAAATCTTGCCACTTGTGACAACACCGATGGACCAGAAGGCATTACACTCAGTGAAACAGGTCAGACAGAGAAAGACAAACACTGTATGATTTCATCTATCATGGAATCTAAAAACCAAACATACATATTACCTCCCTAACACACAACTGTGTTTTTTTGATAAATGTACATGACTGGAATGCGCACTGCACAGAAACATTAAAAAAAGTTGGACAAGATTTACACCAAAATGTTCATCATGAGAGATCTCTAAATTATGGAATTATGGGTGATTTTATTTAATTCTTGTCTCACTGACATTTTCTCATTTTTTCCAAAATGAACATGTATTTAATAACTTTAATAGCTGATGAAAAGAACTTGAGCAAACATAGGACTCAAAGATTGAGAAGTTATTGGGAACTCCACTTCCAGATGTTAAAAAATATGTAAGAAGAAAGTTTATATCAAATTTTTAAAAACTGGGGGAAGTGTGGATACTGATCTCCACTTATCCATCCTCCCAGATTTTCTCGCTTGACTGTTCAACGGTGACTCACATATCACTAAAATGTAACATGTCAACCTTGACTGGATTCCAATTTGAATATCAAACTGTACAAAGATATAATTTCAGACAACTGGGGAAGTCTGAACAGACTGAATATTAAATTATGTTAATAAAGTACTCTGTTAATGTAATACAGGTATATTATAATTTTTAAGGTCTTTATCTGTTGGGAAACATGACAATTTCTGTGATTTGCTTTGTAATATTCCATCCAAAGGTAAAAAGTGGGGAAGCATGAAATAAGACTGGCAAAATGAGCTGTTGTCAATCGGTACAGTCTTACTTACTTTTATAAGTAAAACAAGTCCTGGAGATCTGTTACACAACAACATGCACAGAGTTAACATTACTATACTAAATGGTTAAGATAGGGGTGCCTGGGTGGCTCAGTGGGTTAAGCCTCTGCCTTCAGCTCAGGTCATAATCTCAAGGTCCCAGGATCGAGCCCCACATAGGGCTCTCTGCTCAGCAGAGAACCTGTTTGCCCCTCTCTCTCTGACTCCCTCTCTGCCTACTTGTGATCTCTGTCAAATAAATAAATTAAATCATTAAAAAAAAATTTTTTTAATAAAATGGTTAAGATGGTAAATTTTTTTAAAAAGATTTTATTTATTTATTTGACAGACAGAGATCACAAGTAGGCAGAGAAGCAGGCAGAGAGAGGAGGAAACAGGCTCCCTGCTTCCCCCCAATGTGGGGCTCGATCCCAAGACTCTGGGATCATGACCTGAGCTGAAGGCAGAGGCTATAACCCACTGAGCCACCCAGGCACCCCAAGATGGTAAATTTTAATGTTTTCTACCACAATTAAAAAAAAAAAAAACTAGCAAAATGATAGTAACTATTAATGCTGGGTAACAACTATCCAGAAATTTAAAAGTTCTGGGTTTTTTTTTAATCATTTTTAAATGATGGTCATACAGCATTGCCACATACTGAATCACAGAAAGATTTAATTTTGTTCAGTTTGCTGAGGAGGGAAGAGAAATATATTACAGTAATATTTTTCCAGTTAAGCAGGGAAAGTAGTTGTAAACAAACTACCAGGAGAATGATTCAAATACCCTTAGCAGGGAAAACAAATGTTGGCTTTTTAAAGGCTTCTTATTCTGGCCTCCCTGAATTATGGTAAATAAAAATCTCACTTTTACTAACAATGAAGTTTAATTATGCAGAGGAATCACAATAGTAATTTGAAAAAAGGATTTGCAATCAATAATAAGCATACTCCACAGATGAGTAATTGAGAACTAAAAAGCAGGACTTGATTTTCTTTTTTTTCCAAACTGAAAGCTACAATTAGAATATAACAGTGCCTTATAGCTATTTATGTTTGCATAGTGCTTTAGCATTCAGGTCAAAAAAAACTGTGGTCTAGACAGCCAGGATTTTATTGGCCCACTCTGACTGCTTAGCTTGCAGCAGCCTAGTGAATAATTTTCTTCCTTGAGGTTGCTGTGGGCCCCTCCTCCCATCCTGAGTGGAGTCACAGAGCCATTCACGGGAATTAATTGGCCAGCTGATATTTCAGGGGAATGATTACAAGCCAAAACATTACTGAGAGTTAAAGCAGCAAATAATGCAGATTGTTTTTAAAAAAAAATTTTTTTTAAGCTTCTCTTCAGTTCTTTTAACTTATCCAGTAATTCCCTCATTCTATAAAACTGAGATAACCTTAACAGATTATCATATTAAACAGACAACACAGAACCACATATTCTAGGTAACTGCAATCTAAAAGAGGCATTAAGACTGTGTCTAGCACACAACAGATGGTCACAAATACTTATTCCCCTCTATATTCACTTCCTTTTGTATTCTTGGTTTTTAATTGAAAAAAAACAGTGTATGTTCTAAGAAGAAATATCCCTAAATTAGATAGCTATTCTTTGGTTCTGCTTAAGTCACTAGTTCTTTATTTAAAAAAAGATTCTTACTAGAGTTCTAGAACATGTTTCCGTTGTCACAAAGATACTGCTTTTGGTTAGGACGCAGATCAATGCGGTGTCAGTCTCCTGGTACCTGTAGGCCCAAGCAACCGGGCTGAAGCTCCTCAACTGAGGCATTTCGGCCAAGGCCCCCCAGTTAGCAGAGATGGAGCACAACGTGGAAATGGAGCTAAGGCAAAAGCCAGAAACACCCAGACTAGTAAGCCAGAGACCCAAAGAAGTAGAAAGAGAGAGAAAGAACCGAGGTAGAAAGAGAGAGATGGGGAGGGACAGAAAGGGAGAAAAAGGGAAGACCAAGATCAGGAGAAAATGACATGAGTGCGAGCGTGGAGTGAGCAGGAAAATGCAAGACGGAGAGGGCAAGAGGGAGCATGAGGGAGGAGCGAGAAAACAAAAGAGTGTGTGGCATGAAGACATGCGTGGACACAAGTGTGGACACGAGTGAGCAAACACGGACCACATTAAGCTAGTGCCAATGCCATCAAGACTTCTCGGCCTCTCATTATTTTAAAATGGCTTAAACCTACCTGAATTATCTCTGATTGTTCAGCCAAAGCCTTCCTCTGTGCCTCCAGAGAAGACACCTGTTGCTGATAAATTAAGCGTTGCTTCTCCCAGTCCAGTGATTTCTGACGAAATTCCTGAAGAGGCGATTAAGGTACTTAACTTGTAAGTGCTTCCCCTTGCTGTCCTTGCTTCCCTGATTCACTTTTACTTTAATTTTCCCCTTCCTCCCTGGGCACACATGTACCTTTCTCCCCAGCAGGAGCCCCATTACTCACTTAACTGATAGAACTGTGGAGCAATACTGAATTCTGACATTCTGTGCCTCTAGATTATCTGTCTTTCTAAATTTAACACCCTAATGGTGAAGAGTATGAAACACAGATGCTAAATCCTAGGTTGTGATGATTTTCATAGATTTGCTGCCACCTAAAGGTTGTTATCATTTTTAGTGATTTTACAGAAAACTCATCTTAGGAGAACTAAAATCTCAAAATATGATTATGGGGAGATCCCACTACCCAAATTCTTGATATCCAAACCCAGAAACTGAACAGATCAAATAAATTTTCACACGGGTAGCCCAATTCTTGCTTCTAGTATCTGAAATTCAGGAACAAAATAGACTCAGATAATGTAATACCCTTTGATTCCAAATTTTTACTAACTCAACAGAAGAACTGCAAAAACTTCAATAACAAGGGGGATATCTGTACTGAATTTTAAGAGATATACAGATATTTGTAACCCAAAGCCAAACAGTCAAAATTAATCATGGATCACTTCTTGTTGATAAGAAAATGAGCCCAATATTTATGAAAATGGGACAAATCAAAGGGATTTCTATATCACTGTCCTCCAGGATTCTCAACTCCAGCACTCGGAAGTGAGTTTGGGATAATCACTGTTAACCAGCTTTCTGAGAGTCACTCACTCATCCATTCTCCTGTATATGCCAGGAACTATTCTAAGTGGTAGGGCTACAATAGTTAACAAAACAAACAAAAAGTCAAGCCCAACTCAACTGACAATAGACAACAAATTCAGTGTATAAGACATTAGATGATCATACCTGTTTTGCAGAAAATGGAGCAGAGAGTGCTCAGAGTTGGAGGTTGCAATTTTAAAAAGGGATGGCATTTAAGTAAACTTCCAGGGAGATGGGGATGAGATTACACTATTCTGGGAAGGGAAAGGCAAGTACAAAGTGAAGTGGAAGCATCCTGGTATGTTTAAGGGTAAGCAAGGAGGCTGGTGTGGTTCAAATGGAGTAAGGGAAAAGCAGGTAAAGAAAGGTCAGTTAACAAGGAGCGAGACTATATAGGTCATTAGGATAAATTTGGCTTTTAAGAGATAGTACTGGAAGGTTTTTGTAAAGGAGAGGACATGCTTTGACTTACAACAGAATCATGGTGGCTGCTGTGTGGAGAAAAGAGAAGTCAAGGGTCACTCTAAGGCTTTCGGCTTGAGAAATTGAGGAATGGAGTTGCCCTTAAACAGGAATGGTGTTGGGGGATGGGGAAGAGGAAACCAGGATTTTTATTTTGGATGTGTCAAGTCTGACATGGCTTTAGACATCAAGATGGAGCTGTGGAACAGCTGAACCAGGCAGTTGGAAATTACTCTGTAGCAAAAAGGACAAGTTAAGACTGGATACATAAATGTGCGGATTATCAACATACATACAGTGCTAAAAATATGAGAGTGAATGATATCACTACAGGAGTGAGCACAGATACAGAAAAGAAAAAGTCCAATGATATAACCCCTAGGGCATTCCAATGTTAAAAGGGTGGGTAGCAAAAGAGATTGAGAAGTAGCTAACGAGGTAGGAGAAAGCCCAGGAAAGCGTGATTGTTCTCTAAGTCAAATCAAGAAAGTGTTTTAGGTGGAACTCATTGGTGACCTCCGTATAAATAGCTTCCAGAGAGTGACAGGGCAAAACCCTTACTGAGTGGATGCAAAAAAATGGGCAAAAACGAACTGGAGACAGGTATACGTGCATAAAGTAGTTTAGTTATAAAACGAAAGGGAAAAATGGGGCAGCATCCAGAGGAAGAGAGAGGTAAAGAGAGGATATTTAACAGGGGAGAAAGCTGGATGGTGGCGGAAAACATTCAGTAGAAAGGAAGGGAGGAGGCACAAAAGAAAAGAATGTCTGGAGCCATGTCTCAGGTAGGGGCCGAGGAAGAGTGTGGACAGTTCCACTAGCAGGAAGGCAGAGCATATGGACACAGATGCAAACAGGGGGGCAGATGTTGGAAGTTTGTGAAAATTCTCTTCTTATTGCTTCCATTTTCTCAAGTAAATGGAAAGCAAGATCATCACCCAATGGTGAGAATGTGGGAACAAGTACTAAAAGTTTGAGAAAAGAGAAAGTATAAAATAGTCATTATGGAAAGCAGCAGAGTGAGGGGAAATGGAATATGATTCTGGGAAGCATTAGGAACTCCTTTAAGGTAGATGAACATGAATTTAAAATGAGGCCAGTCAGCATGATTATGTTTTTCTCCAGCCATGTTCTGTCAAACATAGCAAGTAGAGAGCAGGCACAAAGCTGGACTTAAGTAGATTAATGGTTTTGCCAAGCAAATATCATGAAGGAAGAAATGGACACAAGAGCTGAAGGGGAATGTAAGGAATGCAGCCACGGAATTTAAGCTGTGTGAGGACTGACACGTGAGGACATGGGGTAGCTACCGAGCAGTGAAAGGCAGCAGACTTCAATCACTTGGGGGTCAAGTGATTATTGACAGCCAAGAGGTTATTGAGAATAGAGGGCATGAACTACAATGAGAAGGACGGCATTTAAAGAATGAGATGATTAAAAATGTGATTCCAGGAAGTTTGTACGTTTGATAATGACTGACACCCATGGAATGGCAGTGGGAATGGATGGATGAGACAAGAAGGAGATCAAGATGTGGATGGAGGAAAGAACACCAAGAAATTCAAAGAGCCAAGTATTATAAGCATCATCCCTATACATACTGAAATCCTCAAGAATTATGACAAGTGTAACACTGAAGAGAGTGACAATGCCCTGGGCACTGAAACCTCTGGGCCAGGAAGTAACTCAGGGATCAGAAGATGCCTACTTTGGTTGTATGTATACTGGTTGGGGGTACTGGCCTGTGACATGAAAATCAAAGATGTGGTTTTGAGGTAGAAATAAAGGAGAATGGTAATGAGCGGCAAGAGGAAGATAAGGGGGTTGGGAGAAAAAAAACCCCGGTGTCACTGAAGATGGCTGGAGAGGAAGCAGTGTCTGCACAGCCCTCTGAGTCTAAGCTCTTCAAATGTATAAAAATATTAAGATGTAGGGGAACCTGGGTGGCTCAGTGGGTTAAGCCTCTGCCTTCAGCTCAGGTCATGATCCCAAAATCCAGGGATCGAGCCCCACATCAGGCTCTCTGCTCAGCAGGGAGCCTGCTTCCCCCTCTCTCTCTGCCTGCCTCTCTGCCTACTCGTGATCTCTGTCAAATAAATAAATAAAATCTTTTAAAAAAGATTAAAAAAAATTAAGATGTAAAAGAATATTAAACAAAGAAATTACAATTCTAAGTAGCATTTTTGTGGGTGAAAGGTCACTCTGACAAATTGTAAGCAATCACAGAGAGATGCTGAGCAATGGTTCTCAAATTACAATCAGCCAGGGGAGGTGGATAAAATGCAGATTCCTAGGTCTCACGTAATAACACTGGAGCAGAATCTCTGACAGCCTAAAGAGGACCTCGGGGATTCTTAAGGACACTGGAGAACCAATGGCACGGATAGAGGAGGGGAGTGACAGATGAAAGGGTAAAGTGTGACAGTCCTGCGCTGTTGCTTCATCTACCTCTGGCAGTGTTAACTCACCACCTCCCTTACGTTGTTAATAAAAAAGTCAGCAAAGAGGGGGTAAAGGGCGTACTACATCTAAATGGGAACGGAGGATAAACAATCTGATAGGCACAGTACTCTGTACAAAAAGCCATGTACTTTCAACATTTACTCAGCCCCAACTCTGTTGGGCGATAAATAAGACAAGGACACTGCCCACGGAAGACCGCTAGGAAATGGTGGTCAGTACTTCTCAATATTGGTATTCTGGGTACGATAACTCTTCCTGTATGCAATGGTCCTCAGCATTCCCTGGTTTAGTGCCCCTAGTTCCTGTCCCCTCAACACCAGTTTCACTCTCAGTCATCTGAACAACCAAAGCAATGTCTCCATACATTTCCAAATGCTCTCAAAGGGTGGTACTGCCCTAGTGAGAACTACTGATAGCAAGTAACCCCATCAGCCCCAGGTGACCAGATGATGACAGGATGTACCTCTGAAATAGCTCCACGGCAGTCCTGGAGATGGTAGAAAATCGGTTTCAGAACTAGGACTATTAGAAACAGCACCTTCCTAGAGGAAGGCTGACAACCACTACGAAGAAATTATTACTATGAACATACCTCTATTTTTCCAGTTAACCTCTCAATTTCGGAACGATCTTCCCTGTGATTTTTGGCATTTCCTCTGAAGTCCCTTATATGCTTTTTCTGTAGTTTTTCATAGCTTCTCTTCAGTCTGCCTAACTGTAGACACAGTTATTTCTAGACTTAAAATTTAAGAATTTGTAAACAGTGGTGGTGGAACAAATTGGTATCATGAAAGCAAGAGCAGTGCTAAACATTACTATTGAAAATAGACTGAGCGTGTTAGATTTGCAAATTAAATACAAAACAATTCAAATCTGCATATAAAAAATAAACACTAGAAGAGAAAGATACTGCATCAAAGAAAAAAACTGAGGGAAAAATACTCTTTAAACAAAACTTTGGCTTTTATTACAATTTGCACTTAAGGATCCCATAAACCACACCCAGGATAAAGGCAGCAAATAAAAATTCCTCCCCTGTGGTTCTTGAGCCATTCTCCTGTGGAGCACTGATATTCAATAAGCAGGACAGGAGTATTGTGGAATTAAATAAAAATAAAAGCAGTGTTTTTTTCCCAATCTGAGGAATAATATTAAATTGCTAGAATTTTCTTACTTTCCTTATTTATCCCAAAATGCTTCTGAATATATTGGATTCTCCATTACTTAAAATCTAGTAACTGATTTAACTCAAAAATTAAAATATCGGGGCTCCTGGGTGGCTCAGTGGGTTAAAGCCTCTGCCTCCAGCGCAGGTCATGGTCCCAGGGTCCTGGGATCAAGCCCCGCATCAGGCTCTCTGCTCGGGAGGGAGCTTGTTTTCACTGCCCGCCCCCGCACCCCCCGCCTGCATCTCTGCCTACTTGTGATCTCTGTCAAGTAAATTTTAAAAATCTTAAAAAAAAACTAAAATATCATTATTTCAATATTGATATCAATAATGGTAACAGTATTTCATAGTATTATATAAAAACAGCTTTATTTCTTTCAGGTACTCAACTGAGAAACACATTTTAGAATCCCTGTTTAGACAGTACCAAACATATAATTTGACAAGACTCTTTTGCCTGGATTCACAGAACAGAGAAATAGATTTCTACCCCTGTGTCTCCCATGGATTATATACTTCCTACTTTATCAAGTAGAAACGGGCACATTGACAAAATTCTAGTGGTTAAAGAGAAAGAATTATACAATACATAATAGAATTAAAATCTCACTTCTTCATGTAGTTTCTTTAACTCCTGCTTATAGTCCATGGCCATCTCTTGTTTGACTTTTTCATGTTCTTCTAACTGTTGACGCAAGATTCCAACCTAGAAGCAAAAAGGTAGTAGCATTTTTTATTACTGGCATTGAAACAATACCCCTGAAACATAAAAAATGGAAATAACCTTTGTACTTATCCATAAAAACAAGTTCTCAGTGGTATATGGTAATACCCCACTCCTTAGGAAGTCAAACATCTAATTATGTAATAATCTTTCTAAAATCTCTAGATTTAAATGGAAACTTGCTATTTGATTTATTCTCCCTAACAATTTTTATTTTTAAAAAAACTCATTAAAAATTAGATACACAAAGTTATAACAACATTGGAAACTAAGAATACTGAACAAAGATCAGTGAGTCTTCAAGAAAAAAAATATATAAATTAAAGAACAGAATAATAATGTCAGGTGGAAAGATACCAGGAGCCTAGAAACTTTATCATTTACCTCACTTCAGAGAAATCAGTTCCACCAACCAGAGTAAGGACACTATCCTAAACCATTCTTCAATAGTTTAATACCAGCCACAGCTGGTTCATGACCAGCCCTCACCTCCATCAATACCCATCAGTCTCTCTCTAAGTCTCTCCATAACTGGTTAGAATTTCATCTATTAGTAAGTGAGGAGGGAGAGGGAAAATGGGGAATACTAGGTAATAATCACAATATAGAATGGCAATTTCAAAAACAAAACAAACAAGAAACAGATCTTAAAACTTCTCATCATTCCCCTATATGTGTAATCTAAAAAACAAAACAAGTGAACAAAACAAAACAGAAATAGATTCATAAATACAGAGAGCTGGTAGTTGCCAGAAGCGAGGAAGGCAGGGGGATGGGCAAAACAGATGAAGGGAATTAAGAGCTACTAACTTTCAATTATAAAATAAATAACTCTCAAGGATAAAAAGTACTACATAGAGAATATAGTCAATAATACTATAATAACTTTAATATTATATTTTATATAATATATTATATAATACTATAATAACTTATTTTTTGGTGACAGATGATAACTATAGTTTTGGTGAGCATTTCATCAAGTATATAAATATCAAATCACTATGTTGTACACCTGAAACTAATATAATATTGTATGTATTAATTTAAAATAAAATAAAATAAAAATATCAATCACCAAATGCCTTAGCACTCATATTCTAATAAGCAATATCAATAAAGGAGAAAATAGAGGCATCTAAATCTTTGGAGCAATAAAAGTTCTCACCACACCCACAAAAATTTTGTAAGTACATAGGGTGACAGAGGGTAACTAGACTTACTGTGGTGATCACTTCACAATATATACAAATGCTGAATCATTACATTGTACACCTGAAACTAATATGTTTTATCTCAGTTTAAAAAACCAGAAACAAAATTCTTACAAGAACAATTTTGCTGTATCTTTATAAACACCAAATGGTTGACTTTATTTTTACCCAGTTGGACAATTTTCATCTTTAATTAGGCCACTGTATGCAATTACATTTAAAGGACCTACAAGGTTTCCCCCATTATCTGAAAATAGAGTGTTCCTGTGAAACCTTCTGCAAGTCAAAATGGCTACAGCAAAGAACAGTGATCATTTCATGAAAGTAGAAATTCTCTTCAGGTTTCTGTCAGCTAGCGAAAACAGGTAATGATACAAGTCTTTCCTAAGAGCAAAGTGGTATCAGGCGCACTTTCAGAGCACAGGGAACCTCCCATCTGGATTTAAATCTCTCATCTTATTAGGTGCAATGTGTACCTACTGAGCTCTATGATCGTTTTCTGGCCTTTCTGGCCTCTTTGGAAATTTTAAATTATCATTTCATTTTTCTCCCTTTATTAGATTATAAAATATGTACTCTACTAATGTATCAATATATACTCTAAACAGTTCTCTTGAGATTAAAACATGGGTTTGCAACTTAATATATCTAACATTAGTCGTTTTTACCATTCCCAAACAACCCAAGGACTAAAGAAATACTTCTATTCTATTTATACCCCAACCAGACTTAAATGCCATTATAATTCTACATATATGTTAAACTGAAAATGCTACTATTGTTATATCCAGTCAATATTCACTCCGATTTACCCAAATATTTACTGTTGCCTTTCATTTCTTCCTTTATCTCTTGAGCTTCGATCTGAGATCACTTTCCTTCTGCCTGAAGAATATTTAGTATTTCCTTGGTGTGGGTCTGTCAATGACAGATTCTCAATTTTTATTAATCTGAAAATGTCATTGTTTTATCTTTACTCTGGGTATAGATTTTTGGTTTGGCAAGGGAGAAAAGTCATTTCTTTGTAAGGATCATTCTATTGTCTTCTGGCTTTCACTGTTTTAGTAGACAAGTCAGCTGTTCGGAGCTGTTTGTAGATAATCTTTTTTTCTTCTTAAATAATGTTTTTTTTTCCTTGATTGTTTTTCAGATTTCCTCTTTGTTTTTTAGTTTTCAACCTAGGTAAATATTTCTTTTTATTTATCTTGCTTGAGATTCTCAGACTTCTTAAATACATGACCTTCTTCACTTTTGGCAAAATCTTAGTTAATTTATCTTCAAATATTGCTTCTGTCCAGAAGAGAAATAAACAAAGATGACAGAGTCCATTTTTTTTTTCTCCTTCAGGGATTCCAAAAATACTCATATTATACCTTCTCACTGAATTTTCTTTCTCTTATCTTTCCTCTATATTTTCCATCATTTGTCCATGCTTTATACTATACATTTTCTTCTGACCTATCTTCAAGTTCATTAATTATCTTTTAATCTTTAAAGGCCTTAATTTCAGTTACTTTATTTTTCAATATTATAATTTCCATTCATTTCACTTTTTTTTTAAATTTTCCACTCTTTAAGTGCTCAATCTTATCTTTTATCTCCTAGACCACAGTGAACATAGCTATTGCAAAGTCAGAGCATGGTAATGCCAGTATCTAGATTTGCCATGGGCCTGTTTCTATCTTCTGTTGCTTCTGCCTTTTTGCATTTTTGTCGCTTGTCTTTCTGTGTCAGGGGTTACTTTCTGAGTGGGTACCAAGTGTTGTATTTGCAAAATTATTTGAGGAAACAATTTAAGCCCCAGAATGGTGTTTCCCCCCCTTTGGAGAAAATTTAAGCTTACTTTTTCCAGGTTCCCAGAAGCCTTAGCACTTAGGACATGCTTAGAGACAGTGGCACTCTAAGATCCCCTTAAACTAATTTGAGAAATTTAAATGCCTGTAGCTAACCTAGATAATAGTTTATCCTTATTTGAGAATGGCAAGCTCCAAAAAAGAGAAAGAAGAAGAAGAAATCATAGATAGGTTACCTGATATATTTGAAGACTTACACTTGTGTCAAAGAGTTTGGGAAGAATCAGTGGTAGGTACATTTTTAAAAGCAAATGAAAATTCCCAGGAAGACAAAAAATTGTTTAAGAAATAAGTTTATCATTACACTCTCTGACTCAGATGTGAATAATATTTGCCATTTTAATGATGTAAATACTAAATGCTAATTTAACCAAAAATTAAGATCTATAATCCTGGCAGGATAAGGGGATGTGAATTTTATATAAAAGAGCAAAACTCATCTCTTATAGCAGCAAGTCATTAGATAAATAGCTAAAACTGAAAATTCAGAAAAATCAGTATTGAATGCCACTTAGAAACATGGGGAAAATACCAAAAGAAAGAATTAAAGGCATCGAAATGACTGCTTCAGAGAAGCCAGAATCCCACTTTCTGAGGGGCGGGCAGGTGATTACTGGTTTTTCTTACCAGCCTTCCAGAACCATTTATCTTTTTATTTACTACAAGTGGCAAGCATAAATATTAAATGAGAAGATAAGATTGCTTAATTTTATTTCTGTACCAAGATCCAGTCAATAATGGGCACTCACCAATACTGAAATTTCTTTAAAAAAAAAAAAAAAAAAGGAGAAAAAGAGGATGAATGCTGAGAGTGAGGAATGGCATTGGGCAGAAAAATAGGAGCTAAGGTTTGAAACTGCCAGTATGGATGATAGAAGAAAGAGCTGAAATAACAGATTGTTTGAGATACAACTGAGTTTTCAGAAAGCTTTCTTAAATAGTAACTCACTCTTCACAACCACCCTGGGACAAAAACATTATATCCCAATTTTACACATGATGAAACAGGCTCAGATATGTTAAGACTATTTGTCCAAGGCCAATCAGCAGAAAAGAGACAGAGTTAGGACTCCAAGTTCCTCACTCATTTCATCAGGTCAGCCTGCTCTGCATGGCATTAGGAGTTATCTATCACCAGCAGAAACAGCCAAGCCCAACAATGTAATCAGAAAACAGCTAAAGCATTCACTTACAAAATGAACTGTTTATGCTAGTGCTCCCACAAGCATGATCTGCACATAGGCTGGAGCTGATCACTACAGCAATCCAGCGCAAGATAAGGAGCTTGAGGCAGAATGTGAAGCAATGACATCACCAAACACACTGTTTAGTGCATTTTTTTACGCAGCAAAACTTTCCATGAAGTGGAGGATGCAATATACTGATTCACAATCTCGTGAAAGCTTTCCATCTCAGTGTCGTTTGAGTAGCACTGGTTCATACCGTAGCACTGGTTCATACCATAGCACAGCTTCTAGGCCTAGAACTTTCAAACAAATAAGAATGACAAAAACTTAAAGCTCTATTTTCTAACTCCTATATCAAAGTAGATTATGAACGTGTTAAAAACCACACAATTTCACAGAAGAACTCTATGGGATAGAGTCCCATTACTAGCATTTGGTAAAAGCATTTTACTTCTAGAAACTTAATCAACTTTCAGCAACCCAATCAATGAAGCAGTAAATTGACCAGACAGCTACAATTCTAAATTTCTTTTATGTCCCCAGGCCAAAACTGTAATCTTCACATCCTTACCATGGAACCTATCCATTCAATCCCTTTAATTTCTTTTTAAGGTATTAAGTAATGGTAGTAATGCCCCTGAGATTAAAACCAAGCTACAGGAATAAGTTTAAACAGTCTCAGAGTGACTAAATATTCTCATAATCACACACATGGGAATTTCTTTAATGGGTTTCTAACAAAATAAACAACTTAGATAGATATATATAGATATATATATAGATAGATAGATAGATATAGTGTTTTTCTTAGCTAGGAAACCGAATCACTTTGACTTACTAAACAAAACTACTTTTGTTTCACCCCAGGAAAAATAAAGAGCTAAAGTAGCTTACCAGACAAGGAGCACTGACCCTACCTAAATTACAATGTTTAAGAAATCAAGTATGATTATCATTCCATGTATTTTTTTTGCCATCTTCTACATCTTTACATGAGGTATAATTTTAAAATACATTCTTTAAGGTCTACTCAAGTTTTAAAATAAATTCCAGTTTAGCAAATGGCATTCACAGAAAACTGAATTTGATGTGGCCAATTGTATTCTGTACTGCTTTGATCCAAAGTGCAAATGGCCAGAGATTGAGAGATTCCCCTGACAAGCATAAAACACTTTTTATGATGACTAATCCTCTCCTTGTTACATGAAACGTTTTTAAAATGACACTCTTGCCATCAAAAGAATCATAATGTCAGTGTGTAGACTCACAGAAGTGTCCCCGAGTAAGCTGAGTCAACAGTACTCATATGTGGTGATTCTACTTGTAGGAGTCCAGCAAAGTGGGGCGTGGGACCAGGGCCTCCCTACAACTTTTCCAACCCTCACATGGACATTGATGCCAGACATTTAGAAGCAATTCTTGGGCTTATTAGTGTTTTCTGCTTTCCTTCCAATATTCTATGTTCTTCTTTTTACTGTATCAGCTAAACTGTGAGAAATCGATCAGCATATTAGTAAATTTTTCCCCCAAATCACCAATAACTAGTGGTGGTGGGATTGCAAGTAAGTTTTATTTTTCTCTTTTCTTTCTTTTCTCCCAATTTTCAACAAGGGCAAATAAAAAATTTTTTAAGGGTTTTCTGAATTTCGTTTTAAATCGAACCCAAAGAGGCAAGTTACTAAATTTTGGGCTTAACTTTTTTACCCTAGCCATAAAATGAAGCCAAAAGCAATGTTCACTAAACTCAAGTCAATGTTAATAAAGGCATGTAATAGGATAATGGCTATACACCCTCTACATTTTCTTAAAGGAGTTAGGTATTATATGTGAGCAAGGTAATATGAAATAAATATTGATATACAAATATAACTTGAAATAAATATTAATATTCTTATGTGTTTTCACAACAAATTCACAAGAAACCATGAGAATTAAAATATAATATAGAAACTAACTCGACATACAAATGCTTTTTTCAGCAAATATTTAAGAAACATACTTAGGAATGCAAACTGGTATAGCCACTCTGGAAAACAGTATGAAGGTGCCTCAAAAAGTTCAAAATAGAGCTACCCTATGACCCAGTAATTGCACTACTAGGTATTTATCCAAAGGATACAAAAAGTGATTCAAAGGGGCACATGTACCCCATTTAGAGCAACAATGTCCACAACAGCCAAACTATGGAAAGAACCCAGATGTCCATTGACAGATGAATGGATAAAGAAGAGGCGGGGTGTGTGTGTGTGTGTGTAGACACACATATACAATGGAATATTATGCAGCCATCGAAAAGAACAAAATCCTGCCATTTGCAACAATGTGGATGGAGCTAGAGAGTATTATGCTGAGCAAAATAAGTCAGTCAGAGAAAGACAAATACCGTATGATTTCACTCCTATGTGGAATTTAAGAAACAAAACATAAACATAGGGGTAAGGAAGGGAAAAAAATAAGATGAAAATTGAGAGGGAGGCAAACCATAAGCAACTCTTAACTCTAGGAAACAAACTGAGGGCTGATGGAGGGAGTGGGGTGAGGGATAACGTAACTGGGTGATGGGCTTGAAGGCAGGCACGTGAAGTAACGAGCACTGGGTGTTACATGCAACTTATGAATCACTAAATTCTATTCCTGAAACTAGTAATACAGTACACGTTAACTAAGTTGAACTTAAAGAATTTTTTTAAAAAGAAACATATTTAATATAAAAGCCAAGGTCAAATACCAAAAAGAGGAGTGAATCAACAGCTTTACCTCTTTGTGTTTCATATCCAACTGACCCCTAAGGGCCTTAAGCTCTCGTTCACGGATGTCCAGGCAAGTTTCAAGAGCATGTGTCTGCCCTTCCCATTCAGATTTTTTATGAGCCACCATTATGTCAATCTGTTTCATGAGCTCTTGTAGTTCTGCTTCACAGGATGTCAAAAATCCCCTGTAAATAAGAACACATGCCCATGATTTTTTTCCTCTTTCCTGTATAAAAATATAGCAGATGTAAACCCTGCTGAGGTAGAATGATGTCAATAAAGAACTTATTAGAGACAAAGAAAAGGATTTCTGAGCTTTTCCCTTCCATGTTCATATTAAGGTGATTTCTTATTCCCCTATGTACCTTGCTTTCTTCTAATACCCAACTCTGAAGCCTAAGTCATTCCATCAAACACAAGACTGATGTCTAAGTCAGGCTTGTGAGCAATGCTTCCACAACCAACAACTAGCCCTTTTGTAATGTTTTAGAAACACTGTCAGGAAGAATCCAGGCAAGCTTGTCACATTTTTAGCTAACCAAAATAAAAAGCCGTTGAAGTGAGGAAGCTATTGGGAAAATGACAATACAATTTTAAGAACTGTTTCAAGAAACGCATCCTTGAGGCAGATGTATTTCAACTATTTCTTCCCACCTTATTACTAGAAACTTACTGCAACCTACCTTATGGTAAACTGACCTTTGTCCTTCACAGTTACAGGAGATGCCAGATATCTCAGAGGCAGAAAAAGAAGTGGACAAAGAAGTACTGGATTCAAACAGGTTTCCAGAAATAGCCACAGAAAGCTGTAGCTTAGAAGGCTTAAATACTTCTTTATAAAAGCATTTGTTCTTAATGTACAAAACTTCTGAACTTCAACTTTTCGCTTTTGAAGAGAAAATTGAAAGTGGGTTGAAAGCAAGCAGCTAGCTCCACATTGCTGAGATAAGGCAAACACCCCAGAGAGAGATGCTGTCCACAGACAGGACGTGGATCGGCTGAGCTTCCACTCAGCATTTTTGCTTCTATACCCAAGGCACAAAATGATCAGAGGCATAACTTGGAAATGCTTTTTAAACTTAGCGAGAGGGGCGCCTGGGTGGCTCAGTTGCTTAGGTGACTGCCTTTGGCTCAGGTCATCATCCTGGAATCCTGGGATCCAGCCCAGCATCGGGGCTCCCTGCTCAGTGGGAAGTCTGCTTCTCCCTCTGATCCTCCCCTGTCTCATGCTGTCTCTCTCATTCTCTCTCTTTCAAATAAATAAATAAAATATTTAATAAATAAATAAACTAACTAAATAATTTAGTGAGAAGTTTAAGGTCAATAACAAACTTACCCTTCATGTCCCCGATTCTGTATTCCTTCCAACAAAGCCTCCATCGCCAAATCCCCTTTGGTTTGGCAACTGGGAAAGAAAAAAAAAAGTTATTTAGGAGAAAATACCTTTTTTAAGTTCTAACAGTCCTACTTAAAAACCTAAGAATGTGAAAGCACACAATAACAAATAACTGAGAAAACATAGCACTTCTTAGGATGACTATAGAAGCAGTCAAGGAACACCACTTCAAGAAATATTCAAACCAAATACACTTCAGGCTGAAAGAAAGTAACTTACAATGATCTGAATTGTGCTGATACTCTCCCCACATGATAGTAATTGTACCTCATTCTTGTACCCAGGGGGGCTAGAAGCAGAGGGACAGTGATACAAAGCCTCTCACAAAATGAGTGGAATTAGGGATTACACACGTCAGAGGAAAAGTAGATTTTTTTATTTTAAGAGACATTATAAAAATATTAAATGCCCTGAGCTTGAACTCCTTGATCAATCATGGGAGATCTTACCCACATCCTTCAGATGACAGGCCGGTGAAGCTTCCTAGAACATTCTCCCTCCCTTCAAAGGCAACTCTATAGGCCGTCCCTCCTCTCTACTTCCCCACTGCTAGTCCTTAACAGGTGCCTTCACAGGAGTTACATCGATCCAGAATGAGGTTTTTGCACACACGTTTTCCTTACTATTCAGCCCTCAAGGGCAGAAATTTAATTGTATTCCAGCTCGAGAGCCTAGTGTTTCAGTATGGCACGCACATGTTCGATGTTTTGGCTGAACTTATCACAATTCCCCTCCCTCTTCCCAACCCCCTTGTACAAGCTGGTCATAGAGAAGGGCGTAGTACCGAAAGAAAGAAAGGAGAGAGAACAGGCTGCCATAGAAAGGGAAAGTCACACCATGAAGAAAGGAAGGTGAGGAAGAGAGGTGAAAGATCACCCTTCAATTCGGAAATGACAATAGAAGTACCCTTTGCTTAAAAAAAAAGAGAAGAAGTACCCTTTGCTGGTTTCTCAATTCTACAAAACATCAACCAATGTCAAACTACTTCTCACTCCTGAGACACTGCTTTTTTCCTTAAGCCTTCAAAGGTTCAGCCCTGAATTAGTCTTTAGGTAATTCTCAAAAGCTGTGGTGGAAGGTTCCACCCATTCGTCCTAATGCCTCATCCAAAAATTACAATGCTCTGGAAGGGGATTTCTTCATTTAACAGAGAATTCAGTGTCATACTAACCTCCAGATACACAAGGATGAAAGACATGCTCCTTTTCAAGGAATTAATAGTCAAGTATGTGAAAGAAAAAATTAACCAAGAATGTTCCCTCAGTATGATAAATGTAGTGACAAAGGTGAGGACAGTGTGTCCTGGAGACAGAGAAGAGAATGGAAGATTGGAAAATACAACTACTTCATGCTATTTGCATCCATTTCTAAAGTTACTAATGGAAGTACTTAACTATTTGTGCACAAATATGGCAGAGAGGCTTTTTCTCCAGCTGGCTGATCCTTCACCTTACACCGATGTTAAATAAAATAAACACTTAAAGATAGAGGTTTTCATGTTCTAATCCACCTTCTTTCAAACCCTGATATGGTCAATTACAGCACAATCCCGATTCCATGTCTTATTCTACTCTGGGGAGCTGTGAGGCAGTGCCCAGTCTACACAGTACATGTGGATAAAAAACCCAGGAGAGAGTCCTATTGTGCAACTAAGTAGTTTTGTGTCCTTGGACTGCAGTTTTTGCATCTGTAAAATGAGCAGTATGAACTATAGTCCCCAAGGTATCATGACATTCTAGTAGCCAATGTCCACTGTAAGTAGCATGCTCTTGTCTACTGTATATGGATATTTATTAAATCCATTAAAAAGTGCTATTCCTAAGGACAGCGCTACTACAGACATTAAAAACTATCATCAGTAAAATTATACTTCTTTAGGTCATTTCATTCTTAAACATTAATATATTTAGCAATATAAATTAGTAACACACAGTAATATATAGTAATAATTTTCTAGATGATATTATTTATAATTAGCAATGTTTACGACAGAAGGTAATAGTCACTGAGTGCACAACTGTTCTGCCTCCTACACACTGTTTAATTCATTCTTCACAACACTCATAAAAGACAGACATAATTACTTTGAGGAAACTGAGGCTGAGAGGGTTAAATAGGTTGACTACAGTAAACTATACATTAGAGTCATAGGATCAAACTTAAGCAGTAACTTCTAAGTCCCAACCAATGTGCAATCTTCATAAATTTTACAGGATTCCAGATCTTAAAATACCTTAATCTTTCCTTTTGGCTTAATAGTGTCTTCTTGGCAATAAATGAAACCAAACGAAAAAGTCTGGGTACAGGAAAAAATGCAAACTCACCACCATGGACACCAGATGGCAGTAACACAATAGTGAAAATAACCCACACCTTTGGAAATTGCCATTTCAGAAGTAAAACTAATGGTCCAAGACTAAAACAGAGATCTCTGTTTTTAAAAATTGGGGGTGGAGGACCAGCAACATTCTCTCTAGAAAATGATCTAATGTGTAATGTGTTTCTTTACCAATTCCTTCACCATCTATTTGAACACCTGCCAAACACCATCAGTTCTCATTGTTTAGGATCAGGTAAATAGCAAGGGCTCAGATTTTCTGTGGACTCTTCTCATCTGAGTTTCTCACCGCTTCCTTCCTAACCACACCGAGCCTCACTCACCTCTATATACTATGTCACTCTGCTTTCTTCTTTTGCCTGTGCCATGTAATAGCGATGTAAAGTTAGATACTCTTTGTTCATAAAAATAAATGCAAATTACTCACCATTTGTAATCTACTACTCCTTGCCACTAACGTAAAATGCTAACGTGGTTACATAAAAACTGTATAGCTCTACAACTGTCACTTCTGCAGTTAAACCAAGACCTCAACAAATATAACTTATTAATTATAACTCTTTTAAGTTATTTATTGTAACTCTCCTTTGGAATGAAGGCTATTTTAAATCAGTGAAATCTAGAATAGAAGAATTAAAGGGAACACAGGGTAGGAAGCAGGAAAAACACACTTTAAATCTTAGGGGAAAAGAATCCAGATAGGATATCTAATAAAAGGCAAAGCTTTGAAATTCATTAGCATACTGGAATTTAAGAGCTAGAAAGGATCTGAAGGACTCCTCTTTAAACTCTTCATTTACAGATCAGGAAAAATATTCCAAGTATAAACTCATGATCAAATTACTCACAAAATGGGACACAGGAAGAAAATAAAATCTCTGGATAGAATTATGAATTAGTGTGTACTAACAGAAGGGATATGCTACTTAACAAGTCTCATTTAAAGGAGGCTAACAATGCTCTGTCCCTTTCCTGTCTTGGCATTACCATGATTACAAAGATCTATGGCTCTGTCAGAATTACTATGGTTGATAAACTGGCTGCTCCAATAAATAATAATTTACCATTGCCCAGAAAGGTTCCTACTTAAACTTAAGGTGGAAAAAAAAAAATCACACATACAGTAACAAAGAAATTTTCCAAAATAAAAGTGGAATTTTTAAAACACTGATCAAACTATGGCTCAAAATCCAGAAAGAATAAGGAGGAAGCTAAGAAATCAGAGTAGGTAAAAATACACTTTTACGTAGGAAAATTGCATAAGTGAAGTCTAAAGACCACAATATTTGAAAGTTTCATCAGAGAGTATTATTTATCCAAATATATAAAAAGCATCTAAAAATTGAGGAGAAGGGATGCCTGGGTCGCACAGTCAGTTAAGCATCCAGCTCTGGTTTCGGCTTAAGTCATGATCTCATGGGTATTGAGGTCAAGGCCCTGTCTGGCTCTGTGCTCAATGTGGAATTTGCTTGAGTTTTTCTCTCCCTTTCCCTCTGCTCCTCCCCCAAGCTCGCTCACTCTCTCTCTCTCTAAAATAAATAAATCTTGAAAAATAATAATAAAATAAAAATAAAAATTGAGGGGGGAAAAGGAATCTATAAAAAATGCACACAAGTTATGAACAAGTAGTTCACAAAAAAAAGAAATGCAAATGACCTTAAACATATAAGATCAGCATTACTTACAATAGTCAAGATATGGAAGCAGCCCAAGTGTCCAAAAATTGACGAATGGATAAAGAAGAGGTGAGACAAATATACAGATAAATATACATAGACATAATGGATTGATATACATATCTCCATGGATATATACATATGACAGAATATAACTCAGCCATAAAAAATGAAATCTTTCTATTTGCAATGACATGGATGAAGATAGAGAGTATAATGAGTATAATGCTAAGTAAAATAAGTCAGAAAAAGATAAATACCATATGATTTTACTCATATATTTAAAAAACAAAACAAATGAGCAAAGGGAAGAAAGAGACAGAGAGAGAGCCACAAACCAAGAAACATACTCTTAACTATAGAGAATAAACTGATAGTTCCCAGAGGGGAGGTAGGTGGAGAGATGGGTGAAATAGGTTTGGGGATTAGGGAGTGTACTTGTCCTGATAAGCACTGGGTGAGGTATGGAATTGTTGAATCACTATTTTGTACACCTGAAATTAATAAAACACTGTATGTTAATTAATGGAAATTAAAATAAACACTTAAAATTAATTAACTAAAACACATGAAAAGATGCTCTATCTTGTTCACAAGAAGAGAAATACAAATTTAAAATACAACAAGTTACCTTTTCTTCTGTATTTAGATTAGCCAAAACTCAAAATATGGACAATATACTCTTATGACAAATTATATTTATGGGAAAAAGGGCCCTCACATACATTATAGACAGGAATGGAAAATGATACAATTTCTATTGAGATTTTGGCAATACTTCGCACCTAAAAAATATGCCTTTACCCTTTGATCCAACAACGCCACTTCTAGGAAGCTTTCCCAAAGCCACAATGGCAAAAATACAAAATCACATATGTACAAGGCCACACGGTACAGCACTATATGCAACAGTTGCACACAACACAAATGCCTATCAACAGGGACTAACTGAATATTCATCTACCAGTGGAATATTATGAAGCTGTAAAAACAGATAACATACTTCTTAGGAGGATCTACAAGGCATATATTACTAGGGGGGAAAAGCAAGCAGATAATGCATTTGTTTTTATGGAGGGATAAACCCAAGCTACTAAATATGATACCTATAAGAAAGGGAACTAGGGAGTGCCTAAGTGGCTCAGTCAGTTAAGTATCTGCCTTCTGCTCAGGTCATGATCCCAGGGTCCTGGGATCAAGTCCTACACTGGGCTCCTTGATCAGTTGGGAGTTGACTTCTCCCTCTGCTCCGCTCTTCTGCTTGTCCTTTCTCTCTCTCTCAAAATAAATATTTTCTTTTAAAAAAGTAAAAGAAAGAAAGAAAGGAAGGAAGAAAGAAAAAGAAAGAGAACTAGGGTAGAGAAAAGAGGAATGAACACTAAACTTTTCCGGATATCTGTGTTTTATAGTACTAGTTTTATATTAATGGTTTACATATAATAAATCAAATCCAAATGGGGGGAAAAAAGCAGTTTGGAAAAATTGGGAAACAAAATTAAACAAATCAACTATCAATTAGATATCAAGGTGGAAAACTAACCATATAATAAAATGTTTCACATACCTTTAAAATGCAAAAATTCTATTGTACTTGTAATCGCAAGTGGAATATAACTAAAGATAAAAAATAACTGCAAAGAAATCCTAAAAACTATTCAGGAATCATATTGTTAATAATAAAATTGGTATAATCTGAAATCAATATATGTAATATAGGATAGGAAAAAAAAGTAATTATATTAATGATATTAGGTTCCAAGATTTTCAGCAAACTAAAAGACCCAAACATAAAAACAAATATAAAAAATTAAATTATAATTATATAAATATAATTTAATACAAAAATTAAATTAAAATATGAAAATTAAATTAAAATATATATTTATATACTATAAATTAAATTAAAATATATGAATTCTGTATATTTAAAAATATATGTATTTCCTAACTCTGGCCACTGTAAATCCTAGAACCACTGACCAACCTGGCACCATGAGCACCTCTAGCACCCAGACTAGGGTCTCTAAATACCATCTCCCACCCAAAAGAACCAGGGCTTTTTGGTAGCCATTAATGTATAAATGATGAAAGAACATGTTTTACCAGAAAACATGGAAATGAATTATCAAAGACTACTGATCATATGAAGATGGACAGGAGCCAACATAAAGAAGTGCCACTGACCAAAGGCAGAGCAATTTGAGTATTAAAAAAAAAAAAAGGACTGCAACAAATTGAAACAGTTTAAATACAGTCAAGTCCATGAAGATTTAAAAAAAAAAAAAAAGGCAAAACCCCTCATGGTTACCTTTGGAGATTGGTAGGCCACCACCTCATTACTGTAGTCTGAAAACAGGGAAAGAATTAAGCATTCTTGCTTTTCCTGTACAAGCTATATTTCATATAGCTGATGGCAGAAAAATAGCTGGTGGGGTAGAGTTCTTCTTCATAGAAGATTTTTAGGTAATACTGAAGGAATGATAGGATTAGAAAATCACCATTCTGCAATCCCTAATGCAATAATGGATATAGGCTATCTAAATCCATAAAAAGATTTCACCATTAGGTGAAAAGCTCATGGGGAATTTCAGGATGGATGGATTGGGCTAACAATACCTGAACGCATTACACTCCTCAATCTTAACACAAGAGAGCTCAGACACCTCATGCCTCTCTGACAATTAATGCAACAGATATCTACTACATCACCTAGGAATCACCTTTACCCCCACAAAAAAATAAATAAATTTGAGGTTAAGTCTGATCTTCCAGAGCAGAGCTATTCAACAGAACTTTCTGCAATTATTGAAATATTTTATGTCTGCACCATTTAGAGGGTAGCCATGAGGCACCTTTGACTATTGGGCACTTGAAATATGGCTAACAAAACTAGGAAACTGAATTTTTAATTTTATTTAATTTTAGTTAATTTAAATAGCCAGAGCTGGCTGGTGGTTACCATAGTGGACAGTGCAATTCTAGATCTAACTACTGGTTTAAAGGGAAAGATGTACTTGTTAAAAGGATGCCATGCGGTTGCATTAAGCTAAATCTAGAATACTGCGGGGGCGGGGGGGGGGACACAAGCGAACTGCCCTATTAAAAAAGATTTAAACAATGTATCAACCAAATACAACATGTGGACCTCTATGGGATTTTGATCTAAAGGAGCTAACTGTAAAAGGTCAGTTCAAAGGGACAGATGGGGAAATCTGAACCCAGACTGAATACTAACATGGAATTCTTACAAATTTTCACAGGTGTGATGACAGTAATCCACTTTTATAAAATCAAAAAAGCAAATTTAGCTTTCAGAAGAAAAAAAAGAAACAACCTAAAAATAAATTCAATCCCTGCAACCTCTGTTCATGTTAGCTTCAGATGAATTTCAAATCAAGCTGACTTTTTTTTCAAGTAGGTAACTCTAGAGGCACCTGGGTGGCTTAAACTGTTAAGAAGGCAACTCTGATATATCAGAGTGGATTACAGATGCTGTCCCAGCGGGCTACCACTAGTACATAAATGAGAAAGGGAAGGACAAAGCAAAGGTCTTCTACCTTCTAATGGGAGGAAAATGGCACAGTACAACTAACATGCAATTATTAGAAATAGTTTTTAAAAACCTGAATCTACATACATTTTTAAGGGCAGTGTGAATGTCTAATAGATGTTTATGAATCTCTAACCCATTTTAATTTCATTTTTACTATACTGATCACGGATAGTGACATAGTCAAAGGGCAAGAAGCTGCACAAATCTAAAGGCGGCACTGCATTTCAAGTAAGAAAATACATGTATTTTGTTATACCATTAAGCTACAGCTATGATTAAGTATATGTAAATATGTGAAAGTAATATGTAGTATGATCCTTATTATGACTTCCTCTTCACATCTATAAAATGGAACGCAAGCACGAGGGGAACTCTGTAACAGCAGTGTACCTATCCTGCAATACTGTTTTATTAAAGGAATGAAATTGAAGGAATTGCATGTAAGGCTCAATGAAAACTATTTCGTGCACATAAGGGTACCCTAGATGTAAATGAAGACCAGTCATTGACAGCAGACTCATTTTTACTCTGATGTTGTAAGGAATGAAGGAAAACACTGAGCCTAGATTTACTGCCCTCAAATATCTTCGCGATTAAAGTGCCCCTAAGGGACTGTCCCTTTTAAACTCTCAGCCTGTCATTTATCTCCCACCCCTGATTTTTATGGACCAATCCGCAAACTCAGGGCTTCTCAACTTCTTCAATCCTTCAAGACTTCTGCCACTTTTCCGTACCTCTTGTACTAACATCAACTCACTTTTTAAGACTTGCTAAAATTCCCCCCTCAATGAACCGGCATCACGTGCGGTCAATGGCCTAAGTCACAACAATGCTGGGAAGCTAACCAGATAAGGCAGCCTAGACGGGAGGACTGTGCCGGGGGTCCCTCCTCTGCAAAGGAAGAGCGGCCCGCAGCTGGCTCCGCCGCGGTAGACGTGGACTCGGCGGCAGCTGCTTGCACCCCCCGCCGCCCTCCCGCCGGCCCGGCCTCTGGGGAGGGGCTGACCACCTGGCTGGCCGGGACGGCGCGCCGGGCAAGGCCATATCCGCCTTCGCGGGTCCGCAGGGCGTACGCGGGAAGGCCGACGGGCCCGGCGCCGCAGCGGACCCGGGCCGGCGAGGGCGGGCCTGGTGGCCAGCGGGCTGCTGCGGAGGCCGGCCCCGGGCCATACGGCCGCGCAGCCCGCGGCGCCACCGCAGCCAGAGCTGCCTCCGGACCAGGACACGCCCGCCCCTCGCCAGTCCACCGGGCGCCCATGCGGTTACTGGGACCGCGCGAGCGCGCCCCCGAGGCTTCCCGCCGTTACCTCCGGCCGGGGGCGCGCACGCGCGTCACCGCCGACCCGACGTCCAGCCTCCGGCGTCGCCACGTTCGTTCCGCCCACCGCCCCCTCACTTTGAATTTGAAATGTCCTCCCAGGCCTCCCCTCCGTGCAAGCATATGGGCTCACCCACATCCGGGGATCGGTGAGAGAGGCGCGCGGGTCACGTGAGGCTGAGGGGGCGGAGCTGTGTGGAAGCGGGTGCAGCGCTGGGTCCGGCGCGGGTAAGATTTTCCCGCGCCCAGAGTCTTGGTTTTGGAGGGACGGGGACCCGTAGGTTCCTTAGCGTCGCCCTTTCCAACCTTCCGTCAGTTGAAGTCGATGTCTCACTTCATCTTCACAATTACTTTCCTTTCCGCACGCCATGGAAGGTGGAAGGGCTCTGGCGGGGCAGTTCTGGACCTCCCCCGCTTCCACATTTGGTAGATCCAACCGGAAGCCGGGACGGGGGCGGGCCCACACTTGTGCACGGATGGTGGTGGCCTGCGAGGGTCAATTCTAGCTAGGTAGACTGTCGTCTCGTTTAATTCATGTGACTATACGTTTGTAGAATTGCAGAGCACAGGAGTGAGGTCACACGTGCCGCGGGTTTGGGAAAACCTTGTAATGGACAGTGTGACAAGCTCCCAGTTGGGACCATTCGCTGCGCCCAGGGAGCTAAGGGACTCCGGGAAGGACGGGTACCATGCTCCCCCTGGGTCTAGGAGCAGACCTCCTGCAGGAGACGACCTGGGAGCCAAATTTTTTAGACTGGAGTTTAGCTGGAAACAAAGGAATTGTAACGAGCGTTCTAGGCATCGGAACTGTTACATGTGTAAGGAAAGTTTGCTCAGGAAGGTGGTAGTGTTTCATTCTGTCGAGTTGTGGCAGGTGCTTTGGACAGTGGCGGTGTCCTGGACTTTGGCTGTCTTGATGCTTTCCACGCTGCCAGCCCCTGAAGAGTGAATGCACCATAGGCCCTGACTCTGGAAATGAGATGTTGACCAGATGAGCTGACACCAGTGTTGAGTTTGAAAGGAAAATAAGCGTTACTGAGGAGGAAAAGGGCTTTTAAGTGCAAAGGCTGGAAAATATGGTAGGGTTAGTGGTGTTTGGAAAAGGGAGGGTGAGAAAAGATTGAGGCCAAATTTGGGAAAGATGTGCTGCAAAAGCACATCTTTGGGAAAGAGTCTGCAATATTTACACGTAATAATTGTAGACACTGATACCTGAGAAATCTGTTACAAAGACTACCAGACTTGTTAGGTGGATCATAAAGACAAGAAGGAGACATTCAAGGGCCAAATGCTCAGTGAGGCTTGAAAAAACTTGACAGAAAGGTGGAATCTGTGTATGACTTGGAGAATTAGCTAGTTCTGATCAACTGAAAAAATGAGGGTATCGCAGGGGACCGGGCAAGAGGGACACAGGACTGGCAGCAGGAAAAAGGGCTCTTCTTGTGGGACAGGAATTCCAAAAATATAACTGGAACTGTGTGTACATTTTCTAAAGACAATATCCTTATACTTGTTTTGCGTTATCCATGGGGTAGTGCTGGATTAATTCTTGAGTGAAACATCAAGGCTTCAACTGTTTCACTGGTAGCCAAAATTGCTGGGCACCTTCCGCTTCAGTTTTGCCTGACCTCTTTACCATGGGGTTAAAAACTCTTATCCAACCCCAACCTGTAATAATTATTACCCAGGCATTAGGGCTATTATGCAATCATGCTACTGGGGCCAAGCATAGGTCTGTATGAAGGAGTTAGGAGTCCATCCCTAAAGAATGTTCCTTTTATGAATGTTCCTAGCCTCAGAAACTAGGAGTGGCTGGGAGTGCCTTTGGTGCCACTGGCTTCCAGGCCATCAGGATGACTGCTTTGTGGCAGGGAACACAGTAAATTGAACCTATGATGGAGCAGCAGAGCCCACACTAGGAAACAGGGAATCCAGAGGTAGGCTGCAGATGTTTAGGAGAAAAAATAGTCAGTCATGGCCAAGGAGCTAAGTAACATCTTGATCACTTGGTCCAGGCATTGAAGGGAGTACAGCATTAAAAGAGGAAAGAACCCCAAAGGGAAGCAGAAATGAGCAGCAGGGGGTCCTGCTGCTGTTGTTCACCTGCAGGTGCTCCTTTCAGAACTTGGATTGGGCACTATTTTAAGAAAGACAGTTTCCTTTAAAAGTTCAGCTGAGGATTTCTGTCAGCTCTGTAGTTGGTCACTTCACATAGCCCAGTTCAGTATCTCAATACGTTCATTTAGCTCCTGTGCCTAGGAATGCTAATATTAAAGCTGAGGCAGGTGGAGACTTTCTTGTAAAACATAGTGCAGAAAAAGCCTAACGGGGACAGAGAGGAGACTTGGTTATTAATTATGGATTCATTGAAGGCATTCTGAACAGGGAAAGGTGAATATGCAAATTAGGAGAGAAAACCTATGTTCTAGATATGCTGTAGTCTTGTACACAAGGCTTCTGTCACACTGTGACATTGGTCTGTCAACTAGGCTATGTCTGCTGTCTGTCCTGTATGTGCTATAAAGCATCCATGGGTTGGGGGAAGGGAATGGGCAGTAGGGAGAGACTGGGATCTTAGAACTAGATTGTCACCTGACTCAGATGAGAAGATGAGTCTTTCCCATTTCCCAGGGTGATGTTATATCAAAAGATACATGCAGGCTAAAAAGCCCGGGGAAGCCTAATGCTTGATTACATCACCTCCTCAGTCTTCATGCTTAAGAAATAATCTCTTTGACTTACAGATCTGACAAGATCAAAGCTGCAGAAGAATGGACAGTGAGGTACAGAGAGATGGAAGGATCTTGGATTTGATTGACGATGCTTGGCGAGAAGACAAGCTGCCATATGAGGATGTTGCAATACCACTGGTAGGTTATAGTTTGTGCCAAGGATGGTGGGTTAAAGGTATGATCTGGTGAACCCTACTAGAAGTAGGATGTAAATGGACAAACTAGTAGGACAAAGAAATCCACAAAGATGTGGATTCCTTTAACTCTAGGAGACACTGGATAGTTTGACTTTTTATTTGAAGAGAACTGTAGTTCAGAGAGTTGATTTGAGGAGCTCAGTTAGGGGTCATGCCAGGAGTGGACTCAAGACTTCTGAGCCATGTTCTGTCTGCCACACCAAAGTTAGTAAACCAGAAGATGAGAGTTCAGTGTACAAAAGATAGAGAGGAACAAGAAGCAATGGCATATTGCTTACATATTGCTTACATACACTATATTTCTTATTTGTCTACCTGTGATTGATCATTTGCTATTTTTAGAGACATTCTCGAAACACACACCTATCCTAGTTTCCCTGGAATATGTTTGGAAGACAGCTGGGTTTTCTCTTGGATTTAGACCAAACAGGTCTTGGGACACACTCTTCTTTCCCAATCTCTAGAGAACGCTTCTGCAGGGAGTTTCTTTACGTTCCCATAATAAATCATCTAAAAATTGTGCATTAATTTTTATTTTCAATCCTATTTATGTTGTAGAGGCCTAACAAAAAACACAGAGAACAGACTCCAGGGATTGTTTATTTTCAGATCATGCCAAGCGCCCTGAGAAGAGCTATTAATAAAATGCACCTTCCAAGTAGACTGCTGCTGCCTACTGAGAAGTAAAATTCCACTCACCCACATTTTCATTTAAGACTAAGAGATGATACTATGCTCAGTGAATAATACACATATCAGATAATAGGTCACAGCTTAGTTCAAGTTCAGAAAAACAGTGAAAAGGGAGTGCACAATGAGAATTCTAGCTGCCACTTACTCAATACCAGTTTGATGCCACATACTAAGGTTGAAATTTGACATACGTTATTTCTAACTTTAAATACTCTTACAGGGGCACCTGGGTGGCAGGTGGGTTAAAGCGTCTGCCTTCGGCTCCAGTCATGATCCCAGGGTCCTAGGATCAAGCCCCACCTAGGGCTCTCTGCTCAGCGGGGAGCCTGCTTCCTCCTTTCTCTCTCTCTCTGCCTGCCTCTCTGCCTATTTGTGATCTCTATCTGTCAAATAAATAAATAAAATCTTAAAGTCAAAATAAATAAATAAATAAATAGTTACTCTTACAAAGGTAGTGGTGTTATCTCCATTTTACAGCAAGGGAGTAGAATCAGAGAGGGAACTTGTGCAAAGCTGGGTAGCTGGTAAATTAGACTTCACACTTAGGTCTGTATGAAGGCTCCAGATCCTGTCTTGCAAACTTTTGTTTTTTCACTTGGCAGGCACAATTCCTGTCCTTAGGATCTAGAGAGACAACACACAGAAATAAGTAATTGCAGTAATAAATGTTATAAGCCAGGTTGTGAATAGTGACGTAGGATAGGAAGTGACTGATGCCTGTTGAGCATCAGGAAAGGCTTCGGAGAGAATGTAATATTTAAGCTGGCCATAAGGGAAGGCCAGAAATGTAGTGGGGGTAGACAAGGGCACTCTCAACAGAGGGGACAGGTGTGCACAGGCTCAGAGTTTTGAAAGGCTTTGGGAGATGGTGAGACATTCATTGTGGACAGAGACTATATTTATCATCTAAGGTAGGCAGAAAAGATGGGCTTGGACCAGATTTTGAGACGAGTATATGACGCCATGCTTAGACTTCATTCTGAGGATAACCAGGAATGAGTGGTTTTCAAAATAGAAATCTGCCACACTCAAATTTGAGTTTTAGAATGTTAGTTCAGAAGGGAATAGTTAGGGAATGTGTGCCATGGAGAAAGGGGCGAGTGATAGGGCAGAGGGACCAGTGAGGAAGCGATCGCAGTAGTATGAGGAGGAGAACCTGACCAAAGGCACGTAGGTGGAGGGGAACTGCTGAATTTTGCAGACATATGGCAGGATTTGGGGACCACTTCTGTGGAAGGGGTTGAGAGAGAAGGACGTTTCCAGGGTGTAGCCTGGCCTTCTTGTTATTCTGTGTCTTTTCCTGTCTCATGACTCTCAGGGAATGTGGACTGGTTAGCTTTTGTTGCTGCCTAACAGATCTCCCCCAGAGTGACTTCAAACAATAGCTGTTTATCTCGTGATTTGTGTTTCAGCTGAGAGGGTCTTCCAGTCTCCAGCTCTGCTGATCCTGGCTAGACTTGCTGGTGTTCTGCAGTCAGTCAGCAGGCCGGCTGGAGGCTGGGGAATGAGGAGACTTTTCACACATCTGGTAGGTAGCAGGTCAGCTGGGATGATGAGGTCAAAGCCTCATTATCCAGCGGACTAGCCTAGACTGCACCTGGCCATCTCAGGGTTCCAAGAATAGCAAGAGAAGGACTGTGAGGCTTCATGGAGCTTAGCCAAGAATGGGCCCAAGGACACTGTGGCTGCTCTCTGCTAGCCAAGGCAAGTCACTCAGTCAGTCCCAATCTGAAATTGGGGAAATAAGACTCTGCCTTTTCATGGGAGTAGCTGCCAAGAATTGAGGCCAGTTTGCAATAAGCCAAAATTGATAGTTGTGTTTATGATAGTTTATGATACTTTGTGTTGGTTTCAAAGCACGTTCACGTTTTTTCATCTTGGCATTCAGTGTAAGAGACAGTAGTGTCCAAATGAAAAATACTGTTTTAGAAGTTATACCACAGAGGAGCGCCTGGGTGGTTCAGTTGGTTGAGTATCTAACCCTTGGTTTTAGCTTAGGTCATTATCTTTTGGTCCTGGGATCGAGTCCAGAATTGGGCTCTGAGCTTAGTGCACTCAGAGTCTGCTTGGGCGCACACACACACACATATGCTCTCTCTCTCTCTCTCTCTCTAACCTTAACCCTAGCCTTAACTCTCTCTCAAAATAAATAAAATCTTATATATATATATATATATATATATATATACATACACCACAGATGAGATGAAATTAAGTTACTTGTCTGTCAGTTAAATAATTCACTAACCAAGGACTTGTTTGTGCTTTGTGAGCTATAAATAATTATTAGAACCAAACTTACTCTTTAGGTTTGAATGTATGATTGCTCTACAGTAAATGATAGTTCTTTGTAATTCATACAACTATGTTAGAGTCTCAATATTGTGTTTATAAAACAACATGTGTGCTCAGAACAACATGTGTTCAGATACATTTGTACATATTGTAAGTCAATTTATATATATTGAGCGTATTTTTGAAAGAAAAACATTCATATGCTGCAAATTGGAATCAGTGGGAAATTGAAAGTCTCAATATTGAATAACAGTTTTTGCCCCCCAAAAAAGTATGAATTGAAATAATTGAAAAGAAATATATTGGTGTCAGTAAACTCCAGTACAAAGCAGACTCCTGGTAATAAGAAATTTAAATTTAAAATATTAGGAAACTACCAAAAGTTCTTAACCACACACATAAAAACATAGTTAACTATATGAGGTGACGGGTGTGTTAACTAGCCCTATTGTGATAATCACTTCATAGTATGTATGTATCAGATCATCATTTGGTACACCTTAAACTCACACAGTGTTCTATGTAAATTAAAGCTCAAGCTGAAAAAATATGTCACATTCCCTAGTAAGTGTGGTCCATGGCTTAAGATTCTAAGACAGATGCTAGCAGGGGAGGAACCGGTCATTTGCCGAGGTTTGTGTTGCTGTGCTCCAGCACTAGGGTGACACCTCACCTAGTATGTTACATTTTCAGCCCTCACCACTCACCTCCGTAAGAACATTGGCAGGATGGGCATGGGATAGTTTGTTAAAATACATTACTTATACTTAAGGAATATTCCAGCAAATGTGGTATTCAATGAAAGCAGCCTCCCAAAAAAGGACTGAGTATTGGGTTCTTGTTGGTGAGCCCAGCCTCTAGTAATAAGAGCAGCCGTTCCTTGAGCATCAGATGGCTGCCCGCAGGGGTGAGCACTCCATCTCAGTTACCCCATTTAGTTTCACAGATGTCCTCTGAGGTGATGGCTACTCTTTCCTCTGATTACCCAAGAGGAGATAAAAAGTCCGTCTTTTCATCCTAGTTCTTTCTTTAGGATAGATTTCTGTCAGTTACGCTGCCTGTTTCTAAGAACTCAGAGGTTTGATTTCTAAGTGCTCTTGAGGTTTTTTGGGGTTTTTTTTTTTTTTTAGATTATTTATTTATTTATTTGACAGAGAGAGATCACAAGTAGATAGAGAGGCAGGCAGAGAGAGAGAGAGAGAGGGAAGCGGGCTCCCTGCTGAGCAGAGAGCCCGATGTGGGACTTGATCCCAGGACCCCGAGATCATGACCTGAGCTGAAGGCAGCGGCTTAACCCACTGAGCCACCCAGGCACCCAAAGTGCTCTTGAGTTTTAAGGGGTTTCTTAATGCAGAGTGTACCAGCATTCTGAATGTCTGTTGTACCTTTGCAGAATGAGCTTCCTGAACCTGAACAGGACAACGGTGGCACCACGGAATCTGTTAAGGAACAAGAAATGAAGTGGACCGACTTGGCCTTACAGTATCTCCATGAGAATGTTCCCCCTGTAGGAAACTAACACCTGGCTCCTTTCTCATGGACAGATTTTTGAAAAATACATAGATACAAAATGTTTTCTTTCTGTCTCCTCATTCAGATCTTGACATGATAAATCTACACTAAAAAATATACACCCAACTAGTTTTTGTGACGACAAAATGCAGTGTGAAAACACCAGAATGAAAAACCGGTTGAGATTTCTCAGGAATGCAGAATATTTGGCCCTTTGAACCAAAAGTTCTTCATTCACTAGCTTGTGTTTGAACATGACTGGTTCAACATTTGCCTTTCACTCTGAAAGGCTTTACTGTCAGAGTTGTGTCCCATGACATGGGTGACTGAAGAGATGAGAGGGCCGGGCAAAGACAGAGGAGCCAGATGTGAGGGGACTGTTAACTTCCCACATGCCTCCCTCTGAACAGCGGTGTAGAGCCCCTGACTGCAGGATGGTTATCTGGGATTGTTGCGATTCCTCAGATCCCCTGTGGCATTTTCAAAATTTGGATAAATTCATAGATTAAAGGTTATCTGACAGGTACTTCTGCTCTGTACAAGTTAATTAGGTGCCATTGGAAAGGACCTTTGGCTACCTGGACCACTAGTTTTATTCAGTAACAAGATTTTCAGATACGACGGAAACACCATGAAGCCCATGTTCAGTTATACATGTATATAAAAACTTGTATTTTGAGGGGTACCTGGGTGGCTCAGTCGGTTCAGCATCCGACTCTTGATTTCAGCTCAGGTTATGATCTCAGTGTCCTGGGATGGAGCCCCAGGTTGGGCTCCATGCTCAGCAGGGAACCTGCTTGAGATTTCCCTTGCCCTCTGCCCTTCCCCCCACTCGCTCGCTCTTCCTCTCTCTCTCAAAAATAAATCTTTAAAAAAAAAAACTCCTATTTTGAAAACATGGACATTTATCTCCTGAAATCATTTGCCTCTGTTAAGTGACATCTCAACGTTTTCTTGCCTAGGTTGTGAACTGTGGGAAGAGGCCCTGACTTCTATTTCTGTATCCCTCATTCAAAAACTAGAAAGACTGAATCACTGAAGTGTGTCTTCTGCATTTTGTTTTGTTTTGTTTTTTAGGATTTTATTTGAGAGAGCATGTGCACATGAAGGGGATTGGGCAGAGGAAGAGGGAGAAGTGGGCTCCCTGCTGAGCAGGAAGTCTAACACAGGTCTCCATCCCAGGACCCTGGCATCGGGACAGGAGTAGAAGGCAGATGCCCAACTGACTGAACCCAGGCACCCCTCTTCTTTTTTAGGGGTCTTTTTATTTGCCTAGCTTTTAGGAAGAAGTATATCACAAATGGGCTGATTTTAGGTTTTCAATCGGAAATGGAGTTGTAGCAACTCCTGTAATCCAGACACATGCAGGCTGATCTCCCTGTGCATCATGTCTTGGCTACAAGTCAGTCATCTCAGAATAAAGACCCCAAGTCACCAGTCCCTCAATAACAAAAAACAGACAACCCAGTAGAAAAGAGGGGTCTAATGTTCAGGAAAAATATATATTAAGAGAAAAGTTTTTCAAAAACTGAAGTACCTAGAATGCCATGGTTCCTACACATTCTAATTAAATAAGGGTTCTACTATAACTAGTCTATAACTATGTAACAGCTAAGACGCTGACATCAAGGAATCTAGGGCATGTTCATATGAATCCAGCCTTTCCTAGGGATATAGGTAGACCAGTAAAATGTGAAAGCTGTCTTGATTTTCACTGAATCACAGTATGATGCTTGTAAAGATAGAGAACTGTTGATGTATCTGCTTGGCTTACACCCTCATCAAAGAATGGTCCCCCCACGCCAAGTTTGACCTGTGATGTGGTGCCCAAACCACAGCTCACTGTGTCAGGAATGAGGTGACCAAACCTGGGCCACACTGTCCACTGCGGCTTGGGAATGAATCTAGGGCTGGCTTGACGATGATGGCCCCAAGAGATGCCAGGCGGCTTTTCAAGCAAATGTCGCACAGCACCCGAGAGGGAAGTCTGCAGAGCGAGGTTTGAGAGGCTGTGTTCGTGCAGTGTCCAGTTCAATGCATCGCCTTTCATAAAAGCCATCTCCCTTGGTGTTGGGAGTACAGCAGCGAACAGAAGTACATCTGCCTTTGTTTAGTGGGGGAAACAAACATCAAGCCAATAATTGTTCACATCTATGATTTTAAATTGTGACGTGTGGGGAAGAGAAATAATAGGCTGTCATTTAGGTTGGGTACCTGAAAGCAAAGCCTGAGGCAGTCTCGTGTGTAAGGAATTTATTGAGGTGCTCTCAGGAGGAGCCTGTGAAGGAAACAGACTAGAGCAGAGGAGAAGGCTGAGCAAAGAGCGCCAAGCTGATGTCAAGAGCCAGTTCCATGGGTGCTAGGAATGTGAGGTCACCCCATTTCCCCAGCTGCAGGCAAGTGGCTAGGCCTTTATATCCAGTGTGCAATGCCCAGCCATTGGTTCTGCCCCTCCTGCTGTTCCTGGGAAGACATACTGCAGGCATTCCCAGGGTTCAAGGCTACCTGGAGAACAGTGTGACCATACTCTTGGTAGCCAACACAGAGCCAGGAATCAGAGGATGGGTGTGTGGTCAGACCACACTGAGCCCCAGCAGTGCGGCCCTATAGCACAGGGTATAGAGAGTCGGTCTGGGAGACCTGACTTAGACTGGATGATCATAGTGAGATGTTATAACAAGACTTCTAGCACGTAACTTCAAATAGTAATTTTGTTTATGAAATTTTTCCTCCTCCAAGTAAGTGGTTAGGTCCTTTGAGCTTCTTGTTCCCAATAGGGAACAGATGAATTAAAAAACAACCCTAGCCCTTGCTTGGGAAGCAGGGGAGAAAAGAGGAGAGGAGCTTCAAGAGAGGAGCTTCAAAGGTAGTGGAAAACTGTGCCTCAGTTGCTGGTGGTACCCAGTGAGATGAGCTTCAGAGGCTCGTGTTTTGGGGGTGTTTTCCAGCCTAGGCAAGGACTCCCAAGCATTGGAGCTCCCTCCTTCCAGAGCCCCTCAGAGCTGGCCTTGAGGATAGCAGCCGTGACTCAGATGAGCTGAAGAATAGAAGTCCTCACCCACTTTTGAGGTCACTCATGAACAACCCAAACACCTGTGGCACCCTAAAAGGAAGAAACACCCCAGTGGCCACCACAGATTTAATTGCTGCAGCACAACAGAATGAGGCCAAAAAAATTCAATTTGCTTTGGAGAAAATAAGAAAGTGTGCTATTTCTCATACCCACCTTGATGTCTGAGCCAAAACCTGGAGGATGGGAAGGAGTAGCCAGGGGAGGAATCTGGGGGCTGAGGATCGATGGCAGGGAGAGCAAATTGCATAAAGCCCAGGGGTGAGACTGGAATTACAAGCAAGGCAGGCAGGTAAGCTGGGGGATCTAGGGGAGTGGCCCCAACTGGATCTCATTTTATCAAACAGAAGTTACTCTGGGTTTGAGCAGCTAAGAGCAGAGGTGGAACGACAGAAGAGCTTTTGCACTGGCTCAAGAGAGAGATGAAGTTGGCTTGAGCTGACAAGACAGATGAGGAATTAGAGGGACTGGAGGGATCTCTTACAGGGAGAATTGTCCAGATGGGCCCAGTGAGAGGTGTGTATCACAAAGCCAGCACCCAGAGTGTGGTTGTGGGGTTCAAAAGAAAGTGGCGTGCCCAGTGTGAGCACTGCCCTTGTGACCCAGGGGCAAATTCTCTGAGCCAGATGGAGCCCCTGCCCCCTGGGAAGGTAGGCTCTGTGTCTGGAAGCGGCAGATCCTTTGAAGCCCAATTAGACCCACTTCATAATAATAGAGTAACAGTAACAATGACCCACAGTTAACTGAGCGCTTCTGAGCACTTCAGGCACAGGATCTCTAGCCCTCACAACCACTTTTGAAGGTGGATATTATTGTCCTTGTGATCACAAGATGGTAACTCAAAATCGAACAATTTGTTCCAAGCTGAAACCACTCTAGCAACCTAGTCTGGCTAATCTCCAAACCCATGTCCTCTCCTTGGACCATGCAGCCTCCTCCCCTGTGAGATCTTCTGAGACCACTCTTCTCTGAAATGAGTGGGAAATCCTACTGGAACATTGAGTACTTCAAAATGTTTTCCTCGTTTCCATAATTGAGATAAAGATATAAAAAAAAATTGTTAGGAACTCAGGAGTAATAAAACATGTAAAAAATCAACTTATCACCAAATCCATATATAATTCCTATAACTGACAACTTTATCACTATGAGTCATACTGTTGATTCTGGGTCTTCTACGATGTTAATTCACTAACAGTGTATTTTCAGATTTTGGTGCATTGGTAATGGACAGCTTAACGGCGATGCCATTTACCCAGCAGGGGGCGCTCTATTCCTTTGAGAAAGTCTGAATCACATGCAGCCCTTTTGATAAACTAAACTGAGGATGCTGAATAAATGTGGTGTTTGGCTTGGAAGTGATTCTGCAGATCTGCGTTGCCCAAAGTGCTGGGTAGAAGTTCGTGTGAATCCCTGGGATTCTGGCTGGCTGCCTTTCGTGGGCTCACTTAGTGGGCTCCTTGCTTGTGCTTTGTGAGGGGCCCAAGTGAGGGCACATGTAAGGTGAGGGCAGTTCAGAACTTTGATTACAGAGAAAGAGAGCCAGAAACAGCAATTGTGACAGACTCTGGCCCCAACCTATATTCATGATCACGCCTAGGGACTTTCTCATTAAGCTATTTCCCAGCTGTCTGTGTTAAGTTATTTGGAGAATTTAGGCATTATCCTGGAACGATCTATTAGGCTCTACAAAGACTGTTTCTCCTGTCCTGATCTGGCCCTGTTTTACCCACAGTTATATTTGTTCCCCACTTCCTTGCCATGCTGCACCCCGTCTGTGAGCTCGTATGGAAAGTAGCGGTCAAGGGGAAGTGGCTGCCATAGAAAGGTATCTGAATGGTCTCTCTCTTTTTTAAAAGATTTTATTTATTTATTTGATAGAGATTACAAGTAGGCAGAGAGGCAAGCTGGGGAGGGTGGGGCAGACTCCCTACTGAACAGAGAGCCTGATGGGGGCTCAGTCTCAGGACCCTGAGATCATGACCTGAGCCGAAGGCAGAAGCTTTAACCCACTGAGCCACCCAGGCTCACCTGGATGGTCTCTTGAGTAGACTTCACATCTTGTGACCTTCCGGGCCTTTGTCCTTGAGCCAACTGGGACCCATTCCATGGACATGCAGCCTGTGTAGCCACACAGGACTCCGACTCAGAAGAACCTGCTGAGGCTGTCTTGAAATTCTTAGCAATCTTTGAACAAGGGACCCCATAAATTATATAGCTGGTCCTTAGAACTATGGCAACCATCTGTAGGAGTTCCATGTCGGACGGTGAACACATGGATCCAGCAAACGCCTTCAACTGGGAATGAGAATTCAAGCCACCAAGTGTCTAGCTTTGGGATATCCAAAAAGCAGGCACATCCAGGAGAAGGGGCAGGAAAAAAGCTGGGCAGACCAGCAGGCATCCTGAAAGCTCTTCCTGTTCCTCATGAAATCCTACAGACCCATTAGTGAAATTGTTTCCTGAGCTTGACCCAGTCCTCTGTCATCATCACCACCTGAAAGCTAGCCCATCCTACCCACAGAGTGAGAGGGGAGATAGAGAAACACTAGAAGTGCAACAAGACAGGATTTGTAGACAGTTGAGAGAACTGAAACAAGGTTATCATCCAATCCCAGGGCAGGCCTGCGCCTAAATTTCATCCGTCTTTTAGGCAAGTGCTATATGAACTCACTCTCTCTTGCCCTAACACTACAGCAACGTGACTGTCTCAGAATAGATCCTCTGATTGAAATAAGATACGAGAGCACAATTACAGAGCTGAGAACCATGGTCAACACATTAGCTCATGAAGAGTTTCAGCCTGGATTTTTATTTCCATTTACTCAATGTGCTGAACCATATGAAAAGCTGTTTTTATAGGTCAAAAATGGCACAATTTCCTGTTTTTAGCTAATTTTCTTCTTACCTAGAGCCAGCTGCTCATGTCCACGAATACACACACACACTCAACACACACACTGGATGTGATGAAGGGAGGCGGGGGCTGGCAAAGGGTGGAGAATTTGAAAATAACCAAGTGACTCCAAAGGAAGTGAGGGAGGTTGATGTATAAACCCATCCTAGTTACTGCCTGCCTTCCCTGGTGACTCAGATCCCGTTTATCGTGGGGCCACCACCCAAAGGCAGAGGGGGTTTTCCTCCACCCACACCCTGATCATGCCTCCACTCTCCCGGCATCATTGCCCATGCTTCCTCCCATGTGTCGTCTGCATCTCAGTGTCCCTGCACCCACCGCCCTGGGCAGAGACCAGTGCTCACTCTGGCACATGGTCTAACTGCGGGATTTCTTGAGGAAGAGAAAACACTTGTGCCAAGGGCAATAATCTAAGAAGAAAGTGCTCAGGGTGCCTGGTGCACTGTAAGTGCTCACTAAGTACTTACTGGATAGATGGACAAATGGATGGATGGACAGGTAGATGGACGGCTAAACAGATGGAGAGAGAAATAATGCCATGGAAGAGGGGAATCAGAAGAGGAATCATCTGGGCGCCTGGCTGGCTCAGTTGGAACCTGTGACTCTTGATCTCAGGGTCATGAGTTTGAGCCCCACATTGGGAGCAGACAGTACATCGAAAAAAGTAAACAGTAAATAAATAAATAAAAAGAAGAGGAATAATCTACAGCCGAGGGGATTTAGGAAAGCTTTATGGAAAAAGACAACCTTTGAAAGGCTAGATTTATACATCTAGAGATGAGAAGCAGCATTGGCAAAGGGACTTTTGGTGATGATATCCTGTCATTTCCCATTTAATCCTAATGTTTCCCTCCCTCTCTCCCTTCTTTCCAACTAAGAGTAGAACTGGTATATTTGGAAACAGGTGGGAATTTTTTTGGTGGTCACAGTGACTAGGCTGATGGAAAATAGGGCATCAGAGAACACTGCAGCTTTTAGTGGTCTGTTGGCCAGGCTCTTAACTATATTGCAAAAAAGAATTATTCTGTCCAAATTACCCATAGTGACCACATTGAGAAATACCAGTAGGTGAGAGAAGAATAGTGAATAGATTATTACAATGTTACAAAGAAAGTGCTGACAAAGATATTTACACATCTTTTCTGCTTTTGTCCCCCAATTCAATTCATGTGATCTCCTTTCTAGGGAAGAAGCAGGGAAGTCATATTAGAACGGCCCATGGGGGTTGCTGAACAGAGAACTACTCAACAGAGATTAGATCTTGGTCTCAAGGAAAAGGGAACACAGTCAGGGTCTTGGACTAGAGGAATGATCTTGTCATATCTGTGCTTTAGGAGATGCCAAATCCCTATTTTAAAAAGAACCAAAATGTGAAGTGATAAGTTAATTTTGTTTAAAGCTTTACCCTTGTCCTGCACCACAGAAAGCTGTCATTCTATATTTTTAAAAGCATCCAAATGTAAGGGATTCAAAAAAATAAATTCATTCAACAAATTATGCAGGACAATTGGCTTTCTTTCTGGATAAACAAACAAACAAAAATTACATTCGATCCATCTACCTACCTCAAACCACATAGTCAAGATGGTTTAAAGAATTAAACCTAAAAAAATTTTAAAGATCTTAGGAGGAAAACATAGTTGAATACTTTAGGAACCTTAAGGTAGGGGAGGCCTTCCTAAGTAAGCTGCAAAACTGAAGAACCATGAAGTACAAAAATAGATAAGATTTTTTATATAACAAAATAAGTTAAAAGAATAGAAGCCGGGGGCACTTGGGTGGCTCAGTGGGTTAAGAGTCTGCCTTCAGCTCAGATAGCAATCCCAGGGTCCTGGGATCAAGTCTGTGGAGCAGGAGCCTGCTCTTCCCCTTCTCTCTCTGCCTGCTGTTCCCCTGTTGTGCATGCTCTCTCTTCCTCTCTCTGTCAAATAAGTCAATTAAAAAAAAAAAAAAATAGATGCTGTTTGTAACATATATAAGAGACAAAAGATTGTTTTCCAGATAAACTACAAAGCTTCTAAAAATTAATAAGAAAAAAGAGCCACCCCAAATGAAAAATGGGCAATAGTTCTAATCAGGCAATTCATAGAAAGAAGGATATAAAACATGAAAATAGGATTATGGCAGATATTTCAGATTGATTCACTCAACTCCATGCCTACGACATTGTAGCTTGTCTTGTGGCATGTTGGAGCCTAAAAAGCTAATGCCTAACAATTCCCAGCCTTCCTTAGAGCTGAGCTTTGGCATGTATCCTGGCTTCCCCTGGGAGATGTACCCTCAAGAGATCTACTGACTCTGGTAGCAGAAGGTGGGGGGGTGGGGGTAGGGGAATCCTTATTTTTTTTGTTGTTTTTTTCCCTGCATCAACATTAACAGCAATCTCACTGTCTAGATTCAGTCTCTCCAGCTTTGCAGGTGCTGTAGACAAGATGTAGGATGTCTAGAATGCAGTTGAGGTGGTGTGCTAGGCGGATGCTAGGTGTGTCGGAGGTTTCCTGGTTCCCCAATTCCTAAGTCAGCAGTTGGGCACAGGCTCCCAAATCTCCAGTTTCATTGTCATGGAAGGAGTTGCAGTTTCTTTGGCAGGCTGGTTCTGAGCTGGAGTTCTGGGAGTCAGTCCTACTTTTTTCACCTGACCTAACAAAATTTTCAGCACCCAATTCCCTATTTTAAACAAGCCATTCCCCTACTCTCTTTCTACCTATCTTTCTACACAAACTAAGCAGAGTGGCTTCTGTCATCTGTAGCTGAACTCTGACACAATGGTCAGCCTTATTAAAAATTTTTAAAAAGGCAAATTAAACCAACAAGGAAATGATTTCTTTCATCAGAATGTGAACACAAAAGATGGCTCAGTGTTGCTGAGGGTAAGGGAAAATGGGCCCCCTTTTGGAGGGTGTATAAGTCAATGCAACCATTTTGAAGAACATTTTGACAGAATCTACCTAAATATAAAATGTGCATCATATCAAACCCAACATTCTGCCTCCAAGCATCAGTCAAAGAGAAATACTGCTCCGGGTCCTGAAAAAAACATTTTCCACAGATACTAACTGCATCATTGTGAGTAATGGAAAAATAACAATACATAGCTGAATTGTCCATCAAGAGGGAATAGTTAAGAAAATTATGGTACAACCATTCTTTGGAATACTCAGCAGTCGTTAAGGAATGAGGCAGAGCTCCCAGCACTAATATGGAAAGATCTCAGACGTATTTCCAAGTGAAAAATAAATGACAAAACAGCATGTATAGTGTGATCTCCTTTATGCTTAAAAACAAGCGTAACAAAACACATTTCTATTGACATGCTCATGTATCTGGGTAAACAAAGACAAAGGTCAGGAGGGACATAAGCCAAACTACCCTTTGTGGAGTTGGGGGTGGGGGGGCGGTGGGCAGAGGAGTGCCTTGGGCAGGACTGTTGCTTTTACCCTCTCATCTGTATTCTCTGAAGGTTTGAACATTTTACAATAAGAATGTATTATATTAGGGGTGCCTGGGTGGCTCAGTCTGTTAAAGCCTCTGCCTTCTGCTCAGATCATGATCCCGGGATCCTGGGATCGAGCCCCGCATCAGGCTTTCTGCTCGGTGGGGAGCCTGCTTCCCCCTCTCTCTCTGCCTGCCTTTCTGCCTGCTTGTGATCTCTTCTGTCAAATAAATAAAAAAAATTAAAAAAAGAATATATTATATTAGAATGTTGTATATTATGTAATTATATTAATGCATAAATTAAAAGTTATAAAATACTGTAGGGGCAAGATTCTAATTTTTAAATGCCTCAGCAAAAGAGATATAGAGACTGATTGATCTGTCTGTCATCTATCTGTCTATCTATTTGTCTAGAAAGGGGGAAAGCAAATATGACAAAATTAACGCATATTGAATCTAGGTGGAAAGATATATAGGAGTATTCATTGCACTGTGCTTTCAACTTTTCCGTAAAACTCTTTTCATAGTAAAAAGTTGGGAATAAAAACACACCAAATACACATCCTCGGAGACACACGCTTTCCCTGTGCATGCAGATTTTTTCAGAGGTGGGGGCAAAACCTGTGGCTTGCAAAGCTGCTAAAAAAGCAAAACAGCATCAGCAGTCCTTCCCACTGACTTCTTAGGGCAAGTGCGCCCCTCTCTGGAAGCCAGGGTCCTGAGGAATTTTGGAGGCCTCTGTGCACTAACTGGGATTGACAGCACGCTCCTGCCCCATCCCTCTGCAGGCACGGTCAGGGCCAGGGACCCAGCTGGCCCTCTGCCCCTCTTCCTATAGAGAGTTCATGGCCAAGGGCACCTTGACTATCAAATATGCCCCCCCCCACAAGTGCATATCTCTGAAACCCCAAGAACGTGTGGTGGCCATTGGTAAGAAGGAGACCTAGGGGCTCCTTCACAGGGACGCCAGGGGGCTCTGTAAGGATTCCATTCACTTGGGCTGCTATCCCCAAGACCCTTCATTCAGTCCTCATCCTGATGTTTATTTTTGACATAACAGTGTAAGGAGAATGGAGAAAAAAAAGAATTGCAAAAAAAGGAACTGGAATTTTAATGAGAACCATCTGGAGTGTTTGTCAAGGGTATTATGTTTGGTACAAGAAAGTAATTCCTCAGCTTAAATGAGGTAAAGAGAAATGGAGGAAATCATTATGTTGTACTTGCCCCCCCAAACTGACGCTGAGCAGAACCACGTAGAACATGCCCGTTGCACAGGAATGGGGCTGGGACAGGCCGTGGAGAGATGGAGTGCGCCTTTCTCAGCTCCGGAGTTCACAGTGTGGAGGAATGTTTCTACTCTGCCAAGGAGAGTTTGAGAGATGGGTTGTGGTGGGCCCTGGGCCAGGGCCTGGAATCTGGGTAACCATGACAACAGGCCCGCGGGTGACAACAAACACGGGATGGAATTTCAGCATTCGCAGCCAGGCCACGGAGGAATGGGAAAGTTCGGGGAAGTTTTTTTGTTTTTAACCCAAGGATGGGGAAGGCACCGGAGGGAGTCACAGTGTTCCGAATAAATCCTCCCTGCAGGACCCCAGTGGAGTCAAAGAGAGCCAGCCTCTCTCTGGGGCTCTATTTCCACTTTCTTCTTTTCATTTATTACCTCCCCTTCCACTGAAGATTCCGTGGGGTAACAGCCTCTCTGAGGGGTCTCAGTGCCCAGCCAGATCCCTGTCCTCATACCAGCGTGATCACATACCTTGAGGACAGCTACTCTCTGCGGGCATTTCAGTGCATCCTCTCAACACAGCCTCTAAAACAGCCCTGCAGCCAGGGTAGCCAGACCCCTACCTTCCAGATGGGGAAACGAAATTCAGAGAGCCAAGATCACCCAGAAACAGAAGGGTTTTCTGCCCCAGCCCAAGCCCATCATCCTTGCACCATGCCATTGTACCTGTAATCTTCATTCTGGAAACATATGAATAACTGCGGTAGTCAGCGTTTAAGAAGAAGAGAAGGAATGAGTCCTAAGACCTCTCTGTGGGCAGATAAGAGCCACTCATCCATGTAGCTGCAGAGGTGGGCCTTGACTGAGTGGGAAAAGATTTATAAGATGGTAGGAAGAAGTTCTTACAGTTACTGGGCTGAAGAATTAAAGAACCACAACCTCTAGAATTTTCTTCTCTGAGGTCTTTAGAAATAGAGGGGCTGGCATCATGCCTGGACAGATCAGGGCCTGAGAGTAAGGGAACTATAAAACATCCAGTGCAGACTTCTTGCTTTGCAGATGGGGAAACCAAGGCAGATTTGGGGACTGAGCCCCATGTCCAGTACAAGGTTCTCTTCCTGACAGCACATCCCAGGAGCTCCCAGACAAGCCAGCAGTGGTTAGGTGAAACATTGGGGAGATTAGGTGAAACAGTGTCAATCAGGAGGATTGAAACAGGAGGTAATAACAATTGGTACAGGACAGAGGATTGTTACTTCTGGGATCAGACTGGGGTGGGTGGGGAGGAGGAATATACATAATGGATTGGCATTCTGCAAAACTGAGAGCCATACGGTGTACAGCCCACTATAGCGTTGCTGTTAAGACCGTCATTAGGTAAGACGGAGCCTCTGCTCTGAAGGAGAAAGAGACCCAACAGTTAAGAACTTAGCAAAGATAGTTTTAAATCAGCAAAGTTACATAACTTTTTAACAATTTCAAGAAACCATCCTGAAACTTCATGAGCAAAAAATGCCTCTGAATAAGCCAACAGGAAATAAACAGTGCAAGGAATTTCTGGAAATAGGAGAGTGTTTTTTTGTTTGTTTTTAAAGTGAAAAAAAAAAAAAGTTTTAAGGAAAAAGGAAGCCCTGACCCACATAAAGATAGGGTTTCAGTAAAAGGAATTTGAGAGCAAGAGAGAAAGTGTAAGCCCCAGCACTGGATCTGGGCTGCTGAGCACAACTGCAGTCCCCGAAAAATGAGCTCAAGAAACAGAGCCAGTTTCACACTTTTTAAAAAAAGAAGTGTCATTCCCTGGAAAATAACAAATCCGCTCCAGGCTGTCCACAGCCCTGTTGAAGTTTACCTAGTAATTTACAAACGGTTTCAGTACTTAATCCAGGAATATCTGCTGTGAGTCCTGAAGTCGCCGATTCTCCCTAAAGCTCTGCTTTGTAACTTTTTATTGGGAAAAGCCTCTATTTCTCTTATTCGGTCATTAAAAATGGGGGAGAAGCTGTCCTTTTTTCTCAGCAAATGTTTTTGACAACTGGTCTATGCTAGACCCTGAGCGCAGCGCTGCCATCATATCGGATTCTTCCTGCCTCTTGCTTGGACTTCCTGCCATTTCTGAGTTTTTACTATTCAAATGCAAGGTCCATTGTGAATCTGTGAGCCTTCTAGAAAATGTTGAGCGTCGTCCACCTTCGAATGCTATAAGCACTAGGCAAGCTTCAAGAGGCCACTGCTCATTCCTAATGAGAATCTTCTGTTTATGATTCATGGAGTAAACCCTTATAAATGGCTTTATGTACATGCCCAAAGTATGCGGATCCACAGGACGTCTGAGCGTACTCATGCTAAGTATGTATCTGCTCGTGAGAAAGTGTGTGTGGGAGGGAAGGAAGGAGTAGAAATTGTTTTCATTTTAAAAAGCTAGAGGGATAAGCAACAACTATTCATATGCATCTTTAAAGAAATGAGTGTCGTTCTTTCCTCCAGCCATCCACCATGCAGAAAGGCAAGAAGGCAAAGGGGAAGAAGGTGGCGCGGGGTGCCCTGTCGTGAAGAAGCGGGAAGCCAAGAAGGCAATCGATCCCCCCATTTGAGAAAAGTCCAAGAATTTTGGCAGCAGACAGGACATCCAACCAAAAGGGACCTCACCTGCTTTGTCAAATGGCCCCGTCACATGGGGCTGTGGCAGCAAAGGGCTATTCTCTATAAACGTTTCAAAATGTCTCCTTCCATTAACCAGTTCACCCAGGCCTTGGGCCACCAGCCACTCAGCTGCTTACATGGCCCACAAATACAGACCAGAGGCACAGCAAGAGAAGAAGCAGAGATTGTTGCAGCAGGCAGAGAAGAAAGCTGCTGGCAAAAGGGATGTGCCCACTAAGGCCTCCTGTCCTTCAAGCAAGGTTAACACTGTCACCACCTTGGCAGAAAACAAGAAGCCTCAGCTGGCGGTGACTGCACACAACGTGGATCCCACTGAGCTGGTTGTCCTCCCGACTGTTCTGCTTTGTAAGATGGGGGTTCCCTATGGCATCATCACGGGGAAGGCCAGGCTGGAGCATCTGGTCGCTGGGAAGACCTGCACCACTGTCACCTTCACACAGGTTAACTCGGAAAACAAAGGAGTTCTGGTTAAGCAGGAACTGTCAACACTTCCTGGAAGGAAGTTTTCTTCCTTGACTACAGGAGGATGTCTGGACCAATGACAGTGACAGATATGAGATCCGCCATCACGGGGGGAGGCAATATCTGGGTCTAAAGTGGGTGGTTCACTTCGCCAAGCTGAAAAAGGCAGACTAAAGAACTGGCCACAAAACCGGGCTAAGTGTACACTGTTGAGTTTTCTGTACATAAAAGTGATTGAAATTTGTTTTTCAAAAAAGAAGAAGAAGAGAAGGAGGAGAAGGAGAAGAAGGAGGAGGAGGAGAAGAGGAAGAGGAAGAAGAAGAAGAAGAAGGAGAAGAAGAAGAAGAAGAAGAAGAAGGGAGTGTGTATAGGGCATAATGATAGGCGGAGCCAATGCATTTCCAAATTGCCATTCCTTTAGCTCTTTAAAACATTACTCTTTAATGGGAAACGATGGGCTGCTGTTTGTTCTCTCAGTAATTACATCATTTTTTTTTAAATTTCGGTGACTTCGAAAAACTATTTTAAACCTTTTTAAAAATCACTTTTATCCTTTTATTTTTAAAAAAACCCTTTAATAAAAATCTTTATTTAAAAACCTTTTTTATTAAAGTGTTCATTCCTTCAGGGATTTGTACACTGAGAGAAAGGACCCTTTGCTATTGGCATGGGAGTCTCCACACCACTACATAACACACTGCTAGCCTGAGTTGAAAGGCCTTTGAGGAGATCATCTCAGCCCGGATGCCCAAATGTTTGTCATGAGAAAGTGTTCTCCAGGCAAAGGGTCCCTTTCTGACCAACAGCAGACTATGCCCTCTTGATGAGTAGAAGCCCATGTACTAACTTTCTTAAGTGAGGAGCACCCTGGACCCTTCCTGCCCCCTCCCTGGCCTGTCCCATGGCTTGCTTCTTGCCTTCATGGGAAGAAGTTAAACCAGAAACATGGGAGCTATTACTCGAATACTTTACAGTGTGTAAAATTTACAAGGATCACTTCTGTTTTTGCCAAAATGCCTCAGTGAAGCTGGATTTTCCAACAGTAATTCTAATGAAAACTATCAGCCAAAAAGCACTGAAGTCCAATTTGTATTGTGCTGTCAAATAGCGAAGCCCAACAAGCAAACTTATATCCAGGTAATATCCTATATCTAACAAGGAAATCTGCAATTTCATTATATCATTTAGCATGCTTTGGGTGGCAAGAAAAGTGGAACTCAACTAGCAGAACCTTAAGCAACCAGGAAATTGATTGCCCCATCAACCAACCCAAATCCAGGGCTGATTAATTCCACAAGTAAATTATATCATCCAGAACCCAGGTTCTTATTCCATCTTTAAGGCTCTCATGTCTTCAGCTGTCAGCTTGCTCCCTTCATGGTGACAAGATGGTGGCCACAATTCTGGGCAACACGTCCTCACATCAGAAGCAGAAAGTGATTATCTTTTCCCACCGGTTCTGGGATGGGCAGATGGTAGAACCAGAGATGGTAGAATCAGCTTCGGAGAGCTTAGTTGTGAACGTGGAGGAGAGGTGAGTATCACAGACACAGACACACACGCACACTGGGTGAAATAACCATGTGGGCTGCTGCTGAAACCCATCTTGTAACTAAGTCTGTGGTGAGTGCATATCTGAGAACGACCTGAATATTCAGAGGAGAGAAGAACCAAGCCAAGAGACAGGTGGAATTGGATACAAAATGGCATTCTGAAGCTACAAATGCCCTTCGCCTTTTTAGTTATATGAGCCAATAAATTTCCTGTTTGACAGGACAATTCAGGGTGAGTTTTCTGTCATTCACAACACACAGACCCCATTCATACACCTTACTTGTGTAATTTTTCTAATCCTAATCTTCTAATCTTGTTCTACTTTTTAAAAACATTACTAGTTGAGACAGTCTACAATATACGTGGCCAGTATTGTTTAAAGGTGACAAGGTCATCAGGGCACCTGGGTGGCTCAGTGGGTTAAAGCCTCTGGCTTCCGCTCAGGTCATGATCCCAGAGTCCTGGGATCAAGCCCCGAATCGGACTCTCTGCTCAGCAGGGAGCCTGCTTCCCCACCTCTCTCTGCCTACTTGTGATCTCTATCTGTCAAATAAGTAAATAAAATCTTAAAAAAATAAAAAGAAATTAAAGTGACAAGGTCATGATCAGCAAAGACTGAGAAATGATCACAAACTGGAGGAGTCTAAGGAGACATGAAAACTAAATGCAATGTCGTGTCCTGGATTGGATATCTGGAAAAGAAAGAAGAGATCAGTGGAAAAACTAGGGAAATCCAAAGGAAGTCTGTAGCTTAGTGCATGGTATTACACTAATGTCCATTTCTTAGTTTGGACAATGTGCTGTGGTTATGTAAGGGGTTAACATCAGAGCCGGGTAAAAGGTATATGGCAACTCTCTACTCTCTTTGCAACTTCTGCATGGATCTAAAATCACTCCAAAATAAAAACTTTAAATAAATATAGAAGTGGTCACTAACATTCCAAGGCCTAGTAAACACTGAACTAGGTTGACTTTTTCAAGTCACCAATGAGAAGATTAAGTAACAAAGAGATTGGAACTTGCCCTTGGCACCTGGAGATTCATGTCAGGGCTGAGCCTGAGATTCCAGTTGCATCATCTGGACACACAACCACCCTGCAGCCTGGGGACCCTGGATATCACTCAAAGGAATTAGTTTCCATGGAAACAGCTCTTCCCTAAGCACACTAAATTCCCTTGCAGCTCTCCGTATTAGCTCTGGACTATTACATTTCAAAGTCCACTTTTTCACATTAATAAATTACACAATTATAGCAGTCCAGGAATGAGCTATAACACCATACAAAAGGAATTTGTACCAGAAATTTAAACTACCATATGGTCAATGGATTAACGTTAACCATAAATAGAAACCATCACATCCTGTGAGGCCTGCTAATCGCATTTGTATGAATTGAGTATTTTCTGAAAAGCAATACATGAAAAATGTTAACCCACGCCACAACATTTCCAAAGACAGATTTTGAAGGGGCTGTATCTCAAATAACTTAGGTTAGAATGAACATGGCATTCTGGAAGGATCCATATTACATGAGCCAAAAGCGATTCTTTGGAAGGCCGGCCCCGATATCAAAGATGCATTTGTAAAGACTGGATAGAATGGGTCTCATAAAACGTAAAGGAAAAAGTCGAGTAAGCCCCAGCCCTCCAAGAGTGACCTCCTCTACCACAGTGAATTCCTCCATGTAGAGTTTAATGACACATCCTCAGGATAAGATACTGAGTAAAAAGGGAAATACTCTAGTCCACCTGCTTTCATCCAAAACTGTAGCATCTCATCCTCCAGGCTCCCCCTCCCACAATGTTTCTGTCATCCACACCCCAGGACTCAGAGCTGGGTCCAGAGTTGGTCATCAATGTTAGTTCTCTTCTCTCCTTGCTTTCCCCACCCAATAATTATCCCTATTCCATCCTGTGAGCACTGGCGCTTGGGCAGAGCCCAGGCATCTGCTGGAATGCTGATCCCAGAATGTCAGAACCCAAGGGATCCCTGAGAAACATGGACCAGAGTATGCTAATTAGCACCCTTCCCTATAATTGCTGGTGACTATTGGAATTATCTGATAAAAGCTATGACATTATTTCCCCTTTATGGGCACCAACATGACTTAGGAGGCCCATCATGATAGAGGAAAGCCACAATTTCTGATGTTGGCTACAGGGTCCCCCATTAGCTAATGGTTATATGACAGAAGATAAAAAATGATCTCGACAGGCAGGAATAATGGGCCCCAAATTGCAAAATGTAATTTAGAAAGAATGTAGGCAGTGCCCTACAGTTAGTTTCCAAAAAATGCCTTACAGAAGCCCAGGAGGCAGTGTGACGCCAGCAAGAGTGGAGGTCAGGGTCTGGGAGTGCCCTGTCCCAGCCGAGGGTTTGACCAGCTGGCCACGCTAGAACAAATTCCTAGCTTCAGGGAATGTGGCTTTCTCAGCTGGAAAACGAGAAACTCAAACTAAACGATCTTTCGTGGACTTCCCAAATTTGAAGCAAGATGACTCAGTGAATTGTGGTGCGTCCCCATGATAGAGTGTCACGCAGCTGTTAGAGGTCCGTGGATCCCGAGAATATTTGGGAACATGAGAAAGTGCTTGTGACAGGAGGAAAAACAAATAAATGTGGGTTGTGGTTCTTATTTTGTAAAAAGAGACAGAGGTGCCTTGGAGTGGGGAGACTCAAAGGGAGTAGAAAAAATATTAAAAGTACTAGCCATGTGTGATTGAGTTTTTGTTACTCAGAGCTCTTAAAACTGTATATTTCACCACAAAGGTCCTAGATGCTTGATAACAAAATACTCCAACAATATACAAGTGTATACAGGAAAAATTTAAGTTTCTGCTCTTTTTTTTCCCCTCCTGCTGCCACTCCCTAGTGCAACCTATATTAACATTGTGAAATAAATCAGACTTCACTGTGTTTAAGCTAAATTTGCTAGAAGCATCCTTTGTTTCAAGCAGTCTACAAAGAGAAAGCTAGGAACATTGGTGGCTTTTATGTTCTTAGGAAGAGAGCTTCCATGAAATATTAGAATAAAAGTAAGAATGAGGATAAGAATAGAAATAATAAATAAATCCAGATACTAGCACTTTATAAATGGTTTTAATAAAAGTTTAATAACCAGTTATAAAATGACTACATTCCATTTTTATTTCTTCAAGTATTGGAAGCATTTAAGAAAGTCTGATATATGGATTTGTTTTAGAATATGACAAATGTTTAGAAACTTAAGTCATCAAGGGCAAAATAACTGGATAAATTTAATTTGTGAGTCAATTAGTTTTGATGTATAATTGTGTAAGTGTTGTGTGGCTATGCAGAGAAATACAGAACATTTAAAGTTGATGGAATGTTAGTCATTTTAGAAATTTGGAACTTTGATAAATGAACCATTAAATGAAACATAGGAGTACTGATTCTTCTCCATCTTCAAAAGTCCTCAAACATTAAAAATTGTTTATGTACATGCTTGGAACCCAGGCCATACTTTGTTGAGGACACTGTTGGCTGAGCCTATGGCCCAGAGCATAGGAAGGGAGTGGCATAGGAAGTCGGCCTCCTTCTCAACCTGAGAGCACCCTGCCCTTTGCCAGAGCAACACTTGAATGGGAGACTCAGTCCCAGCGGTCCCAGATTCCACCTGAGACCAGTAGGGTGACACCCTGTGCAGTAAGGGGGACAGCAGCAGCAGAGCAGAAGTCTCTAGGATCCTCAGAGGCATCAGCTGTGATATCTGATTTCTGATGGTCTGAGTTCCACTCCCACCATGAGGCAGGATAACAAGTAAACACAAATTAATAACTGGGACCCTTCTCTGTTTATCCTGGAAGGGAAGACCTCGGTAGGAGGGAAAAGATGAGTTGAGATTGGAGGCTTAAGGTCTTTAACTTGAATACTGCAAAAAGAGATGTGACCTTAATTGAACCCCAAGCGGATAAAGTGGGACATACTGGTTACTTTCAAATCCGTGGTTCAGGGGGAGGAGACAAGATGGCAGAGAAGTAGGAGGTGTTGTTTCAACCAGTCCCCTAAAGTGAGCTGATTACCTACGAAAGAACTCTGATCACCCATGAAATCAGCCTGAGATTAGAATTATACACTTCTGGATCTCTCTGGGGGCAGAAGACGCCAGTGGACAAATCCGTGGTTCAATGGGAATACTATTGTTCTGCCCCCAGGCATCTATTCTCTTTTCTTCTCTAGGGAGTTTCTCACTGCACTTCCCTTCTGGGGGAACACATCTCCTCATTCTCAGCACATTTGTTCTGTGCCTCTGACTCACATCCCCTGCCTTACCAGTGGGAATGCAACCAGAACCAGCCAACCAGGGCATCACTTGTGAACTTCTGTGAACCTGGAGTTCCGAGGGCTACTCCATGGAGTGCTAGAATGACCCCAGCACAAAGGAAAGCTAAGCCTGTGGTCTAGACAGGGGTAAAACAGATGCTGGACCAAGACAGTCCTGGAGCTTTTCTTGGATTTTTCAGTTACATGAGCCAACGAATTATCTTTTTGGCTTAAATCAATTTGATGTGAATTTGCAGCCATTTGTTACGAAAGAAGTCCTAATGATATGAGTAGATCTGAGGGCTTAGAACAATCTAGAGACTTCATCAGAAAGAAAGATGAGGAATTGGTTATGTAATTCTGAGACAAGAAGACTCTAAGACTACAAGGTAACTCTTCCAATATCCCTACATAAATGCTACCAGAAGGTAAATTTCCACTCAATAGGTAGAGGGACTTTCAAATAACTAAAGTTGCCCAACAAAGGAACCAACTGCTAGAGATGGAGGTGAACCTTCCGTTAGAGGAACAATCCAGTTAAGGAAGGATGACTGCCCAACAAGAATGTTGGTGTTGAGATTCCTTCACTGGGAGGAAAGTGTGAATCTCAAGGACTCTTGTGACTCTAAAAGTCAACAAAAATTAGGAGAGCAATCACTAGGGAACATGAAAGGAGGTGCTGTAAAACTCTGCAGAGTCCTGGCTTGATCAGTGAGAAGCTCTGGTGCTAATACTCCGAATTGGATTTGGTCTGTAGCCCAATGCTGCAAAGCAACAGAATTAATGCGGAAGTCATAGAAAGCACTGAGAACTGAACACTTCCCTCTCATAAAACTCAAATTGTTTAAATAGGAATTCTGCCATTGGTTGGGAATGCTGAGTTTGCAAAACCATTTCTGTTGATTTTGCTAAGATAAGAGCAAAACATGGAAGAGGTCATCTAGAAGTTTGGTGAGAATGAGGGACTCTGGATATACCTGGGTGTATGTATGATGGTGGAAGTGACTGAAGTCAGCTCAGGGCCCACATCCTATGACCAGTCCATGATCCCTATACCAACACATACCTAGTGTCAGGTGCCCAGAGACTGAAATGGGCACAGACTGCTAAAGTTTACATTAGTAGGGCAGGTTGGTTATTTTCACCACATAGCCTACCCCTCTGACCTCTACCTCTTCCTCCAGTATATTACACTTCAGCCACGTGGACTTTCTTTTGATTCCTCCAACACACCTAGTTCATCCCATCTTAGAACCTTGGCTCTTGTTCTTCCATCTACCCAGAAAGCTCTACCTTTAGGGCTAACTTCAAGGGGGTTGGTCAAGTATTAGCAAAAATGGCAAATCCTTGGAGAGTTCTTTCATGACCACTAATCCAAATGAGCAAACCTATCCCCAGCACATAGCCCTACCCAAAGAGAACCCATCCTCTATATCTCACCATCCCTTTCATTGTCCTCCTGGAACTCAATACTATTGGAAATTGTATTTCTTATTGATTTGCTTGTTTATAGTCTTTCCTCTCCATTAAAGCATAAGCTCTATGAGAATAGGGACCTTCTCGGTTTTGTTCATTGACACATCCTCAGCTCTTAAAACAATTGCGAACACATAGTTCATATGTCATGAAAGTTTGATGAATGAATAAATGGTTGAGTAAACCTACTCTTTGCCAACTTGATCTTGGAGAGATTTCCTTCTATATAATAATGTTTTCTGAAAGACAGAGCAAGTGAGTGACTGAGGTAGAAGGAGACTCTTTTGTTGAAAGGACTTGTCTCTGGTATGGCAACTTGCTCTTTAATTGGCTTAGTGTCCTGAGGTGACCAAGGAGGAAGGGAACACAGGACTTTATTCAGAGCATGGCCTCCTCAGTGAGCACATCTAATATACTCTATAAGAGTTAGCTGACCTTATTTTTTAAAGGAGCCACTGTTCAGCAGCAACCAGCCACTGAGACTTACTGTCTTTTCAACCCACTGTCTCTCTTTTGGTCCTTGGTGAAGATGAGCATAGAGCCCTCCCTGCTCTACTCTGTGAAAGCCAGTAAATCTTGAGTCAAACTCAACTCTTGAGCGTGGCTATTGTTTTTCCCCTTGGTAGAGACAAATAATTACTTGCTAGTGTGTCCAGTGCCTGAGATACTTGATAGAGGATGGCTCTTAAAGTCTGAGTGCACCTTAGCAGAGCCAGGCTTGGATTACCTTCTGAAGGACTTTGCCCCATGGGGAACTTCTTTCAGGAGGAAGAGACCTGTAATTATTTAAATGAAAGAAGATGGGAGGAGTACCCTTTGGAATGTCATCTCACAGGCTTTCCTGAGTTGTGAGCAATTGCAGGGCACCCTAAACGTACTGGCCAACACAGATAGAGGCTTTAGAATACTGGGCAACTCTGGGTACAGGGGGTGGGGAAATAGGCCTCCCAAAAGGAATTTTTTTTTTCTATTCAATAGATGTGTTTATTGGTGGGGTCAGTTTTGCCAGTGTTTTCCAAAAGGAATTTTTTTAAAAGCATCTGGAATATAGAAGTGGCATCTCCAGCACTGGGGCCACTATCTGGGAAAGAGGGATTGCTCAGTGATGGAGTGAGGGAGTGAGTAGATACATCCCAGGGACACTGTATCCATTAGAATGGTGGCCATGGGCGGTCTAATTTTTGGCTAGAATACTAAATGTTGAGCAACCTTTTATTTCTTGCTTTGTTCTTTTAGCTGCTAGAAGCACAACAATATGGTCTACCTCTACTCTTCACTCATGTATTCATCAACCAGTATTATTGAATAGTTATTATGTTTCAGATACTATTTTTGGTTTTAGGAAATCAATACTGAAAATGACAGGGTCCCTTTGCTCCTAAGACTTATATTCTAAAGAGGAAGACAGGCATTTAAGAGATATTTGCACAAGTAATTAAGAACAGATATAAATTTATATGTAAGGAAGTTGGCCAAAAGAAAAGAGGGCCTCAGTAACAGTTTCTTTCCTGTTCCAGCCTACCTGTTGACAGCCCCTGCAAGTGGTGGGGAGGATGGCAAAGGAAGGAGGTGAGTACCAGACCTGGATTCCAAACTTCCTATACTCTGCACAGAAAAGAGGCTAGATCCAAGGAAGCGCAGAAACCAAGAGGTCCATACCTTTCTTCCCTTTCATTTTTGGCTCAAACCACGCTCTTTTAGGCAAGTGGCTCTAGAAGGCCACCGTTGGCTCACTCTAACCCAAACCATTTTTTACCCTCTCTGCCAACAGCTGAAAAGCCACACATAATTTTTATTAACACAGACTTTCTTTTTTTAATATTTTATTTATTTATTTGACAGAGAGAGAGATCACAAGCAGGCAGAGAGGCAGGCAGAGAGAGGGGGGAGGAAGCAGTCTCCCTGCTGAGCAGAGAGCCTGACACGGGGCTCGATCCCAGGACCCTGGGATCATGACCTGAGCCAAAGGCAGAGGCTTAACACCTTAACACACAGAGCCACCCAGGTGCCCCAACACAAACTTTCTTACAGGTTGCATCAGTTCAGGTCCTCCAAGAAGCAGACAACAAGATGGAGTTAGCAGTGCAAGAGATTACATGGGGAGATGATTACGAAGGAGGACAGGGAGGAATGAGTGGGAGTTGGTAGGGAGACCCTTCAGACCATGGTGCACTTCTGAAAGAAAGGTAGAAGGAGAATTAAACAGGAAGATCCTCGGAACTGTTCAGCACCAAGAAAATCTTGGCCAACCCAACTGGGAGCTCTAGAACAAAGATTGGCTATTAAAGGAGTCCTGCACTGGGCAGAAATTGTCAGACCCTATGGCCCCTATTGAACACAGTCATTGGTTGTTGCTGCCTGGGACAGAGTGGGCAGGGCTCAAACACAGACACTGATTCTGAAGGCACTGCTCCTGGAAGCTCCTATCTACTGGCTTCCTCCTGAAGGGATGGTGAGCGGCACACCCCCATAGCTGCCACCCCAGTCCAGTTTGTGGAAGTGCTCTCACTCACAGGGACATTCTCCACTACTGCAATTGACAGCCACAGGAGAGTTTCTGCAAACAGAGCCTTGGCATGTAGGAAAGAGAGTAGGGGTGAGACTGGGGAGATGGGCACACAGGGCACAGGCAGGGTCCTAGGGAAATTGAGGAGACATCAGAGGCCTTGTCAAGGCTCAAATGGTGCCAGCTACAATGGCCGAATGGACAGCTGGGGGCAGGAAATACAGAGCTTGGAAGGCCTGCGCTTGCTGGCCGGGGAGACAAGAAGAGGCTGACTGCCAGGAGAGCCACAGTGGATAAGCTAGTGATGGGGAAGCAGGACAGGACGCACCACATGCTTCTCACATAGAGGCAGCCCAACCTATGGGTCTGGCACCTTTTCCTTGGTTCCCTATATTCTCACCTGGGGACCTAGACACCTGCCTCTATACAAACACTTATCTACATTCAACGGCATTGAGCCTTTTGATCCTCAATCACATCCTATCTGATATTAAAGAAAAAAACCCTAAAACTTGTTTTGATTAAAAAAAAAATCCAAGAGTTAAACTGAATCTATCTTAAACTAATTTAAAGTTGGATTTCTCTAAATAGATGCAAACCATCATATAGTTTACTTTGATAGTTCTCTGAAAAACTAACCCTGAAGTTCACATTCAATGTTAAGAGGCCCTTGGATACACCAAAGTTTAGGCTGTATTGTGAAATGGGCAGTTTGCTGAACAAAATCTCTGTATCAAAAGTCCAAAATCAAATTAAACTAAATAATGCTGACCCAACAAAGGGACCCCATGCTTTCAAGCACCCCACACATTATAAACACAAAACCTAAATATCCACTTTCTTGATGATCACCCTTAAAACCAGAGCCCAATAAAACCAATTCCAAACCTTTTGTTTGGTAGCCTGAAACAAAGGTGATTGCTGATGGCTATAAATGTGAGGCACAGTAGGCATTGGGCTTAGATCAAGACTACGGATTTACCCAATCCTTCCTTTCAGAGAGCACAAATACAATAGATTCTTGCATAACAGAATATAATTCCCTGGTAGTGCTGAGCAGCCACTTTCTTGCTTCTCTTTGTGTTCTAGTATGTTCTTCCAGGTGCTGTCACTAATTAGCATTGCACTCACAGTAGTTGTAGATGTATGGTGGCTAAGGAGCATTTTGCAATACTAAACAATTCACACGGTTATGACATTTGGTTTTTAGCTGTATTTATAATGGTTAAGTAGGTAGGCCTCCTTTTGCACTCTTGGCCTGGGTCCCATAAACGTAAAGGAACAGGCCTGGGCAATGGTACCCTAGTTACCAAGCAGAAGTCAACAAAAGGATCCATGTAAGCTGGGCCACAGCTCTTGAAAACATTCCCATGACTGATCAGTAGCAATGATGATAATCACAGCAGCAGTTCTGTGAATACACCAGAGGCACTGGTCCTATACGTAATCAGCTCTTTGTCCTGTTCTGTGAATTATCTCTGTGTGCCCCAGAGCACATGCTGTGAGGAGTAGCCCTCTAGTTGCAAAGGAAGGGCCACTTCTTGTTCTCCCCCAGCCCTTGCCCTCTCAATGCAGAGAATCTGTTCTGCTCCCTAGAAACATCCAGGTGCCATCTTTCATGGGCTCTGGAACCAGGCCTGAGACAAGCTTCCAGACAGGCTCCTCACTCATCCTCGGCCACAGCAGTGCTGCCCCTTCTGCCCAGTGTCCTTGTGAGGACATCTCTGCTAGTGGCTGGGCTGAGCCCTGCCAAAGCCCTGCTGCAGAGCCCCCCCGCCTGAAGACCTGGCTCTCCCACTGGCCTCTTACTCCATGAGCAGAAGGTCTCCTCCACTCCCGCTCCATGCTTCTCCTTGGAGATCTCCCAGGTTCAGCCTTCCTAAAGAGTCCATAGTGATACTGGCTTCTCCAGGTTCCCAGGTATCCTCCAAGGACAGGGTCCTCTTATGGCATTCTCCATCTGGCTGTCGACCCTCACCTGACCCAATCCCCAGGTTTCTCCATGGCACACAACACCCTCAGCCTAGAGAGAGTGGGCCTTTCTCTTCCCACAACACCAGTGGGAGTGCCAAGTGGTCTCTTTCAAAACAGACATTTAGGCTGCCACTAATATAACTCTTTCAAAATAGCCATTTTTTTCTCAGTTTAAAAGGAAAAAAAAAGAAAAGACCATACTAATGTCTAATTCCACTGCATACTTTGTTACACATCCAACAAGCTACCTGACATCTTTTTAGCACCAAAGTTCTCCATTTCCAACTCTGTCCCTCAAAGTTGGGCACACTCAATAGGGGAGGTCAGAAGCAACATCTACCAGACATCACCTATCTCTGAGGGAAAGCCTTAGAGCCTGGTTCTAGAACCTTCTCAAAGGAATGCAAGGCTGCCTTCACTTGTCCAGACTGTCAGAAATAGAGAACTGTTCAGCTTGGTCCCCTAGTTTTACAGGTGAAGAAATTGGGTGCATACAAGAGAAGTAACTGACCCAAGTCACTTTGAGAGTTGGTGGCAAGGCAAGAACTCTGGCCCATGGCACTTTTCATCACAGATAGTCTGTGGATTCTATTCCCAGGAGACAAGCCCATGCTTCCTCCATAAAGAGGAAGGGACTTCCACAATCTTTTTCATCACCTAGAAGGAGGATTGTGGACAGGAAGTTTAAGCAGAAGACCTTGAATAGTCACCAGCTGAGATTCTGAGCAGAACAAGGATAAGGTGAGAAGATGCTCTGGAAAATAAAAGAAGGCTTTGATAAGCAGGTGAGATACACATCTGATACAGTGATAGGGTGAAAACACTTGATACAGCTCCCCAAGGAGAAAGATCTTCAGGCCCAGGTTGGCTGTGTGGCACATTGGAGCACTGGTTTTCAACCTTGGCAACACACTGGAATTACCTAAGGAGCTTTAAAAAATATAGATGCCTGTCCCACTCCAGAGACTGACTGATTTTTTCAGTACAGCCTAAGCATCAGGATTTGTAAAATCTCTCTTGATATTCTAATAGCTAACCAAGACCGAGATCCAGTACTTAGAAGAAAAGGTCCTGGTTCAATTCATATTGGGTTCCATGCTTTGAAAAGAAGCAAACAACGTTAAATAGAAAATACTCAAATTCTTTTCCCATCCTATTCCTAGCCCATATAGCAGAATTCTTTTCCCATCCTATTCTCAGCCTATATAGAGAAAGACAAATGAATCTGAAGATATAAGAATTTAAATTCTCAGGCGCCTGGGTGGCTCAGTGGGTTAAGCCACTGCCTTCGGCTCAGGTCATGATCTCAGGGTCCTGGGATCAAGTCCCACGTGGGACTCTCTGCTCAGCAGGGAGCCTGCTTCCTCCTCTCTCTCTCTCTGCCTGCCTCTCCGACTACTTGTGATTTCTCTCTGTCAAATAAATAAATAAAATCTTTTAAAAAAAATTTAAATTCTCTAAATTGACACATACTGTTCTAGCCTGAACAGTCAGATTTTCTGCTGAGATCTCTTCCCTGGTGTCCTGTTTTAACTTCTACAACCACTGCCAGATCGCCACACCTCAGATTCTACAAAGTCCTTTCTAGTTCCCAAAGTCCCTCAGATTGGGGCTGTATGAAAAATATTTAGAGTCACTACTGTTGAGAATGTAATCTTTAAAGGAAGGAAACTCTTTCTCTTCTAGTCATGATAGAGTAACCAGCACCAGACTTATCTTCCCACTATAAAAAAAAAAGAGAAAATTGGACAAAATATATGAAACAGCTGTTTCCAAATACTGGACAACAACCAAGTCAGGACTATGATCAAAACATACAGTTGTCCTGGATTTCTGCCAGGAGCCACTTTTCCAGACAGTGGTGTGGAAGAAAAAAAACACAAGCATAGCATGAAAATTTTGCCAAGTGAAGCCAAGATCAGAGTTCAGAGAGGCAGATGCAGCTGGAATCTGTGGGATGAAATATTGGATAGGAAAGAATGATGCAGAGAGCTCCAGAAATCCACATAGAGGTCTCCTTGAATCTATTGCTGTCAACTTCTGTGGATGCTCAGGGTAGAACTCCAAGAGGCTATGCAAAGAACCACTGGGAATCTGTGCAGAACAACCTCTAAAGCCTACACATGGATGTGAGATAGCAGATCCAGTGATCCAGCCAGAGAGGAGGGGTTTCATTGGGCAACTGAGGCACTTAGTAATCTGAAAGGGTTACATCTTAGTAGTAGGGCTAAAATATACAGGAGGGCTGCCTTAACAAGATGTGCCTTAACAAAATTTAAAAACAAACCTTCCAAAAAACTGAGTTGATCCTAAGTTCCTTAAGTGATCCTAAGTTCCAAATCAAAGTACATTATTCTTTGAAGAGAAAAACAAAAATCATCCACTCAAAAAGGTAACTGTGACAATGCCTAGAATCCAATTAAAAAATCACTAGACATACAAAGATGCAGGAAAACACAATCTATAACCAGGTGGGGGGGGGGGTGGAACATACCCAGGAATGACAGGGATTTTGAAATAAGCAAATAAGTGTCTTAAAACAGTATTATAAATATGTTAATAGAAATAGAAATACAGAGAAAAGAAATAGAAGACATAAAAGAAAACAGAAACTCTAGGGATAAAAAACACAATATCTGAAAGGAAAAGTTTAGTGGATAGAATTACCAGCAGCATAAACATGGGAGAAAGGCAAACGAATCTGAAGGTAATAAATTCTCCAAATTGACACATAGAGGAAAAAAAACTGAAAAAAAAATTAATAGAACCTGGAATCATGGAAACCAGGAATGAACCATGGAAACGTGTCAAATAGCTGAGCATATGCATAAGGGTATGGGGAGCAAAAAAAATACTTGGAGAAACAATGTCTGAAATGTTTCCAAATTTGGTAAAATTTTCAAACCACATATCTAATAAACTCAACTAATCCCAAGAAGGTTATACATAAATAAAACTACATGAGGGCACATTGCTGAAAACAAAGGATAAGGAGAATAACTTAAAGGCAAATAGAAAAAAAGAGACACACAACATAAAGGAAAGAAAATTAGAATTACCATAGATTAATCATCAAGAAAAATGCAAGCAAGAACACAGTGCAGTGGCATCTTTCAAATGCTGAAAGAAGGTACTCCTGTGTGGCTCAGCTGGTTAAGCCTCTGACTCTTGATTTTGGCTTAAGTCATGATCTCAGGGTCATGAGACTGAACTCCATGTAGGGCTCCACACTCCGCAGGGAGTCTCTCTCTCTTTCAAATAAAAAAAAAATCTTTAAAAATAAAATAAAATGCTGAGAGGAAATACATATCAATCTAGAATTCTATAAGAAGGGAATATGCTTCAGAACTGGAAATGAAGTAAAGATATTTTCAGACAACAAAAACTGAAAGAATTCATTATAAACAGACATATTCTACAAAATAATATCTCTTACAAATACAAATGGAAAATTTTTATAAATATAAATAGAAGTTTTTCAGGCTGAAGAAAAAAGACCCTGATGAAATCTTGCACTTACATAAGGGAATTTACTATATAAGTGGATAAAAATGTAAGATTTTTTTCCTTTAAAAACGTATTTAAAAGGGCACCTGGGTGGCTCAGTGGGTTAAGCCTCTGCCCTCAGCTCAGGTCTTGATCCCAGGGTCCTGGGATGGAGCCCTGCATAGGGCTCATGGCTCAGCAGGGAGTCTGCTTTCTCCTCTCCCTCTACCTGCCTCTCTGCCTACTTATGATCTTGTCTGTCAAATAAATAAATAAAATCTTCAAAAAAATGTATTTAAAAGATAACGGTTGAAAGAAAAAAATAATAATATATTAGGGGATTTATAACAGAAGTAAAATGTATGATAATAATAGAATGAAGGATTGGTTGTTGTTGTAAAGTTCTATATTATATTTGAAGTGATATTATTTAAGTGCTTACATACATTTTAAACCTATTGTTACTTTATTAAAAGAAATAAAACAAAAGCATATAGCTAAAAACTAAAAGTAGATATAAATCAGAGTACAGCTCAATTAAAACCACAAACAGACCCAACTATATGCTGTTTTAAAGGACCCCACTTTAATCATAAAGACACAGAAAAGTAGGGGCACCTGAGTGGCTCAGTCAGTTAAGAATCTGCCTTCTGCTCAAATCATAATCTCAGGGTTCTGGGATCAAGCCTCACATCAGGTTCTCTGCTCTGTGAGAAGCCTGTTTCTCCCTCTCCCTTTGCCTGCCCCTCCCCCTGCTCATACTTGCTCTCTCTCTCTCCCTCTTTCTCTCTCTCTCTCTCTCTGTCAAATAAATAAATAAAATTTAAAAAAAAAAGATACAGAAAAGTTAAAAGTAAAAATATCTTTTATAGAAAATTATATACTACATGAACACTAATTATAAGAAGGTTAACACAGTTATACTAATATTAGATGAAGTAGACTTTCATTAAAAGAGTATTACTAAAGATCAAGAGGAATATTTCATAGTGATAAAAGAATCAATTCATCAATTGTTATGACAATCCTAGACATTTATATACCTAACAACAAAACTTCAAAATGCATGAAACATAAAACAACAAAAGTAGAAAGAGAAATAGACCTTATCCACAATTATAGTTGGATATATCAACACTCCTCTCATTAATTTATAGTAGACAGAAAACCAGCTAGTATGTAGATTTGAACAATAATCAACCAACATGATCTTATGAACATTTATAGAACATTCCACCAAAAACAGCAGAACACATATTCTTTTCAAATTCATATGAACAGTGATCAAGATAGACCATATTCTGAGCCATAAAACAAGTATCAGTATATAAAAATATTGAATTATATATTCTCTGCCCACTCAAAATTAAATTAGAAGGCAACAACAAAAAGATAGCTAGGGAAAAAAATCCCCAAATATTTGAAAATTCAAGAAAAAACTTCTTAATAATCTATGGATCAAAGAAGAAATCATGACAATATTTTGAAGTAGATGAAAATGAATACAGAAAATATCAAAATTTGTACAATGCACCTAGAGCAGTACTTAATACCTTAACATGTTTATATTAAAGATTTTATTTGTTTATTTGACAGACAGAGATCACAAGTAGGCAGAGAGGCAGGCAGAGAGAGAGGAGGAAGCAGGCTCCCTGCTGAGTAGAGAGCCCGATGCAGGGCTAGATCCCAGGACCCGGCGATCATGACCTGAGCTGAAGGCAGAGGCTTTAACCTCTAATATGTTTATATTAGAAATAAAAAAGGTCTAGAGGCATCTGGGTGGCCCAGTCAGCTAAGTCCGTTAAGTGTCTGAATCTTGATTTCAGCTCAGGTCTTGATCTCAGGGTCATGAGTTCAAGCCCCACATTGGTCTCCATGGCATAGAGCCTACTTAAAAAAAGAAAGAAAGAAAGAAAGAAACACCTAAAATCAATTATCCAAGCTTCTCCTTTAAAAAACTAAAAATGAAGATCAAATTAAACCCAAAATAAAAAGAGTAAAAATCAGTAAAAATGGACAACAATAAGAGCATAAATTAAAAAAAAAAAAAACCTCTAGGTTTTTAAGAGATTAATAAAATTGATGAACTGTTAGCTAGACTGATCAGCTTGAATGATCAAGAAGAAAAGAAAGAAGACACGAATTGCCAGTATCAGGAGTACAAGAGGGCACATCATTACAGACACTATAGATAATCAAAGGATAAAAGGGAATACCATGAACAACTCTATACCAATACATTTGAGAACTAAAATGAAATGGACAAATTATTTGAAAAACGCAGTTTACCAAAACCAAAAAAGAAGAAATAAAACATCTGAATAACCATATGCTTACTAAAGAGATTGGATTTGTAAATAAACTTCTCCCATAAGGAAAAATCCAGTCGTCAATGGCATCACTGATTAATTCTTTTAAACATCTTAGAGATAATACTAGTACTACATATATTCTTTCATAAAAGAGGCAAAAGAACATTTCCCAACTTGCTTTATGAGGACAGTGTAACCTTGTTACCAAAACCCGGCAAAGGTACAAGATTATAAGAAAAGAAAACTACAGACCAATATCTGTCATAAAGAGAGACACAAAACATCTCCAACAAAATGGTAGCAAAGAGTTCAGCAATATTTAAAAGGGATAATGAACTATGAGTAAGTAGTGTTTCTCCCAAGAATGGAAAGTTGGTGTTTGAAAATCAACCAGAGATCTTGGGTGGCTCAGTCAGTTAGGCGCCTGCCTTTGGCTCAGGGCATGATCCTGGGGTCCTGGGCCCATACCCGGGAGCAGGGAGCCCGCTTCTTCCTCTCCCTCTTCCTGCCTCTCCCCCTGCTTGTGCCCTCTCTCTGTCAGGTAAATAAATAAAATATATTTTTTTAATTTTTTAAATAGGGCACCTGGGTGGCTCAGTGGGTTGAACCTCTGCCTTTGACTCAGGTTGTGATCTCAGAGTCCTGGGATTGAGACCCATGTCTGGCTCTCTGCTCTGTGGGGAGCCTGCTTCCTCTCTCTCTCTCTCTCTGCCTGCCTCTCTGCCTATTTGTGATCTGTCTGTCAAATAAATGAATTTTAAAAAAAATTTTTTTAATAAAAAGAAAAAAGAAAATCAACAGGGGCACCTGGGTGGCACCATTAGTTGAACATCTGACTAGGTTTCAGCTCAGGTCATGGTCGTAGGGTCCTGAGACTGAGCCCCTTGTTGGGCTCTATGCTCACCAGGGAGTCTGCTTGAGATTCTTTCTCCCTACCCCTGCTCCCTCTTCCTCCGCTCCTCCCCGCAAAATCAACCAATACAATTAGCCATTCCAACAGCATAAAAGAGAAAAACTATATGATCATCTCAGGAAATGAGAAAATGGACAAAAAAGCACACAACAAACTTGCACACACAAGTTTATAACACCTTTGTTCACTGTAGACAAATAGTGTAGACAACCTGTCCATAAACAAATGAATAGATAAATTTGTGTGGTATAGCCACACAAATTGAATATTACTCAATAATAAAAAAGGGACAAACTACTACTAACCACACACACACACACACACACACACACAATCTCAAGAGCATCATTCTAAAAGAAATCACACTTGAAGGGGTACCTACTTTACAAGTCCATTTTATAGGAAACTCTGAGAAAGACGAATCTGACCTACCTCAACAAAACAGATCAGTGGTTGCCTGGGGTTGGGATGGTCAAAGGGTATATTGGCAGAACAGGCTACAGGATTTTCAGGGCCCAGTGCAAAATGGAAACAGGGAGCCCCTTGTTCAAAAAGTTAAGAATTTTAAGGCAGTGGCCCCAGAGCCATCAAGCAAGTGCGGGGCCCCACTGAGCACGAGCCCCCGTGTGAGCACACTGCTTGCACATCCATGAAACCAACCCCAGTACAGAGGGGCTTTCTGTGGTGATGAAAATCTTCTGTATCTTGAATTTGGTGGTGGTTACACATTTGTGCACATTTGTCAAAAGGCATCGAACTGGGGTTAAAATGGCAGGAATTCCCAAGGCCACTGAGGAGAACAAAACTGCAGACAAACCAGCCAACCATCCCCTGTGATTTTCTGTCTTCATCAAGCTACTAAAAAGAATCCTTTCACGTTCAGATTTCAGCCACAACCTCCCTAGAAACTTCCCCGAACTTCCGCACCTTCTCCTGTTGCTTATTCATGTAATCTCTGCTTGTGGGCATTACACAAGGAGCTGGAGATAAAAAGATTTTTTTTAAAATACAGTTAGAGCTCTCAAAGAATAGTCTAGTACTATGCTGGACAATATAGTGGACTTTAGCTACATATGGCTACATAACATCAGCAAAAATTAAATAAAATAAAGAATTCATTTCCTTATTCACACTGGTCACACGGCAAGTGCTTAATAGCCCCCCTGTGACTCATGGCTATTGTACGGGACCACGGAGAACATTTCCATCATGGCAGAAAGTTCTGCTGGGTTGTGTTGGGCCTGGCCACAGGTGGGCAGAGATAGACATAAATGAGATAGTTCCACATTTCTCCTAGTTTTGAATACTTGCTGACACCACGGTCTTTTGTATTCTATCACCTACAGATCAGAAGTAGCGCCATAACCAGGTAAGGTGGTCTCAGGAGGTTTGGGGGTCCACCTTGGAAAGTCCCCTTTTTGTGAACGTGAGCTCAGCTTGCGTTTCCAGGTTGAAACCCTCGTAGAAAGCTCTGGCTCAGTATTTCTCTAGTCCATGACAGTTACCCCAGGATTTGTTGCTCCCAGTACCCCATGTGGCAGCATCAGTCCTCAACCTGGAGGTTGAGGGGAGGCAAAGCTGGAGGCACAGGCTTGCCCCACTGGCTTCAGCTACACTGGGTCCGAGATTTGGATGAGGGACAAGGCACAATTTCCTGCCCCCTCCACCCTCTGATTTGGAATCTCCCCCCTCCTTTCCTGAGAAGAATCACTTGTCTGTTTTGCACCCCCCAATCTGCTGCATGAGCCCTCTTTCAGCATGCCTGTCAAGGCATGGCCAGCCTCAGCTGAAGCCTCTCCAGGGATGAGAGAAACCACCCCCTCCCCCGCCTCTTCCCCCATAGCCCATTCTAGCATTGGGTGGCATTATTTCTTCAATGGAGTCAGACAAAAGGTGACTATGGGGACTCCATCCATTGCTCCCAGTTCTGATTCCTTCTCCTTTTGGAAGTTCTTTGCATCAGTGAAGAGGACTCCCAGTCCCCCACCTGGTCTTAGCCTCGCCTCCCTAACAGGAGCTGCCCGATGTGGTGTGGCCAGCTCCTGCATTTTTTGTTAGAGGGAGTGCTTGTAAATGAATGTTCATGGTGGCCCCCACAGAATTCCTGATCAGAGCCTCACTGAAAGTCTTCTATTGTCCGTAACATCAACAAAAATCACTAAAAATCCACCTCTGTATCCGTGGCAAAGCCATTATTTTTTTTTTTAAGATTTTATTTATTTATTTGACAGAGAGAGATCACAGTAGACAGAGAGGCAGGCAGAGAGAGAGAGAGAGGGAAGCAGGCTCCCTGCTGAGCAGAGAGCCCGATGCGGGACTCGATCCCAGGACCCTGAGATCATGACCTGAGCCGAAGGCAGCGGCTTAACCACTGAGCCACCCAGGCGCCCAGCAAAGCCATTATTAAAGATGCAAGTCACCTAGGGTTCTCTGCATTTCTTTTTAAATGCACTTGTAGAATTGCATTCCCTTCTGTGCCATCTTTTTCTTCCCCTTTTTTAAAATATATATATACCATGATAAGCTTCAGAGTAGTGGCTTCGGGAGCAGGGTGACTTACAGTGAAGAGACATTTACGTGGAGAAGTTTGCATGTATGAGATAGGAAGGTTTTTTTTTTTTTTTTTTTTAATTTAAGGTATGTTACAGGCTTACTTTAAATAATGCTCCAGTTTTTTTTAAATTGCCCTAGAAATGTTTGCTCCTTTATTACTCGGTGGGCGTGTGTCTGTGTATTGGCTCACTTAGCCTAGCCCATCAGCTGCTCTGAGGCTCTGAGCCAGCAGGGCTCCTGACTTTGCCCCTCCTTGGCAACCATCCCTTCTCTTACCTGATACTGTGTCCAACACTTCCAGGTGCCACAGCTGCAGCCTGTCTAGGGAAGCTCCCAGTGCCTCAGGGAGAATGGGCACCGAAGAACCTCCTTCCTCCTTCCTCTGTCCTCCAACCTCCCGACTCCCGTTTCCTCCCATCTCAGCCCTCCTCTTCATTGGTCTCCTTCAAGAAACCCTGCAAGAGCTACAGGACAGGGACCTGCCTGATGGGGACCAGAAAAGTGAGTCAACTGACAGCAAAATCACACCCCAGGTTTCTGAAATGTGTTTTGAAAAGAGGGGGTGTGGCTTTGCAGGTGGGCCTAATTGAATGGGTCCTTTACAAAGCTTGCCATCAAAAATGTTTTCATTATTGGCTCTATTTTAAAGTATCATTTCATCCAGGAGAATGGTTTTCCTAAGGGTTTCTCTTCCTCTTCATTCAGTTCACATCCTAAGTCCAGTGCAACCAACCTGGACATACACTCCCTGCACTCCCTCCCCAGGCATAGCCCAGCTTCTTCCTCCCCAGGTGTACCCCAGTCTCCTCCTGCCCAGCATACCCTTCCCCCACCAGGCTTACTGCAGTTCCCCCCTTCCCAGGCATACCCCAGCTCCACCCCTGCCCAGGCATACCCTTTAGTTCCCCGCCCCCTCCCCAGACGTACCCCGGTTCCCTCCACCCTAGTTGTATCCATAAAAAGAGCTGGAGCTTTCCTTTGGAGCCTCTCAGGCTCTCTCACTTACAACCATGCAGCCCAGGCAGAGACACCCCCCGGGCAGCCTTCCGAACAGAACGTTCATTCTCAGTTGTCCCTGGAGGTGGGCAGGACCCATCTATAAACCCTGGTGACCCAGTGGGTTTCAGAATCCAAAATTTTTTGGATTTTAGATCATCTAAATTTAGGTAATCTAGTGCACATTATCCACATTGTGTAAAACCCAGTGGAATCTGGAGGTAATACTCAAGAGTCAATTACCTCAATATTTATCCATCAAAAATTTCCACTCCATGGGATAAAGATGACAAAGAGCTTCAGGTCAACTCAAGCCAGGTTGTGCTGCCACGTGAGTTTTTTAAAAAACGTAAAGCTTCCAGGGCTGACTGGTTGGATCAATTGGTAGAACATGCAACTATCAATCTCAGGGTTTTAAGTTCAAGCCCCACACTTGGTGTAGAGATTACTTAAAAAATAAGATCATAAAAAAAATTAGAAAAAAATAATTAGAATTATCAGAGCTCTTTTACTTTTTGGAATTGTAGGTAAGGGATGACAGATCTGCCTGGCCTCTCTTTTCTCTTCTTTTTGTTGCTTGAGATATATTCCAAGCTAATCTGCCACAAAGAGATTCCAACTGTGTTTGTGGGCAAAGTTTGAAAGGCAGTTAATAAATAGCGATGAAATCCTTCTGTTTGGGTCAAATTTAAATAGAACAAAAAATCTGTTTCACCTGAGCAAAACCCTTTCACAATGACTCAGCATCTGCCCATCTGTCATCATGTGGGTTCCCTAATTTGTCTTCAGAGGACCAAACCATCTGCCACCTTGCAGCCTGGCTTCCTTGCACCTGCACACATCCAGATGGCCACCTTTTCTTCAAAAGCAATCGATCTCCTCCTTAAATTCCACTGCCATCCAGAGTCCTTGTGTGTCAATCACGGAGTGAAGGGGTAGCTTTCTCCTTGAAAGAAAGATGATAGGGACTAATACTGAGGGCTGCTCAGAGACTCCTCTTAAATATAATCACTGTGCAGGGGTTCCTGGGTGGTGCAGTGGGTTAAGCCTCTGCCTTTGCCCCGGGTTGCGATCTCAAGGTTCTGGGATCAAGCCCTGCATCGGGCTCTCTGCTCAGCAGGGAGCCTGCTTCCTTTCTCTCTGCCTGCCTCTCTGCCTACTTGTGATCTCTCTCTCTCTCTGTCAAATAAATAAATAAAATTTTAAAAATAATCAGTGTGCAGTCATAGGAAATGTCTTGGTGAATTGCAGAAAAAGTTCCTAGAGGACTTCCCTCAAGATATATCCCATAGTGCCTTCAAGCTGACCACAACGCAGCTTTTCCTCTGCCCCGCACCTACTTTTCACCCAGCCTTCCCTCACTAAACCCACACAATTCCCACACCCCTCCCTCCAGCCTCCCTTAGCAGGTAGGGACATTGTTTTAAAGAGAGCTGGACATAAGTGCTCAGATTTCTGCAGCTTATCTTCCAGAAGTTGACCACCTGGACAGTTCTGCACCCCCAGTCATCCTAACGGCGCCAACACCCATCTTTTGATGGTATCTTCCAGTGGCCTGGGGTCTCTTCCCTCTCTTCCCTCTCTCCTGGTCTAATTCCTGCTCCCACTGAATACCACCTCTCTTCTCTCTTGCCTCTGAGTGTGGCCAGTGGCACTTTAACTCAGATATGGTACGCAGCACCCTTTCTTTGATCATCTCCAAATACCTGTCATGCCTGGTGTTTTGCTGTTGGCAAAACACCTTATACTGAAGAGTCAGAGATGCGTGGGGTCTACACTGCAGGCGCAACCATCAGACAGCTTAAAAGACACTATCTGCCCTCTTTTGAAGAGGCTTTGATCTCTTAGGCCCAGCTTCCTGCCTCTCCACACACCCTCCCTCCATGCTCCATCTCAAAACCCTGCTCATTTGAATCTACAGAGTAATTTCATTCCCTTGGGTGCAGTGAAGCTGAAATCGATCTGGCCTAACCCAGCCGAGGCCAAACCCTGTGAGCCCACCGGTGGGCTCCCCTTGGTTAGGCCCCTACACGTTCTGTCTGTGGACAGACGTGGCATCTGATTCTGCAGGGTCTGAGCCTACTTGTGGTCCCATATCTGTCTGTGTCCCATGAGGATTTCCAGCTGTAATCATAGCTAGCAAAAGCTAAGTGCTCACTCTGGTCCAGGCAGTGTTTCACATTCCTTACGTGTAATTGTGACAATCTGACAACATTACCCTTTTATCATCATCCTTGTTTTCAGATAAGAGACCCAATGGAAAAGTTAAATGACAGTATCATGTGCTCAAATATCTAGGTGTCTCTGGGTTTGAGGTCACTCTATGCATCTGTGTATGTGTGTTACATAATTATGCCGTGTGTGTGTGTGTGTGTGTGTGTGTGTGTGTGTGTGTAGCCCAAGAAACCCGGTTGGTCCCTCCTTCCCTAGTCCTGAGAAGGGTTCATGCCTGGTCTGATAGGCCTTGGTGTGTAGCCCAAGAATGGTGCTGAGAAAAGGGAATCCTGTGCATGTGTGGGACATGATTTAGCCCAGGCAGCTGACCTGCTGTTTCAGCAGGACCAGTGTTACGTGCCCCCTGTGAGCTCTCTCATGGGAACAAGGGGAGAGGGCCTACAAGTGGTGAGGGGCCTGGGTACTTCTCTCTCTGCCCTGATACTGCCAGGCTCAGCTTCAGGCAAACCATGGGAGACGGGGTCCAGCTGCCATGCAGAAAAACAAAAGGCAGGACGTCCTAGCAGTGACAGCTTGGCTCACAAAGGGCTAGTAAGAATATTGATGGCAGAGGAGGCTTCTCCTTATTCAGAATACAAGTGAAAAGCCACCTGTCTAAGAAGGTTTAAACTCTTCCTACCCCAGCCAGATACTGAAGGGCAACTTGGACTGTGCTGAACATCGTACAACTACCATAGTAATCCTCATACAACAGGATGAAGGTAGCTTGTTACAATTTTCTCCTAGTTACAGGTGAGCACATGAGGCTCAGAGAGGCTAAGTGATTTGTCCAAGGCCACACAGCTAGTGGCAGATCCAGAATGTACATCCAAGTCTTTCTGTCCCCAAAGCCTGACTCCTTCCACTATATCAAGGTATCTGTGAACTTCTTCATTCTTCATTGGGATTTTCCCATTCCTAGCATAAGGTGCCATGTCACAATGAACAGGCTGCTATGTTACTGTGATCCCAGGGTTTTCTGGCTTGGAAGGGGGCAGTCAGCAGCCTCCCTCTGGGCCTGGACTATCCATTTAAAAGAGTAAAAGATTCCCCAGCAGCCACTACTACTGTTCACCCTACTGTTAAAAATAGAAGGGGGAACCGAGAGCACCTGCTCCATGGTGCTTTCGAAAGCACAGTCCCCCATGGTGGGTCTGGGTGGGATGATCCCTAGAAACCAGCCTCCTAGAGTAGGGTACATGGTCCTTATATGGTGTGACTGGTGGTGGGGCATCAGACACTCCATGAGCAGACTCTCACAGGTCCCCTGCAAGGCCCATGGGGACCAGTCCTCCACCCATCTCTGCCTAAGGAGGGCCCCAGATCCTTAACACAGCCTCCCATGTTCTTGCTGAGCTGAATCCTGGCTCAGCCCTTCAATCCCTTCCCTGTCCCACTCCAGCCACACTTAATACCCTGTTCCTCAAAGTCATTGAGCTCTCCACTTCCTCCATTCCGTCTGCTTAGATGCTCTTCCCTGGTGAACCTCCCATCCTCCCGGTCTCATCCTAACTGCAGTGTCTCAAGGAAGGCCTCCCTGGCCCTCCAGGTCCAGCCAAGACCCCTGTGAGGTGCATTCAGATTCCCTGGACTAGGCTCAAATTGCAGGGAGTCATTTGTGATTGTTTGGTGTCCTTCTGCCACCCGAGACCACACCATGTATGACAGCACAGACCATCTGTGTCTCATTCACCGCTGTGTCCCCAGTCCCCACTTCTTGGCACATAGTAGTTGTCTAGTAAATATTTGCGAGATGAATATAGACATTCTGGGAGGAAGGCAGGAGGGGAAGAGGGAAGGAAGGGAGGGAGGAGAAAAGGATGGACAGGAAGAAGGATGGCCAGGAGGGACGGAGGGACGGAGGGAGAGAGGGAGGAGCAAGGAAGGGGACTCAGAAAGGGAAGGAGGGGAAAAGAGAAGGGCTGTCAGCCTCTGAAACCCCATGGTTTCCACCCTTCGGAGCTCTGAGACACACTAACTCATTTTGCCACAGAAACGTCAATTGCAAAGCTATCATTCCTTTGAGGTCGCTCGGGGGAGAAAACCTATCAGAACTAGGCAGTAAAAGGAAGCCGCCCCCGGGAATGCAGAGACCTCTATTCTGCGGCTCCCTGATTCACCTTCCAGACACGTCTGTGACGTTGTCTTTCCTCAAGGTGCTCATCACTCACAGGCGTGACTACCCGGGACTCTGCCGTGCTGAGATGACTCAGTCTACACCCCAGCCAGACTTCCCGCCGTCTCCTGCGGGCCGTGCCAGATGGGCTCCCAGGCCCCCCGACATTGCACATGCTCAGGCTGAGGTCACGGTCCCTCCCTGACTGACCTTCACCACCACTGTCTCAGTCTCAGGGAGCTTGGTGCGCTGTCCTTACTTCACCAAGGCTGGTTCATTTGTCACCTCTTTCTGGAAGGAGAAAACCATAGATTCAAGGGGAACCAGAAGGAGAAGGAAGGGAACCAAAGATGAATTCTAACTGTTCCGACAGTCCTGCCCCTCTTCCAGTTCTGGAAGCCAGGAGATGTCCTTGCCAGTGACCCTGACAGGGGGCCCCACGGGGAGAGGCAGACCCACCCCTCCATAGTAGTGTCTGAGCTTCATAGTGAGTCTCACTTACCCCCAGGGAGTTCTGGAAAAACTGGGAGAGGATGTGAGAAAGGCCAGGATGAGGCACCCTGTGTGAGACAGCAGGCAACGGAACGCCCGCTTGCTCACGGCCGCGGCCGGACTGGCAGTGGCTCTACACCCAGATGTGTCTGCCCACTTAACCACCAGCCCACAGAGAAGTCAGCTAGAGCCTCTCAATGGGGGCAGGATGCGACCACAGGCCGTAGGTCAGAGAGGGTGCTCAGACCCTCACAGCCGTGGGATGGGGCTCACAGCCAGGCCTCTCTGATGTGACAGACCTCTAGAAGACCACAGCTGGCTCTTCCCAGAAAGCTGCCTGAGGGAACCCAGCAGTGAAGGGCCCCATGTCCCAGCCAGGGCAGGTGGCCCAGGCCAGAAGTGATGCAGCGCCGGTCACCTGTCCCCCCGCACCTGTCCCCCCACAGGCCTTCCCAGATTGCTCCTAGAGGTGTCAGCAGCTGGCAAGCTTACTCTGCTTACCATTGCTCCCAGAGCATCTCATGGGACTGCTGTATATGGATAACATTTGGGGGAAATGCTGATCTGTGCCAGCCCCCTCCATTTACAAATGCAGAAACTGAGGTCTGGGTCATAGTAGTGGGAAAAGGCTGAGCTGGACCTGACAATAGAGCTTCTGGCTGCAAGATCTCCCTGAGAACTCCCTGTCTCCCAACTCTATGTGACCTCCAGGACCAGCTCCCAGTCTGGCTCAGAGATGGATCCGAGGTGCCCACCCCAAAGAGGGGGCTTGAGATCCGAGTTCTAGAAGGGAAAAAAAAAGGAAACTTTGCCACAGAAGAGAGGCTGGTTTAGACTCTCCTCCTCCAGAAAAGGTAAGCTGTCTGTCCCTCTGAAACCCAAAGCAGAACTCATCAAAGACATTCCCAACCTTGAACTCATGGGACTTACGTTCTACTGGGGGAGACAGTTAATACGTAAATCAGTAGGTACATATACAAACTAATATTCAGAATGGATAGGGCAATAAAAGGTAAGGGTTGGGGAGAGACTGACTGAAGGAAAGCATTTGTTAAATTACACATCACCAAAAAACTGCCTGGGACTTAGATGTTGCTCATCAAATGCTGATTGCCTTCTCTTCTTGTCTACATTTCTCACTTCCACCTTCTCAGGCGATTCCATGCCACAGACTAGAAAAGCAACTCACACCTGGAGCTATTCATAATTAAGTGACAGAGTACAATGAAACAGAGTACATATTTACAAATGGAAAAAAAAAAACATTATTTTCTCTCCTTGTAATTTTTTAAAATATTTTATTTATTTATTTGATAGAGAGAGAGCACAAGCATGGGGAGCGGCAGAGAGGGAGAGGGAGAAACAGCCTCCCCAGAAAAGCAGGGACCCTGATGCAGGGCTCGATCCCAGGACCCTGGGATCATAACCTGAGTTGAAGGCAGACACTCAACCAACTGAGCCACCCAAGTGTCCCTCATTGTTATTTATTTTCTCATTGTTATTTTTTTTTTTTAAGATTTTATTTATTTATTTGACAGAGAGAGAAATCACAAGTAGGGGGAGAGTCAGGCAGAGAGAGAGAGAAGCAGGCTCCCGCTGAGCAAAGAGCCCGATGCGGGGCTCGATCCCAGGACACTGAGATCATGACCTGAGCCGAAGGCAGCGGCTTAATCCACTGAGCCACCCAGGCGCCCCTCTCATTGTTATTTTTTAATAAAATATTCTTTTCCTTGTATTTGCTCTATGTTTTGGAACTGCTTTTTATGCTCGTTGGTGGATAAGAGAAATTAAATTTGTTAAGTTTCATTATTCAAATAAATTTGGGAAAGAGACTTGATCCTTGATAATCAGTGTGATACTTTCAGAAAATCTTTTCTATTCTAAATAGAAAACTCTGTCCAGGAGGAGCTCCCCATCCGGCAAAGCCAAGGCTCCAGCAAGGAAGCAAGTGCCCCGACGCCCAGGGGAGCGCCTCATGGCTGTATCGCTTGCATCTCTTTCCTTGCCTTCTCTCTGCCAGACTTATTACTGCTCTCAATCCCCTACTACTGTTAAGTGACACAGGGTCTGCAAGAGGCAAGATATGAAAACGACACAGCATGGTTGGGCAGACGGCTGAAGGACACGGCAAGGAACCTCCAAAGAGGGCTTATGGGCAACCTGAGAAGAACAGGGAGCATGGAGTCGCCTGAGAAGGTGGAAGTGAGAAATGTAGACAAGAAGAGAAGGCAATCAGCATTTGATGAGCAACATCTAAGTCCCAGGCAGTTTTTTGGTGATGTGTAATTTAACAAATGCTTTCCTTCAGTCAGTCTCTCCCCAACCCTTACCTTTTATTGCCCTATCCATTCTGAATATTAGTTTGTATATGTACCTACTGATTTACGTATTAACTGTCTCCCCCAGTAGAACATAAGTCCCATGACGACAGAATCTGGATTTCTTATTTATTCATTGCCTGTTTTCCTAGCATCTAGAACAGAGCTTGGCATATAGTAATTCATAACTTAATAAGTGCTTGTTCAATGAATCAATGAGTAGAATTATCAGGGTAACAACTATTTCTGACGGGGATTACTACCCCCATTTTTATGGCTCAGCATGCTGAGGTCATGGAAGCTAACAGCTTTGCCCACGGGTGCTATGAGTGCCCCAGACAGGGCCCCATGCTAGCAGCCTGGCCAGCTCAGATGGGGCTGGGAGAAGTTCTGCAGTGTTGGGCAAGCACACGCTGCTGGAATGTAAAGATCTGGGGGAGGCCCGAAGCCCTCAGCCTCAACCTTCTTGTCTGTAAAATGAAGATTCCAATGGACCCCTGGGTGGCTCAGTTGGTTAAGCATCCAACTCTTGGTTTCAGCTCAGGTCATGATCTCAGGGTCATGAGATCGAGCCCCGAGTCAGGCTCTGTGCTCAGCAAGGAGTCTGTCTGAGATCCTCTCTCTCTCTCTCTCTCCCTCTGCCCCTTCCCCTACTCACACTCTAAATAAATAAATAATTTTTTTTTTTTTTAAAAAGGAAGTTTTCAAGTAGATGATGACTCAAATCTCTTCTACTTACGTACTAAAACAGTGTCTCCTTCACAACAGTTGGACCTTACCCAGAGGATATGGGCACCAAATTCTATCTTCCCCGATTGCCCACATGTAGTGGCAGGGGTATTCTGGTCCAAGGTCCAGCTCATCAGGACCTTTGTCACATGGGGCATTGTGGGCTAAATAAGGGGTTGAGATTCATAATAGTTAAGCGATGGAAACAACCTAAGTAACACCTAACTGATGAGTAGATAAAGAAAATGCGACATATATATACAATGGAATATTACTTGGCCTTAAAAGGAAAAAAAAGGAAGGAAATCCTGCCATTTGGGACAACATGTATGGATGTGATGGTTATTTTGTGTCCACGTGACTGGGTTAAGGGATGCCAAGATGGCTGGTAAAATATTATTTCTGGATGTGCCCAAGAGTCCTTCCGGAAGAGATTAGCGTTTGCTTCAGTAGGCTGGGTAAAGAGATCAGCCCTCACCCATGCAGGCAGGCATCATTCAATCCATCGAGCACCCAGTTGGAACAAAAAAGGTGAAAGAATGGCCAATATGCTCTCTTCTCGAGCTGCGACATCCCCCTTCTCCTGCCCTCAGACATGGGAGCTCCTGGTTCTCTGAACTTACACCAGTGTTCCCCTGGTTCCCAGCCCTTTGGACTTGAACCGAATTATGCCACCAGCTTTCCCAGTTTCTGCCTTGCAGATGGCAGACTCTGGGACTTCTCAGCCTCCCTAACAATATGAGTCAGTTCCTATAATAAATGTCCTCTTATCTCTCATATATATATGTAGATATATATATGAGATCTGGGGGAGGCCCGAAGCCCTGAGCCTCAACCTTCTTGTCTGTAAAATGAAGATTCCAATGGACCCCTGGGTGTATATATATATACACACACACACATATATGTATATCATGTTAGGAGATATATATATAGATATAGAGAGATATATAGATATATATATGGATATAGTGGGGAGATATGTATATATATCATGTTGGTTCTGCTTTTCTGAAGAACCTTGACTAATACAATGAATTTAGAGGTTATTATAACTGAGATAAGCCAAACACAGGCGGACAAATCCTGCATGATCTCACTTCTATGTAGAATCTAAAATAGTTAAACTCATGGAAGCAGAAAATAAAATGGTGGTTGCCAGGGACTGGGGGGTGGGCCAGAGGAAATGGAGAGGAGATGGTCAAAGGGTACAAAGGGTCAGGTGTGCAAGATAAGTAAGTTTTGGAGATGTACTGTACAGCAAAGTACCTATAGCTAACGATATTGTATTGCTTAAAATTTTTAAGAGACAGATCTTATTACATTAAGTGTTCCGACCACACGCATAACAACAACAGTAGTAGTAATAATAAAGGGGCAAGAGGAAACTTTAGAAGGTGATGGACACGTCTATGGTCTTGGTGGTGATGGTTTCACAGGTGTAAACTTACCCCTGGCCTCACTGAGTTGTATATGTTAAATATGTCTAGTTTATATGTCAGTTACACCTCACTGAAGAGTTTCAAAGAAAACCCGGGACTGAGGGCTGGGGCCACACTGGGGGCAAGGGTGAGCGCCGAGGCAAGAGCACCTAGGGGGTATCAAGTGTGTGTGTGTGTGTGTGTGTGTGTGTGTGTGTCTAAGTATATCTTAGACTGGGTTGTGATATAAAATGCCTTTTTTTTTAAGATTTTATTTATTTATTTGACAGAGAGAGAGATCACAAGTAGGCAGAGCAGCAGGTGGTGGGGTAGGGGGAAAGCAGGCTCCCCGCTGAGCAGAGAGCCTATTGCGGGCCTTGATCCCAGGACCCTGAGATCATGACCTGAGCTGAAGGCAGAGGCTTAATCCACTCAGCCACACACGCACCCCTAAAATGCCTTTTTTCATTATAGATTGCGGTCAACGAGTTTGAAGAAACCAAACCGCTGGTCTAGAGATCTTTTCTTTGTTCATTATCTTTGCTTTTCAGCAATGTGGGAAAGTCCCAGCTGAACGTAAGCACATTTTCTTCTATTAGTCAAGTGAGCGCACACCGAGCAGCTGTTACTGTTGGAGACTCAGAAGAAGGGGTGCCTGCCCCAAGGAGGTCATGCTGGGCCAAGCACCAACATAGAAGGTAATGTGACAAGAGGGCTGCCACACTGGGGGGCAAGAGTGGGGCTAGATGAGAAGCTGGCTATTTTAAGGTGGTCACTCTGACACCAAATTCTTGACACTTTATAAAATCATCAATTGGCAAAACAGAATCTTATCACGCCTACTCCATTCCCCATCCTCACCCCAGCCAAGGAGGCTCAGAAATAGGATAGGAATGTCTGGGGACTTGGCCATTTTTTTTTTTAAGCCTAAAGTTTAATGGCTGGGTTTTAGACTGAGTCAAAATGTCCCTTCATCAAGACAACTGTGTGCAACAGCTGCTGTTGTTGCAGTCAAGATGCTGCAGGAAAATTCCACGGACCTTCCCTGTGGGCTCCCCTCACAAAAACTCTCAATTCTCCTCTCTGCCAATTTGAGGTCAGTATGCCTTAAAAAAGGGTGGCATTTGTGTCAGCCAGTCCTGGCCTCCCAGGCGAGAGCTAAAGTAAACAGGAGTCCTGGGGAAGACCATTTCTTCACGAGGGCCCATGGTGGATTTTTCCAGGGGAATGAAAGGTTGCCTTTGTACAGAGGAGAGGGGAAACAGAATCTGCCCGTTTCACGGCTGCCCGTTCTCCATGACCTCATCCATGTTGACTTTCTCGCCATTTCATCTCTCTTGGAGCCACAGAGGAGGCAGGGAAGAGCCTAGCGAACAGTGCCGCCTTCACTGTAGAGAGCGGTCGAGGAGGCAGACAAGGCACTGACCACTGCCCCTCACGCCAGGTGACACGGGCCAAAGGAAGGAGGGGGCAGCCACGAGTCCCTGAAACAAAACCGCCTTGCCTTGGACAAGGTGGGTACAGTTTCCAAATGCCTACCAGCCAGACACCGATTTGGGGGCTTGCATTACTTTTCTCAGGAGGAAGCAATAGGGAAATGACACCTGTCCTGTAATTTAGGCACTTCCTGGAAAACCATAATGACCCATCACATTATAATTACCAGCCACCGCTCTCTTCCATTTGAAAACCTTGCTTCCGTGAGTTCTATTCTTAAATACGTTCCCTGCCCTGAGAAACAAGACAAAGCATTTGAAATGGCTTCTTGGCTGAGGATTTTTCTCCTCCTAGGACCTTTATATATTCCATGCTACCCCTTGAACATCTATTTTGAATTTCATGTACATGAAATTATTTTTCTAAGTAACTGAAAGGAAAAGAGCAAGGAGTTATTTTCTACGACCAGCAAAGAATAGAACTGAACGTCATCTCCTGATTTTGATTTTCTTCAAGGCGTCTAGAGAGAATCCTGCTTCTTCGGGTAAAGCCAGTCCAGTATGACAGTAAAGACACACTATCGCCCGGCAGTATGACCTTGCACGAGGCACCCATTTTTCCAGGGACTGGCTTTCCAATAGGAGAAACAAGGTTTAGATGAAATCCGCATTTCTCAAGGGCTGGAGTTCCATCACCAGGGATTTTAGGTGACACAAGAGCAGAGCATCAAAGGAGATGAAAGCAGGCACTTCCTGAGAAGTGCTTTCTTTTACAGTGACCTTTTGGTTCATTAATCCTGTGGAAGAGAAGGTCTCCATTTGGTGCCAGGGGGTGTTTAATGCTTCTCTAATGACTTTGATCTTCCTTTACCACAGACTGAGCGAACAGGTCTCAGGTCCAAGCCCTCTGCTGGCGATAGAAGCTGGAATTTAAGAACTTAATTTTGATTTTATTATATATTTTTTTGCTATCTTCTACTTATTTTAACTATATCTATTTTTTTATTTATGGTGACTATAGCTTCCTTTTAGTTTTTATTTTCTTGTGGAAAAAGGGCTTCCCGTTTTAACATGGGTGGGGGAAGTAGGGCTTGAGGTAGGGAGGTGCTTTGAGTAAACCTGTCAGCATTAACCTCTCCAAATATTAGAAAAGACCAAGGAAAAATATTCAAAGAGGTTTTGTTGTTGTTTTTTTTAAAGATTTTCTTTACTTTAGAGAGAGAGAGACAAGAGAGCATGAGTGTGGGGAAAGGTAGAGGGAGAGAATCTCAAGCAGACTCCCCAGTGAGCACGGAGCCCACGCAGGGCTCAATCCCATGACCCATGAGATCAGAACCTGAGCTGAAACCAAGAGTCAGACACTCAACTGATTAAGCCACACAGGCACTCCAGAAAGAGTTTTTATATACCCCTTGTGTCCCTACACACACACAGCCTCCCCCATTATCAACATCCAGCATGAGGGCGCCATGTTTGCTACCAGAGATGTGTGTAAATTGACACATCATTGTCACCCAAGGTCCATAGTTCACAATGGGGTTCAGTCGTGGTGCTGTACATTCTGTGGGTTTGGACAAACACGTAATAACATGTATCCACCATTACAGGATCATACAGCGTAGTTCCACTGCCCTGAAAATACTCTGTGCTCCACCTATTCACCCCTCCCTCCCAACTCCCAACCCTTAGAATCTACTGATCTTTTACTATTTCCATAGTTTTCCTTTTCCAGAATGTCATATAGTTGGAATCATACAGTATGTAGCCTTTTCCCATTGACTTCTTTCACTTAATATACTTTAAGGTTCCTCCATATCTTCTCATGGCTTGATGATTCCTTTTAGCACGGATTAGTATTTATTGTCTTCATGTACTTCAGTTTATTTTATCCATTCACCTACTAAGGGACATTGTGGGTGCTTCTAAGTTTTGGTAATTACAAATAAAACTACTACAAATATCCACATTCAGCTTTTATGTAGACACAAATTTTCAGCTTGTTTGGATAAATACTGAGGATAATTTTCAATTAAAATCATATGGTAAGAGTGTGTTTAGTTTGTAAGAAACTGCCAAACTGTCTTCTAAAATGTACACCTTGTATGCCCTATACGTATGGCATTTAGCGGTATTGATTTAAGGTTACAAAAAAAAACATTGAGGAAGTAGGTGCATTTGCAAATATAGAGTCCTAGAATAATGAGAAAATTATTTTCTTCTCTCCTTTGTCTTTTCTTATTTTTGCTGGTTTCCATTTTTCCCTTTGTTAATTTGGAAGTTCTATCTACTTTTCCATTCCATTCTTTCCTGAGTGATTTACGTTTGGGGAACATCCTCTCTAGAATATTTTCAGCAGGTGGGGATAACCTTAAATATATTTCTTTGTCCTCACCAGGTGAATCACTTCAACAGGAACAGTCCTATGGAGTCTATTTCATCAGCTTGTAGCTTCTAGTACTAGATGGGAAGTGTAATGCCAACCCTGTTCTTTTTTCTTTTCAGATAAGTTGAGGTAATTGTCTTATAACCTTATAACATTTTCCTCTTTTATCCTTATGGTTCAGAAAGAGGCAGGTACTTTCTTGTCTGTTCAGCCTGAAATTCAGAAAATCCTTTCAGTCTTGCAGATTCAAATCTTCCTTCTGCTCAGGGCAATCTTTTTCTATGACATTATTTCTTTCATCTATCCCTTTTTCTCCTTCTGGAAGTCCTGTTATTCATATGTTAGGTCATCAGATCTGCCCTCCTAGACCAATTTTTCCCAATTTCCATCTCTATAATTGTGCTCTGTACTTGAAGCTACTTGCTGACCTTGATTTTCCAGGCTGCTTATCTGAATCTCAGTGGTGATCATTTTCTCCTTCAACTCATCAATTGAACTATTTCGTTGGGAAATCACATTTTTAGCTCGACAGACTCTTTTTACTGTATTTAAATATCTGTAGGGCTTTTTTTTTTTTTTTAATTCGTGTTACCATCTGTCTCTCTCAGCAGTTCTAGCTCATTGGATGTACGCTCTGTTTGTCCTTCATCTGCCAGCTCACTGAGGCTCAGGTCCAAGTGCTGGAGCAACCTAAGGGATGGGCATTCTGTCGGTGGAAAAAGGAGGAAAGGACACTATTCTCAATGAGGCAGCTTAGATGTGGACATGCTACCCATCTCCTGCAGAAGCATCTAGAAAATCCTTCCCTGAACTGCGTTCCAAGGAGTCTCCAACCTCAGGAACAAGGGAACTTAACCCCTTCTGGTTTAATAACTTCTTAGTTGCTGAGACAAGGCACAGGGGACCAGGTGTCTCTATCTGGCCCAGTGTGAACCTTTCTAAGGGGCCACAGATCAGGGGGCAAGTTCCTCAGGCTCCATTTCTTCTTGAACTGTGTTTCATGTACGAACTGATGGAGTTGAACAACTATCACTCATTCTTTCCATTGGTCCCTACAACTGTTTATTAAAGGGAAAGGGAGAGAGAGAAAAAGAGAGAGAAATTAACTATGAAGTGGATGAAAAGGAGACCACAGTCATGTCACCACGCCCTCAGAATCACCTCCAAAATATCCCTTAAAAATAAAAAGTTTTAACAGATTTATTTTAGAGGTGGGGGTTGGGGAGATGAGGACGGGGGAGAGGGAGACGGAGAGAGAGAATCCTCCAGAAGACTCTTTGCTGAGCACAGAGGCCTACACTGCTCTATGTCAAGATTCTGAAATCATGACCTGAGCTGGAACCAAAAGTCTGCAGCCCAACCCGACTGCACTACCCAGGTGCCCCTCCCTTAAAAATAAATTTAAGGTAAAAAAACAAGAGGATTTACAAAAACATATTAAGTAAATATAGGTGGTACATGATATGCCACAAAGTCACAAAGGTGGTGAGCCTGAGAAACATCGCACCAGAAAAATGTTGAATTTCCCTTCCAACTCTGGTGTGTTATTACTCTGTATAGCAGAATTATCAAGTGCTCTGCCAACAGCATTATGTACCCCTTTAAAGGAAAAAGGGGTATTTCACAATCAAGATTGACTAGTAAAATGACTTCTGCGTGGTCAGGTGGGCCATATCTACAAATACACACCACACACACACACACACACATACACATACATATTTTTATAAGTACAACATTAATGCATGATACATATGTATCATACATATAACATACATAGACAGATCTCAGAATGAAGATTGATAATTAAAGAAAGCAAGCAGGCAGGGATTATAATGTTTTATATACAACCCAGTTGAGAGCAGCAAGCACGCAGAACCTGGGCCCTATTAGGGAAAGGCAGGATCAGAGTTGTGGCCATCCTAAGGGACATTCTCTCACAGGGCATCGTCTCCATTTACCGCAGGGAAGAATTTCTTTCAAACTCAGCCTACTGTGTTGCCTTGGTTGTACAGTGTTCACTGTTACTCCTCCAGGCAGTGTGGGGAAGTGGGGGAGGGAGGGTCACTGCAGCACCTCTTAGAACCCCTGAGGGCACACAGACCCACCTCAAAGCCACACACACACACACACACACACACACACACACACACACACGCGCGCGCGCGCGCGCGCGCGCCTTAAACATTCAGTCACAGATCCCCCCCCTCCCCGCCCCCGCCCGCTGCCATTAGCTCCTCAACAACAAAAGGGGGCCTGCCACACGGTGTGCTGGGTCCTGCCTCCATTTGCCCAATTTGTTCGACTGCCCTAAGGGCTGAACACTCCCCTAAGCTCACCAGAGTGCCTCCCTGACTTCAGGAAAACTTGAGGCCGGAGGGGATGGGCAGAAAGGGCTGCGGTCCTGTCGCCTGCCTTGCCCTATTCCGGTTCGCCTTGTTTAAGGGGCACGAAGCCCAGGGAGGGGACCTGGCCTGCAATAGCGGTTGCGAAAGCCTGCGGGCTTCCGGGGCGAAATGAGCTTTCTGGAAAAGGCGCTCTGCGGCGGGCGCATCGACTTGGCCCCAGCAAGTGGCAGAGCCAGGGCCAGGCTGCAGCCCTCCCAGCTCTGACCCAGGGCTTTCTGTGTCGCTGCCCTGGCTGAGACCCCCTTAGCCCCTTGGCTTGTGATAATGGGGCCTGTCGCTCCACAGCAAACACCTCTGTGCCAGCAGAGAAAGCCCCTGCGCCTTCGGCGCGGGGCTCGCCACACCTGTGACCGTTTCAAGGCCTCCCTGGCCCCGAGCCCCGCGTGAGCGGAAGCACGTGAGTGTGCGTGCGTGTGTGCGTGCCCGAGCGCACTCGCGGCTCCGGCTGGGCACCCTGGCCCAGCCCGGAGGCTCCGGCGCACGGGCATGGGCGAGCCCCGCCCGCGCCGCACAAGGGTTCGCCCGCCCGGCTGGCGCGTGGCCCAGCCCCGCGGGGGGTGTGAGGGGTTCGGAGAATTCGGTCATTGTTCGCAGGGCCCGGCGGCCGCCACTGCAGCCGGCGGGCCGCAAGCCATTGAGCCGACAGACGGCGTCTCGCGCTGCGGCGGCGCGTCTCCCCCGCGCACCTGCCCGCGCCCCTCCCCTCCCCGCCCGCCATCTGTCGTCTGAGCGCCATTGTAAGCAGCCGTGCCGGCGTCCTGGACGACACCCAAGGGGACCCGGGGCTTAGGCCGGGCGAGAGGCAAACAAGGAGAGTTTATTCCCATTCGCGTTTGGGGGTGACTTTGAGCAAAATAACCCAGCCGGGTTGGGGATGGGGGGCGGTGGGCAACACATGACCTCCGCCCACTCTCCCACCCTCCAGCTCCAGCTTTTGGCGCAGGGTTTCTTTGGGGGCCCCTCCTGGACCCGGACACCCAGGAGCCGTGATCAGAGCCGGAGCCTCCTGCTTGAGCTTCCTGGGATGTTCTCTGGACTGGCGGAACCTGTCAGCTGGCTGATTCCGTTTCTAGCTTCCCAGAAGAGCCCCTGGGAGCCCGTTTCAAATGCAGATGCTGGTTTTGTCTGCACGTCTGATCCTCCAAGTCTACCCTGATTGTCCAGGCCTCTTGGGACGCTGGACTGAAAGGAGAGTTTCTCATTTCTGCAACTGCAAATGCAACCTTTTCAAGTCCCACTAGCCAGCCTGCTGTCCTGGCAGTCCTTTCTTCACCCACATTTGTTTAATATCTCGCATCTATCTTCCTTTAATGTCACTGGAAGTTTCAAATGCTTTGATGTATCCCGACCAAAAAGAAAACAAACATACCAAAACAGAACAAAGCTATACTCACTGTGGTCATTGTGAGCTTCTCTTTTCAGACTAGGACTTTTGTCCCCCAATGATTCTAATCCTCCCTCCCTCCTAGATACCTCTCCAGCCCCAGGCTGAGGAGCACACCCCAATCCCACCCCACCGTCGTTGCCCCCCCCCCCATCACATCTTTTCATAGATGGGAATCCAAAGGCAGGCAGACAGAGAGGCTGTGGATTGATGTGGATTTTACCTCCCTGAATTTACAACAAAAAGCAACCATAAGCAATTGGGACTACTATTTCTAGCAGGCGCTTCCATGCAAAGAGGGGTGTCAGAGCTCTAGGGTGTTAGAGGTAGGGCTTCTCCCGGCTGACATGTAAATAGCTGTCTGTGTTTCCAGCCTGCTGCCAGGAAAAGGAAGCACTGGCACCCCAGAGGTTTCTGAACCCCAGGAAGCATGCTTACCACACAAGGCAGGGCAGGATCCCATGCAGAGGCTCTCCTCCTCTAGAAATTTCAGGGTTTCCAACTCATAGTTCCCCATCCAAACGAGGGCGTGATAGGGAGAAATCAGAATTAGGCATGGAGAAGTCTTGCTTGGATAATGTACTTCAGGCCTCCTCCCTTGGACAGATCTAGAAACAGAAAAAATCTACTTCTAGGAATCCCTTTTCCAATCCCCTTCAACTCAAAGATGGGTTCTTTAAATAATATTACACATGATTCCTGGGCTGTGTGTGTGTGTGTGTGTGTGTGTGTGTGTGTAGGTAATAAATGCACGTGGTACAGAATTCAAAAGGAACAAATGGTTATTCTGTGAAAAACAAGTTTCCCTTCCACCCTGTACCCATAAGGCCAGTGTTTGGTTTTCTGTTTCTGCTTGTCCCCAAGAAAACTAGACTTCCCTCTGGGCCTCTGGGCTCCTGACTTTCCTCCAGCTGTGGGGTCTGGTACAAGACTCTCCTTCTCCCTGACCCTCCACTGCCTCCCCAGTACAACAAGGACCAATGGGAACATGTAAAATGTGTTCTAGGATTACTGAAGCATTGTGAGTTACCACTACTAGAAACAAAGCACTTTTCTCACACCCCTCCCCTGGTCTAGCAAGATCCAAGGAAATAGGATTTGAAAGTCTTGGATAAGAAGAGGAAAGCTTTGGGGACACCTGGGCGGTTCAGTCAGTTAAGCATCTGCCTTTGGCTCAGGTCAGGATCCCAGGGTCTTGGGATTGAGTTCCACATCCAAGGAGTCTGCTTCTCCCTCTGCCTGGTGTTCCTCCTGCTTGTGCACGATCTATCTCTGTCAAATAAAAAAAAAAATTTTTTTTTTAAAGAAGAGGAAATCTTTGGCAACTGGGAGACTCTAAACTGTTACAATGCAGAGGATAAGTGGAGTTAAGAAAAAATGGGAACCAGAGGCTGAAGGGAGGTATGTGTGTCAGTCAGGTTATGCCACATAACAAACAACCACCAACTGTACATGACAATAAGGATTTTATTCTTCCTTAGTATTTGTGGGCCAGCTGCAATTCTGCTTGAGGTGGTGAATTTGTGGGGTAGTAGGAGTGGTTCCATTCCATGTGTCTTACTCAGGGGCTAGACTGAGGGGGCCCTACTCCCTAGGAGGTATTCTTACAGCAATGACAGAAGTATGAGGCATGAAGCCAAACTCTACATGCACAATATCTACTAACATCTTATTGGGCAAACTAAGTCACATGGCTAATCCAAAGTCAAGGGAATAAGGTTCACTCTACCCAGTTTGAAACAGTGGCAAAGGTATGTATTGCCACAGAGCCAAGAATTAGGAGCAGTCTTTCAATTCCTTCTCTCTACATTCCCTGCCTAGATAATACCCATCCCTATGGCCTTAATACCATGCATTTGCTAAGGATTCTCTAACTTACATTCCAGTGCCACAGCTGTCCCCTAAGTTCCAAACAACCTTCCCACCCCCATCTCTACTTGCAGATATCATGCACTTCTCTAAGTGAAACTCCTGGCTCCCTGTCCCTACCCCAAATCTGACTCCAGCAGTGGTCCCTCCTTCTACCCTCCTGCTCAAATAAGACACAAAGGATCACCTCTCACCCATTTTCTCCCTTACCCCCAGCACCATACTTGATTCGTCAACCTGAGGCTGTCTCCACAGTGTGCCTCACCCTGGTCCAAAGCACCTGAATGACTATCGTATCTCCCTGCTCTGCCTTTGCTCCTTCAGTCTTTCCTTAACACAGCGACCAAAGTGATACTCAGAAGCTCTAGACCTTCTGTTCCTTACCCGAATGGTTCCCATCTCAGAGAAAAGCAAAGTTCTTATAATGTTCTACAAAGCCCCATATAATCTGCCCTCTCTCCTCCACCTCTCTAGTATTCTGGTCTTCACATTTTCTTCTCCAGCCACACTGCCCTCCTTACTGCTCTACAAACACCATTGGGCATACACTGGCCTCAGAACCTTTGCATCTGCTGTTCACACTACATGGAAAACTCCTCCCCCAAACTTCAACACTGTTAGTCTCCTTGATTCACCTCCCCACAAAAACTTCCACTAGCCATCTTATCCAAAACTTCACCCTTCACCCAAACGTTCAGATTCCCTTCCTTACCATTATTGAATTAATTAAACAATTTACTTGTTTGTTTTGCTTATTTTCTAACTCTAGTGGGGGCCAATGTATGCTCCATGGAAGGTGACCATCCCAGTTTGGCCAGTGTGTTCCCTATTCTAGCACTGAAATTACTGTGTCCCAGGAAATCCTTGGAAAACTGGGCTGTAGGTTACCTACAGGGCAGGATTTTTTCTCTATTTTGTTCATGACTTCTTTTTCTGGTGCCTTTCACATTGCCTGGCACTCAACAAATAGTGGTTGAATGAATGAATGAACAGCCACAGGAATCATCTGAGAACTTTGGTCAGATCACATCTCTCCCAAGCTAAAAATTTTTCAACACCTCCACGTTGCACTTAAAACAAAATCTCAACTGCTTACCATGGTTACAAAACCTGCTTATGCTGACGCTCACCCACAGCATCTCATACCTTCTCTTCCAACACTCTCCCTGAGCTCAGGATAGTCTAACCCCCTTCCTACCTCCTTAGGTACACCAGCTCTTTCACGCCTCTAGATCTTTGCTTGTTTTCTTGGCCTGGAATACTCTTCCCTTGGAGACTCCTGGTCATTCTTCAGTTCAGATGGGGTCTTCAGAGGAGCCTTCCTAGGGTGCCCTATCTAAGAGCACCCTCCCAACCCTCCAGCTCTCCACCCTGTTTATTTCCTGCACACCACTCATCACTAATTGTAATCACTCCTGTTTATTTATTTGTCTGTTTATGACCTGCTGCCCATGAGGACAGGAGCTGGGTTTGCCTCATCCTCTGCCACAACGCCACTGTCTAGAATGTACTGAATGCCCCTGAATGTTTTCTGCAGCCATGCTCTGTGGTCAGGAAAGGAATTGGCAAGACATCATGTCCAGAGAAAGGAGTAAATTTCACTGGGGACCAAATGGGCTTTTTGAGCAATGAAGGCCATCTTTGGACTCTGTCAAGGAAGATACTAACTATAATAAAAATAATATATACCGGGGCGCCTGGGTGGCTCAGTGGGTTAAGCCGCTGCCTTCGGCTCAGGTCATGATCTCAGGGTCCTGGGATCGAGCCCCGCATCGGGCTCTCTGCTCGGCAGGGAGCCTGCTTCCTTCTCTCTCTCTCTCTGCCTGCCTGCCTCTCAGTGTACTTGTAATTTCTCTCTGTCAAATAAATAAATAAAATCTTTAAAAAAAATAATATATACCATTTATTCAGCACTTAACATGGGCCAGGCACAGAGGTAAGCACCTTCTATGCACCACCTCATTTAACCCCACAATGACCTCATTCTCCATTCTCAGGTAAGAGAACCAAGTGTAAAAGACACCATCCATTGCCTGCCTAATACCCATTCTCTATGTCTTCTTTGCTCCTTTGTGTGGGGTGAGAATGTGTCTAAGCCTGGGTGACAGCTCACAGAAATTCTATTCCCAGACTCTCTTGCAGCTAGGGCTGGCCATGCAAGCCTCTTCTAGACAATGTGAAATAAGCAGAAGTCTAGTGGGGAAACAAGTATTCTGAGAAAGCTTCTATTCCACATCCTTCTTTCTGCCTTAAAGTGATGTGTTGTCTGGAGCCATGGCAGCTATCTTGTGGCTATGAGAAAACGAGCCCAAGAGTGAAAGCTAATAAGACTAAGCATGGCAGATCAGAAAAAGAAGGCCTTTGGTATTCTGGTAAATAACCTGAGCCAACACAAGCAACTGCCTACCTCCACTGCTTGTGTTATGTGAGCTAAATAAACCCCTATTTCTTCAAGGTACCATTAGCCAAATTCACTGTGACTTGCAACTGAATGCATTTTTAACCAATAAACTGGAGGTCAGACAACTTCAAAGAGAATCAAACCTAGAGAGGAAGAGTCAAGACAGTAGGATGACTGTGGAAATCCAGCAGGTAATGACTGGAACTTGAGTTGAGATTTTGTTGTGGGGATTGAGAGTAAGCAGACCTTGAAGACATTGATTTTGAGGCCACTTAAAAGACAGAAGGCCAGGACACCTGAGTGGCACAATCAGTTGGGCATCCAACTCTTGGTTTTGGCTCAGGTTGCGATCCTAAAGTCATGAGATAGAGCCCTGTGATGGGCTCTGTGCTTAGCGCTAAGTGTGCTTAAGACTCTCCTCTCTTGGGCCCTGCTCCTCACACTCTCTGTCTCTGTAATAAATAAATAAGTTAAAAAAAAAAAAAAAGAAGGTCAAAAAAGGGAGGCAGGGGGTATCACATATATTCCTGACCAGGATTTAATGGTGAAATTTCCAAAAATAACAGAGGGAAATCTACAGGGAATGTTAGGGATAAAAGATGCAAGGTTTTGTCATAGAACAAGGTATTAAAAGAAAAACTAACAAATTTCAGTATCTATTATGCCCCAGGCACTGTCAGAAATTTTATAGTATGAGCCCATATGGACCTCCCAATTGCCTTGCAATGCAGGAATCATCTCCACATTAAAGAAGAGGAGATTGAAGCCCAGGGAAGATTAAGTACAATATACAAGAGTTATAAATTCAAAGCAATCCCAATCAAAATCTTGACAAACATTTTTAAATATATAAATTGTATAAATATATAAATTATATATAAATATATAAATATATAAAATATATATTTAAATATATACATTTTAAATATATAAATATATAAATTATAAATTGGCAAGCTCTCCTAAAAATTCATATGGGGATACAAATGACTTAGGATACTTAAAACAACTCTGAGGAAAAAGGTAAAAGTGGAGAGCTAACATGTGATTTTAGTAGTTATTATAAAGCTATAGTAATAAAAACAACTTAGTGTTAAATAAAAAGCATCTGCACAGTTAAGGGAACAATCAACAAAACAAAATCAATGTATTGAATGGGAGAAGATATTTGCAAATGACATATCTGATAAAGGGCTAGTATCCAAAATATATAAAGAATTTATATAACTCACCACCCAAAAAACAAATAATCCAATGAAAACATGGGCAGAAGACATGAACAGACAGACATTTCTCCAGAGAAGACGCCCAGATAGCCAATAAAACATGAAAAGATGCTCAACATCACTCATCATCAGGGAAATGTAAATCAAAACGACAATGAGATATCACACCTGTCCGAATGGCTAAAACCAACAGCCCCAGAAACAAGTGTTGGCGAGGATGTGGAAAAAAAGGAACTTTGCATAAGCAAAGTGGTGCAACCACTTTGGAGAACAGTGTGGAGGTTCCTCAAAAAGTTAAAAATAGAACTAACCTATGATCCAGTTATTGTACCACTGAGTATTTACCAAAAAATACAAAAACACTAATTCAAAGGGATAAGTGCACATCTCTGTTTATAGGAGCATTATTTACAATAACCAAATTAGGGAAACAGGTCAAGTGTTCATTGACTAATGAATAAAGAATATCCTATATATACATATATATGATATACATGTGTATAGATATCTATATACATAGGATATATATATCCTGTGTGTGTATATATCTCACATATATATGGAATATTATTCAACCATCAAAAAGAATGTAACCTTGCCATTTGCAACAACATGGTTGTTGCATAATACAAAGTGAAATAAATCAGTCAGAGAAAGATACTATATGATTTCCCACATATGTGAAATTTGTTTTAAAGATTTCATTTATTTATTTGAGAGAAAGAAGGGTGGGAGTGGGGGGAGAAGCAGAGAAAGAAGGAGAGGGAAACTCAAACAGACTCCACGCCAAGCATGACACAGAACTTAATCCCATGATCCTGAGATAATGACCTGAGCCAAAATCAAGAGTTGGACGCTCAACTGACTGAGTTACCCAGGTCCCCCTCATGCACGGAATTTAAGAAATAAAACAAACCAGCAAAAGGAAAAAGGGAGAGAGAGACAAATGAAGACACTGACTCTTAATTATAGGGAACAAACTGATGGTTACCAGAGGAGACATGGGTAGGGAGATGAGTTAAATAGGTGATGGGGATTAAGGAGGGCACTTGTGATGAGCACAGTTTGATGTATGGAATTGTTGAATCACTATATTATACGCCTGAAACTAAAATAACACTATATGTTAACTAACTGGAATTAAAATAAAAACTTCAAAAAAAAAGTCTATCTTGTCATAAGATAGGAAGGAAGGGGCAAAGATAAACAAAGAAATCAAAAGACTAGAATAGAGAATCCAGAAAGAAACCCACGCATATAAAAACAACTGGTCTCTGACAAAGGCACAAAAGTAATGTGTTGGAGAAAGGACAGAATTGGCAACAAATAGTGCTGGAGTAATTGGATATGTACATGCAAAATGAAGACAATGAAGAAAGAGGAGAAGGACTGGGGAGGAAGGAACTTGGAGTCACTTCATACACCACTAATAAAAATTAACTCAAAATGGATCACAATCCTTAATGTAAGAGCTGATACTATACAAGTCTTAGAAAACAAATGCGTAAATCTTCATGACATCGTGCTATTCATTATTCATAGCAGCTTTGTGTAGAATAGCCAAAAACTGGGCAGAAAAAGCAAATGTCCTTCAAAAGATGAATTGATCCACAAATTACGATACAACCATCCAGTGGAATCCTACCTAGAATCAAAGAAAGCAAAATACTGAGACGGACAACGGTATGGATGAATCCCAAGGGAACTATGCTGAGTGAGAAGAGCCAGATAAAAGGAGCACCAATTGGATGATTCTATTTCTGTGGAAGTTCAGAAAAGGCAAACATATATAGGAACAGAAAGCAGATCAGTGGTTACCTGGAGAGAGGAGGGGCAACCAAGGGGTACAGGAAACTTCAGGGGTGATGGGTATCTTCATTACCTTGATTGTGGTGTCAATCTCATGGGTGTATGTATTAAGCCAACACTTGACACATGGTTCAGTGTAGTGTACTACATGCCAATGGTACCTTGATAAGACTGTTTTTTTAAAATATCCAAAAGCTTGTAAGGGGCTCAGCAGAAAAGCCCTTGCCAGATCGCTGGAGCTCAAGAGCAGAGCTCACTCCACCACCACAGGCTGCCCCCAGATGGCCGAAGTCTGCTGGCAGGAGCTGTATGTGTGTGAAAACTACGGCTGGAATAGCTAGAATTCTTCAGATAAATTCCAGGAAATCCAGGGACTTCTGGGCACCAAATGAAAACACAAGAAGGAAAAAATGGCTCATTTTCTGAGAAAAATTGAAGCATATTTTATGGGGTCATGGAGCCTCTTGAAACACCACCAACAGCCCTTTTTACCGCTCATTGGGCTGGGAGAGGGTGAGGAGAAAGGAAGACCCAGTTCTGCCTACCCTCTCCAGCCAGGATCTCACGCAGAGGCAGGCCAGCATGGAAGCCAGGGAGGGGGCCGAGGAGACGGAATTCCCACAGGCATCCAGGGAGGTAGAGGCAGGCTGGTACAGGAGCCCCAAACTCAAGGGCTCTTGACTGGCTCAGTCATTTAAGTGTCTGCCTTTGGCTCAGGTCATGATCCCAGGGTTCTGGGATCAACCCCCACCTCGGGCTACCTGCTCAGAGGAGAGCCAGCTTCTCCTTCTCCCACTCCCTCTGCTTGCGTTCCCTCTTTCGCTGTCTCTCTGTGTCAAATAAATAAATAAAATCTTGAAAGAAAGAAAGAAAAGAAAAGAAAAAAAGAAGCCCTGAACTCAGAGACAGGAAGTTGAGCCATTCAGGTGAGTCAAAACATTGGCGCCTGCAGGACCCCAGGGAGGCTGTGTGTGGCTTTCCCTGTGGTCCAGATGGAGGTGGAGGCTGTTCTCAGCCAGGGCCAGCTCCTCTCTGCAGGTAAAGTTGCACACACATAGACAGCTGTGGTGGCCAAGGCCGTGGCGCGGCAGCAAATTGAGGACCCCATCTTCCTAAGCAGCTCCAGCTCCTTCTTAGTACCATTAATCACCTTGTAACAAGCCCTGTTCCATTCAACCGATACTGAGTGTTTTCCTATGCTAGGAACTCGTCTGCAAGTCCCAGCCCTTATATCACAGTAGGAAACACAGACAATATACAAGACAGACGTAAACACACAAAGTGTCAGGGAGCCGCGAATTCAGTGCCACAAGATAAAGCAGAGACACGAGGTGAGGAGCAAGGGAGGGTTGCGGGTACAACCAGGAGAGGAAAGCAGGGCAGTCACAGGAAGCTCTAGTGGGACCCTGTCTTTTCTCTCTGTGGTGAGTTTTTCCCTCAGAGCAGACCACGAAGAGACCATGTGAATTTTCTTGTTCCCCTGGCAGCTTTTACCAAGACCCAGTTGTGTTCCTCAGCAGCTTCTGACAGGAAGAAATCATGGTGCCCTCTACCCGCCCACCCACCCACTGCCCCATCGCAGGTTGTTCCTGGGGGCTATTCAGCCCTGGGCCCAGTAGCTAGGCTAGTCTTGGAAGTAGCTAGGCTGGTCTTAGAAGGGAAATGAAGAAAACACTAAATTTTGAAAGGTAGTTAGCCCTCCAAAATTCAGTATTTTTTTCATTTCCCTTCCAAGACTAGTTTCACTAATCCTACCTTCTAAACTTAGGAAGGTCCTGCCCCCTCAGAATCTCATGATTTTGAGTTGCGACCACGTACATACCTTCCATTTATTCAGGCCAATTTGCCTGCCCAAGTTCATACTGCACCAACTCCCATTTCTAGGCCTTTCTCCTATGCTGCTCCTTGCCTAGAATGCCCTCCAATTCAAACACTTTTCATACTCAAAGGAAAAACTCTAACCCACCTATTTCCAGAACCTCTCCCTGCCATGTCAGCGCTATAAATCCCCTCTTCTTGATCTCCAGCAGCGCAATACATTGAGACAGTGTTGTCCCCGTGCCTCTCTGTTGTCCCCCTAATGCTAGCCTGGTCCCTGCCGCCAACTTAGGTGTTCCTCCTGCGTCTTTATTTCTTCTGTATGCCTGAGGTACAAGTTCGTGCTTGAGCACACAGAAGGTACGCCACAGTTATAATCCATGTCTCCCTCAAAAATAAGACTTTGCTTTGTGCAGATTTCCTCCTCTCCATCTGAGAAATAGAAATGGTTTGGAAAATTCCAGAGGGGAGTGTTCAGCCTTACTTGAGTTGTGCAAGTGGGAAAAAATGTACTTTTCCCCAAATTAACAAATTCCCCAGCCTTTCCTCTGAAAGCAACTCACAAACCTCTGAGCCCAATAGTAAGCTTGCCAGTGTCTTCGCCTCTCTGAAGAATGAACTGTCCTCCTGTCTATATGTCTTATGCGAACGTACGTCTGTGGGTGAAGGAGGACAGAATCCGAGTCGAAGTTAACCGATCTTGAAAGTGAAGCATGTGACAAGTGGGAAGAGGCAGGCCCTTGGAGGTCCATGTCTCCTGGCTTTTCCCACGTGCTAAGAAAACAATTTCTTAGCAGCAGTATGCCCCTACCTTTCTCTATTCTCCCTCCATATGTATCCAAATTCACTCATCCATCCATTCAACAAACACTAATTGAAAGTCCAATGTGGTTGGCAGTTTCTAAAATGGCTCCCCGTGATCGCATTTCCTGGTACTTGTATTCTTGTGGAATCCCCTCCCTTTGGGTGTGCCCTGGGTCTAATAACTTGCCTTTAATGACTAGGATACAAAGTGATGGGAAATCAAATTCAACATTAGTTTACCGAAGGTAGCAGCTTCCATCTTGCCCACATTCTCTCCGAGGTCCTTCTTGTTTCCTTACTCCAATGACGTCAGCTGCCACATTGTGAGATGCTCTGAAGAGAAGCCCGAGTGCCGGGAAATGGAGGGTAGCTCCTGGCCAACAGCCTGGCAGGGATCTGAGGTCCTCGGTCAGCAAATTCTGCCAACAACCCTGGGAGCAGGAAGCCAGTCCTCTCCATTTGAGCCTTCAGAGGAGAATTCAACCACAGCAGCCCTGGCCAGAGAGGCTGAGTGGGAGACCTAGCCCCCTGCATCCGTGCTCCTGACCCACAGTCGCTGTAAGATAATAAGTGTTGTTGTCTCAGGCCTCTACATTTCAGAGTGACTTGTCATGAGGCAATACAGAATTCACACACTAACAATGTGCTAAGCACTCTTGTTGGCCCCGGGGACATAGCACAGGACAAAACTTGCCCTCGTGTAGCTGACAGTCTAGAAGGGGAGGCAGATGATAAATAAACACAGAAAAGAATCAAGCAGTGGAGGGGAATGAGAAATTGCCAGGGTTTTGGTGGCTGGTGAGGTGGGCAGGGGGTGGGGGTCAGCAAGGATGGTGGTTGTAGCTTTTTAAATGGGACATTAGGAGAGGCCCGAGGTGCTGCAATTTGAGTAGAACCCTGCAGGGAGAGCATGACCCCTGGGCATCCGGGGGAAAAGTGTTCCAGACAGAGGAACAGTCTAGAATGAGTTTTCATTTTGCTCAGCAAAATAACCTTTGCAAAGGAAAGACTTTCAGCTTCTCTTTTTAGCCTGTAGAAAAATAACTAAACATAGGCAGACCACCAGAAATGCATTCCAGCTTTCTTCCGGCTCCAGAGAGAGCTCAGAGTCCAGACAGAGGTAACTGCGTTTCTATTTTGTTTGTTTCCTGTGTCCTTGGTAGAGACAGTTACTCAGCTCCGCAGGTGGGGCTTTGTGATTTTGAGGGGAGGAAGGAGCCCATCAGATGCCTCTCTGCCTACTGGCTTTCCTGCCTGATGTGGAGAGAGGATGTGGGGGCTGGGCTGCTGAGACCCCAGCCCAGAGGAATACCCGTCTGGAGAAGACATGAACCACCCAATTCACTCTGGGATCCTTGGGACCTCCAGTTCGCTTTGGGCCTGACCCTCTCAGGATCTACGAATTCTAGCCAGAGCCACTCTGGCTGCCGAGCGTTGGCTGGAGCTGGGGGCATAGAAGACCCCTCACTTGCTTCTGCACAGGTCTTAGCCTGATCTGAGGAATTCATGGGGAGAACAGTTTACAAAATGTTTTTTGAGTTGCCCTATGAAGAAAGGAGGCGGGCCACCTGGGTGGCTCAGTCGGTTAAGCGTCTGCCCCAGCTCAGGTCATGATCCCAGGTTCCTGGGATTGAGCTCCGCATCAGGCTCCCTCTTTTGCAGGAAGTCTGCTTCTCCCCCACCCTCTGCTTGCGGCTCCTCCTGCTTGGGCTCTCTCTTGCTCTCTCTGTGTCCAATAAATAAAATCTAAAAGAAGAAGAAGAAGAAAGAGGAGGATGAGGAGGAGAAGGAGAAGAAGAAAGAAAGAAAGTAGGCCTGATAAAGTTCTTCTGATGTGTGGGAAAGTGAAGGTTTGGGTAGACACAGCAATTCTCCTCCCCACACCACCTGCTCACAGGGAGGCTGGACACTGAGGCCCTGATGCCAGGGCTGCCCGATGGACAATGCTGATTTGTCCCAGGAGCTGCCAAGAGCAGCTCTCCTTCCCAAATCTGACCAGAGCCAGATCTGATCCCCTGGCCCCAGTCCAAATTGAATGATTGCCTCGGACTTCTGTCAAACACTGGCTTTACTTGATGTCTCTCACACCCAAGAAACAGGGTGTGAGCTTTCCACCTGGCCCATGTTATCCAGAAGGGCAGCCTGGCTCTACAGTGGCCTTCCCTTGGCAGCCTTCCAGACACAGAGGAAGGATGAAATAAAGATATTCCCAACCAATAAAAATGGGGAGCGGTGCTACCGGCAAGCCCTCTTTCAAGGAACACTTACAGAGCGAGAGGAAAATGATCCCACATGGGAGCGTGGAGATGAAGAAAGGAATGGAGAGTAATGACAAGGGTGAATACATGGGTAAAACCAAATGAATATTGACGATATATAAGAAAATCTTAATAATGTCTTGTGAGGTGTAAATATATGGAATGATGGGGCGCCCAGGTGGCTCAGTCGCCTGACTCTGAGTTTCAGCTCAGGTTATGATCTCAGGGTTGTGAAATTGAGCCTGGGGTTGGGCTTGGTGCTCAGCGCAGAGTCTGCATGAGATTCTGTCTGCCCCCTCTCCCTGCTTCAAATAAATAAATAAAATCTGTAAAAAATATATACGCGGAATTAAAATTCATGACACAAGGATGGGAGGGCAGTCATGAGGTTAACATGTTCTGAAATCTTTGCATTGTCCAGAAGTGGCAATACTAGAAACTTATATTAAACTTTAGTAAGTCATAGAGTGTATTGTAATCTCTAGGGTGAGCCCTGAAAACATTAATAAAATATTACATAACTAATGAGCCAAATGGAACAGGATAATAAAAAGTACTTATAAAGCAAGAAAGGAGGATAAAGGGAACATAAAACAAGTGAAACAAATAAAAAGATAGTGACATGGCAGATATAAACCCCAATATGTTAGTAATTTCATTAAACGTAAATGGGCTAAATGCTCCAGTTAAAATCAAAAATGGTTAGGCCAGATTTTTTTTTCCAAGGAAGACCGACTCGGGGGACATGTACCCTCTTTCCTGACTCCTCTTAGCCTTAACCCTCTAAATATTTGGGAGGCTAACTTGATAGCTGGAGCTACAGTGGTCATCTTGCCACCATGCAGCTCACTCTAGAAACTGTGGGCAAAGGATGAAGGAGCAGAAGGATAAAAGGAGCCTGGGATACCAAAAATGCTGAGAGCTACTATAATAGCCATCGGAGACCTACCTCCAGAGTTCATGCTTTGTGAGAGAAAAGTAAATCCCTAACTTCTCCCACTCAGTAGGCTGACTCTTCATTTTGTCGATGGTTTCCTTTGCTGTGCAAACCTCCTTATTTGGGTGTAGTCCCAATAGTTTATTTTTGCTCTTGTTTCCCTTGCCTAAAGAGACATACCTAGAAAAATGTTGCTAATGCCAATGTCCAAGAGATTACAACCTATGTTTTCTTCTAGGAATTTTATGGTTTCAGGTCTTATATTTAAGTATTTAATCCATTCTGAGTTTATTTTTGTGTATGGTATAAGAAAGTGCTCCAGTTTCATTCGTTTCTATGTGGCTGTCTAGTTTTTCCAACCATTTGTTGAAGAAACAGTCTTTTCATTATTGTGTATTCTTGCCTCCTTTGTCATAGATGAATTAACCATATACACATGGGCTTATTTCTAGGGCCTCTATGTTCAATTGATCTATGTGTTTATTTTTCTGCCAGGAGAGAAGGAAACCCTCAGGCACTCTTTTTTGGTGGGAATGTAAATTGGCATAACCACTGTGGAAAACAGTATGGAGTTTCCTCAAAAATTAAAAGTACAATGTGATCCAGGAATTCCACTATTGGGTGTTTACCCAAAGAAAACAGAAACACTAATTCAAAAAGATATATGCACCCTTGTGTTTACTGAAGCATTTTTTTGAAGATTTTTGAAATTTATTTATTTGAGAGTAAAAGAGTGTGTGTGTGTGTGTCAATGCATATATGAGCAAGGGTAGGGGGCAGGGGGACAGAGGGAGAAGCTGACTCCCCACTGAGCAAGGAGCCCCAAGCAGGGCTCGATCTCAGGACCCTGGGATCATGACCTGAGCTGAAGACAGATGCTTAACCAACTGAACCACCCAGGTGTCCTGTGGCATTTTCTTTTACAATAGCCAAGTTATGGAAGCAACCGAAGTATCCATCCATAGATGAATGGATAAAGAAGATGTGATACACACACATACACATATACAATGGCATATCACCCAGCAATAAAAAAGAATGAAATCTTGCCATTTGCAATGACATGGATGGAACTGGAGGGTTTTATGCTAGGTGAAATAAGTCAGATAGAGAAAGACAAATACCATATGATTTTACTTATATGTGGAATCTAAACAAACAAACAAACAAACAAACAAAAAACAGAAACAGAATCATAAAACAGGATAAATTGGTCATTGCCAGAGGGGAAGGAATTAGAAGGATGGCTGAAATATATAAAAGAAATTAAGAGGTACAAACCCACAGTTATAAAATAAATAAGGCAAGAGGATGAAAAACAAGGCATAGGGAATATAACCAAAGATATTGTAATAATGTATGGTGACTCCACTTACCATGGTGAGCACAGGGCACTGGATAGAATTGTCAAATCACTGTGAATCTTGTACAACTGAACCCATATAACACTGTATTTCAACTGTATGTCAATAAAAATAAAATAAATCCCTAACTTGTTCAAGCCACTCTTTGTGTGTTGGTGTCTAATACTCACACCCAAGCACAATCCCTGATACACAAGGTTTAGGACGTTACAGCCGCAAAACTCACTTGACATCAAGACTGACCTTAAACCCATTAAACTCACTGGGTTGTGTACCATGTAAAGCTTCTGAGGAGCGCAGTGTGACCTCACTCTAAGAGCAGAGGCCGCTTAGACCGATTAGACCTAAGGGGAGTTTAATGGATTGAGACCAGTCACACAAATTCCTCTAAGTGCCCATCTTACAGCCAAAGGGATGTTGCTATAGGGTTTCATAAGAAACTTAAATGAGTCCGGGGGGGGGGGTGCTATTTCTTGTAGACAGCCAACAGTTATAAAACAATACAGATCTTGCCATGGCAAGAAGAAACGTCCATGAGTTTATTCCATTCATTCAACAGTAGCCCCAGAGCACTTACTCTGTGCCAAGCATTGTGCTAACCATCAGGGATACAGGAATGAACAAAACACAAAGCTCCCCAGCCTCGCACAGTTCACATTCTAGTGAGGGAGACAAACAATAAGCAAATACATACGTGAGACTAATTGCATGTAAAAAGTCAAAACGTTGATGGAGGAAAAAGTGGAAACAAGAGAACAGGGAATGGGGTAAATTGCAATATAAATAATGATCATTCAGTATGATCAGGGAAGGTCATCCTAGAAGATGATATTTGGTAAAAAACCTGAAGTGGGTAAGGAGGGGACAAATGAAAAGGTAGTATGTTTCACTCAGCTTATGCCCAAGCAAGAGGAAAGATTTGGGAGGGATATAACTTGTGCTCGTGGCTGGCTTTGGCCGAGGCTGTTGTTTGCTGCAAAACAGTCTTTGAGTCTTAGCAAGGGGGAACGTGACACATGGAAGGTCCCACTGCTAACTGCCGTGAGGTGAGAATTTAAAGAACTGCTCTGTGGAGAGGGTATTATTCTGTGCACATCCTGGATACCACTCGAAAGAATATTCCATTTCATGCTCCCAAATAATCCTACCTGTCTGAGGTAGGTTCTGTTATGAGACTTGTTTTACAGAAGAAGAGAGGTAGACTTGTCTTTCTGCCCAAGGCACAAAGGGAGACTTCACCTCACAGGCCCACCCCTCCATCTCCAGCAATCGCCCACCATGGTGACAGGCAGGAAAAGCAGGGCTGAAGACATCATGGAAGGAAAGGAAAGGGAAAGGAGCTCCAGAAGACTTGCCTCTCCCTCCTACCTTGGAAGGCCTGGGCTAACCCTGTCCCCCGTCTCCTGACTGTGGCATTGACAGGGCGTTTGAGGGTCCCTGAGGGTAGTGGCAGCAGAGCTGCAAGGGACAATTGGCCAGGTCTCAGTATTAAGGGCTTCCCAGTTGCAGAGGCTAGGGGCTCTGCCCTCAGCTCTGCCATATTCCACCCTTTCATCTCACTCTGCCATCCCTACTACTACACTGGAACTTCCTCCCTTGGCCAGTTGTACCTCACTGAGGGGAGACGGCTTTCGTGGCAGCACTTTTACAGGACCCTGACCCAAAAGGAGGGGTCTGGAAGGTACAGCAGGCATTAGCTCTCCTAGGGAGCAGTTATGGGAGATCTCTGTCTCTCTATCTTCCTGCCTTCTCCTTCCTGCGGCCAATGTACCTATATTCTTTCTGACCTCAGAGGAAAGTCTCCTTGTGCCTCTCCAGGGTCACCCCTTTGTCCCAGCACTGGTTTTCCAATCTCCTCCACCATTAGCCATTTGGGATCTGGGCTGGGGTTAGAGACTGGTTTGCCGAAAGGATATGAAGAAGCAAGCCAGGCAGCAAGACCCACTGGGCTTCCAACCGAGTTTAAGCACAGACTAACCTAAACGTGGGCTGCATTGTCCTTGTCTCCAGTCCTGGAGCTCTCTTTTTTTCCACCAGGATAGACTCTGTTCTCTGATTTTTTTTTTTTTAAGATTTTATTTATTTATTTGACAGAGAGAGATCACAGTAGGAGAGAGGAAGGGAAGAGATCACAGAGAGAGAGGAAGGGAAGCAGGCCCCCTGCTGAGCAGAGAGCCTGATGTGGGACTCGATCCCAGGACCCTGAGATCATGACCTGAGCCGAAGGCAGCAGCTTAACCCACTGAGCCACCCAGGCGCCCCTCTGTTCTCTGATTTGCCCAGCCTGATACCTCCTAAGTTCAGTCTGGTTTCTTTCAGCCTGTCCTTGCCTATGTGGGTGCCTTAAACAAAATATATGTTTGCTTTCCTACAGGGATTTTTAGAGTCTTTGTATAGATCGAGGCTATTCTAAATCTCTAAGAGAAGAACACTGTTTATGGAATCTCTCTAGCCCATCTGACCACAGGTTTCCGGGAGCACCTCACAGGGTCAGCACCCACCTGGCACACCACAAGAGTCTCTGCACAAAGTAAGCCAGACACTAGGATGCCTTCCCAGTGACTCCAGTGCCCTGCCCAGGCAAACAACAGAACTTCTCCGTGGGGCTAAACGGCCAGTGCCCTGCCCTTGACAGTCAGTCAAGGTGGGCCTGGGAGAGGGAGTGTTCTTCTGGCCACCCTTTCCTGTGAATGCACCAAGAAGAAAGGGGCAAGAGTGGAAGCGAGCCTTGTCCTTGCCTTGGATGCCAGGCTTGGAGAAGGTGAGGTGGCATCAAAAGGGAGTAGCACAAGCCTCCTAGAAGCGTGGCTCAGGCCCTGGACCTCTAAATCCCCTCCATCTGAAAAAGCCTCAAGTTTTCTTTGCAAGGTCTTGGTGGCAGCCCCGTGGTACCAGTGCAGCAGAGTACCATCCAAAGGACCACCGTCACAGAAGCACTCCGACCCCAGTCTTAGCCTTGGCAACTGTTTGGGAACCGAGCTCACAGCAGGGAAAGCAAGCCCAGAAGTTAGTCGTAGAACCGGTTGAACAGTCCTGCGTTTGCCAGCTTCCTGCCCCAAGTGCCCACACCAGTCCTGACAAGGTCTGGAATGAGCCACCTCAGTGAGAAAAATCAAGAGGAGCCTGAATCCAACCAAATGGGGAGGAGAGAGGTGCACCTTCACCTTGGCTCTGTTCCAAACCTGCCTACTGGGCAGGAAGGAGAGGAAAGGAAGAAGCCTGATCCCTTAGCAAAAGAAGTCAGGAAAGGAGAGAGCAGGAGAGGGACATCAACGAAATTCTGGAAAATAGAATGCAGACGGATGAGGGTTTAGCTTTCTCCCCACAGCTGAGGGTTTGGGGAGAGAAAGAAGCAAGCTCCCCAGAGCCTCAGACAATCTTAGCAAATGGGGCCACCAGACACCTCCAAGACAAGTGGCAAGGGTGAGGCTGAAACCAGGCAGGCTGGTTGAAAGCTTTATGAAGAGGAGGTCCCCTCTCTTGCCACATGAGAAGATCAGCACCTTGGGGCGCCTGGGTGGCTCAGTGGGTTAAAGCCTCTGCCTTCGGCTCAGGTCATGATCCCAGGGTCCTGGGATTGAGCCTCGCATTGGGCTCTCTGCTCAGCAGGGAGCCTGCTTCTACCTCTCTGTCTGCCTACCTCTGTGCCCACTTGTGATCTCTGTCTGTCAAATAAATAAATAAAATCTTAAAAAAAAAAAAAAAAGAGAGAGAAGATCAGCACCTTATTCTGTACACTCTCCTCCCTCCACCTCTGCTGCCAACCTGGAGAAACTGCAGGTGATATGCTGGGGAGGCGGGGAGGGGGTCTGGCATAGCTCACTCCTTCAGCCCGCTTCTACTTCCCTTCCCTGTTCTGCTCTCAAAACACTGGCTTCCAGGCTTTCAGCTTCCAGGCAGAGATTAGGAGGGTCCATTCCTGGGAAGCTGACCAGCCCAAGAGAAATGACCTACACATTCTGCTATTTGGGCATCCCTATCATCAAAGCCAGCACCTTATCCCATCCTTTTTTTGTGAGACCGTCCAAGAAACCAGCTCTGTGTCTACACAGGGATTCCATCAGCTGTTAAACACCTCCTTCTTCTTTTTTTGTTTTTTTAAGATTTTATTTATTTATTTGACAGACAGAGATCACAAGTAGGTGGGGAGGCAGGCAGAGGGGGGTGGGGAAGCAGGCTCCCCGCTGAGCAGGGAGCCTGATGCGGGGCTCAATCCCAGGACCCTGAGATCATGACCTGAGCTGAAAGTAGAGACTTAACCCACTGAGCCACCCAGGCGCCCCAATGCCTTCTTCTTAAACAGGACCAGACAGCCAACTATCAAAGTCGTTTGAGGGAAGCCTTAACTACAAGACACAGAGACCAAAACAAACAAACAGAAAAAATGAACTCCAAGGAAACGGAGATAATGTGAAGATTGGAATAAGAAAACAATTTTCATTATAATTACTACTCCCGGAGAGATATGAGAAGATAATTAATTCATGAAACAAGATGATATTATAAAAGGGAACACTGGATTAAAAACAGCTCTTAAAAATTAAAAGTGATAACAAAAATATAGAATGGTTGAAATTTCCCAGAAAAATAAAAGATAACAGGGGGAAAAATTCACTTAAAATTTAGAGAATTGTTTTGGGAGTTCTAACATCCAAATAACTGGAGTTCCAAAAAAGAGAACAGTTACATTGGAGAACAGTAACAACAAAATTATGTGGGAAACTACTCAGCAAGTAGTGACACAAGGTGCCAGACTACAGGGCCCACAAAGGGCCCAGAACAAAGGGCAGAAACATATCAAGGCACAACACTGCGAAATTTCAGAACATCAGACATGCAGAGAAAATCCTGAAAGTTTCCAGAGCAAGAGAAAACAGTTTAAATCCAGGGATCAGCAATTAGAATCACATCATTACTCTCAACAGCAACAGTGGAAGCAAGAAGACAATGAAGCAGTCCTTTCCAATACAGAGGGAAATGATTTCTAACCTAGAGTTTTATACCCAGCCAAGTAACAATACTGTATGAGGGTAGCATGAAGGGTTTTTGTTTTGTTTTGTTTAAGATTTTTATTTTATTTATTTGACAGAGAGAGTCAGTGAGAGAGGGAACACAAGCAGGGGGAGTGGGAGAGGGAGAAGCAGGCTCCCTGGGACTCTGGGATCATGACCTGAACTGAAGGCAGATGCTTAATGACTGAGCTACCCAGGCACCCTGAATGAGGAGGTTTTAACACACAAAAGATTTTGTGCCTCCCACAGATCTGTTCTTAGGAAGCTACCAGAAGACAAAGACAAGGAATCTGGGAAACAAGTGAACAGAGAAGTGGGGGAAGGGCCTGTGATGGAGATAAAAGAAGGTCTCAAGGTGAATGCCGTTTGGTGAGACCAGACAGCAACCCCTCCCAGCTCCCCAGAAGGGAGGCCATCAGACCAAACTGGACCGGATAGAGCACCAGTAGGCCTACCACAGGCATGGAATGGAATTTTAGAATTCTGTCCATCCATTTGGGCACAGGTTAAAGCTAAATATACAGCACACCAAGAAAATGAAGAATGAGGCAGATATTTAATGCCAATAAAAACAAAAGGTGTTTAAGAAACATGGCACAGCATGTAATTCAGCTAGCAATACTATTTAAATAGTCACAATCATATAAACACTGAATAGTAATTTACCCCCCAAAAAATGGCATGCGGCCACATCAAGAGAATGGAGGAAGAGGGACACCTGGCTGGCTCAGGGAAGTGTGAGACTCTTGGTCCTGGGGTTGTGAGTTTGAGCCCCCTGTTGGGTGTAGAGATTACTTTAAAATTAAATCTTAAAAAACAAACAAACAAACACCACTTTTTTTTAAAAAAGAATAGAGGAAGAGAAGTGTGCATATGTGTAAGTGTGTGTGTGTGTGTGTGTGTGGTTAGTAGGAAATAATAGTTAATACCTATAACAGAAATACCATGAAATAAAGAAGTCTATCTCTTTAAATTTAGGTTTAAATGACAGAACACCTAAGACTTGAAAATGTTTGTCTTGGGAATGGAACTTGATGAAGAAAGAGTGGAACAGGGCACTATTTCTTTCTTTCTTTTTTTTTTTTTTTTTAAGATTTTATTTATTTGACAGAGATCACAAGTAGGCAGAGAGGCAGGCAGAGAGAGAGGAAGGGAAGCGGGCTCCCTGCTGAGCAGAGAGCCTGATGCGGGGCTCTATTCCAGGACCCTCGGATAGTGACCTGAGCTGAAGGCAAAGGCTCTACCCCACTGAGCCACCCAGGTGCCCCAGGGCACTACTTCTTATGGTATAGTGCTCTTTGACATTTAAACTTTTTTAAATTGAGGTATAATTGCAATACTAAACTACACCTATTTAAAGTACACTATTTGATGTTTGGCATATATATAGCACAAAGTGTCCCTTTGTAATCCCTCCTTCCTGGGGATACTCCTGGAGAAGAACAAATGGGTGGCTGGAGCTCAGAAGCTCAACATTTCCTGCTCCTATTTTAGTGAACCAGGGAGTCTGTGCTTCTAGTGCAAGTTGCCCATATGCCAGCCTGGGAAAGATACCTCACAGACCATCTTGGCCTTCAGCTCAAAAGCATCTCCTTCAGGAAGCTTACCATGACACCTTCCCTGTGTACCTAGTACCTTCTTTCCAGATGGAACTCTCCACTTTCTAGTGTACTACCGTCCTTCTCCCCTGTACCCTGTGACCTGTGCACCTGCAAGGAGAGAAATCTCCTTCCATTCATAAGGCCTGGTTCAGAGCAGGTGCTCCGGAAATTGTAGAACGAATACATAAGATACAAAAAAGAAATGCATGGAAAGGAGAAGAGGTGAGTAAATGCAAGATATTTTCCCATTGCCAATGATTTAAGGCTGTTTGTGTGAAAACAGATGATATCTCTCTCTTTAAGGCCCATGCAAAAGCCCAGGAGAGGCTGACATCAGAGGAAAGCTCAGAAACACAGCTGGGCTATTCGTCCATTCTTGGAGGGGCCCGGGAGACCCCTGTCCCCTGCATGAAACCCTGTTCCAAACAACACCCACTCTCGATCCTTCTCAGGTACCCAACTCAACCTTGGGAACCCTTGGAGGAGCTGACTGAAGCAGCTGGAGAGGAGGTTCGCTAGGGGGCACCCTTTCATCACACTGGCCCTGCCCCAAGGGCCACAGAAACCAGCCCTGGGCTGTTTTCTACAAGGACCCTGCAAGCCAGTGGGGTGGCGGGGGAGGGTGTCGGTTACATGCCCTGCATCATGTTATTGAACAGAGAGGGTTTTTCCAACCAAACTAGTACCCACTCAGTACAAGGTAGCTTTGCAGAAAAGGCAGGTATCTGGGGTCACATCAATGTTTCAGGTATGATCTCCCCATCTTTAATGCCTTGAGTGTGTCAGTTCTTAGATCCCCAACCCCAGCGTGACTCCTGCAGTTCATCTGTTTATTCACAGGATGAAGGACTGTGGAGGTTCTGGGCTGTTATAGCCCCCAGAGCAAGGGGAGGAAATGAGAGCAGTGTTCATAGCTCCCTCCCCAGTGTGGGACCATACCTCCTTCGGGAATCCTCCCAGCCTTGGGCCTGCAGGAACATCAGAAGTCAAGGGTCACAGAGGATGACTGGGGGCTCAAGTGACATGTGGAAAGTCAGGCCTCCCCCATTTTTTAGGACAGCACTCTCTAACCTCAACCATTGTGGGGCTTAATTTCACTGATTCTCTGAGTCTGGAGGAATTAATCGCCCAAACACACAGACTCTGAGAGGCCACCCAAGCCTGATGGAAATTCTGGACCTGACTCCTGGAATGGAAGGGAAAGGAGAAGTAGGAGAGGTAGTAGATGGTAGGAGAGGATTGGGGGGAAAAACCTGGATGGGGGAAGGCATAGAGAAGGGGGAATGCAGAAGAACAAAGAGAAGAAGGCTCTAGCTTGGCTCTTGGAACTGGAGCACTGGAACTCCCACCCCAATGTCTAGGTTCTTCCTGTGAATTTGCTACCTGCTCCAGATTCTGGTGGGCTTCCTGTTTATAATCTGCCAAAGGAGGTGTCTAGAGGAGGCTGAAAGAGAGAATTCACAACTACCAGAGTCTTCCTTTGATGTTGCCACCTGGGCCCTGGAGCCCCTCCTCCACCGATCAACCATTTGGGAAATAAGGGGACCATTCTCTTCCCAGCTCCATGGTAGTTAGAGCTCAGCTCAAAACCTTACTTCCTGTTCTGTTTGATATAGCAGGATGCAATGCCAGGCTGTATCACAGACACAGACCCAAGCCTGAGCCCAGGTCTAGGCTAAGGAGGATCCCTTGCTAAACCCTGTACACACCTATGATGCAACCACACCCCTAGGAGCTGAACTCTCCAGAGCAAAGGCATAAAGACCGGCTTACTCTGAGAACTGGGTCACCTCTGCATCTTTCATGGGCAAGATTCCAGGCCTAGCCAGCCACACTGTCAGCTGGGAAGAATTGTTACCTGCAGAGAGAGAGGTACAAGAGAGAAGGGGACAAGACAGGTGGAGAGGGCCAAGACTGGGAGGAAGAAAGCACTGGCTCACTAGGTGAGCCCCTCTTCCCCTCCTGTGAGTGAAGATGTACATACTAGCCGGCTTGCTAACCCAGTGCCTAGCTGCGCACACCTGCCTCTGGCACTTCCAAGCTGGGGTGACCCTTTCACCCAATCACTTGCACAGCCAGTGTGGCAACCAGCTCAGGCAGGCTTCACCAAGGCCCCTGGCTCTGCCCTGCCTGGGAGGCCCTGCCCTCCAACCTGCTGACAGAGAAGAGGAGAAAGGAAGGAGAAGAAGGAGGAGAAGGAGAGAAAGAGGAAGGCGAAGACAAGGAAAAAGAAGAGGAAACGTGTGTAAATTTCCTACCCAGGTTTTGGGACTCCTCCCCACTCCTGTTGCTCTGGGACACAGAGATGAGTACCCACGGAGGCGCGTTTAGGTCTCCAGCAGGCTTACCCTCTCCAAGATGTACTTCCTTGACCCTAACCGCCTTGAGTAGCCTCTTTCTGCAACCATCTCAAAAGTGTTTGTCAAGCGTTTTGTCAGGTGCTCCCCCAAATGTCCCTGAAAGATGGGACTTTACCTTATGAACTTTCCCCTGATTTTGCAACCCCAGTGCAGCATGTCTCCGCCTACTCTCATACCTCCACCAACTATCTCCAAGAAGAATGTTGTCCACAGGGTAAGGCCATCTGGCGACCTCTTCTTCTCTCTTCCTTTTCATTTCTAAAATTTCTACCAAGTGTATCCAGTTGGGACAGTGGCATTATGGCCTTAGCTTCTCTTTGTGAGGTGGTCCTTGGAAGGCCAAATATCCCTTAGCCTGGCATAAGTGACTTAGTTTCTCCTTTGTCTCGGAGCCAATCATTATTTGTAATGCAATTATTTGGCTAACAAGTAAATCACACACACATACACACATTGTCAGGGAGGGATTTATTAAAAATTAACAATGTCCCTGGCTAGTAAAGAGCTCTTTGAACTTAACAAAGTTTTCTTGTCCTGGGCCTCTCCAGCAGATCTGGGACTTGGTGAGGGAAAGAGGACCCTACTGGGGCGAGGTGGTGGCGGAGTGGGGGGAGGTAGGACTCAGCCTTTGATTCTCCCAGTGGGCAGGCCTGAATACCCCCCCCCCCATGCAGGTGGCGGGAGGCCCAGTGTGGTCAGGGCTCAGGAATGGCACCCTGAACTGTGGTCATAGAGGAGAAAGGCAGGTGGGGACAGGGGGTGAGGGCAGGTGGGGAGAGTGCATCTGAAAAGCTGTGTATCAACATGGATGGACCAGCTCAGGGGACTGGGGGGTAGTGAGGGTCAGAAGGGCAGAGGAAATCACTCCACCCAGATGAAGAATACCAGGAGCAACAGAGGTAGACATCAAGGAAGGCCCCTGACTGGTAGGTGTGTTGGGGAAAATGAAGAAGAGACTGGAATGGAGCCCCTTCCTCAGGCTCCCAGGGTCTGTCCTGTCCCTGTATAGGGAGCCTGGATCCTGGTGGAAACAGAAGGGTTTTGAGAATGAAAAATAGCAGCCAGTGGTTACCTGGCTTCATCGCTTCTGCTCTGTATCAAGCTAATTAACCTCCCTGAGCCTTGGCTTCCTCGTGTATAACACAGAAAGGATAACAGAATTCCCTGGGACGATGATTTAGGAGGGCTGACCCGGATGACGAGGCGAAAAGCGGGTGGTGGCACACCATGCGCCCTGCGTAAATTTCGGGGTGCCCATTAGTCCTTTTTCCGGAAGAGTTGGACAGAGCGCCTGGCGGCGGGTGATTCAGTGGGTTACGTGGATCAAATTAACCGGAAGATTTTCAACCCAGATTCACACTTCCTGTGGAGACAGGCCCCAAAAGAGCTGGTGAAGGTGTTTGTAAACAATAACAGGGCAATTCAAAGGTTGCCGCTGGCAGTGAAAACAGTGGGGGTTAGGGAAGAGACTAGAGCTAGAAGCGGCTTCTCTTTTCACCAGGGACGGGGGCTTAGGGTCCAAGCCAGGCAGGTGTGGACATCATTGCAGTCACATTGCGCGCACGCGCGCGCGCGCACACACACACACACACACTCCCCGAACCCCTCCGCCGCAGCAAAACCCAGAACCCCTCAGGGATACGCGATTGTCCAGCTTTCGGGTGTCCCTGTCCGCGCACAGGAATGAAAGAGTGGGTGGAAAGGCGGGGACGGGTTTGCGGGACGGTAATGGCCGAGGAGATGAATTCGTCCGCAGCAGCCCCGGAGGCAAAGCGTGGCGGTGGGGTGTGGAGGCGGGAGAGGTGTAGGGCGTCCTAGAGGGCTCTGGGCGGCCCGGGAAAGGAGCTCCGGGCTCAGTCCGCAGCGCCGCCTCCCGAGAGGAAGGCGGGGGCCGGGAGGAGGGAGCGGGAGGAGGCGGAGGGCGGAGGAGGGCGGTGCGCTGAGAGGTTATTTGTGGTTCGCTTTGATCCCGAGGGGGAACCTGAAACTCTCACATTCCTGGCATAGCAGCCGCCTCCGGCGCGGGCCGACTCTGGGGCTGCGCGCTGGGGCCCGAGCGGCCAGAGCGTCCGCGCCACCGCCGAGTGCACACCTCCGCTGCCGAGCCGAGCCGAGCCGAGCCGGGCCGGACCGGGCCGGGCCGGGCCGGGCCGGGTCGTCGGGTCTGACTACGCCGAGCACCTGCGGGCCACAGCGGTAAGGAAGGCGCCTCCGGGGTGCGGGGAGCGCGCGGGCCCGGGGAGACGCGCGTCCAGCCGGAGCCAGAGACCCCGTGCAGCCCGCCCTTTTCCGGGAGCGGGAGCCGGACGCACCGAGCGTCCCCTGGGTGAAGTGCGCCCTTTCGAGGAAGCCGCGGAGGCGGCCCTGAGCCGTTCCTCGCTGCCGGCCCCTCGCAGCGTGCCTGGGTCTGGGGCTGTCGCTGGCGCGCGGGTCCCTTGGGGAGGGGGCAGAGGGGCAGCCTTTGGCGAGAGCGGAGTCCCCTGTAGTGGGTCGTGGGCCTGGGAGAGGGGCGCGGAACAGGGCAGGAGGCGCCGCTCGGAGTTCAAGTTGCAGGGCCCTGGGGTTGAACTGGTTAGGTGGGGATTACAGGTGTCTTTGCCCCCAACTAGTCCAAGAATTCCTCTTTGTCTTCCTTGGAAAATCCTCTCTGGAGCCACGGAATGGCTCTCACTTAGAAAGAATGCAGCCGGCCGTCCAGCCCGGTGACGTCAGCGTTGGAGCATTTGGAAAACAAAGAGGGCTCGGGAGGCAGGGAGGGAGGCGGACCCGCAAAGCTTAAAGAACTCAGTGGGCTACCCTCGCCTGCTCGCTCTAAGCGCCCTGGCAGCCTCCGGGTGTTCGTGGTCGGCTTGGAGTCCGGGTAGGGCTGGATCCTGGCTGGGTTGCAGTCCGACTTTGAGAGTTTGCTTGGGTTCCTTAAGCTAGCGAGAGCCGGAGTTGTGTGCTTACTTAGGAACGGGGGTGGGGTGTTCAGGGAGTTGCGTGCGCTGGTGCACCAAAGGTGCATGGCTGGGGTCGTGGTCCCAGATTTAACAACGGCTCAGCTGAAAGAATGTGCATCCGAATCCGAGGGGCCTGACAGGGACAGACTCGGCTGAGAGGTCCGGTAGGTGTTCCCCGCTCCCAGGCACATTTCTGCGGGGAGGAGACTAGGAATGTGTCCAGGAAACTCTGCATTCGGTACACCCCACCCCCTTCTTCGTTCTCAGCGAGAGTCAGCCCAAACTGATTTTTTTTTTTTTTTTTTTTTTTTTTAAAGAAAATGCCTCGTGGATGAAACTCTAAGGTGAATTGATTCTGGTTTGTTTTGCCTCTGGCAACTCTGGAGTCTTGGATCTCCACACCTACTGTGTGTAGGGAGAGGGGGGCAGCGTGATTGGGTGCCGGAAAGGATGGGGACGAAGATGCCAGACTCCACTCCCTCTCCTCCTTTCTGGGCTGCTGGGAGGAAGGAGTGCCAGCCTCCCAAATCCAAAATGCAGTGGGGCCCTGGGGCTACTTTTGAGGCAGGGGAGGGACCATGTTTTTCCCACTCCCCTCCCCCCATAAGTAAGGACCTATGGAGATGTGGGTTTTGTTTGGTTTTCCCCAAATCTCCTTTGGAGGTTTGTGTTGGAGGAGGCTGTGGGAAGGAAGCCCAGTGAGGCAGGCAGTTTTCCAGGACCTGAGCCACTGAGAGCCCAAGCTCAGAAGAGAATCCCTTCCTCGGGACACATGCCCTGCGCTGCAGGCGCCCAGCCCCAGCAACCAGGAGCCTCTCCCTTGCTCCCTTACTCCTCCATTTGGCTCAGATGGTTGTTAGTGATGTCAAGATGCCCAGCGCCCACCCCCACAATGTAGCAGAGGACCATCCAGGTCTTTTTCTAAGTAGCAGGTGTGTGTGTGTTTTACATCGGTCGGACGGTCAAAAATCAAAGACACGGTGCCATCCTTTGTCTTTCCAGGTGCTCCCAGGCACTTGTCCGCACACAGACTGTGTGACTGGCCCATAAACCTTGATGCCTCATTTCACAAAACCATGGTCCTGTGGTAGCTAGCCTGTCTTCTCTCATCCCTTATTCACCAAACCAGATGACTTTTCTCCCTTCTTCCCATTCACCTTGCAGAGTGACTGCCAAGGTCATGCCATGATAGGGAGGGCACAGTGTGGGAAAGGGGGTAAAGGGTGATGAGTTAACTGTGCCAAGGCTAGGGCTCAGGAGTGCTGCATTCTAGAGGGACGTAGGGGCTGTTTGCCCAGGGCTTCTGCTAGGCTGGACTGATTATTCACCATGTGCCAAGAAGCTGGGACCCTGTCTAACCCTGAATGTGTTTAGTGGTTATAGCTGAGCTACCCCTACGCTGAGGTCTCTCATCAGCCTTTTCATTGGGAAGCTGACTGCAGGAGGCTGTGGTTCCTGGGTGATTGATTACCTTCAAAGTTACTGGGGTCTTTCTTTGGGCCAGTAAGTCTCTGCGAATAGGACTGTAATGGCAGTCCTCTGCCAAGGATTTACAGTGCACCAGGAGCTCAGCAGCCCTTGGCTTATTTAATTTTCAACTCCATGAGGCAAGCATTACTCTTAAATTTTTCCAGTGGAGAAACTGAGTCTCACAGGTTAGGTCACTTGCCTTCATCATTAGGTGGCAGCATTGGCAGCTGAGCCCAGGCTTGAGTGACCCTCCACAGCCTTGTTCTTTCCTGTGTGCTGCCCCTCATTGCTCTTCTTTCTCTCCTCCCAGGTGCCCTGGGGCGAGGTGCCACGAGCCGCCAGTGAGTGTGTGGCAGCCAAGGAAGCATGAGGACGCTGGAAGACTCCTCCGGGACAGTACTGCACCGTCTCATCCAGGAGCAGCTGCGCTATGGCAACCTGACAGAGACACGCACGCTGCTGGCCATCCAACAGCAGGCCCTGCGGGGTGGGGCCGGAGCCGGGGGCACAGGTAGCCCCCAAGCCTCTGCCGAGGTCTTGGCACCTGAGGACGCTCAGGTGCTGCAGCAAGCCACCAGGCAGGAGCCCCAGGGCCAGGAGCACCAGGGCGGTGAGACCCACCTGGCAGAGAACACCCTCTACCGGCTGTGCCCGCAGCCCAGCAAGGGTGAGGAGCTGCCCACCTATGAAGAGGCCAAAGCCCACTCCCAGTACTATGCGGCCCAGCAGGCGGGTCCCCGGCCGCATGTGGGGGACCGGGATCCCCGAGGGGCCTCAGGAGCCCATCGGAGTCAGGACGAGGCCCTGCGGGAGCTGCGTCACGGGCATGTGCGCTCCCTGAGTGAGCGGCTCCTTCAGCTGTCCCTGGAGAGGAACGGTGCCCGGGCCCCCAGCCACATGAGCTCCTCCCACAGCTTCCCGCAGCTGGCCCGCAGTCAGCAGGGCCCTGCGTCCAGGCCCCTCCCAGCCGAGGGCCCAGAGCCCCGTGGACCTCCACCTCAGTACCCCCACGTTATGCTAGCTCATGAGACTGCCAGTGCTGTCACCGACCCACGGTACCGCACCCGCGGAAGCCCACACTTCCAGCATGCTGAAGTCAGGTAACTGCTCATCCTGATCTTTCAAGCTCTTGACTTTCTTCCAGATGATACCTGTGCCAGGGCTGACAAGCCCCAGAGGAAGGCCACCAGTACACCCCTCTCCTTCCCAAGGAGGGGCTGATTCCTGGAAGAGAGAGTAGGACGTAGCCCAGATCACAGGAGAACTTAGTGGTGTCTTTTGCTTTAATTTGGAGATGGATACCGTTGTGTGATTAGCTATCAAGTAACTAGGGTTTCCAGGGGGTACCAGTTACAGCAGCAGGGTAAAGGTTAGGTTTTTGAAAGAACTTGCTCAAGACAAGGGCTGGGAATCATTGCCAAACTGTTTCCAAGCTAAGTGGGAAAAAGGTGAGACCTCCTTCCCCGCAGATGTTTTAAGACCAAGTGGACAGTCTGCTTTCTGTGATTAGTGGGAGGCACTCCTTACTGGAGGCAGGAAGGGCCAGATGGCCTCCTTAGAGACCTCCCCCTATCCCCTATCCTACACCCAGGCAGGAGCTGACCGCTTGCTACTCTGCATTTCCTTTCCTGTTTCCCTATGTGCCCCAGGTGGCTGGAGCCCCTTGGGGCAGAGGACTTGAGGTCCAGACGAGCCCCTTTCTGGGGCACTGGGAAAAGGCTGCTGGGGAATGCAGTTTGATTCTGAGTGTGAAGGGAAGCCGTTAGAGGATGCAATTTGGCTTCCTTCTTTCAAAAGTTCCCTGGGGCTGCAGGTAGAGAGAATGGATTTGGAGGGGCAAGAATGGAAGCAAGAGACCAGGAGGAGGCAGAAAGCCCAGACAGTTTGCAGAAATAATGGTTCCTAGGAATGCGGCTCTGCCCCAGGCTTCTCCGTTGGCCCAGCACCTTCTGAGAAGCGGACACACACTTCTCCATTCACACACTGCATCTCCCCGCGTGCTGGTCTAGGAAACCCCACCAGAGGGCCAGAGCATTCGCAGCCTCCTTTCTTCTGGAAGGCTCAAGGATGAATTCTGGTTCTCATCATGCTTGCTGAATCTTCATTTAGTCACCCACTTTCCCACCATTTGGCCTTTTCCTGGGATAGATGTCTTTCCTTGCTCTCGAGAAACGAGTGACGCCATGGTGTTGGTATGGAGGAGCAGAGGATGGAGCCTTGTGGGTTTTCTCCAACCTCCACCTCTCGTGCCCAGCCCCCCCCCCCCCCCCAACCTCCTGCCGCCTTAGCTCCTTTCTCAGAGCTTGGTCAGGGAGAGTTTCGGAAGCTGAGTCGTGGGTTTCTTCTTCTGGAGCAGCCTTACTGAATCCTGTCAGGAAAAGATAATATCGTGGAAAGGAAGTAGACCACAGGAGAACAAAAAAGGGAGGGGGGAGCAGAATAGGGGAAGGGAGAGCAAGTGTGAAGGGAAAGGAGAATCTATTCTTTCTCAGAGCTAAGTCATCCACAAAGAATGCCAGTTGTGTCTGCCTGGCCTACTGCAGGGGGGAGAAAGTTCGTGAAGCAACCCCAAGAACGCCACATTTAGCAGTGCAAGGAGAGTTTGCACATTCCTGTGGGGACCCTCTGTTCAGCTCTTGCTGGAAGCTCTACCTTAGGCAGGGAGAGAAATAAATCTGTCCAGCCTCTCCTTTCAGCTGATCACATAAGGACTGTTCATTGGGAACTTGGGGCAGGGACTTTTCTTCTAGCCTACGATCCTCAGGGGAGCAGGGGAGGGGAGGTAATGGCGGGGGAGGACATGAGCACTGAGGTGTGATGGATCCACGAGTGGCATCCAACTCTCATGGAGCGTCTGGGACTTGGAAAATTCCTGGTGTGATGGAGGCAGCCTGTTCTTTTACACTTGAAGTCCCAAGGCCCCAGAAAGGCCCTGTGACCAGGCTTCACCTCATGCCTCTTGCTCTTTGCTCCTTCCCTTAATGGGGCCCTGAGAGCGACATTACAGCATTGTTAGAGGCCAGTGGAACATCGTCTTTAAACTCGGGCTATCACGGTGGTAGCCCCTATGCCTAAGAAAAACCAGGGTGTGGGTCACATTTACTCTTTTTAAACAGACAAGACGCTGCAGTTACCTCTGGGAGAGATAGAGGCTGGGCCGCCATGGTGGGAGCACGTGCTGTAGGCCCAGGATCCTGCCAGGCTTTGTGTAGGCCTGGCCAGCCCCTTGAGGCTGGGAATGCTAACCCTTGTGAGGAGCAGAGGCACGCCAGCACCCCAGAGACTTGAATGCCGATTTTGTAGACTACTTCCCCAGACATCCATCTTACCACTCTGCCCTTAGCCACAGTATTCAAAAAAATGTTTCTGCGATGGGTGACGGGACCCGAAATAGGAGGGAGAAAAACGTGGTTGTGCAGGTGCTGGTGCTGGTGTGAGAGGCTTAGAACAGACAGACATAGGGGTAGCTGCTGGGGTCCAGCCATCAAGCAGCCCAGGGGCCTGGGAGGCTGTGTGCTCAATCACCATCAGTGTGGCCTCCAGACCCAAAAGAACCTTCTGTGAATTAGAAAGGTCAAGTGCTCAGTGCTTAAGATGCCTTATTTATCTGCTGGTGGCTCATAAGGTCCCAGCCAACTGTGATGCTGGGTGTGACACAAGAATCCTGATGTTAAAACCCCTTGAGGGTCTAGTGTAGACCCCATGGGGAAAAGGCCTTCCCCGCTGGTCAATGCCTGATGTGGGGAGCCTCTCCCGTATACCAGGAGGGCTGGGCCTACTCAGGGCCACTCAGGTGGGAGCCACAGGGGTCTGTGCCGTCTCTGAACACCGTCTTTTCTGCTCCCCAGGATCCTGCAGGCCCAGGTGCCCCCCGTGTTCCTCCAGCAGCAACAACAGTACCAGTACTTACAGCAGCCCCAGGAGCCCCCCCTGCCCCCACACCCAGCTGCTCTCAGCCATGGCCCCCTAGGCTCCCTCGGTCCACCCGAGATGGAGGGGCCAGCAAGCACCCAGGCCCCCTCTGCCACCTCGGGCAGCGCCCACCTGGCCCAGCTGGAGACCTTGCTGAGGGACAATGCCAGGCTGCAGAGGGACAATGAGAGGCTGCAGAGGGAGCTGGAGAGCTCAGCAGAGAAGGCTGGCCGCATTGAGAAGGTAGGCCCCGCTGGGACCTCAGAAGAGAGGGACATGGTCAGGGGTGGGGGAGCTGCTGCCCACCCCTTCGTCCTTCCCATGCCCTCCCTCGCTGACTCTAGACAGCTGGGGAGCAACCTCGAGGCCAGCAGAGCAGCCCTGGAGTGTGAGCAGTTGCTGCCCAGCAGTGATAAAAAGAGCCCATTCACCAGCTCCCTGCACGCCCTTCCCCTGCACACACCCCCTCCTGCGGACACCTCCCACAGAGAGCCCTTTGTGTCCCCCACACAACAGCAGGTCTGTTCTAGGCCAGCCCTGGCCCCAGAGAAAGCCCCTCCTCTTGGAAAAAACGAGCTACTTATTGGAATCCCAGCCGAGCTTGGAGCAGAGCTTGGAGCACGTGCGGAACCTGCCAGCAGCCAAGTGGGAGGGGCCGCTGGGGCCAGGCTGGCCCTCTGTAGCAGAGGGTGATGGCCACAGGAATAAATACTCCGGCCACAGGCAACTGAGGCTGGCAGCTCGCGCCCCCTTCCTTCGTGAAGGTTTACTTGCTGTGCATTCAGCTTTGACAGGTGGCCTCTGGCCTCCTATGGTGTCCCAGCTTGCTCAAAACTCCCAGAACACGGCTGGAGTCTTTTTTCTGTGCCCAGTCCTATCCCACGGGGCTCAGACTCTCAGTAGAAACTAACCAAAAGTAAAATACTTCCTTCTGGACCATTGGGCGCAGGGAAGCTATGTTGGGTCAGTCCAGGGCAGCCACTTCCAGAGAACCTGGCCCTGGGTTCACTCAGCATTGGCACAATTGCGGGGACCCTTGCATGCTGGTTCTAGTATCTGATTTGGGCTTCTGAACATCCCACTATAGCCCCCTGGATTTTTTTTTTTTTTTTGCCGTCACCTTATACCTTCTTCTCACTCACCCTTTATGATGGCGTAGCAGAGCAGCCTGGGCCTGTGGAGGGGACCCTGAGGGCACACATTGTCTGGGATCTGTCCCCTTTCTTCAGCTCTCCTTTCTGCCTCTTGCAGCTGGAAGGTGAAATCCAGCGGCTCTCCGAGGCCCACGAGAGCCTGACGAGAGCCTCTTCTAAGCGGGAGGCCCTGGAGAAGACCATGCGGAACAAAATGGACAGTGAAATGAGGAGGCTGCAGGACTTCAACAGGGATCTTAGAGGTGAGAGAGAGCACCCAGGGTGAGGGGCTGGCAATCATCTGTGGAGGCCCTGATTGCTCTGGTCTAGGGAGGAATGGAGAATCTCTGCATTTGCAAAAATAAGTGTAAACTGGCTCACAGGGGGCCAGCTTGAAACTCCTGGAAGCCACCTTGACAGGGGGATGCTTGTGTCTGTTCTGCACCTTGGAACCTCTCGCGGAACCCTCACTGATGTGCCCAGTGTCTCCCTCCTCACTTGGCTCGTGGCACACCCAGTGGTTCCCTATCAGTCTGTCCCTGGTTTGGAGGGTGCAGCCCCACACCCAGGACCCCAGGGGACACCCGGGCAGGCAGCTTCACCTGATACTCCCAGCATCTTTCCTCAAAACATTTTTTTCCTTCATTTGAAACAGAGAGATTGGAATCTGCAAATCGTCGTCTAGCAACCAAGACCCAGGAGGCCCAGGCAGGAAGTCAGGACATGGTGGCCAAGCTACTTGCTCAGAGTGAGTGGGGTTCCCGCTTAGAGGCCCGCACAGATAAGTGGGTGGGGAGACTGTGGACACAAAGGACTGGCCCTCCCGCCTGGCAAAGCAGTGCTTCGAACACAGGATTCCAGAATGCCTACTATGTACCCGGCACTGCGGTGTCTCAGCTGGGAGTGGTGGCTTCCAAAGATACGATGATGTTCTGTATTTATTGGAGAGATGAGTGGTTAGCAGAGGGACACTGGGGCGCAGTGATTTGCTGAACTGTGCTGCTGTGTCGGTATAGTATCCTTCAGAACTAGAGATGCAGTGGGCATTGGGGGAGGCCAGATAACCCTGGAGGCAAGTGGGAACAGAGAGAAGGAATGTTGAGTTCCCCAGGGAGTTCCAGGCGCGGGAAGGTTAGGGGTGCCCAGCTGGAATGTGAGAAGCTGGGGAGGATGGTGCAACTGGGCCATAACAAGGGGGGCAGGTGAGGGTCCCTGCAGACAACCCACAGTGCGTTCCTGGAGCTTAACCAGGCTGAGGAAAGGGTTTAGGAAGCTCCTCTAATAGAGGTGGTGGAAGGCTTCTGGAAGAGAATGGATGAATTCAGTATTGACTGGTCTATTCAGTCAGCCACTTGTTCATTAGCGGAACCATGCTAAGCCCCTCTCAGGAACTGGGCAGAGGGTGGGAGCAGGTACTGGAAGGCACAGGGGCGGGGGGGCGGTCAAGCGAGAGGGGCTGAGCTTGAGAAGGAAGCAGGGTTTTCTAACCACAGATGTAAGGTAACAAAGGTGCCCCTGGCCTCGGAGACTAGTGAGTGGGAAGTCCCCACTGGCCTGAGAGAGGCTTTGTGGGGATGGCAGGGGCAGAGACCTGCCCACAGGGGAAGAGGCAGTGGGATGGCTCGGGGAGGTATGTGGAGTGGGATTAAAGGAAGCTTGGCAGCAGGAAGAAGCACTACCAGTCAGAAGAGACAGAGGCAGTTAGTTCCTACTGTGCTGTAATGGTGTTCGGGCTTTTGCAGAGAAATGGAATGGGGGTGGCTGGTGTCCTGGTGAGAGTGGCTTTGAGAAAGCCTACTATATGTGAGGGGTCTGGACAGAATGGGGCATCCAGAAGTCAGGGACCAGCTTGAGGACTGAGCTCTGACTGGCAGCACCTCCTTCTGCTGCACGGGGGCTCAGAGCCCCAGACAGGGCTGCCCAGGACAGCAAGTGGGGGGACATGATCCTGAAGGGATTAGGGGTTGGGGTGGAGCAGGAGGTAGGCTAGGCCATCTGGAACAGAGCAAGGTGGCAATGACTTTGGGTGCCTGGGAGGGAGGTGATGGTGGGGAAGGACAGAAAGGGGACAGCCCTTGGGAGTTGGGGAGGGATGGGGGCCTCCTAGAGGAAGAGGGTAGGCTTTGGGGTCTCACACTGCCGCAGAAAGGAAGTCGCTAGACAGATTTCTGGGAGCCAGCAGAGGAGAGGCAAAGTGGGGGAGGCTGGCCTGGAGACGTTTCCGCTCCCTGGGGAGCAAGCGCCAGGCTGTTCTTGGCTCCTCGCTGGAGCCATTAATCTCGCAGCCGCGGGTGACCTGGATGCCTGGCATTCCTGAGCCGCTGGGCTGTTCCGCTCTGGGCCTGCCCCCCCCCCCCCCCGCTCCCTCCCCTGCCTAGAGCCACTGAGACAAAGGGACAAGGCCAGAGCTGGTGGGCCCCAGCCAGTGGCTTTCTCCAGGGCAGAAGGTGAACCCCCTTCTGCCTGCCCTTGGCCCCCTCCAATCTCCCAACTTGTCTGCCCCGCCCCAGCCTAGGAGCTCTCCTCCCCGACAGATAAGAGAAGCCTATGGTTCCATCCTGGTGGCTGGAGGTGGCCCCTACCAGGGCCTTAGAGGTTGTGCAAGGCAGCAGGAAGCTGTGGGGAAACAGAGACTGGGTCCCCCCATCCCTCCCCAAGGACTAAGGAAAGTGAAGCAGCTCTTCCTTGTTCCTTAATACACATGGAGAAAACATAAAACTCCCAGGGAAAATGTCTCTGGTTGACCTCACCTTTTTTCTGGGGTCAGTCAGCAGTAGTAGGAAAGGGTGATCACTGTCACCAATGTCACCTACTTTTGGTACAGACCCCCACCCCCACCCCACCCCACCCCTGCTTTGACTGCTCTGGCTCTGCCCTCTCTGGGGATCTGGCCTTGAGTTCTGAGGCCGAGCTCTCTTAGCTCTGTCCACCTGAGCATTTTCTTCTCACCTGAGCCTCAGGTTCTGGGGCTGGAATATGGGGCAGTCATGGTAAAAACTGGGAGGAGAGGCTGCTTCCTGTAAGCCCTGTGGGCTGTGGGCCCTTGGAGCACATACAGGAAGGGACCATCGCTTCTAGGCCCAAATCCGCAATGTACTCTATCTGCCGGCCTCTCCACCATGTTCCTTAGATGCTAAGTCAGCCCACTGTGGATGCCTCAGTTTCAGTATTACTGAGCTTCCTCATCTTCCTCCACACCAAGGAGTAAGGCCAGCCTGGACCCACCAGCCTTGAAAAATTCCACAATGAGCCAGAGCTGGCCTAGGTTGCCTGTGTCCTCCTCCTCCAGTCCTAAGGCCCTAAGTAAGTGAATCTTCCCTTGGCCTGCCCAGGTCCCAAGCCTTCACTCTTCTATTCCAAAACCTGTCTCCTGTGCTACGTACTTTGCTACATGTGGCCCAAAGACTAAAATTAAATAAAATGGGATAAAATTAAAAATTCAGTTCCTTCCTCCCACTAGCCATATTGTAAGTGCTCGCTCAGTAGCCACGAGAGCCTAGTGGCTACAGCACTGTTGGCACAGGGTGGAACAGTTTGATTACAGCAGAAAATCCCACGGTACTGTGATAGAGCACACTCTAGAGACAGTGCCTCGGTGTTCATCAGGCAGGCCCTACAGCCCACCGCCTTCTACTCTCCAGCAAGACAAGCAGCCGACACCCTCTTTGGGAGCAGGGGGAGCGGGCTGGACTGTCAGAGGGCAGGCGGGTGGGAGGTGAATTTAGACCTAGAGCATCAGCTGGAGGACTTCATGGTCTGGCTTGGGCCTTAGTTGGCCCCACAGTGTGAAGTGGGTCCCTGAGCAGAGTTCTCCCAGCAAGCAAAAAAAAAAAAAAAAAAAAAAATCCCTATTTAAAAGTTGGGCTAGCTAGTAGCTTAGACACAAATCTTCGGACCGTAGTCATTTTGATTGTGCCACAAAGTTTGCATTCATTATGAGCCCATCCGCCAACATCTCAGTGGTCTCCCAAACCAAGGAGGGAAATGTAGCCTTATTCTGGGGGTCTCTGGATCCACGGAATGAGTCCTGGAGCCCGCTTTGAGAGGCCTCTGGGCGTGGGGGCCTCCTGCCACAGCCAGAAGCAGCCTGGTCCTTGGGAGGCCAAGCCTACTTGGGTCCCCACTTTAGCAGCACCAGTCCTGTGTTTTTTCCCCCCATATGTTGCGGGTCACGTATCCTACTTTGAAGGCTTCAGGGGAATGAGATATGTAAGCACCCGGCTCATGGTGCGGCTGGCCGTTCCTCTCTTCCCTGTTCCTTCTCTCGTGTTAACGATGGTTCTGTCATAGTCCACATGCACCTTCTCTCATCTGTGGGTTCCTATCACAGTTCCTATCTGGCCAGTCTGTAGTGTCTTCCTGAGGCCCAAGGAACAGGGTGAATGTGTTTTGGAAACGGTGACACGAAGTGCAGGTGGACGGTGTTTGGGGCTGTGTACGTCCCAGCAGAGGCAGCGTAGACCAGTTATTACCGCAAACGCCCGTACCTGTCCTCCGGCCTAAAATGGCAATGGTAACAATAGCGTCTAACTCCCAGGGTTGAGGAGAGGCCAGGACGCAGAGGCATCCACGGAGCCATCCGTGCAGAGCCTGGCATATGGTGGGCACCCCGTGGGACCAGGTGGGATGGTTGCCATCCCTGACCCAGCACCCCTGCCTCCCCGCTGCAGGCTATGAGCAGCAGCAGGAGCAGGAGAAGCTGGAGCGGGAGACGGCCCTGCTGCGCGGTGCTATCGAGGACCAGCGGAGGCGCGCAGAGCTGCTGGAGCAGGCTCTGAGCAACGCGCAGGGCCGGGCGGCGCGCGCGGAGGAGGAGCTGCGCAAGAAGCAGGCCTACGTGGAGAAGGTGGAGCGGCTGCAGCAGGCCCTGGGGCAGCTGCAGGCGGCCTGTGAGAAGCGTGAGCTGCTGGAGCTGCGTCTGCGGACCCGCCTGGAGCAGGAGCTCAAAGCCCTACGTGCCCAGCAGGTGAGCTCCGAGACCCAAGGCAGCGAGACCCCAGGAGGTGGCGTAGGGAGGGCGGGGTCTGGGAAACTGCTGCTGAGATCCGGGTGGAGGTGCCCCTGGAGAGCAGGGTGCATCTGTGCACCAGCCTCGCCCCAGCTCCTCCCAGCCACCAGCCTTAGAAGAGGCTTTGCCTCTTGGCCGGGTGCTAGCTGTGGGCACTTAGAACGTGGGCCTTGGTCCTTGGCAGCAGCAGGGGTTGGCATCCTTGATCTCTGGAGAGATAGCCCAGCAGCCTCAGCGCGGAAGACTAGCCAGCTCTCACGCATCTCCCCGACTGGAGAGGGCAGGTGGTAACCCAGATCCTGAGTCTTCATCCTCGCTCTCGGCTGTGTTAATAATGCTAGTGTTTACAAGCCAGATGGAGTTCTGTCTCCACTCCCCCACTTGACCCTTCCCACGGGGCTAGAGTGACCACAGGCCCTGGACTGCCCAGGTGGGCCCTGGTCTGCACCAGTTGTCACGGTGTGATTATTGAGAGCTCCCCTTTCCCCATTTGGAGGATACTTTCTCGGGTCCCCTGTGCAGAGGCAGGCCTGATCTTTCCTACGCCCTCAGCCACGCGGGTGTGGGAAGGCAGAGCACCTGCTTCCTCTTTGGTAGCAGCAGGGCAGGGAGTGGGGGGGGGGGGCGGGGCAGGCTAAGGGAGGGTGCAGGGGTGAGGACCTGGGGCTGCCATATGTCAGCCTCCGCCCTTGAACACAGTACTCCCTTCTCCACAGAGACAGGCAGGCCCCCTCACTGGTGCCAGTGGCAGCGGTGGGTCCCCAGAGCTCAGTGCCCTGCGGCTGTCAGAACAACTGCGAGAGAAGGAGGAGCAAGTCCTGGCGCTGGAGGCGGATATGACCAAGTGGGAGCAGAAGTATCTGGAGGAGCGAGCCATGAGGCAGTTTGCCATGGATGCAGCCGCCACGGCTGCCGCACAGCGCGACACCACTCTCATCCGACACTCCCCCCAGCCTTCGCCCAGCAGCAGCTTCAACGAGGGCCTGCTCACCGGTGGCCACAGGCATCAGGAGATGGAAAGCAGGTTGGGCCAGGCCCCCTGAAGGGTCCGGGTGGCACTGTCCGGTCCCTGCCGTGCCCCTAGCCCCCGATAAACACCCCTCTCCCCACGAGGCTCAGCAGGCCCTCCTCCCTCTGGGCCGGTTCCCATGGGTCTGGCACACCAGGCATCTCGCCCGTGTTCTTTCCCAGAGATACCAGCCGACTCCTTGGTCTGCCCAGGGGACCGTGGCTGTGCAGGTTTTGGATGCTTATCCAACGCTCTGGCCTCTGTCTGCTTTTCCCACCCCCAGTCAGTCGGGAGAACAAGACTTTCCAGTGGAGACCACACCATGAGCCACCCCAGAAGGAAGGTGGGCTAGGGCCCTAGCTTCGGATAGCTAGTATTTTCTCTTCAGAAACAACGTCAGAGGCCCCACAGGATTTCTGTTTGACATATGTCTGACTCATAAGGCCAAGCAGGACAGCTAAGCTCATTAGATGGTCAGCAGCTCCGGGGCATTGCCCCACAGGGCAAGGGTCGTGCCCTTGCTGTCATCTGAAGAATCTAACCCACCCTTTGACCTGCCTTTGCTGGTATAAGAAAGGCCCAGTGCTGTGTGCCCTGGTAGTTTTCAGGGCTTCGGATTCCAGAACTGTGATGACCTTTCTGAAGTCTCCCTCCGGCTTTCATGAGGTGGGGAGGGTGGAGGCCGTTGGATCGGCAGGTCTGACCATGTGAGCGTGGTCTCTCTCCCCTTAGGTTGAAGGTGCTCCATGCCCAGATCCTGGAGAAGGATGCAGTGATCAAGGTCCTTCAGCAGCGCTCCAGGAAAGACCCGGGCAAGACCGTGCAGGGCTCCCTGAGGCCCGCCAAATCTGTGCCATCTGTCTTCGTGGCTGCCACAGCAGGGACCCAGAGCTGGCAAGGTCTGTCCTCTAGTGAGCGGCAAGTGGATGCCCCTGCCCGGCTCGCTACAGGTGAGAGGAGGCTGATGGAAGGCATAGGTAGAGGGCTAGGTTGCTGTCAGGCCTTTGCTCCCAGAACCGAGGCTCAGACAGGGCTTCCCGATCCTTGAACCCAAGGGAGCCAGCTTCCATACTGGCTCCGGTGACCTGGCAGTCCACAGCTGTCCTGCTGGTGTGAGGGGGCATGCGCTAGCCTCCACCCCTGTAAATTCCAGCACGTTGGACCCCAGCCACCCGCCATCTAAGCAGAAATAGAGTTTCCTGTGCAGAGGGACCTTGCAGGCAAGGTCCTCTGCTCCTCTCTCAGCGGATGCCACAGAAATTCAAGAGTCCCCACTGGTTCTCAGATTTAACCCGCTAAGAATGCTTCTGCCACTGAAGAGCTTTGGAAACCAATCCAGCCTGATAGTTACTCCTATTGGGAAACAGGAGTACTGACCGAATCTTAATGAAATTCTTGAAAATCAAGAGCAACCCATACCACCACAGGCCCCTAGTGGGTACAGTTAACTTGAGGTGTCTGTCCTTCATGGGGCTACCACTAGTTCCATGAGGCAATAACTGTCAGCCTCCTGCCTTTCCAGCGGACCGGGCCCCCGAGGAGGAGCCGGTGGCCGCGGCTCCCCTCCCTGCTCACGCCAAACACGGGAGCAGAGACGGGAGCACCCAGACCGACGGTCCCCCAGACAGTGCCGCCGCTTGCCTGGGACTGGATCCCGACAGCCTCCTGGGGTACAATGGGGGCCAGAGGACAGCCTCACTGGGTAAGTCCCCCTTCCCGGGACCTCTGTGCCACACAGAGCTGTGGACGCGCTGGGGCGTGAGCTGGAGCATGGGGCCCTTCATTCCCAGACCCCTTGGCTCCCTGCATGCCACGGGGAGATGCACACGGTGCTGGACGGGCTGGCTGTGTGGGCCCCTCCATGTGGACGTGAGGGCTGGTCGGACGCACGGGTGGAAGGAACTGAAAAGCCCGAGCACAGACAGATCCCGAGTTCAGAAAGAAAGCGGCTGTGCGGGAGGCCCTCTGCCTGCTCGCGCGTAGCCTTCCTTACATATTTCGTTGCCAATCTAAGCATCTAAGATGATGCAGCTTGGCAAGTGACCCGATGGCAATCTCAGGTTAGAAGAGTTAGTTTAAAAAGAGTCCAAGACTGAGATATCTGAGAAGATGCCTTTTAAATGTTTTCTTCCCTTTCACATTAGCCCTCGGGTGTGGGCCTGCGCCTCACTGTCCCAGAAAACCACAGGCGCGGAAAGAATGCTGCAGCCTCCCTCCTTCCCTCAGGGCTCCCCCTCCCTCCGAGCCTCCAACCAATTTAAAGTTATAAATAAATGTGTCCTCCACGTCGGACGCTGACGGTCTGGGTGGAGAGGTGGGGGGCGCAAAGCCTTGTGCTCGGTTGGTCAAGTGGGGTGGGGTGGGGGTACCCGGGTACCTGGGCAGCTGAGGAAGGCAACTTTAGTGAAGGGAGATCCTATCTTGAAAAAGTGCCAGGATTTAAAAGGGCCATCTTGTGATGCTCACTGACGTTTGCCTGTGCTCTTGTCTCTCTCCAGACTCTGTTGCTATATCCAGAGTCCAGGACTTGTCAGACATGGTGGAGATACTGATCTGAAGGAGGTAGTACTTGGGGATTCCGAACCATCCCCCGTTTCGTCTGCCCTCTGCCGCTCTCAGCCATTCCAGCAGCCCCTCCCAACTGCTGCTGCCCGGCTTTCCCCAAACCAGGCACTCGTTCCCATTGACTGGCTGGTGCCCTGGGGCTTAAGAAGGATGCTACAGGGGTGAGGGGAGCCGTGAGAACCCCTGTGTGCAGAAGACCCTGCTTCTCAGCTCCACATCCCTCCTCCTGAGCCCATGCAGAATGAGGATTCCCAGGCTTACCGTTGGGGTAGAAACTGGAAACCCAGAAGGGAGCTGAGCCCTCTCTGGACCCCCAGTTGGCACTCAGGCAGGAAGGGTGGGGATATATTGGTTTGGGAGACTGATTTCCCAAGATGGCTGCCCATGGACCCCAGGTGGGCTGGTTCAGTGCAGAGTCTGCCGTGCTGTTCCACTGTGGCCTCCTCATCTGTTCTCAGCTCCTCACTGCCTCCCTGAGATCACGGAGACTTGCATGTTCGGGGCACTGTGGAGAGTGTTAGTCCGAAGAATCCACAGCCTTGTCCCCTCAGCTGGAGTGGGCAGGGGCCATCTGAGTGGACTGGGATAAGCTGTGCAGTTTGTACATACTCCCCTTTCCTGTGAAACAGAAGATTGAAGCATGCCGCTTCGAATCTGTGTCCTCTCTGTTCGCCTGTCCCTACCGCCACGGTTCCTGTAACTGCTGACTAGCCTCTCAGCTCTCTCCCTTTCTCAAGTTCTTGGCCCGTGGATTTTGATACTGTTTGATCCACGTGACATTGGCTGTCTTCCTCCACCTTGAGCCTTGTTTAAATGCCCACGGGACCCCCATTACCAGCCTCTTGACATGGCTCCACAGCTCCTGTCCCTGGGACATTCTGTCGGTTTGGTTATAAACCCTGAGCCAGATGAAATGAGCCGCCAAACACAGACATCTGGGGGGCATCCCAGCACCAATTCTCTTGAAGGAAACTGGAGAAGTTGCTTTGTTCTCATCAGAGTCTTTGTTCCCACCTGGAGGGATTGGGAGAGGGAGCTATGCTGGTGAAAAACTGGTCAGTGAGCTACAAGATGTGACTCAACTCGTCCTCTGAATGGAGCCCCCAGCACAAAATGGCGCCCGTGAGGCTGGTTCCTCAAGCTACCGGTGAGCAGCGTCCTGAAGCAGGGCCAGTGCTTCGGAATCAGAGCAAAGCATCCACGTGACAGCCTGCCAGCCGCAGTGACTTTGACTTCAGGTCTTAGAGTCCCCCAGCTCAGCCCGAGGACCGATTGGTGGGTTTTAGTAGTTTGTCTTGACTGTTTTTAGTTCTCCTTGAATCTTTGTTTTCTCCTTTACTGTTTTTAGGTTCGGTATGTGTTTTTATTCCCATAATTTCTCAAGTATCCTTTTTAAACATTTGCATTTGCTGGACAATTGCATATTTTTTTTTAAACCCTCTACCCTTCTTTAAAGCTGAAAAATACATTTGGTTCATGTGCATTGTTTACAAAGCAACAAGAAAAAGAAGAGGGAAAAAATGGCAAAAAAATATTGTGAAAGAAAAAAAAAACAACTTAATATATTTTGGATTAATATTTGGTATTTCTTTTAAAGTATTTTTTGTGCTGTGAACGTTTTCTGCCAAAGACCATGACGTGTGTCTGTATGTTTAAGTTATCGTAAATATTTAAAATGTAAACATGGCTGTTTTGTTATGCCACCCTGTACCAGGACTGCTGCTGCATTCCACTGGGTATAACAGTATTTTAATAAAAAAAAAAAAAAATTAAAAGTGGTGTCTTTGCCCAAGTGAGAGACTACGTGGGGACAGAAGGAGGGAAAGGAAAGGGTTGGGGAGTTGGTGAGTCACCCGTGTCACAGTCCCTAAGCACTCTTGGCTCTGAACCGTACCCTCCCTCCCTCACCCCGTGCTCCTTACACACTGGCCAGACCATACCCATGAGTGGCAGCTCAGGGTCACTGCTGTTTCTTGAACATAATGTTTTTCTCAGTCTGGGAGGGGCTGGCAAGTGGGCAGCCTCCCCATGGGTAGCTCTGTCCCCAGCCGGTTTTGTTTGGCCACATGGTGTGGTGACTCCATGGTAGGATTGGAGTCCCAAAGCGGCTTTATCCTTCCCCCAGTTCCACCCAGCACAGGGAGTCCCAGAGCCAAGAGTCCAGGCACCATGCTTGCCCTCTGCCTGGACACAAGCAGAGGGTGTCCATGTGTGTAGCACATTCTGGGACTCTGCCTCTGTCTTGCTGTGGTGTCATCATCTTTGCCCTGTGCCCAAGAAAGCATGTCACTCCAGGACGCCTGGGTGGCTCAGTGGGTTAAGCATCTGCCTTCGGCTGAGGTCATGATCCCAGGGTCCTGGGATCAGGCTCCCTGTTCGGCAGCAAGGCTGTTTCTCCCTCTGTCTGCTGTTCCCTCTGCTTGTGCGCTCTCTCTCTCTCTCTCTCTCTGAAAATAAATGGAAGTCTTTAAAAAAAAAAAAAAAAGCGTGTCATTCCTATCCATAAAAGAGAAAACCATTCTGAGTCTCAGATGTTAGAGTAGAAAGAAAGTATCTGTCTCCAGGGGCCAGGCAGCACAATCAGGTTCCCAGTCAGGATGTGGGCCAGCCATCAGGCTGACAACAAGGCAGCAGGCAGCCCCACAGGCTGTGGGTACTTGAGGGGAACATTCAGCCCCCACGACTGTGGGGGAATTATTCTCAGGGCAAGTGTAGGGACTCAGCAGCAGTGTTGATGAGAAACCCAGTAGGATCCTAGAGAACATGTCTTGAGCCAGCCTACCTGCCCACAAGAAAGGGAATCAAACAAGTGGAAGAATTGGAAATAGCCAAGGACATTTTTCAGCAACTTTGCATCCCCGACTTTGATGGGCCCCAGCAGATGGGGAGCTGTCCATGCAGGATCCTCACCCAACACAATGCCAATGCAGCAGTTGCCTACCCTGTGGCCACATCAACACTCCACCTTTCCCCAGGCTGCCTTCCTCTGCCTGGGCAGCATCAATGCCTGTCTTCCTGTTATCAGGCCTCGGCTTAGGGTTTGCCGTGTGGACAGTTTGCTCTCTGAGGATGCATTCCACAGAGCTCCCGTTCCCACACCTCTTCCCTCAACCACATCAGCCCACAGCTGCACCTGCTATGATGTGGTGTCCCAACAAAATGGCGGAGCCCATGGCAGAGCATTCCAAAGAATACCCTCGGCAAAGATGTTCCTGTTCACCTCCATCTGCCCCCAAAAGATCTCTGGGAGGAGAGTCCACACCTGGGTGCAATAAGCCTTGACAAGACTGCCATCCCATTCCCAGCACCTTTGTCTGGGGACTCAAAGCACCTGTGCCTTTTGTAGAAGCTAATCTGGTAAGAGTCATTTTAGTATTTCCTTGGCATGGACCAGGAGGAACAAAGAAACATCTACCCTCTGTACCCAGCACATGGGCATGCATGCGTATATATTTATGTATCTGTGTATGTGTGTGCCTGAGCATGTGTTGCAGAAAAAGATGTGAAGGGCGCCAGTACCTTCTGGCTGGTCCCCTTGTAGGGCAGTGGGGCCCTCTAGCCACAGTGTTACCAGTGCATCTGAGGAGCCATTTCTTCTCAGAAAAGGTGTTGAGCAGGCTGCTCAGTCACCCTCACAAAGTTTTGGAACTGGTAGAACGGCAGGCTGCTGGGGACAGGAGTGCTTGCCCATGTGCCCAGGCTCCATGATGAGGGAGCCTAGGTCCTACAGGTAGCTCTGCTGGGCCCTCTGGAGGCCAAGTTTCTCTGCCAGGGACAGCCCTGTCCTTCCTGTCCAATCCTCACCCAGTGTCTCCACTAACAGGGCTATCAGGGTGTGGTTCAGAGGGGCACCACACCACCTGCCTTAGAGGGCTGGAAGACCACTTGTTCCAGCCATCTCTCTCTCTCTCTCACACACCTCCCAGTTAATGGTTAACTCTTACCCTGGCCAGGGCATGTGTCAGACTCAGAGGGCTTGGCAAACGTGTCAAACTAGCAGCAGTAAATTGGGGCCCAGCCACCCAGAAATGGCAGATGCCACTTCACTGCTCCCAGGGACCCCAGCGGAACAGGAACCTTGTCTGCAGTACGGCCATCTTGTTTCCTACCACTGAGGACGCAGCTGGGAACCAGTGGTCCCTGAACAGTGCTGTGTGGCTGACACCACAAGAGGTAGCCCAGAAGCCCTGGCACCAAAGCAGTGCTTTCCCTCACCCAGTCTGCCTAGAGCCAATGGAAGAGAAAAGCACCACAGTAACCAGACTCTGCACATCCCTATGGTGTGTTTTTGGGTTTTTTTGTTGGTGTTTTGGTTTTTTTTTTTTGAGATATAAATCACATATCATAAAACCCACCCTTTTAAAGTCTACAATTCAGTGATATTTTATATCAGAGCATTTGTTTTCAACCAGCGGCCAAACATGGGTCGTCAGCGAATGTCCCACCAGGGGGCCCAATGGACAGAATTAGAAGTGCTATTCGATCTGGTACACTCGCACTTGTTGGCCATTTCTCAGGATGACACTTGGGCCTTCCTATAGCCGACAGTCTCCTTCCATCCAGCCCAGCTCAGCAGCTCCAGGTCACCCCCTCTGTGCCGCAGAGAGGACGCTACCTACGCTGCACCTGAGCCCTCCACCCTCGAACCCCTGCGGCTGCCAGGGTGGAGGTCCCAGCCAGAGATCTGGGCAGGAGACCTGTGAGTCCTGGAGTCTGGACCCCTCAGCCACTCACCGTCTCCTCAACATTTTCCAGGGTCAAGGAGTTTTAACAGGGAGGGATGGGTTCAGTTTTGCGAAGCCTTAAGCTTATATAATTTGGGGACCCTTTTTAAGAAAAAGAAGCCAAAATGGGCAAATGCAAAATTAGGTCTAGGGTCTTGGAAGGGGCTTTTTCAAGCAAGCACCTGGAGGCATAAGCCCCGTTAAGTTCCAGGATGTCTGCATCCAGGCATGGGCATCGTGTCTCCACAAAGAAGAGATCTTCTGGCAGACACCCATGTCTCCGGCTTGACCTTGTCTGTCCCTGAGGAGGCACAGGGCTGGGGATCAATGAAGCTCCAGCTTTTTCCCATCCAGGACAGATGGAGTGGTGCTTCCAGGTACCCACCTTAACCAAACCCTCTCCCCAAGGGGCAGCGGTGCCCACACATGGGGAGTCCAGCAGAGAGATCCCACCACGGAACCTGGTTAATAGGGCCAACTAGCTTGCCAAGGACCAGCGCCATGGCCGGCCCACGTCCGTGCCCTGTTCTCACTTGCCAAGCAGTCTCCAGCCCCTAGCCAGAGTTTGGCAGATGGGGAGACCCCTGCCAGTAAGCTCTGTAGGGCCCTGGGGACCCAGGCCCCTCCGTGGTGCCCCCGATATTCTCTACACATTCTTTCCTCTGAGGGCCAATCAGCTTTTGATTCTGACCTGCCCATGTCACAGACTGTCCTCAGATAAATGCCTCTTGTAGATCCAAAGGCTCCTTCCTGGGGCCACATTCCAGATGGTTGGGCAACCTCGGAGCCACCTCCCCGCACAGGTTTGCCTGTTCTTGCATTAATGCGGCTGCTTCTCCAGCTCCGGGAGGCCCCGCCCAGTCTCCGTGGCCTTCACTTGCTCAACACAGTGTGCTGGGGAAATCACCACGGCACATTGCATCAGTGGCAAAAATGCCAAAATCTCAACCGGAGAGTGACTAACAGCACAGGCCACAGCTACAGTTCGCCCTGAAAACGACAGCAACCTTCTTTAATGACAAAGAAGAAACCGCCCTCCTTCCCAGAGGCTTTCCTCTAAGGTCTGGGTTCTTGGCCTCAGCGAGACTGACTTCTCTTTACCCCATCCTGTTTCTATGGAAGTAGGTGCCATCGTTTCATTCGTTCCCTCACCCACTCACTCGCTCACTCATGCATTCGTGGCCGCCGCAGATGTCTGCAGATGTCTGCTGAGCACCCACCGTGTTCCTGGCGCCGCGGCAGGCCCTCAGGGCGCAGTGAGGAAGAAAGCAGCTCCTCCGTCCAACCATCTTCATGCTCCTACCATCTGTTTTATCTTTATACCCCGTGCTGGGGCCAGCACAGGGGTGCTCCGAAGTGTTGGTTAGAAGAGTAGTCTTGGCAAGAACCGGCCCCCATGTCAACTTCTCTGGCACTGGCTGCCATTGCCTTCCTGTGCACACCCGGACACGTGGACGCCGGGGAAATGGCCGAGAGTACCCTGCCTGTCGTCTCTCAGACCGCCAGGCCTTTGCACATGACGTCCCTTTTCTCTGGAAAACCTTCATCTCTCGACTCCCATCTTTTGGCACGTTTAATTTTAAACTCATCCTGGGGCGCCTGGGTGGCTCAGTGGGTTAAAGCCTCTGCCTTCAGCTCAGGTCATGATCCCAGGGTCCTGGGATCGAGTCCCGCATCAGGTTCTCTGCTCAGCAGGGAGCCTGCTTCCTCCTCTCTCTCTGCCTGCCTTTCTGCCTACTTGTGATCTCAGTCAAATAAATAAATAAATCTTTTTAAAAATGTTTAATTTTAAACTCATCCATCAGAATGCAGTTCGAGCTTCACCTTCTTGTGGCAGCTTCCCCTCTCAAATTCCCTGAACTTCCCCAGGACCGTGAGAGGGAAGGATGCGAGGGGAGATGTGCAGACTGAGCAGACATTAGTCTGTGCCTGTGCCGGTTCAACAGGGAGCAGGGGAGAAGGTACAACTGGCCTTTTTGGTGACTCCTTGTCCCCAGGTTGGGGTCACAAGTGGCCCTGAACATTGTCCAGACAGTAGCCCCTTAGGGCCCACTCCCCTCCTTCTCTGCCAACCCCCCACCGTTTATTGGAGGTAGGGAAGGATGAAAGGGACTCTGTGGGTGGAGTCCTAGGGTCAGAGAAGGAGAAGCGGAGCCCCAGGGCTTGGGGCAAGGTGGAAAGGAGAGGCTGGGCAGGCAGCTGTGGGTGTGTGAGCCCAGAACCGGCCTTGCAGGATGGCTGGCGCATGAGGCAGGCCCCAGCACTGCCAACCACGTGGGGCCCGGGCAGCCCCAGCCGTGGGAACAGCTGGTGGAACCAAACTCTCTCCACCTCTGAGACAGCCGCTCTGGCCTGGCTCTGCCAGCCCTGGGCTCCCTCCAGGAACAGGCAAGGGGCAGAGGTAGAGACAGAGTGGACCACTTTTTATCAGGACGATGTTCCCAGCCATGCCCTGTGGTACTGGAGTCCCAAGAACAAGTCACAGGGTTCAGACCCAGAGCACCGTGTTCACAGCCCAATAAGGGTGGGGGACAAGGAGCATGGCTGCCATCCCACCCCGTGTCCAGCTAATGATGCTCTCATCACCTTCTCAGACCACCTCTTCCACATTCGCTCATTCAGCGAATATCCATTAAGCACCCACTGTGTGCCAGACACTGTTCTAGGTGCTGAGGAGATCATAGGGCAGACAAAACCCCTGCCCTTTGGAACTTGCATTCACGCAGTGATGGGGTAGAGAAAGACAAGCAGGAAACCCGACACCTTTTGCAGATTGTGTTAGATATGGTTTTTTGGTTTTTGGTTTTTGTTTTCTTCAGCCTATCAGTATTCATTGTTTTTGCATCACACCCAGTGCTCCATGCAATACGTGCCCTCCCCAATACCCACCACCCGGTTCCCCCAACCTCCCACCCCCGCACCGCCCCTTCAAAACCTTCAGGCTGTTTTTCAGAGTCCATAGTCTCTCTTGATTCACCTCCCCTTCCAATTTCCCTCAACTCCCTTCTCCTTTCCCTCTCCCCTTGTCCTCCATGTTATTTGTTATGCTCCACAAATAAGTGAAACCATAAGATAATTGGCTCTCTCTGTTTGACTTATTTCACTCAGCATAATCTCTTCCGGTCCCGTCCATGTTGCTACAAAAGTTGGTATTCATCCTTTCTGATGGAGGCATAATACTCCATAGTGTATATGGACCACATCTTCCTTATCCAGTTATCCGTTGAAAGGCATCTTGGCTCTTTCCACAGATTGGCGACCGTGGCCATTGCTGCCATAAACATTGGGGTACAGATGGCCCTTCTTTTCACTACATCTATATCTTTGGGGTAAATACCCAGTAGTGCAATTGCAGGGTCATAGGGAAGCTCTGTTTTTAATTTCTTAAGGAATTTCCACACTATCTTCCAAAGTGCACCAACTTGCATTCCCACCAACTGTGTAAGAGGGTTCCCCTTTCTCCACGTCTTCTCCAACACATGTTGTTTCCTGTCTTGTTAATTTTGGCCATTCTAACTGGTGTAAGGTGGCATCTCAATGTGGTTTTAATTTGAATCTCCCTGATGGCTAGTGATAATGAACATTTTTTCATGTGTCTGTTAGACATGGTTCTTAAACCCAGTATGACAAGAAGACAGTTTATTGTTTGTTTGTTTTCCTAATCTACATTTGGATTTCTGGGCAACGCAAATTGCTATAAATTCTGTAGTATCTACAGATGCCACAGTGCAGAAGTTCCTAAATGCTTGTTCCCCATTTCTGCACTCACATCCTCATGCGGTGCTGGCTCTCACTGTGCAGGAGGGTGGTGAGAGCTTTGCAGGAAAGCAGAGGAGGGCAAGAGAGAGAAGGTGGCAGGCCTAGGGGGAGAGTTGCATTTTTAAGGGGTGGTTATTGAGAAGGTAATGTTTGAGCAAAGATCTGAAGGAGAGGAGGGAGAAGGCCACACATGAGTCTGAAGAAGCTGCATTCAAGGTTTAATAAAAAGTAGAGTTTTAACAATGTGGATTTTGACTGGCTGAGGTCTTATTGCTAGGAGAGGGGTGGGGGTAGAAAATGAGGGAGCACGTAAGAGGGGATGAAATGGGGATCCCTGGGCAGGGGTGGCCCCAAGGACAATGCCCCTGAATCCTGCAGGGGCCGAAGCTCCCTGAGGTGGCTCCTGTACCTGGGGTGGGCCTGGAGGGTCCCATAAACCGGATGAGCTCCCCATGCCTCTCAAGCCAGACAGGTCCTCCCCGGAGCCACTGTGATCCTGAACGGGAACACAGTTTCCCTGATGCTGGTTTCCTCCCTCCTTTCTGAACCTTCTTACTTCATGAGCCAGCTCTCAGTACCTGATAATAGGGTCACCCAGAACACCAAAGACAGGCCATTCTCTTGGTAAAAGGACATTTTTTTCCATGATCAATGCATCTGACTCCAGCTTTGAACAGAAGAGCCACTTTTAGCACAGGAGGTGGTTTGAGCCCTGGTAGGAACAGGGCCTGGACCATAGTGATAGTTCATTCTATCTGATTCATTTCTGCATCTCATCCCAGCAAATGTGGCACCCTGGACGTGTGGAGGTTCCTTTCTCTTGTTGAACACACTTTCACACCTGCAAATGCATATGTAGTCATATACACACATTTCCACCCCAAACGCATGCCCAGACTCGAAATATACTCACTCCCACGACATCTCCCCACAAACATGCATCAGGAACTTTCGGGTACACTAATGTGGTTGTGCACACATCCACACACCCATGTACATGCTCTTGTGGACCCGTACCCGTACCGACGTCCACCAAACATATACTGTCCAGAAACACGCCCATACTCCCTACACGTGGAGACTCCCCACCCAAGAGAGTTTTTATTTGGAGTAAACACAGGCATCCGTGGGGAGCGGCAGAGGGAGGGACCAAAGTTCGCCTAATGTGTCCAGGTGTCTCCACCAACACGGCCACAGAGAAGCAATCAGCAGGCTCAGCCCCTTCCCACTAGGCCTTCAGGAGGGCAAGTCTTGGGCGGGGTCAGATTCGGGCAGGAGTATGGCAGAGCTCCTGGCTGCTGACTCAAGGCCCAGAGCAGACAGGCTTGTGCTTTCCCGACAAGTAGGTCACCGTGACGGGAAGGGCTGGCCTACATGTCCGACCTAAGGTCAGTTGGAAAAAACTTGGGGAAAACCCAACCCTCATGGGGCAGCAGGTGTCCAATAGGGGCTGCCTTTCCTTCCAGCCCTTTGGTTAGGTCTACACAGCCCTGGAAAGCAGGTGTCGGGGGCATGCACTCTTGCTGGGTGTGCAAGAGCGCAAGAGGATCCCCTCTATTGAGAGGAAGAGGACAACGGCTTCACAGGGGCTGCAATGTGGGATGGATGGGGGAGGCAGGTGGACGTATCCCGGATATTGTCTGTATTGACTGCCCTCGCATAGTAAGCACTGTGTGGGTGTCCCAGTGTACACCCTTGCAGGACACAGTTCTACACATTAGAGATTACTGCCTCCCTTTCGCAGATGAGGAAGCGAAGTCTCAGAGGGCTTACCTAAATGACTCCAGATTCCCAGCTAATAAAGGCAGAAGGAGGGTGGGAGTCCAGGTCTGCCTGACTCCAGAGCTCAGACTCTTTCTACATCCCCATGTGGAAGCTAAGACTTCCATTTTAAACTGTCACAAGCAAGAAGAGCCTAAGGAGATAAGACAACCAAATGTACTATGGTATGTTATATGGGATTCTGCAACAGTAAAAGGACCTCAGGGGAAAACTGAGGCTATCTGAATAAAGTATGGACATCACTTAACGGTAATGTAAGAATATCGGTTCATTCATTGTAATAAAAGTACCCTACTGATGAAGATGTTAAAAATAGAGAAAACTGGGTGCAAGTGTACAGGAATTCTCCGTATTAGCTTCATAATAACTCTGCACATCTAAAACTGTCCTAAAATTAAAAGCTGATTAAAAAAGAAAAAAAAAATTTCTTTACCAGAAGCAGGAGACCACAGAGAATTTACATTCCAAGGTGCAGCCTGTGCCCAAGGCCTAAAGAAGCAGGGCCTCTGCAAAGTGTCTTGCCACCCTCTCTCAAAAGAAAAGGCCATTTTGGATTTTGTAGCACTGAGCTCCCACCCCTCGCACCACCTGAAACACAGACACTCATCACAGAGCTGTTATATCCAAGGCTACCTGAATCCCCTTCCTCAATGGGACAAAAGGGCACCGAAGGCAGACAGAGCCAGGCAGTAGGGCACAGAGCTTTGGAGCTCTGCAAACTGGCACGAATTGCTAGGACTCAGCAGGGAGGTCGTGCTGGGTCGGCCTGTTCCCCGCTACCTTGCGGTATGGCCCAGCCCATCTGATGTTCCCATTGTCTTAACTGTTCCAAGTGAAATGTAGCTTTCGAGGTTTAAGTCTTGCCCTTCTTCTGTTAAATGTATTTCTAGGCATTTTATCCTTTTTGATACTATTATAAGTGTAATCATTTTCTTGATTTCATTTGAAGGCTGTTTACTGTTAGTGTACAGAAGTAAAACTGATTTTTATATATTGGTTTTGTGTTTTGCCACCTTGCTGATCTTGTTTATTAGTTGTAATCATTTTTTAGTGCATTCCTTAGGATTTTTTAAAAGATTTTTTTAATGTATTTGAGAGAGAGAGGAAGAGAGGGCATGAGCAGAGTAGAAGGGGGTGAAGAGGGGCAGAGAGGACTGAACAAGGAGCCCAAAGTGGGGCTCGGGCTAGATCCCAGGACCCTGAGATCATGACCTGAGCCAAAGGCAGATGCTTAATTGACTGAGCTACCCAGGTGCCCTCTTAGGATTTTCTATATATGAGATTTTGCCATCTACAAATATAGTTTTGCTTCTTCCTTTCCATTCTGGATGCCTTATATTTAATTTTCTTGCCTAATTGCTCTGACTACAACTCAAGTACATATGTTGAGTAGAAGTGGTAAGAGCAGATATCCCCATCTTGCTCCAGATCTTAGGGAAAAGCATCCTGTTTTCCACCACTAAGTATGATATTAGCTCTGGGGTTTTTGTAGGTGCCCTTTATCAAGTTGAGGACATTCCTTTCCATTCTTGGTTTGTTGGTTCTTTTCATCATGAAAAGTGTTAAATTTTATCAAATGCTTTTCCTGTGACTATCAAAATGATCATGCATTCTGTCATTAGATTTATTCAAATGGAAGATTACATTGATTTTGAGGTTCTAAACCAACTTTGCATTCCTAGGATAGATCCCATTTGGTCATGGGATATAATCTTTTTTACATGGATTCATTCCACTAGTATTTCACTGCAGGTTTTCCTGCAGGAATATAAGCCCAAGAAGGCTGGGGTCACAGCTGCCCTGCTCACTATGGGATTCTTAGCCCCTATAGCAGCACCAAGAGCAGTGAGTACTCAGTGAGCCTTAACAAACGGAAAAACGAATCTGCAAAACTTAGACTCTCAACAGCCTCCAATAAAGCTCACATTAAAAATAGTGACCATTTCACAAATATCTGAGCATGCTGATCCTTGCAAACCATGGAGGCAGGGGAGATTATGAAAAATCCAGGCTTAGAATGAAGCCCTTTCCCAGATAAGGGGAATGGTGCAGCTTGGTCCCCCAGTCCGGGGTATCCCCCCTGGGGCCCAGATTCTAGAGGGAGAAGCTTATGGGGACTCAGAGCCTTCCCTCTGTATGCAGTTCCCCTTAGGCTGGGGAAACATGGTGAGATCTCAGGGTGATGACATGCGCTCTAGACCCTGAGAGCAAAAAAAGATAGGTAAGTGTAGGTGTTAGGGACAGCAGGGTCTTCACTGCTGTGGTCCAGGGCAGGTGGTGTGAAGGCAGGTTCTATATACTGCAGCAGCCAAGCCTGTCCCCACTGACAGGTATAGCCTTAATACAACTTCTAAGCAGGTTTGTAAGCTCATCCTGAAACCAGGACTATTAATATGAACCCTGGGAGTGGGCATGAGGGTTAAATGAGATAATGTATGAAGAGCCTTTAGTATGATGCCTGAATAGAGTAATGTGCAGTAAATCAATTTTTATCATCATTATTTTAGGCCTATCATTTTTTATGTTTATTTTTATTTATCTTTATTTTTATTATTTTAAAAATTGTTCTAGAACTGGCTCAGTCAGTAGAGCATGTGAATCCTGAACCCCGGGGGGATGAGCTAGAGCCTTACATTTGGTGTAGGGATTACTTAAATAAAACAGTATGTAAAATTATTCTAGGCAAGGGGTGCCTGGGTGGCTCAGTTGTTAAGCATCTGCCTTTGGCTCAGGTCATTATCCCAGGGTCCTGGGATCAAACCCCACATCAGGCTTCCTGCTTAGCAGGGAGTCTGCTTCTCCCTCTCCCACTCCCACTGCTTGTGTTCCCTCTCTCACTGTCTCTCTCTGTGTCAAATAAATAAATAAAATCTTTAATAAAATATTTAAAAAATAAAATTATTCTAGGAGGAAGTCCACTGACAGCCAGATTCTCTTGTAGCTTCATTTTATTCATAACTTTAGAAATCCCCCATAGGTGCCACTAGGACCAATCTAAGACCCAGAGAACATCCCAGGAGCAACCACTAAGTTGCACCCTCACCTCCTACGTGGACACAGGTGAAGCCTTCTTCAGGATAAGCAGAAACCTCTCCCCCTGCCTCCCTCAGTAGGAGCTTCAGGGGCAAGGAAAGCTGCCCTTCCTCTTGCCCCCTCTATCCTCCCCTCCCCCCACACCATGTGTCAGGCTGGCCTTCAGCTCCCATGGTAAGAACCATCCAGTCACAACACAAAGGGAATGGTACGAGAGGGCACCACTGGAAGAAAGCTGGGCCTGGCCAGAGAGCTGGGCAATGCCTCTGCCCGCCTGCTCTAAGAATCGATCCCAGCTTCTTCCATCCCCACGTGGTGGGAATTCCTTCCTGGATTCTGGCATCAGGCGGGAGCTCCTTATCTCCTCCACACTAACCTTATCTGAGCAATCCAGTGACTCCACCAAGAATGCCTGCGCTGCCCTTCCAGCAAGCAGAGTGTTTGCAGAGCTGGCCTTGGGCCCTTCTTGACCAGGAAGCAGATCCCACCGAGTGAGCTGGGCTGGAGCTCTGGCTGAAATAGGCCCCAAGACCAGGACCAGCTGTGCCCCCTCAACCCAGCTGAGAGCAGCTGAGCACCTTCTGTGGAACCACATTGTAGGCCACCTCATAGACTCTACCAGTGGTGTGGACTGCAGTATGGTTTTGGCCAAGTTCACTGAGACCTTGAAGGGAATGGGAAAATAAACAAACAAACAAACAAAAACCCAGGAACAAAAGAGGGAGAACAGAGGCATCATGGGACATGAGGCATGGAGGATGCTGGAGAGTGGGGCCTGGCAGTGAGGAGGCCATGAAGGACTATTTGCAAATTTTCATGGCTAGGGGAGGTGTCAGAGTTGTCTATACACGGATGTTCTTTCCAGCATTGTTAATAACAGTGAACACTTGAAAATAAGTTCAAGGTCCAGCCACCGGAGAGAGATAACTGAATTAAGATTCAGCCATGCACAGGTGAAATCTGATGGTCGAGGTGAGAGGGAAGGGGGCAGAGGAGGAATGTGCTGGCAGAATACATAGGATGTTTAGGGCAGGGAAACCACTCTGTACGATACGATAGTGGTAGATATGTGTTATTACATGTTTATCAAAACCCATAGAATATACAACACTAAGACTGAACCCTGATGTAAACTACGAACTTAGTGTGTTTATGATGTGTTTGTAGACGTTTATCAATTACAACATTTGTACCCCTGGTGGGGGGGATACTGATAGGGAGGAGGTTACACATGAGGTGGGACCAGGAGGCATCTGGGAAATCCCCACACTTTCTTCTCAATTTTGCTGTGAACAGAAAACTGCTCTAAAATAATTAAGTCTTAAAAAACAAAAAACAAACAAACAAACAAAAAAAACCTTGAAAGCTCACAGGTTTTGTTTGGCTTTAAAGGAGAATGGGATTATTTGCCAACATTAAAAAGACTGAGAGAATTTTCTGGAAAAAAAAAAATATCCAGATCTCCTGCTTCTCTTGAACACTAGAAACCCTGGCAATTCTGGGCCCCCACGGTCACTCAGTAAAACTCTGGCCAGAGTCAGAAGCAGCTGCCTGCTCCCTTTAAATGAGGAAGCCTTGCAGGTGGCTAAGGTTTCCACGTGGCCAAAGCTAAGCATGCAGTCTCACATTGTGTCTCTCAGATTTTGGTGTAGAGCTCATGGTCATGCTGTTCTCTTACGTGAAATATTCTCCCCTTTACCCCCAACCCTCTGCCAGGCTAATTCGTTTTGATCCTACAGAAGTTATGGTAAACGTCACTTCTTCAGAGAAAACTTCCCTGACTACTGCAGACTAGGTCAGGGCATTCTTATTTTATGTTCTCATTGTATTCTTGGAAAACTCTTCACTGCTGTCACGGAAATATTTGTGACAGCTCTCCCTTACAGAAGAATTTCCCTTCATAAATTTAGAAGAAATGAGGAAATACAAAATGACCATTAGAATACCAGATCTCTGCAGACAAGCCATCCATGGATATTAAATTTAGTGGGCAGAGTAGCTAAAATTAACAACTCAGGAAACAACAGATGTTGGTGAGGATGCGGAGAAAGGGGAACCTTCTTACTCTGTTGGTGGGAATGCACGCCAGTGCAGTCACTCTGAAAAACAGAATGGAGGTTCTTCAAAAGTTAAAAATAGAAACAACCCTATGACCCAGCAATTGCATTACTAAGTATTTGTCTGAAGAACACAAATGTTGTGTCTGAAGGGGTACCTGCACCCCAATATTTATAGCAGCAATGTCCACAATAGCCAAACTATGGAAAAAGCCCAGATCTCCATCAACAGATGAATGGATAAAGAAGGTATGATATATATAGATATATATAGATAGATAGATAGATAGATAACTCAGCCATCAATTAAAATCTTGCCGTTTGTAACACGGTGAATGGAACTAGAGGGTATTACGCTAAGCAAAGTCAGTCAGTCAGAGAAAGACAAATGCCATATGATTTCACTCATATGTGGAGTTTAAGAAACAGAACAGTTGAACATAGGGGAAGGGAAGGAAAAATAAAGTAAGAGAAAAGGGGGCAAACCATAAGAGAATTTTTTTAAAAGATTTTTATTTATTTATTTGCGAAAGAGAGAGAGCACGAGTGGGTTGAGGAGCAGAAAGCCCAATGTGGGGCTCCATCCTGGAACTCTGGGATCATGACCTGAGCTGAAGGTAGACACTTAACTGACTGAGCCATCCAGGCACCCCCCATAAGAGACTCTTAAGTCTGGGGCGCCTGGGTGGCTCAGTGGGTTAAAGCCTCTGCCTTTGGCTCAGGTCATGATCCCAGGATGCTGGGATCCAGCCCCGTATCGGGCTCTCTGCTCAGCAGGGAGCCTGCTTCCCTCTCTCTCTGCCTGCCTCTCTGTCTATCTCTGTCTGTGAAGTAAATAAATAAAATCTTTAAAAATAATAAAAAAAAAAAAAAAGAGAGAGAGAGAGACTCTTAACTCTGGGAAGTAAACTAAGTGTTGCTGGAGGGGTGGTGGGTGGGGGATGGGGTAATTGGGTGATGGGCATTAAGGAGGGCATTTGATGTAATGAGCACTGGGTGTTATATGCAACTGATGAATCACTGAATTCTACCCCTGAAACTAATAATACACTAATGTTAATTAATTGATTTTAAATAAAAGAAAAGGAAAAGAAAATAAATAAATTTAGTGAGCCAAAGTTTAAGAGGAAACAAGATATCTGCATTGTCTCAAAGTATTCTCCCCCAAACGAATTTTTATTAGCTTTAGAGTGGAGAAACCTAGCAGATGTTGTCTTAGGCTAAGTGACAGATAACATCTCCCATAGTAAGACATACTGACATCACGTATCTTCATGCACTAAGAAGGTCACACCACTTCTGTGGCATCCTTTCTGGTAATGCATAACCTCAATCCCATTGTGCAAAAAACATCAGGCAAACCCACATTAGGGGCTCTTCTACAAAGTAACTGACCAGCACTCCTAAAAGTTCTCCAAGTTCTCCAAAGACTGAAGAATCGTCACAGATTGGAGGACACTAGGGAGACATGACAACTCAGTGTAATATGAGACACTGGGTTAGATCCTGGAGTGGGAGAAATACACACGCGTAGAAAAGAAAGTCCATACTGAGTAGTATTGCACCGATGTAAATTTCTTGGTTTTCAGAATTAGAATACAGTTGTAGGAGATGTTGAGGCCCAGGGAGCTGAGTGAAGGATATACGAGAGCTCTGCATCATGTTTGCAACTCCTCAGTAAGTTGAAAACGGTCACAAAATCGAAAATCAAAGACGTGTTTGTGTAATTATTTGCTCAATGCCTGTGTCCCCTGCTAGGCTCCCAGCTTTACAGGACAGAGACTGTGACTACACTGTCTTTTCATCCTTGCATCCTGGGCTTCCTTAAAACCTCTGAAACATAGTGGATATGCAATAAATACGTACTTAGTAAATAGACTTATAGGTACAGACATAGAAAAAGTCCATGGTGTGATTACTGAGTGGGAGGCAGGGCACCAAAGTGCGCACACAGTATGTTAATACTCACAGACATGAAAAGACTGATGATTTACGAACCAGTGTTGACTGTAGTTGTCTCTGGGAGATAAAGTTATGGGGCATTTTTCTTTCTTCTTTTCGCTTTGCTATATTTGCTAAGCCTATTTAAAGGTTCACAAACTGCTTTTATGGGCAGGAAATGAAGTGTGTATGCACACAAACATACGATCACATCTGCGTTTCAGAGAAAGCCACGAGCATCATGCTTGACAGCCAGGGAGCCAGACCTCCAGAGCTGGGGAGAAGATGTGCGGTTCAGAGCCCTAGGCAGTGGTAACAGCAGCCAGTGCCAACAAGGTGGCCTACCTCGCTTGTGAGTCTCAGTGTCTCCACTCCTCCAGCGGCATTCTCTGAGCAAAGCCTTGGAACTCATGTGTTAATTTCCCAGGGCTGCTGTAACAAATTGCCACAAATTAGCAACCACAGAAATTCATGCTCTAGTTTTCTGGAAGCTAGAAGTCTGAAATCAAGGTGTCAGCAGGGCCATGCTCCCTCCAAAGGAAGGAGGAGACAATACTTTGCTTCTTCTCAGCTCCTGGTGGCTCCTGGCAATCCTTGTCCTTCCTTGGTTTGTCACATGGCCTTCTTCTCTATGTCCCCTCTGTGTCTCTGTATCCTGATCTCCCTCTTCCTTCCCTTATTAAGACATCAGCCACTGGATTTAGGGCTCACTCTAACCCAGTGGCCTCGTCTTAACTTGATTATATCACCAAAGACCCTATTTCCAGATAAGGTCACACTCACAGGTACTGGGTGTTAAGAATTGAACTGAGCTTTGTGGGGACACACAATTCAACCCTCTACAACTAAGAACTGCACTGTACCCGTCATCTATTACTGTGCTACACCCCAAAGGTTGTAAACAGCAACCATTGTATCAGCTCACAATTCTGAGAGTCAGGTTGGACTGAGCTCAGCTGGGAGATCCTTCTGCTAGCCTCACCGGAGTCATTAGTGTGGCTACAGTCTTCTAGAGGGCTCTGCAGGGGCTGGCAGGTCCAAGAAGACCTTATTCATGGCTGGCTCTTGGTCATGTGGCCTCTTGTGCTCCAGCTAGCCCGAGCATGTTCCCATGCAGCTTGGCAGATTCCAAGATTCTTGAGATCTAGGCTGATGCATCCTAGCAGTCAAAGCTGGTCACAGGCAAGCCCAGATTCAGGGGTGGGGCAAAAGACTCCAGCCCTTCAGGGAAGAAGCAGCAGAGTCACACTCTTACGGCACATACACATTGGGATGGGAGGAGTTACCAAATTCATTTTGCAAATAGCCTCTCCCCAGGCCTCTAAACATCCTTGGAGGAAAAGATGAACAGCTGCAGTCCTTGCCCTTAAGAAACAAGTGTAACCCTGATGACAACGCACTGGAGAAAGTCCCAGTCTTAGCACAAAGGCAATGGATCCCCTGGTGCGGGGAAGGAGTAGGAGGTGATGACTGAGCAGCCCCCTGGTCCACCATATCCCAGGTCAAGGACCCTCTCACCTTCATCTGCTTCTGAACAATGACCCCCATGCCCTGAGCCCTTATGGCTCACCACAAGCTCAGATAATCATCGCGGAGAATCATGGTCTAACCCCACATAAAGGATGGCATGATCTCAAATCCCCAAAGAACCAGGTGTGTCCTCATGTGCAAAGTTGACAGATGCAAGAGAAGATTGTCCAACAAGAGAGTTGGTAAAGAAATGGGCTTGGAGCTGAGCCTTGGCAAAGTCCCCTCTTCCCTCCCTCGCAGGCCAACGCTTGCCCTCTCCTCCAGACTGCCCACAAGAGGCCTAGCTGCCCAGATCTGTGTGGGAGGAGAGCCTCCAAGGACACACGTGTCATATGCCGAATGGAGGTGGAATCCTGGCTGCTTTTATTTACTGAGTGACTTTGAGCTACCTTCCTCACCTGTGAAATGTGGGGTGATAGGAGTTTGGTAAGAGTTGATAAGAATGGTTTGCAAACACCCAGAAGCTGTACCGTTGTCTATTAGGACACACGCTGCTCTTGGCTCTTTCAGTCAGTCCATCATGCAATGTTTAACTTTGTTTTGTCTGCGCAGAGTGGCACCTGCATCCTAGCAGTCTCCTCCTAGCATCTGCTCTTGACTTTTCTCCAACCACATGCTCTGAATGGGAACTGCCATCTTCCAGGATGCCATCCTCCTAGTAGCTCGTTCAAGGATGGGTGACTGACTCAAGCTGGGCCAACTGGCATTCTTCCCTCGGGTTTTTTTTAATGTGAGAATGTGGAGGTGGCCCAGTTCCCCCAAAAGTTTGGAGCCAGAAAGCTCTGGAGTCCTTGGTGGGCATGTCCCTCACCACAGGGAAGAAGCAGAAAAGCAACCGGAAATGCAAGAGAATCCTGGAGCTGTGTCCGTTGTTGGTTCCAGTTCTGTCTGAGACCTGCCTACCTCACCGCTTCCCGCAGTTATGAGACTTGCCCCCAAAAGATTTCTTTTTGTCTAAGCTTGTAACCAAAAGAGTCTTGACTAAGGTTGGTTTGTTCAATGTTTATCAAGCAATTCCCTTTGTCAAACCCTGGAGATACAACAGAAAAGACCTGGATCCTCTCCTCTGGAACATCATAGTCTGACGGGGGGCGGGGTACAGGAGACAACAGGCAGCATGATGGGGCTGTCACAGAAAAGGCATGCTCCTTTTTGCTTGGGGGAGATGCCCACCCTGGGCCTCGGGCCTGTTGGTGAGTCTCCCTGTTGATGGAGGAGCGTGAGGAGAAGATGGGGGACATTTTAGACAAAGCCTTCAAAGGGTGGATAGAGACCTAGGGTGTGAATCAACGCAGCCCCTCTGGGAAACAGAGGTGTTTTCTGGGGCTGGGGCTCAGGTGGAGAAGGAGGTAGGGTCAGGTCAGAAGGGCCTGGTGGACCAGACTGAGAGTACAATTGGCAGGGGCAATTGTTAACAGAGCTGGATGCCTCCAGGATCATCCTTAACTGGTCTGAGAAGCACTCAGAGAGGCCAGGGGCTTGCAGGACTGCTCACAGGGTATAAGGGTGGTTACTCAGTTCCCACTTATACCTCCACCCTGCAGCTTGCCACATACTTCTGGAGGTGGCCAGCTAGTGGGAGCAGAGGTAGGCCCGGCAGACAGGCTCAGCCTCCTCCAGCACCCTTGTGCCCGGGGCCCTGTTATCAGGACAGCGGGGGCCAGCCCCTCTGTACATCCCGACCTCACACAGCAGCAGGCAAGGGCCAGCAGTCACATCAAGGTGGGCTGGGTTTGCTGTAGTTACCTGGAGCAGACCGCCCTGCCCACAAACACATCTGCTTTGCAACTTCGACAACAATAGGTCAGCGCTTTGCTTCACACGAAGGGAGGCAGAAAACGCAGAGGGGAGGACTTCTCTGGAGGACCCTCAGCTACATAGGACCAGAGAGGTGGTCTTCTTCTGGGGGCGAGAGCCCTTCCTTGCAACTCAGCACACCAAGCAGAAAGACCTTCACTCCAGGGGCAACCGAGAGGTCAGTCCAGGTGGAACCCGTGATGGGGTCCCAAGAACAGGTGGCCAGCTCAAGGCAACGGGACTATCTGGACACACATGCCCAGAGTTGCGATCAGGAATCAGTGAACATCTCTGGGCAGAGATAGTGTGAGCAGGTGGAGGGCAGAGGGCAAATAATCAGTCTGTGAGGGCTCAGCCACGTCCTCTGGACCCTCTGTCCCATTTGCCCCCCTAGCTCCCACAGGACCCCATTCAACCTCCTATGGTAACAGGTATGTCTGATGCTATAAGTTGTTGGTCCAGCAGGCTGGGAGAGCCCCAAGGACAGGACCTGCCATTCACAGGGCAGGCCCGGCTCTAGCCTTGGCTAGGCATAGGGCAGAGGCTGGGAGTGGGAGTTCTCAGGTAATAATGAACACATCAGAAGCTCTCACAGGAAACTTAGGAGAATGAGGAGCAGGTGCTGGGTCAGTGCAGCCTCAGAGACCAGAGAGCAAAGTCTCAGACAAGAGAGAGAGGACATGCAGTGGATTCAGACCTGGGGAGGTTGATGGAGACCAGCTCTGGGGTGAGCAAGTCCAGTCTTCCCCCAGCAGCGTTCCTTCAGAAGACACCCAGAGCAGGGAGAACAGAGATGCAGGGAGGCGATCCTGCAGGAGGGAGCGAGCCCTGCAGGGGCAGAGGGGATTCGCATGTGAGGGGGCTCAGTGCAGAAAATAGGGACCCGGGGGCCTGGGTCCCCATAGAAGAGCCCTAATATGACAACATGAAAGATGTCAGTCCTGGCCAGGACATCTCCCTAACACCCCTGATGATCAAGGCCCCACATTCAGGCTCGGTGAACCCCAGGAGCCAGGGGGAGGGAGGGTGGCATGCTGGAACCCGTACTTAGGGAAGCTGGGGAAGCTGGCTCCTGGTAGACCCAGGTGTCCCTCCTTGTCGGACAGATGCTCACATTGTAGGAGCCTGCAGGCTGAGGAGGTCTGGGCATGGGATGCGGGGAGGGACTGTTACCATGGGATCCTCAGTGACCTGGTTAAGAGTGTGACATCTGAGCCCACCTGGCAGTGCACTGAGCGGGAGCTGTGGAGCTGCAGGAAGGAACCAGACTGGGTCAGAGCCTCTCTGCTCCCAGAGCAAGTGGAGGGTGAGCAGGACTTACTGGGTGATGGGTGGCCTCAGAGGCCCAAGCACTGGAGCAGAGAGAAACAGAAACTGATTTGCCAGGGGGAAGAGTAAGAGGGAGGCTGGAGAAGGGGGACTGGAACCACAGCCCAGAAGGGCTCCCAGGCCAGGGCTGGAGACCAGAGACAGAAACCAAGCTTGCCTGGAGGGCACCAGGGAAGGATTGGAAGCAGGCAGTGGGGAGGGCAGTCTTGCATTTTAGGAGACTGGAGACTCACCCTATCAGCCCCCACCATCCCCAACCCAAGCCCTACAGCTCTAGGCAGCATGGTATTTCTTAGGTACTCTGGCCTCGAGCTCCCAACGGTGATGCCAGGGGAGGTAGTCATGGCCTGGGCAGGCAAGTTGCCCAAAGGCAGCTCCACCCCTGGGGGTACCCACCCCAGCAGATTCCCTACTGGGCAGTGACCATGGGAGGGACCAGGCTCAGACTCGCCCAGACCCTGGGCATGGAATGAAGCGTGACTATCAGGCCTCAGGCCTCACTCAGAATGGAGTCCCCTTTAACAACAGCCCACTGGCTTCTTGAGGCACTGGCCTGGCCGGCAAGCCTACCCCAGCCTTCCTGGCTCACCTAGCCCTGGCTTCCCATTGGCCCGGTCTGGTTGAGTTAGAAGGTCTCAGGACCCCATTTTGGGCCCTGCCCTCATCTGCATCAGTCAGTGGGGTTGCCTGCCTCCCACTTCAGGCTTAAGGAGGAGCCAGCAGGGCCTTGAATACCCATCAGCTCCCCAGAGCTCCCTGATCCCATCACTGGTCAGGCAGTGTGGCTGGATTGAGCTTCTGAGCCTCATTCTCCTCCACCTCTGTCACTGCTCAGCATCTGCTAGGGATGCCATCTCCCAAAACCCACCTCAGCTGAAGACCATACCACTGCCCCTTTGCACAGCCCTGGCTGACAGAAACCAAGAAGATGCTCGGGGCAGTGTTAGAGGGATCCCCAGCCCCTCCCTACTGCACAGGTATATGACCCCCACCCCACTTGCTCCCTATGACAAGGCCGAGCCCCAGTCTGAAGCATTTCCTCCATGCTCCTGGGAAGGGGATTTTCACTTTGTGGGGCTGAGGTGGAAACTGGTGATTCATCACTTTCAACAGCAAAAGGATGACACAGTATACAGCTCCCTGCAGGAAGAACGGAGGAAGGGAGAGGGACACCAGGAAAAAGCCCAGTGGGTGTGAGAGGGAAAGGGAGTCACATGGCCAAGCTCCTTTTCGGTAATACTAAGCCAAGTGCAGATGGCATGGCAGGCCTATGTTGGAGGAACTCAAGCTGGCTGGAAGCAGGTGATAGATCACTCACAGTATGTGAAACAGGTGTTTCTGAAGTAGGACGAAGAGGTTCCATAGGAACTCAGAGCAGAGATCCCTGGCCTGAGAGGAACCAGAAAACCTCATGGAGGAAGAACATCTCAGTTCAGGCCTGGAGGTTGAACTGGCCAGTTAATGATGGGGAGTGAGAATGGAAGACAGATAGCCAAGGTGAAAGCTAGGGAGAGCAAGGCATGGGGAAGGCCAAGGCAGATGTCCTCTGTGCTAGAGAGAGTAGGGTCAAGTCAGCATGAACCCCAGGAAATGCCCACTGCCTGGAAGGGAGCTCTTCGGTCGGAGAGCAAATGGGTAGTTTGGGGAAGATGGTTTCTGCCAGTGCTCCTGGCCATGCCCCCCAGGATCATGCCCTTCAGAGTACTCACTCCTGCTTCCCACCCATGAGCTCTGGACTATAACTCTAAGGTGAAAACCACAGAAGCATCCCATAATATCTTCCTGGGACCCCCAGCCAAACCTGTGTTTGCTTTCCTGGACCACATAAGAGACAGATTTTGCAAATAGGCACCCTGAAGTTCAGAACCTCCAAATGTGGAACATCAGGCACAGAGATGGCTCAACCTGTCTGAAGCCAGAGCTCCGGGCAATGTTAATAGTTGTCCTACCTGGGTCACACACATACACAACAGGTTCCTTGTCAGGTAGACTTGGGAGGCCGGGTTAAACTCAAATAAGGACTTTCGGGGTCTTTAATGAACTAACCGGTGATAAGGAAAATACAGCATGGAGAGATTCCCAAATGCGTTTGGCCATGGAATCCTTCTGCCCTTGCTGGAGCTGTTGTCTCTAAGGAACCCACCCAGGGGCCTGCTGGTCTGGATGGTAAAGTTGGAGACTGAACTTCGGGAGCCTCCCTGCTTACACTTTGTGCACGCTCACCACAGTGCTGTTTTTACATTTGGAAGGGTTGGTTCACTGGGGGGTTTTACATGAGCTTAGATAGAGCAGAATGGAGAGGCCAGGCTCCTCTGACCCCAGCCTTCATAAAAGCTCTCTTCACTCTGTGCAAATTGCCTGTGGCCTTGGATCACCTGTCCGTGGTTCAGGAAGGGACAACCCCAGGCAAAAGAGCCATTCCAGGTAACCAAAAGCACCGCATGTTTAGGGAATGCTTCCAGGAAGTGGTGACATTTTCTCTGTGAAGGATGAGTGGGTGAAAAGCAAAGGCACAAGAGAAGAAGCCACATTACAGGCAGCACCAAGGCCATGGGGACCAACGTTGGGAGGGGCCACGAAAGGGAGCTGGTGCTGGTAATGGAATCTTTGAAAGCTATCCAAAAGGGATTCGGACTTGAATCTAGGAATATCAGAATCACAGAAGCTGCTTGAGACAACTTGAGTGACTTGATCAATCCACAAATAATTCTAGCCTGAATCATTCTCGATCCTTCCTTCCTCCCCATGAGCTCCCAGGACCTGCTCCCATCCCCCCATTACATGACCTTAGTCACTGCTTGTGACCTCCCAACTCACCCCTGTTGGATGTGCCACCTCTGATACAGCCCATGCCACTTCTTATCTCCTCCTCCCTCCCTGCCATCTCCTTGGCCTGGTGTCTCCCCTTGGTTTCCCGCAGATGGCCTCACATGGCCCTAACAGAGAACCTTGCACGGGCTGCTTCCAGGGTTCCTCCCTTTGGAGCAGCCGCCTCAGGGGGACCATCTGCAGACACCATCTCCCTGCTCACTAGGCGCGGCCCCCAACACATTTAAGGAAGGGTAGTTATGGGGCCCAGGGTGGCTCAGTCATTAAGCGTCTGTCTCGGCTCAGGTCATGATCCCAGGGTCCTGGGATCAAGTCCCACATTGGGCTCCCCACTCTTCGGGAAGCCTGCTTCTCCGACTCCCACTCCCCCTGCCTGTGTTCCCTCTCTCGCTGTGTCTCTCTTAGTCAAATAAATAAATAAGATCTTTTAAAAAAAAAAAAAAAAAAAAGGAAGGGTAGTGACTCTGGGGTACCAAGCAATGTCTAGGCATCAAGAAAATGTTGACGGTGCCTCCCCCCTACCGCGCCCCAGAGAACATAGGATGGCCCTCTCTCCTCAGCTCAGTCTGCTCTCCAACTCAGCTTTCCTGGAACCTGTCTCTCGACCTCTGGGAAAGCGGCACATCTATCAGGCAAGGACTCGCCCTAGTCATCCCTGCCCAGGATTTAAACACTCGTTTCCCTTGCAGTTGGGAGATGTCAAAAGCCACCTGGGGTGAGAGGGTAGAGACAGAAGAAAGCGGTCTGACTGAGGGCATCAGACTGCAGTGACCTGCTACCCCCACTGCATCCTTGGGATGGATAAGGGTCCAGACGGCTGGGTTAAGACTTATGTCCCCTCTGCCCTTGAGGCAGGACTGGTACGGGGCTGGCTGCCTCCAGGCTCTGACTGACACATCCTTTCTTTCATGGGCTAGTCCTTTGATGTTGTGTCCTTCTATTTCAGAGAAGTGGCTCTTCCCATCTCTCCTGGGATCCTGGGGACAGGATCCTTTCACACAAGCCACTCTTCCCTCGGAATTCTCTCTCCCTCGGCTTCCCTGAAGGGACAGAAGCCTTAGAGTCTCTTAAATCCTGATTCTCTGACTGATTCTCTGTTGGCATGTTAGGTGCTTTTACAATAGTTCTCAAATCCCATTATCTCAGCCTTCTGCACAGGCTCAGTGACTCATCCTGGCTGAATCCATGACTGGCCACCAAGTCTGCTGCTGCTCTCACTCACAGGTATGACAGAGACCCTAGAGCAGTGGAAGAGATTTTGGGGTCTTCCACATACTCTCCCCCTCCTGAGTCCCAGGCCATGGGAAAAACACAATGACAACAAAATTAGAAAACAACGGTCTTGACCACGTAGGATAATTGTCAACACTGAATGGTGTTTCAAGGAGAAACAAAAGTAAAATTATAGGGTTGACGAGCTGGGAGGAGCCCACAGATAATCCTGCTCCTTCTCTCTAGCCAGCACTTAACCACATTAGTAATTTCACACTTCTCTGTGTTATTATTTGCTTAATTCACTCAACAAATATTTACTGAGCAGTCACGACAAGCCAGGCACTATTCTAGAGGTAGTCTGGGTGCCGTCAGTGATCAAGCAAAGACCCTGCCCTCTGGGTGCTTACATTCTGGGGGAGGGGAGGGAGAGTCAGACAACAGGAAATGATCTTCACATGAAATGAAAAGACAGAAAACACCAGAATGTGCAAGTGCTTAGGGAAAACATTTAGAAGAGCAGGGCAAGTAGTCCTGGACTAGGGGCAAGCTGTAGCTTTCAAGGGAGTTAGCAGAGGGGTCCCCTGGGGGAGCATGGCATAGAAGGCCTGTGGCCAGAAGAGGCAGGAGGCCAGGTGACTAAAGCAGAGGGAGCAGAGGGAAGGGCAGCAGAACAGGGAAGGGATCACGTGGGGCCTGGGTCACTGCCACAGCTCTGTTTTTTACGAAGATGAAAGGCAGAGCCCTGCAGAAGAGGGTAGTGATGGCATGGGACTTCATGCCTGTCAGAGCCCCATAGGGGCAGGGTCAGTCTGCAACTGCCAAGAGCTCAATAAATAGGAAATGCCAGTGAAACGAATGATTGAATGAATGAATCCAATACAGAGATTATGCCCATACCTTCCCAGAGAGATAGGACCGTGAATACGTCAAGACAAATATATTTCCAATCTGGTCATTGTGTTTGGATCAGAGGTTCTTGTCCTGTATCCCTCAGAGACTTTTTCAAAGTCCTCATACCCAGACACACCCCCTCCCCCGCAACCCCCCCCAAACCCTGATTCCCACGTTGGGTGGGGCCAGCATGAGTATGTGAGTCTCACAAAAACCCACCCCCAAGCGAGAAACATCAGTGTAGACATTCCCAGATACTTCCAAATACTCAGCACCTGGCATCATATCCAGCCCCAGGGGACACATTAAATGAATGAATAAGTGTTTGTTGACTGAATTCATGGGTGTCTTAAGTGCACGAAGAGAGCTAATTAATTGCCCTTTTCCATTTTCAACTCAGATGTTTGGAATTGTGTAAATAAAGAGCTTTCCAGAGAATGAGAAGTCAAAGGCCATTGCTGTCTGCTGCTCCCCGCAACCACCCCCAAAATGTGCTGTGCCACTACCTCTTCTCTGGGGCTCTTCCCCTTCATTGGCTTCCACTTGATGTGCCCTAGGGGAGAGGGAGCGCAGGGAGGCTAGGAAAGCTATCCTTAAAGGATCTCCAGGATTCTGAAAGCAGATTGCCTTTCATAACGCAGTGGGTTTCTGCGGAGCTTGGACTGGGCGGGGCTTCTCCGTGGATGATAGGTTTGCTGGGAATGCAACTTTACTAGACAGCCCGGTGCTCCAAAAGGAAGAGGGTGCTGGGCCTGGAGAGCCAGGGGTAGGGCCGGTGGAGGCTTGGGGAGAGGCAGCCATTCACTTCCCTTTCCTCGAACAAAGGGTCCACCCACATTCCAGGGACAGGCACAGATCCTTCCTGCAGGAAATGCTGGGGCTATGAGGACAGTCCTGTCTGCCCCTTGCCTTCTTGCTTCTCCCCATCTCTGCCAGCTGCCTCTCTCTGGAGCGGGGAGCCCTCTGCTCAGGGCATCTGGGTCTCACAGATTTCTGGCCTCTTGCTTGCAGGTGTTGCTGCCAGAGATTTTTGCATGTAAACAGTAAAGGGCCCCTTATTATCTTGACATACTTGGAATAAGTACGGCCTTTTTTTTTCTCTTCCCAGAATTCAAAAAAGGCCAGAAATTCCACAAGGCTCTGACTCAACTCTATTTTCTCCTTCCTCTTGATTTCCCACCTCTACCCTCATGACCTTGAAAGAGCAGTCTCAGGGACCTGCACTCTGCCTCCGTCCGAGCTTGCTGCTACACACGGTGGCCAGAAGTCTTCCCCTAACCCAAGCGCCCACTTTGCCACACTGAGGCAGTAGCTCTGACCTACAGGAGAGTGTGTAGTGATTGGCAGAGGGCCTAGCACTAAAGTCAGGCAGCCTGCGTTTGAGTTCTGACCCCTCCACTTATCAGCTATGCAGCAGAGGAGTTCTGCTTCTGCACGCAAGCTTCCTCGTGTCTACGATGGGTGTGTCAATAGGTTCTTTGTCCCGGCCTCGACTGTGAGGATTAAGTGAGATAATGTACAAAGAACAAATCACAAACAATAGATCTAACTCCTGCATTCTTATTAGTACTGAGCACCGGTCCTATACTCACTACTATAGAAGGTTCTAGTCCCTCAGAGGCCACCTCATCCAAGAGACAGTTAAGAAAACAGAAGCTTTGGGCTACGTGGGATAAAATGGTGTTTGAGACTGAAGGAAAGGCAAGAGTAACCCTTTGTAAGGAGATCGATTTCACAGAGGAAAGAGACCCCTACAAAGGTTTTGAAGGTTGAATAGGAGTCCTTTAGACAGACGAAGGGGAAAGGACATCACAAGGAGAGGAGACAGCACATCCCAAGACACAGAGGTCCAGCCAGCAAGGTGGGTTTGGAAGTCTAAGGTGTAGGAATCTAAAAGGGGAACAGGACCCCTGAAACAAATAATGTATTATATGTTGTTAATCATCATCATCTTGGGGAAAAAAGTGGGGGAGAAAACAAGGGTAACATGGAAGCTCTCAAGACCAGCAGAGTCCCATCCTAGAAGGCCTTGGAGACCTTGCCAAGGAGAAGTCTAGACTTTTCCCTAGAGGCACTGCCCTATAGTGCAGGATTTCCTTTTAGGAAACTCTCTGGCTGCAGTAGGAGTGTTAGGAGGCAGACACCGGAAGAGACAAAGGCTGGGTCAGAGCTGGAAGATGGATGCCAGTAGGTTGGGCAGTGGCCCCCAAGCTTCAGTCATTCCCAATCCCAACTATTATTTATGTAATATTTCCCTTTATGTTGGCTTCTTCTTAACTCTTATTATGTCTCTTCTGTTGTACCATTTTAACAGCTGCTTCATTTTTTTCCTAACATATATGTAAAACCTACACTCTTAAAATGAAAAATGCATGTCCACTCGACACTAGAAATCACCTCTTTGCCCACCAGGGGCACCTGCCTCAGGCTTTGGGAGCCATCAATCCTGCTGCAGCTCCTGCTAAAGGTCAGAGGACCTGAGGCTAGGCCATGGCAGAAGGAAAGGGAGAGGGGTCTTCTCCATTTGCTGTCACCCGGGTCAGCTTCCCAAACTCTTGTTTCAACGGGTAGGGCCTAGGGGGCTGGAGAGTGCACACCCTGGTCGCTGCTCTGAAAACAAAGACCAGGTGAGCCTCCCCTCCCCTGGTACCCTGTGGACTATGGCTATCATTCACTCATGCATGCTCCAGCTCAACTTGGAGCACAGACAGGCAAACTCTCACCCTAAGAGAGATTTAAGCAGACCAAAGGATGACTCAGTTGTGGAATCCTTTGTGGGCAACTGCTTTGTGCTGTATTAGTGAAAAATATGCAGGGGGAGGGAGAAGGAGGAGGATGATAGGAAGGCAAGAAGGCACACATCATCTGATTTATCCTTCCAAGAATCTGGTAAGGAGGAATCACTGTACCCATTTTACAGATGAGGAAGCAATCTCAGAGACATTAAGCTACTCTCCAACGTCATTTCTAGTAAGAAATACAACTAAGCTACTAGTCCAGATCGGTCTGACTTTAAAGCCACCACTTTCTTTGAAAAGCAGAAGGTCCAAAATCACACCACTGTAGCATTGCAATTTATTTTTCAAAATCCCCATTCAATCTTCTCTTGTTCATGTTTAAAAAATGTGCACATCTTCTTCATAAACATTTGTGATATTGCTCGTCTTTACAATAATCACTTTTACATAATATTCCACCCTGTGCACATATCATGATTCACTGAGCCATCACCGAACATTTAGGTAGTTTCAACGTCTCCGGATTATAAATCCTCCCCACCCCCACCCTTCCCAAGGCAGGCTCCCCTGGGATGAGTCAGGGCTCCCGTCTGCCCTACGTCTGGAAGGTTATGTAGGTCACTGGAGCCTGATCATACCTATAGTGGGCTCAGCCAAGCATTCTAATGTAAACCAGAGGAACTGTGAGCTCACGGGGGAAGGGCAAAGGCTCATTGGGATGAGCCCTTGCTACAAATGAAGGCAGCCCCAGGCCCAGACATCTCAGGAGTCAAAAGGCGCCAGGACCCCAGAATGGTCTGCAATAATCCTAGCACTGAGTTAGGAGCCAGACCCCTGCTAAGGGCCTGAGGCATTGCTTGGTCTCTGTTCCCTTGAGAGTTCTCAGAGAGAGTTCTCAGCTCTCGGCCCCTCAGGGGGGAGCACAGCCACATACCAAAGTTGGTTTCCCAGCCATTCTAAGAGAGACTCCAGCGGTAGAAACACTCCTGCGAGCAGAGCAGGCGTGCACAACCGCCTAAGGTGAATGGCCGAAGATCACATTTTCAGGATGCTTCTCTGTTTTATCTGTTTGCAAAACAGATATTTGGGGAGGTTGGGCTTAGAATTGCTTCGCGGTTGCCAGTCCCAGGGGAAATGGTTTGAATTCTTCACATAGCTGGAGGGCCGTGAGGCAACAAGAGAGGACTCCTCAGAGGCCTCTCCAGACCCAGGAAGATGAGCCACCGCCCCGGCATCTTCTCTCCTTGGATGGCTTCTGGTGTGGGACATGCTGGACTTTCTTTCCAAGAAGGCAGGGTGGTGGGAAGTCTCTAGAGGGGCTATTTGGAGGAGAGTCATTGCCTTACTTATGCAAGCCCAGGACAGAGAGTGCTTCCAGAGGTCATGTTCTCCATACCCCTGCCCAGCACAGCACACACAGTGCCTGCAGAGCTGGCCTTTAGAGTTGCTCACGAAGCGTTAGTGACAGTGGCTTTCTCAATTCATCGGGATTTCTGGTTTTTTTTCTGAATATGTTGCTTTTTTTTCCCCTTTTAATAAAAGAACATGTATCCTTTTAAAACAAAATCAATAAAGGTTTTTTAAAAATAAATAAATAAATAAATAAGACTCAGAGTCAGGGTATTTCATCTGTTGCCTTTATTCTAAGCCCCAGGGTTCAACAATCTTTCTTGTCAGGAAATCATGTCACCCTGATCTACCCTTTCCTGCAGCCTTTTGGATACCCTGACAAGCTGCTGAAAGGAAGTAGAGTTGTAACCTCCTTGGTCAACCTGTGGCTGGTGCACATTCTTCACAGGGCATGCTGGCCAGCAGCCAATAGCCACACCTACAGAATTCTCTGAGATGAGGAACAGCATTTCTGAGACCACTCAATGGAGATTGCCTCAAAGGCTAGCTGGACTTGATTCTGACGCCAATCGCTGCCAGGAAACGCAGGGAGAGAAATTCCCCTTCCAGCACCACGTCCCTGCTCTGCTGGGAGGTGGAGATGTGTCCTCAGGAAGCTTGGCCCCGAGGCCCACTGCAAATGGTGCTGTCCTAGTTTATGGGCCCTTTGAACAGCCACGACTTTCACTGCTTCCTTCGGAACTTTGGGAAAGCACCAGAAGGGTGGCATTGATGGCAGAAGGAAGGCCAAGCAGCGTGTGGACTGGTGGACCACCCTGTGACTGCTTGATGAGAGACTGGCAGAGAGGCTGATGCCAGGTGTGTGGGTGGGATTGAAGAGAGGGCTGGGGCCCCTCCCCGGGGTGGCCACGGTCCAGGAGGAGAGAATGAAAGGCATGCCTCAGAAGTGTCAGAGTCCAACAGGTGTGTGTGCCTGAGGGCTGACAGGCTGAGGGTTCTCACACTGCCTGTCCTGTGGAGTAGAGGCTCCCAGCCCTGCCCCCATGTCATTTGTTGCCTGGAGACCTTTTGAAACCCCCCGGTGCCCAGGCTGTATTCCAGACCAAGCCAATCAAGCTCTTTGGAGGTGGGACTCAGGGATCAGTGTTTTCCAAGGGCTTCTGGGTAACTAAAATATTCAGCCAGGGTCTAGAACCAGGGCTTTAAAGAGGTATCTCATGTGTCCCGGGCTCATCAAACAAAATAAACAGGGCTCCTCCTGAGTGATTCATGGAGCCGCCTTCTCCCTAGAGGCCTCCCTTGCTCTCTAGTCTCTCAAATTGCTACCATTCTTCAAAACCCACCCCAATCCTCCCCACGCCCCTCTACCCGAGGCAAGCCCCTCCTGGCTGCGGCAGCTGCAAGTGAGCATGTTGTCTGAGGTCCTGAGGTCCCCTGTCCCCTAGGACCTCTGTCATTTACCATGCTTAGCCATCAGTTGACCAGTTGCCTTGTTTGCAAATAAGGTAACCTGTGCCCTGGAACAGGTATTCTGTGGCAGGTCATGCTTCCTTGTAACCCACCAACCTATCACTTATCACCGGTCACCGCCCATATGAGTTGCTTCGTAAGCATTTGGGGGCTCATTTACATTCCACAACATTTCAACATTTCAGGCAATCTTGGTGAGAGAGTTGAAAGAATATCTGATACAAATGAGTGGTTTTAATGTTGATCAGTGATTGTGTTCATGGAGGTGCATATGGTGGGCAGCAGGGGGTGGGAATGGCTGCAGGAAGAAAGGCCCTCCAAAATGCCCATTAGGCTGTCCTCCAGAAATGTATGCATAACGCTTTAACCCAGGCCTTGGGTGGCCCAGTCTCTGCACCAAGCATCTTCAAAGCCATGGCATTTCCACAGGGTGCTGGGCAGGAATGGGGCGCTTTTTAATGAAGAGCTCTTGGAATATTTATTGCCATTTCTTAGGAAACTTGAAGATCTGAGACTCTCAGTTCTTTAATTTCCTTTCTACCTCCCCCACCCCCACCCTGTACATCACATCTGAATTGCTGATATACCCCCTAGGCCTTGAAGGGTAAAGAGAAATAGGAAGGGTGGTCCAAGCAGAGAGACTAGCAGAGGGCATGGTGCTTACTGGGTTCTCAGGATGGCCAGTGATCCTGTGAGTGTGGAAAGACGAGAGTAGAGGATGGGGGTGGACAAAAAGAGGCTGGAAAGGAGGACCGCAGCCAGGGAAGGAAAGGCCTTGAATCACAGGCGAGGGCGGTGGACTCCAGGATTCATCATCCAAAGCAGAAGACCAAGAGGTGGTACGATGGGTTCCCTCTGGTAACACATAAGAGTGGACATTGGTCAGGGCATGACAGCAGGTGACTGCGCCAGGGGAAGGCTGTGGGCAAGTGCTGGCCCAATCAGGCCCCTGCATGGCTTCCAGGGAAGATCTTTCTGGGCCCTATGCCCTCAGGTGTGTTCTCAGGCCTGGGGTCAGCACTGGAGGTGCTCCCACATACCTTACCCAAGAGACCCTTCCAGAGGTCCCAGCCTGCCTGTCCAGTCACCCCCAGACTCAGACCATCTACTCCACATGGCTCCTCCAGCCTCTGAGCTGAGATCAGAATTCCCCAAGTGTTGGTGCCTGGGTTAAGCCTCTGCCTTCGGCTAGGGTCATGATCTCAGGGTCTTGGGATCGAGCCCCGAGTCAGGCTCTCTGCTCAGCAGGGAGCCTGCTTCCTCCTCCTCTCTCTCTGCCTGCCTCTCTGCCTACTTGTGATCTCTGTCTATCAAATAAATAAATAAAATCTTTAAAAAAGAAAAAAAGAATTCCCTAAGTGTTAGCAGGGCCACCCCAGCTGCCTTTACTCTCAGGCCAACATTTCTACTTATGTCCAAGGCCAGGGACATTCATAGTCAACATTTCTACTTATGTCCAAGGCCAGGGACATTCATAGTCACCACCACATAGAAGACAAACAAGCAAATCTTTAGTGACACTCAAACAATATGAAATATATTTTAGTGACTATTTAAAACAGAGGAATGGCTCCTTGATGTCATTTTTTACCAAAAGGTTTTAGGAATCTGGGCTGCTTGCATTTTCCAGGAAGCTGGTGCTGAGAGGGAGTTAGGAGTTCAAGTTGACTTATCGGGGGAGGAGGTAACTCCTATGAAAGAAGAGGGGAGAAATGGGGTTGGAACCTATAGGTTGTGAGGAGAACTGATTTCTCTGTCAGTCTGCCAGGGACTGCTAGAGAGGTCCGGTGATGGGTGTAAATGTGGAAACTGCTGAGCCCTTGTACAACCACCTTGCTCAATCATTGGTCAAGGCTACCCCAAGAAGAGCAAAATTTGGTCCAAAATCTAAGTGGACCTGCAGGAGTCCACAGTGTAGGCAGCCAGCTGACCATGGCCTTGCAGCTGGACCGTCCTTGCTTAGAGAGAAATCTTCTCCATCTGCCATGGACACCATCCTCTCCCCGGATGAACCCCATGCCCCATGTCCATAAGGAGTCCCCTTCACTCTCCATCCATCAGCTTCCTTCCCTCCTGCCTCACTGGACAAAGGGTACCTCTCTCCAAGGATCCTGTCTGCCTTCTCCCTCCCGCTTCTTCCCAACACTGAAGCCCTTCCCTTCATTTATCCCCTCACAGTACTCTGCCCAAAACTCCCCACTCCCTGGAAAAAGATCTGTATAACTTGAATCACCAAGACTCATCTTCCTAAGACAAAAAAGAAGCTCAACATACATCACAGAGGTAACCAAACAGAAAAATGAGCAAAAGGTATGCATGGATGGCTTATGGAGCAGGAAATACAAATGGCCCTTAGGTGAAGAGATGTTAAATCTGACTCACTGTGAAACAAAGTCAAGTCAAGACTACACAGAGATAGCATTTTTCACCTATCAGATGGGCAAATATCAGAAAGTTTGATTCAGCACAGTGTTGGCGGGGAAACAAGCACACTCACAGGTGGGAATCTGGTAAAGCTGGATGGAAGACAACTTAGCGACAGCCCTCTCGGTTACAAATTCCCATGACCTTCAAAAGGCAGTAAAATGGAATGGTTCTGAGAACGGACTGGAGCCAAAATACCCTGGTCCAAATCCCAGCTGTCCAGGTCACCTGACTGCTCCCTGCCTCACTTTTTCTCATGGGATAGATAGATTCTTTTGAGGATTAGAATACATTAATTATTGTAAAGCACGTACTGCAGTTCCCAGCTCTTAGTAAATACCATGCAAATGTTAACTATCATTATTATTAATTGACCCAGCCATGCCACTGCTAGGAATGTATCCTACAGACACACTTGCACATGTGCTAAGGGAGTGTACCGTGTTATTCACTGCAGTACTGATGCAACCGGGGAAAACTGGAAATAGTCCAAATATCCATAAACAGGCTAAATTAATTATGTATAATGCAATACTATGTGGATGCCAAACAGTGGCAAAGAAGCTCTTTAGCAGGGATCCAGTGTGTACAGAATCCGACTGTAGGTTGTTGGATTTTTTTTTTTAAGATTTTATTTATTTGACAGACAGAGATCACAAGTAGGCAGAGAAGCAGGCAGAGATGGGGGGAAAGCAGGCTCCCTGCTGAGCAGATCCCAGGACCCAGGAATCATGACCTGAGCCAAAGACCGTGGCTTAACACACTGAGCCACCCAGGCACCCCATCTACTGTAAGTTTTTAAGTAAGGAAGAGAATCAACACAAGTCCACATGGCCTAGCCACAATTAGGAAATTCTCTATTTTCAATTCTCTTTTCAACTAAGAAAATCTCTTAAAAAAAAGAAGAAGAAGAAGAAGTAGAAGAGCTTTTTCCAAAATAAATTTGGCACAAACACCTTTGGTAGCAAAATCGGAACTGAAATAAAGTCACTTAAGGCTGATTATGACTTTATTTAATCTACTTGGTGCAAAAACATTAGCATGTTTTATTATACACTCTGCGGAGGCTTGACATGCACTCCTTGACTTCTGAATTCCCAAAAACACTGGCCCCAAAGTGTTTCAGTTAAGGAAGTATGGACCTTTTTTCACCTTTTCTTTTTTTTTTTTTTCATTAAAATATCTCTTGATCTACAAGAAAATACCTCCAGTTGCCTCTAATAAAAGAGCTGCCTGACTGTGCAGCAGGAACACAAGGGGCAATTTTACTGTATTTGAATCCTGAGTTTAAAGAGTATTTATTCAGCAAATAAATCAATACTACAAAGACCTCCTCAGTCCAGGTGACCAGGTCATCTTAAAGCCTGAACACCCTCTTACTGGCATCTCTGCACCAGGCTGCCTGGGAAGCAGGACTGGAGGGTGGGGGCAGGTGGGACCAGAGCCTCCTTTCTGACTCACCACGCTGCCCCGGGTGCGGTGGCAAGGTCTCCTCCCTACAAAAGTAGAGATAATGAGAGTGACTCAATGGCGGGCACTCCGATGGGCCGATTGGTGGGGAAGCCAGGTCCTCTAGCTGGTGGCTTCCTGTACCCCTTTCCTTCCAGAAGGGCAGGAGACACCTTCCAGACTCCTCTTCAGCACTCCTCCCAGCAGAGACCCCATGCAGGGCATCCGATCCAGCTGGGAGTGGCAGAGTCCCCGTGGACTGATGGTCAGGGTGGAGAGCAGAGTCCACGAAACGTCAGTCCCACAGAGGACACAAAGGAAGTTCTCCTAGCAACCCTATTTTCAAGGGTGAAAATTCAGAACAAGCCCCATGTCAGTGTGATAGGGGGATAGTTAAATAAGTCCAGGGGGTGGATAGATAGACCTGAATGTGCTGGTACAGAATAAGGCCACGATCTAGTATTGAGTAAAGATAGCAAATTGCAGAATTTTGTGTAGATATATATATATATAACACACACACACATATATATACAGATATATGTATATACATACATACACACACATATATAATATGTGTTTATATAATATATAATAACACATACACACATATATAATATACACATTACATATAAATCATATATTATAATTATAATTATATATTCTATCACAACATATAATTAATAAATTATAATACGTATATATGATGACACAAAAATATGCATATAATCTGACAAGGACACTTAGCCAGCAGAGGGAGGGAGGAGAAACTAAGAGATGAAAAATGTTCATGTATAATAAAAGAAGAAAAGTAAGAGGCAGATGGGCAAGCTGAATGTGAAGCGCCTCCAGTGGGGCTGCCCACAAGAGGGCTGCCCACAAAAGCCTGCCCGTCACACCCAGAGACTCAGAAATCAGGACACAGTCACCGTGGAAGGTGTTGGAGTGGAAAGCAGGAGCAGTTACACCCTGCCTCCCTCCCCAGCTGGGCAGTGGGCTAGCTTATCTCCATCATCCAGAGGAGACTACCGAAAAATTAAACCCAAGGGGCACTGGATATAGGAGCAACGTACACAACAGGGTGGATGACTTGGCACTGAAAACCAGGGATTGAGTGTCAACCTGTGAAGGGCAAACCTACCAACCCCTTTCCCCCACATCCCCAACCGCCGCCAGCCAGCCACCCAGTGATGCCTGTCCTACCCACGCGGACCAGGAGACCGCACCATCCTCGGAAGAAACTAGATGGGTTCAGAGAAACAGAGCCCCAGACTAAGCCCAGGGTCTTCCTACCCCTGTCCATGAAGCACAGCTCTACCTAAGCACACAGAGATTCTAGTTAGACTTTCTCAGCACCCATCTTGAATTATGAACAGATATGTCAGATTCCCCCGTCCCTGGAGAAAACCCCCAACACAAAAGATAGAAACCACATCAGAGAAACAGAATAAAAGCAGACAAAAGGTAATGCAGAGAGTAAAAGAAAACATCAAGAAAGACAATAATATATTCGGAGAGGTGAGAAAATGGTTTCCATGAAACTAGATCAGAATTGTATTTTTTTAAGGCTGAGGAGAAAAACACCCAACTCTCTAAAATGAAACATGTGATTCTAAAATAAAAACAGACAAGATTTAATGGAAAGATCCGGTGATAAGAAAAATCATCCAAAGAGAAGAAAAAAAGAGAGAGGACCAGGGAGAAAAGCTGCGAAAACTCAGAAGCTTCATCAGAAGGCCCTCTTGGAAAGCAAGCACAGAGGGAAGGAGCAGGAGGAAATGATATGTAAAAATATCACAGGAAAATGGCCCTGGACCAAAGGACAGCAGCTAAGTGCCTGTTGAGTAGCTAGAACAATAAAGGAGGAAAGACCTGCGGCAAGACAAGTGGTAGTGAGATTCCAGGAGGCCTGGCGCGAAGGAAGGGGCCTGAAGGGCTCCGCAGGAAGACAGCAGGAAGACCACAGGGCGCATACAGTGGGAATCAGAGCGGGGAGGGCTGCGGGAAGAGTGGGCCCGATCAGGGCAGGGCAGGGGAGACTGGGGAATTCATTCTCTAGCTGTGTCACCATTGAGTTCCTTCTTCAGATGTAGAGGCAGAATTTTACCTGGAATTTTCCAGAATGTATACCTGGAATATGGAGTAGGGGGCATTCATGCAAATTTTTCTTCTTTTCTTTCTTTTGTGTGTATGTGTGTGTGTGTGTGTGTGAGAACCACGCCTCCCCAACCCATTATCCAGGTGACAACCTAGTGCATATCCTTCCATAGACTTGTCTCTGTGCTCATATACACACACGTATACAGATATACACATACACATACACACTTATGCCGGTATGTAGACAAACACACACACACACACACACACACACAAGCACACCCATATGTGTGACTACACAGCAGCACGAGAATGCAATTCTTGGACCTCTGCAGTGTTTGCACTGATGCCAGCCTTCCCCAGCCAGTGACTGAGCAGGGCAGGGACAGAAAGGCTGGCCTGTTCCCAGGACACAGGACTCCTAGAATCCAAGACTTGTGCTCAAGGACTCCCACCCAAGTTGCAGAAACGTTCTTCGAACAGCACTGTGGTTCTCAGCCTGACTCTCTCCCAGCATCGTCAAGCAAACTCCCCATTGTTTACTAACAGGAGTTTTCCCTGATAAACCTCATTGCCATTCTGGTGACTGATTCTTGGAGGACCCAAACTAACAAAACATAGGTTTTTAAATCATTGCTTTACCTAAATACTATATATGTTTTTCTTCACCTTACTCATCAATAGCTAATGAAAATTTATCACTGATACAGCTCTGGTTCATTTTTTTTTTTTAATATTTATTTATTTATTTATTTGACACAGAGAGAGAGATCTTAAGTAGGCAGAAAGGCAAGCAGAGAGAGAGGGGGAAGCAGGCTCCCCGCTGAGCAGAGCACCCAATGTGGGGCTCGATCCCAGGACCCCGAGACCATGACCTGAGCCCAAGTTAGAGGCTTAACCCCCTGAGCTACCCAGGCGCCCCTCTGGTTCATTTTTTAAAATGGCTGTCTAATATTCCTAGAAATGGAACTATGTATTGTAACTTACTCAGCCATTTGTCTATGAGTGGGCGGACATTCACTTGGATTCCAAGTTTGGACACTCTGGACAAGGCTGCCATAATTATCATTATCTTGTATGGATATTTAAGGACAGAAGATAAAGAATGGATCGGTGATCAAAATATACTCATATACACATAATTTATACAAATTATGATATATAAAATTATTAATCTTACATAATCATTTTCATTGATGTTGCCAGATTTTTCTTTTTAAGATTTTATTTGTTTATTTGACAGACAGAGATCACAAGTAGGCAGAGAGGCAGGCGGTGAGAGAGGAAGGGAAGCAGGAATCAGGCTCCCTGCTGAGCAGAGAGCCCGATGCCGAGGCGATGCGGGACTCAATCCCTGGACCCTGGGATCATGACTTGAGCAGAGGCTTAACCCACTGAGCCACCCAGGCGTCCCACTGTTGCCACATTTTTAAGGGCTATAATAACGTATTTCTATCACCAATGTATGTGACTATCTCTTTCTCTGCAGGCCCACGAGCAATAGGTATTACCAACCTTTTCATTGTTTTCAAGCTGACCTAACCATCTCCCTACCAGCGACTCCTCATATTTTTTGGCTTTTTGGAATTGCTCTCCCATAAGTTGCCAGTCTTCCTATTGGGTCATTTAACTTCTTCTTGTCAATTTGTAGAAGTTCTTTGCATCTTTTGTACTGCTTTGTAAATATAGTTTCCACTTCTCTTTATCTGTCCTCTGGGTTATCTTCTGCCACAAAAAGCTTAAAATTCTAATCTACTTAAATGTGCTCATCTTTTCTTTCACAACATCTGGGTTTCTGGTCATTTGTCAGAGCTCTCCCCTGCCCCAAGTCTTCAGGATCCAAGAAGGCTGCTCCTTCTCTAGCCATCGTGCATGTTACTAGATGGAGAAGGGGACACGAAGGGCACTCCACCTCCCTTTGAAAGGAACTTCCCAGAAATTTCCACATGCCGATTCCACTTACATGTCATTGGCCATGACTTGGTTACACAGCCACAGCTAGCTACAAGGAAAATATCATCAGGGCTGTCTTTGGGAAATGCAATCTGCCACACCCACACTTAGAAAGAACAGCACTCATGCTTTGCGGCATTTAACAGAAAAGGAAAAACCACACGCAGCTAAGGGTGCGCTGGAGCCTGGGACTCCACAGCTTAGGAGAGAAAGGGTCTCTATCTCGGTCCCCACAGGCATGATGCTTAAGATGGTAGGTCTACTAAGTCACTAAGAGAGTATTCAAGAGGGTCTCAGTTCCAAGGCTTGTGTGAGCATCATTCCAGAGTGGCCCCTGCTTCTAGAGGCGGCATCTCTGCCTGGAACACTATATTCTCAGTGCCTTCCCCAGGCGGCGGGCAACAGGTCTGTGGCTGGGTGGGGAGTAGCTAAGCCTCCTGGCATGCAGGGCCAATGGCTTCTGAACTCTGGGAAATACCACTAGGCATTTCCAGGCAGATGGGGGCTTTAGAGAATTGCTTATGATTCATGCCAGGCTGCCCGGGGTGGGGAGGTCAAGAGAGAAAACATAGCTTTGGAAACGCTCTCTCATTTCTTCACTCAGTCATTCACAAGGCCACTTGTCATTTGCTGAAGGCCCGACAGGGGCCAGGCACATCTACCCAGATATTTCTTTGCAGGTTTTCTTCCTATATTTCTGCACTGTAAAAGGGAAAAGCACCCACGGAACAGAGGTAGGTCAATGGAGAGCAGCTGGCCACAAAGAACGGAGAATGAGACATTCCGCCTGGAAGAAGTTGGGAAGCAAGATGCCAGCGTGCCAAGCTAAGGGCAAAGTGGTTTCCAGCACACAGAGCACAGGCCGAAGCTGGTTCTGCCTCGCCCCAAATGGGTCCTCTTCTCCGAGTCCTCTCATCTCACTGGGCTTTGACTTTCTCATCTGTAAAGTAGGAGGGGTAGTCCTGGGCCTTCCCCCTCGCCAGCCTTGAGAAGGGGAGTCCTCCCGTCTCCCACAAGTCAGAAAGCCCATGATCAAAGCTGCTGTTCAGACCAGCATGCTCTGCTACAATTCTCTTGAGGTTTTTTAAAAATGTCTTTAAGAAAAGCATATAGTATTATAGGTTCACCATTAAAATAACCAGGAAACACAGACAGACAAAGAGTAGGCCATTAAAGAGAGGACAGAGCTGTTCATGTTTCAGGTTACACTCTTGTAACTTCCACTATCTGAATATTTTTTTAATAGGACCGGACTTTATACAGGGTTCTGTAACCGCCTATTTTGCACTCAACAATATATGCCATGAGTTTCTTTCTATGCCAAGAAGCTACTCTCCATGACATGTTCGAATGCTTGCCTGATCATCTGTCCATGCTGTTTTCAATTCTGAACACAAGATCGGTAGCACTGATGTTGGCTTTCCCTCTGACCCCGACAGGCCGAGTGTAGAACTGGGATAGATCCTCTCTTTATTTAAAATTTTGCTCTTTTGTTCACCATGGACTGATTTTATCTGTTAAAATATCATGTCTCTTGACTCTGGTGGGTTTTGGCTCCTGTTAGGTTCTGTACTGAAGGCGAGAACCCCTCCCGGCTTCCCCCTCAGGCCCCGTTCTATGTCACATAACGAGCAGTCCATACTCTGTAACACTAACTGTTGGGATCCTCAGATTGTTCTGATGTTTCCACTTTATTTGTCTGTCTCTCCTGCACCCAGCGCAGTGCCCGACACCTGGTGCGCCCGCAGTCTGTATTTGTAGAATGAGTGAATGCATGAATGAATTGGTGGAGGAAGCAAACACCACAATGATCATTCTTGTCGGGAGCGCCAAGAGAGGCGTGCAAGGGGTACAAGCCCAGATGAACAGGGAAGCCAACGTGTCCACCACACAGAGCCCGGGGCAGAGGTGGCCCAAGTCCCCATGCGGGGATGGGCCAGCTCTCCGGTGGGCCAGGGAGTTCTCTCGGTGTACACATAGCACAGGCCTACCCAGAGTCCCCTTTGGAAGTCCCCACCATTTCCCAATGAAGCCATCACTACTCTGGCTGGGCCCTGGCTCGGCCAGCTGGAACCAAAACACTGCCACGTCCCCACTGTGGGACTAGCACATGCTCACAACAGAGGCGCCCACACCCAGCCCCAAGAGCCTCCTTCACACGGGCTGACTCAGGAGCTCACTTGGACTCTGGGCTGCAGGCCCACTGGCTGGGCCATTTCTCCTGGGGCACCAGGACTGGGCTACAGCGTGGAACGGCCTCTCCACAGCAACGGCACTAAGGGATCTTCCCAGCCCGAAACCAACGCACGGAACTCTGAAATAACAAAGCCAGAATCCAAGGGAGGAAATTCTAAGAACATGAAATAAGTCAGAGGAGCAAAGGCGGCTATTTATTTTCCATGGCTGGCCTGGTCCCCTGCCTCCCTGCCCCCCACCCCAAAGGCTGGGGAAGAGGTCCGGATTCAGATGTCAGCACCACAAAGCTAAAGGAAACCCATCTTCCTGTGTTTGCCAAGGAACAATGCTGGAGAGGCCATTCCAAGGCCTGCACTTTTCCTCTGCACAGAAGGATTTAGGTCTCAGGGCAGTCCTGGGAGGGGGGCCCCGATAAGGAATTTCTGCAAGTAAACATTCCTGTTCTACCACTCAGGGATGTTTAGGACGCACAGGCTATGATCCCCTGCAGCCTCCCATGGGCACGCAGATCCATCTTGACCCACCCCAGGTGGAGATCTGGCACTGGATTTGGGGCCCTGGCCCCACCCTGCAGCCAAGCGACTGAGAGTCAGGTCTCATCCGCCTCCTCGGATTCTACTTCCCAGCGCTGCTTTCTGTCCTCCCCTCTTCAGCTCCTATCAGGCTTTATCAGTCTTTCCTGGCCCTGACCCTTCTTGCTTTGTTCATCCTATCCTCAGCCAAGGATCACCTTCCCACACTGCACCTCCAGGGGAAGCCCTTCTCCCCTCCCTGCCCTCTACACCTGCAGCACCAGGTTCCCCAGATATATTCTGGGGCCTTCGACATGGCCAGCCACACCTGTCTTATCTCCTGCATGCTCCCCCATCTCAACCAAGGAAGGACAAGAAAACAGGAAGTTCCCTGACCAGATCCACAGCGTCCACCCCTGTCCACCCCTCAGCCAGGCACCTCCTCAGAGATAAAGGGCTGGAGGACTGTTGCCCATTTCCGAGGCAGAAATGGCTGCCTTGAAGGGAAGAGGAGTCAGTGAACCAAGCAAGGCCTTGAAAGACCAGCCAATGTTTAGTGAGCACCTACTAGATACAAGGCTGCCTGCCAGATGTTTTAGGGGCCTGATCTCTCAGTCTCCACAGTATTTCAAGGCAGCATAAGGAATCCCGATGCTCTTTACACTCTTCACAGGCAAGCTCTGGGGCCCTGCAGAATGGGGCTCCATAAACCAACCGATATCAGACTGAGGTAGACACTGATCCTTGCAGTGACTCAGCTGGCCCTCTGGCAGGCACGTTCAGGGAGGGCAAGCCCAGACTCTGCCTGGGAGCCACCCTGTTTCCTTGGCCTCCACACGCAAGATTCCCTCTGTCTAGAACTCCCTTCACCCTCTTTGGGGCTAACTCTTCCTAGCCTTTCAGGTCCTTTTGCAGCTTCCCCTGGGAAGACCTCCTGGATCTCCACCCCAATCTGGGTTATTCCTCTGTATTCCTCTGGGTATTTCAGCAGCTGTCTCCAGGATTAAGATCAGGAGATCCTTTATTCATTCCTGTGTCCCCAGAGTTTGGCTCAGGGATGAGCACAGCACAGAGGCTTGGTCCGTATTTTGTTGAATGAATGAAATGCTTACTCTTAGGTATTCAGTCACTCCCAGATTGGATCGCCTGCGTTTCCCTTCTTCTCTCCAGACTTGCCATCCTCAGTATGCTCTAAAGACATTCTAGAGTCTGAATTCTGGACCCTTAAGGCTGGTGGTAGAGAGGGTCGGTCCTGTATCCTTCTCAGTGCCTCAGTAGACGCCTTGTGGTTTCCCTCCTTCCCTAAACCACACCTGGTCTCAAAGAACCCCTGCCTAGGGCCAGGAGCTGAGTCCTCTCTAGCCTGACAGTCCTCAGGGCCCTGTCCTCTATCTTGACTAGCTGCTGGCGCAGTGCGGTGGCACAGGGGGCCTCTCCCCAGGAGCCGCTGCCGGCTTGTTCTCCGACGGGAGGGGACCGAACTAGTGCGTTCAGGGCGCGTAGTGAACACGCTGTTCACATTCCAGCGCCGGCCGGAATGCGGACAGGAGACGAGCCAAAGGCCGCATTCCTCTGGCCGCTACGGGAGTGCAGCCAGGGCCCCTGCCCCACCCCGCCCCACCGTGCCCGCCCCCGGCCCCGCCCCCGGCCCCGCCCGCCGGCACGCGTGGCCCCAGCCCGCGCGAGCGCCCCCCGGCGGCGGGGCAGCCAGAGGCGAGCAGGCGTCTGGACCCTACACTCCCTGCCGCCTGCCCCGGCCCTCCACGTTTCCAACCCCGCTGTCCAGCAGCACCCAGTCTCTCTTAATGGAGAGAGACTCCATTATCAGCCCCACTGGGGCTGATAATGCCCTCCCACACTGCACCACCAGCTTCCACCTTCCGGGAACTGTATTGGGACTCCAGGGTGCCTTTTGTTACTTCCATTTCAGCAACCTCCCTACTCCGTTATTGTTTTTGTTTTTTACTTGTTGTCAGTCAAATCAGGTGAAAACAAGTGGCTCCCCATGTCCCTAACAGCAAAATCCCAACTCCAAAGTTACTTCCTCTCCTGGCTTCCCATTCTGTACCCGGTTGCTGGCCTTGACCTTCTCCAATGCTCTGGCACCTCTGCAGGAAGCACCCACCCCTGCTTGTCATGTCCTACCCACACACACTTTGGGGCCAGAGACCAGATGAAGGAGCTGCAGGCCTCATCGTGGGCCAGTCACCCAGGGCCCACACAGTAACTTTTCCCGCAGCTCCACGGAGGGCTTAGGGGAAGGAAGTTCAGGCTGGCCCTAGTCCCTGTGGCTTTAGGTGGACACTGAAAAAATGGGCCAAGCAGGTCTGAAGTTCTGCTCATTGGCCCCCACTGGAGAAAAGCAGCATTGTCCCTTAAGGGGGGGGTCACTGCTACTGATAGCAGTTGAACCCCAAGAAAATGGAAAGCCCCCCCGGGGTGATAGTTTCCACCATGAGGTGGAAACCATTCACATCACAGCATTTATACAACTGCACCGACATTAAACACCACTGACTTGAGTAACTAGAGAAGTACTTTCACCCAAGACCAGAATGGGGCTGTACTGTTTAAGTTGCATCCACTCCAGGATCTTGAAGGAGAGGAGTATGTACTGTTCACTTATATCTGCATGAGGGGCCAGACAGCTAGCTCCCCAGATATCTGCTTCCTGCGAATGCTGGACAGTGTTGGGAAGGCGTGGGTTTTCACCCATTTGCTCAGTTTGTTAAGATGTATGTTTCCGAGGAGGAAAGAAACTGCAGCCTGACACTGCCTACAGAAATTTGCATGTTTGTCATCCCTCACACCAGCTAGGGACTCATCCTGTGGTTCAAGTGACACCTGAGAAGCCAGCAATGAAGCAAGGCATGCCTGGAACTTGCATTGCTCACCCTGATCAGGGACAGTTGTGACTGTTGCCAGGAAAGGTGGGAAAGCAGAAGCCGAACTCTCATTTGTCTCAGCTGCAGGAAGGGGTGGGGAGTCAAGAGAGCCAGACTGGTGGCCAGGTAGGAGAGCTAGCCAGCCTTGCTCGGTTGGTTTCCCAGACTGAAAGAGGAGGAAGAGACAGTTGTCCCTTCCTACCTGGCAGGGCTAACGTTCTTGTGACCTACAGCGCTTGGAGATAGGCCTGGAGTGACAAGGCCATGGCTCCCAGTCTGCCTCTTCCCCATGACACAGAAAATGACCATTCTGGACATTTCACACCCCTCTGGCAGTTCAGACCCAGGCTCTGTTTCAGTGGGGTCTGAGGGTGCCAGAGGTGATCATAACTCGAGCGATGAGTGTACTCATCTAACAGTTACTGAACCCAGGCTCTACCGTCCTGGAGACACTGCTCACTGTGGGAGGCAGACACCCAGCCTGGCCTATGTAACACAGTGTGATAGTGCTGTCAGAGGACTGGGGAGAGTGCCGGCCCAGGCTGGGGCAGAGTGTGGGCACAATGGGTCCTCCGGAAGGGGCTGTGCTCCTGTGAAGTTCTGAAAGAGGTGGGACTGGCCAGGGGATGTGGGGACAGGGGGATGGCTCTGCGGGAAGAGGAAGCTCTAACTTTGGCCTCTACTTCAGAGTCCTCTTTAGTATTCTGAGACCAACATGCCATTGTGCTGACTTTTTGCTAAAAAATATCTATGGATTGTGCTAGATTGTGGTTAGATTGGCTAGCCTTTAAGCCTTGAGTTCTGAGGTCACTTGGCAAAGATGAGCAGGATTATAATTTCCACTGGGCCCAAGCAGGGACCTGGTCTCAGGGGTGAATTTTCTTCAGAAATGTACCCCCTCAGGGCCCCTAGGTGGCTCAGTTGGTTAAGCGTCGGCGTTCACCTCAGGTCATGATCCCAGGGTCCTGGGATCGAGTCCCACAGTCGGCTCCTTGCTCAGCAGGGAGCCTGCTTCTCCCTCTGCCTGCTGCTTTCCCAGCTTGTATTCTCACTCTCTTTCTCTCTCTGACAAATAAATGGAGAAAATCTTTTTTTAAAAAAAAAGGAAGAAAGAAAGAAAAGAAAAGAAAAAGAAAAAGAAACATTCCCCCTTGCCATAGAGCTACTGCAGGCCAGGGCCCTCTTCACTGATGTGTGCAATGTCATCTCACCCCTCACAATCTAGCATGTGTGGCAGTCCAGCATGTGTGGCAGTCCTGGGCAGGGAGGGCCAGCTCTCATCCGCTGTAAACACTCTGGTACACTTCAGTGAATGGCTGATCCCCCTCTGAGTTTCACTCCATTTTTGTGCTTAAAATCAATAGAAGGCGACCAGGCCCTACCTATCCCCTCTTAAGAAAAATGAGTATCCCATAGACTCTTTGAAAAACCATAGTTTCCCAAAGTATTGCTGTATAGAGTAACAGTTCTTAAATGTGAGTGTGCTTCAGAATCACCAGTCACTGGGGGTTAGGGAGTAAGGGTTTGTTTAAAATGTATTTCACTCACAGATTCTGAGTGGGGAGGTCTCTAGTGCGGCCCAGGAATCTGCATGTTTAAAACCTGTCCTAAGGCATCCTGATACCATTGGTCTTTGGATGGCATTTGGACAAGAACTGATACAGGCAAACTAACATCTGTTCTCAGTATGTCCACTTAGAATGAACTCTCCCTCTGTCAGAGTTTGGACAAATCCCATAATTTTTAAAAAATCTGTCCTTGAAAGGAAGCATGTAGGGAGTGGGGCTGAGAGGGACACCCCTCTATGGTGCAGTATGGGGACCCTTGGGAAAGTCAGAGTGGACCCTTGGGAGTCCCACAGAGTAGACATGGTCCAGTGAGCACAGAGGAGGGCCACACAACAAAGGACTACCACCTCCCTCTCCTCTCCTCTTCCTCCCCCTCCTAGAGGTCACACATGAAGCAGACCAAAAGCAAACAAATACCACCCAATTGAAAATGTCTCCATTGGAATCTGAACCAAATGGCAAAGGGTCGTAGCTCCAAAGTCTGGCACCTGAACACTGTCAACAATAATCTTCACCAAACCAAGCACTCGGGCCGTAATATAAGAATTGTCAGGGCAGGAGTGCTGACCTGTGGGTGGCTACAGACACTGTCGATTGCCAAGCTCTTCCGATCTGCATCTCAGCCTCCAAACGTGTTTTCGCTTGCACCCCAATATATCCTCCAGTTGCCCTCCTATCACTAGATGCTGTTGATAGAAGGCAGCTCTTTTTGATACTGTAGCAAGGCTCATCATAAATGATAATAGATATAACTTCAAATAGTTTTGACAGGCTTGAAATTAGGAGACTTGTGTCATGTCAGATCTCTTGAGACTGTCATTGTTTTTATATCACCAAGCAGCTAAGAGCTCAGACGAGGAGAGGAAGTGACAGCTCAGTCACTGATCTGTCTCCAGCTCCCTCGTGCAGGTACTGTTAATATCAACTTCGAAACTTGGTTTCTTCCGAGGAATCTGTAAAAGCTACTTATCTGTGCCAAAGCCGTTGCTTTAGTTAAATTATGTAATATACTCTGTAAGTCCAGTCCACTAGGACCACATAAACCATACTGGGTCCTGGACGGTGCCCCACTCTTTCTCCAGAGCACCACTCATTCTTCCCTCATAGAGGGCTACTGGACATACGGCCCAATGAGGGAGCCAAGGCAGCACCAATCTAAATATCAAATATTAGAGAAACCGTATTCTTATTTTCAGATCAAAAATATAAGTACATAAATAAAAGTTCTGGTATTTTCCACCTGCGCCTCCAACCTCATCTTGCATACCCAGAGTTGGAGACCACTAACCTAACTGGATCCTGCCACCCGAGGGACACGCCCCCCCCCCACCGCCGCCCCGCCCCGGGAGGCAGCCTTCGTCTCTGGGGAGGGGTGGGGCAAGCAGGAGGCAGCCATTAACCAAGCCCCTGGAAGCCAGGCAGGCAGACCCCTACAGCTGGAAGGCGTTCCGGAAGCCGAACAATCCCATGTTCCAGTTTATACTTCTACTTTGGAATCAGCAATTGACAAGCTCCTCGTGCTCCCTTTTGTTAGATTGGGGCTTGGGGAACCTAAAGATTGTGCTGAGGACCATGGTAAGGAGGGGCGGGACCACAGAGTTAGGGGGACTCCCTTAGGCTCGCTGGTCCAAGCTTGGACTACATTCTCGAGGTCTGTCGGAACAGCAGCCAAGTTCGTGTCGCGAGTGCGGGGAAATAGCAGCCCCTGGTGGCGAGAATACGCCATGCCTCAGAACCTCCGCATCCCTCCTACTTTATAAAGATTTGCCAGACCCTCACCTTGATGGTCAAGTATCATGGTTATTGGCACAGACCTGGGTAGAAAAGACCTGGGTTTCTAGCTGGGCTCATCTGTGTGACCCCAAGCACATTAACTTCTCTGAGTCTTCGTGTTCTCAGCGTTCTCAGCGTTAAAATGGGATAAGCAGACCTCTTTCTTAGAGCTGTCGCTAGCGGGTAAATGAGATGATGAATGAAAACTAGTACACAGTGCCCAGTACACAGGAAGGACTTGTGCTCTGACAGTGGTCATGGTGATGGATGCAGATGCCTCTAGACATTTGAAAGCACCTGGAAAATGTCCCTAGGCACAGCCCTGGAGGGCGAGTGGGAGATGCTCAGCAGGAGCTCACGTGTTTCTGTGCTAATAGATATGGATGAGCAGTGAACGTGTCCAAAATAGGTGTGGACAGTGTGAGCCCATGTGTGTGCCTGCAGGTGTGTCTGGAGGTGGATGGCATGGTCACAGTAAAAAGGTAGTGAACCATGGGAGATGCTCAGTGCATATTCCAGAAGGGAGCAGTGGTGACATAGGGTAAGCCGGTGACACTTACACCTGTAACCACACTGCAGAATTAAACTCTGAGAGAGCATAAGAGTTTATTAACTCAGGGGCACCTGGGTGGTTCAGTCGTTAATCATCTGCCTTTGGTTCAGGCCATGATCCTGGGGCCCTGGGATCGAGCCCTGTGTCAGGCACCCTGCTCAATGGGGAGCCTACTTCTCCCTCTCCCACTCCCCCTACTTGTGTTCATGTCTTACTATATGTCTCTCTGTCAAATAAATAAAAGCTTTAAAAAAGAGTTCATTAACTCAAACAATAATTACCTATCGATCATCTACAATGTACTGGGCAGAGTTAACAAAATTGAATAAACACCCATCACAAACCACTTTCAAATAGAGACAGACCAGTGCTGGTTCTTACCTAGTGGGGATGGCAGGCATCAGTCTAAACTGGTGGTCTGCAGACTAATCACTGTATCCCGGGCAGTCACCAGGACAGAACAATTGGAAATGTTGCACAAAGGTAGTCCCTGGCAGAGCAAGGATTTTCCTACTCAGGCGGCCTGTGGCATCCTTCAGCCCTTTGGAATGTGCTTGGGCCTACATGGTCCAGAATAAGCCAGAAAAATATGTATGCAGGGCACTCTCCCAATCCCTGCTTCATCCTTGGGACACCCTCCACCTGAAATCCAGTTCTATGAAAAGCTAATAACCTCTGAGTGTTCTCCAGCTTTCTCCTTGCCACCTTCAGAAGGGGATGTGGGCCTCGCCTGGGTTTGCTGATGGAGAAGGAGAGAGGAGCTGGTGGCCCAGAGAGGTACACAGGATCTGCCAACTCCCGGTAGGGTCCCCTATGGGACTCTCAGTCCTTCCATACTCTGGAAGAATTTACACATTTGTCCAGATGCACTGAAAGATCAAAAGGCATGGACCATTTGCTCCTGTGCTCTGCATCCTGCCTCTAAATTAGCTCTGATTTATGGGTACTCATCTTAACACCCTTGAGAGGCACACCGAGCTTATAGTATTTCCTGCTTAATGTACTTTTTAAACACTTACTATGTGCTGGGCAGGGTTAACCAGATTAGGGGTAGAGAAGGATGGGTGGTGGGGTTAGGGAAGTCTCCTGCCCAGGCTGAAGCTTCCCCTTCTCTTGACATGGGCTTTTTCTCTCTCCTACTCATCTTACCCTATTTGGCCTGCCAGTGGCATTAAGGGCCTGCCTTTGGCCCACTTTTGCCTTCACCAAGCAAGAACCATCACATATCCTCTCTGCCCCCGGCATCACCACTCAAGATAAATGCAAAATTGTTGGTGCTTCAATGTTTCTGCTTTCTTGCTAGTTTGAAAAGTAACACTTTTCAAATTATACAGAATTATACCTCTCCTGCAAAGGTCCAAAACAGCTGTTCAGCTTGGAGATGGGCTGGGGTGGGAAATAGGCTGGGAACCACGCACCATTGAAAACGTTTCTGTAGAGCTGTTCTGAGGTCACACAACAGAGTCCTAATGCTCGAAGTCCAGGGTTGCTGTGGATCTGTTTTTCCATTCCCAGGCCCCCAGCCTTTTCCTGCCTCTCTTCTCTCCCTGACACACTGGTCCTGTCTTTCTTGGCTCTGTCCTCAAACCTCAAGAAGGAGAGAAATAAAGGAAGGAGCCAATCCATGGAAAAGGGCTCATCCAAATTCAAGTCTTTGACAGTTCTCTCAGAAGGTTTAGAAGGCTGTAGTTAAAGGTATATATAAAACTAAGCCAAATCTTTTTTAAAGGCAATTGTTAAATTCAGGGGCAAAGGAGACAAAGGAAACATAACCATAATGAACTCTTTGGTTCAGCCATAAACTATACGCCTATATTTATCCTCCTAAAAGTAACTAATAATGTAACAAAAAAAATTGGTTGTAACAATCACAGCAGGATGGAGAGAACTGTGACGGCGGAAGCAAGGAGGTGGTATTAGTGCAAATCATTCACTTTCTGTAATATAAAGTCAAAAGATAATGCCGAGAGTTGAGACATACGGAAGTACATACTGGGGGAAAAATAGCTAAAAGGTTTAGGAAAGTGTATCTGGAGCAAGAAATTGCAGGACAGTTCTATCTATAAACCAGAAAGCCATATTTTATTTCTAAAATAACCTTCATGCACTACTTCGATTTTTGAAAAATAATAGTGGAAAAATTTTAAACACAAGCTGAATGTGGAAAGATAACGTTGAAAAACATTTCCTTTAAAACAGAGTAAAAACCAACAGATGGAACATACAAGACAAAAATAAAATGATACAAGAACAAATCTAGATGTCTGGATGCAGGAGAAAGTCAGAAGACGGCAGGAGGAGAGAGTTGAGGAAGTAACCAAAGGACATTCTCCTGACGTAAAGAAAAACACAAATCATCCAGACAAGGGTCCACAGAGGTCAAGAACATGAATGGGGAGCTAAGGAAAAGAAATTCCGATGGCCAATAAACACAGGAAACAATACTAAGCCAGACATTTGGCTGAAGAAATACATAGGCAAACACCAATGTTTTCACTCATCCCAACTGGCCATACTTAGAAAGCTCGATGATAGCTAGTATCAGTAAGTGAATGAGACACTCAGATGTTATTGAGAATGCAAACATTTTGTGAGGAAAACTGGCAAAATATCAAAATTTAAGATGTTCTTACTCAGGGTGCCTGGGTGGCTCAGTAGGTTGTGTCTGACTATTGATTTTTGGCTCAGGTCATGATCTCAGGTTCGCTGGGTCTGACTCTGCGCTCAGCAGGGAGTCTGCTTGCCCCCCCCCTCCGCTTTTCCTCTCTCTCAAATAAATAAATAAATAAATAACACCTTTAAAAATGAATAAATAAAATGTTCTTGCTCACTATTTCAGCAGTGTCACTACTAGGAATTTCTTCCTTGCATATATTCATTAAAGCATGTCAAAATATCAGTAACGGTTCAAAGGTGTCTACTGCAGTATTGTTTATGGCAATGTAAAACTTGAGATGTCCATCAGCAAGGTACTGGTTAGGTCCATGACGGTACAGCTACGAGTAGAATAAGGGAAAGTTGACTATGTTAAGTGAAACAGAACTGTTTTCACTCTTTGCTTAATATTGTATTATTGTACTTTATTTCTTTACCAGATAACTGGAGTTATCTGGGCTGTGGTATTATTGTCGTCTTAGTTTTCCTCAGAATGTATTTTGGTATTAAACCAAATACATGTTTTGTTTTGGTTTTGTGTTTTTTTTAAGGGACCCACAGAAGGCCAATAAGAATACTAAAGAAAAATCACATTTAAATGCACTTGCATAGAATTTCAGAACTGAAAGCATAAAAAGAAAAATCATATAAACTCCCAGAAAGAAAAACCAGCTTATATATGAAGAAATGAGATTCAGTCTGACATCAGATCTTGTAGGAAAATTAATTTGAATCTGGAATTCTAGAACCAGCCAAATTCCTACCCAAAGTGAAGATACAATAAAGACATTTTCAGAAATCCAGAGAGTAAGAAAATTTGCCATTCATGCACAGTCTTTGAAGAAATCACTCAGGAAGATGTCCCACTAAAACGAAGTAATCTAAAAAGAAATATGTGAGATTTGTTTAAAAAAGTAGAAGCTGAGTATAAGACGAAATATAAACATAGAAAGAAAATAAACCCATACTAGTTTGAACTTTGATGCCTGGAACATTCTCCTTTGACCTACAAACGTTTAGTAATCGAAGGCTGTTTTGTTCTTAAGCTCTCCAGTCACACTGCTTGATTCCACAGCCAACAATATTTACACAATTAAAACATTGTAATTATATCTTACAATAATGTGATTTATATGGGGTTTAATATCTTAGACTCAATCTGTAGACAAAACATGCAACAAAATGAACAGAACAGAATGTAAGTATTATAAATCTTGACAAAGTTTGAGGGGGATATCATCCTGAAAGCCAGAAACGAAATTCTCTAAATTCTTTTAGCTGCAATTAGTATAGCCAGACCTGGCTGATCAGAGTTTACGGTTCCATTAAATGCAAAACTGGGGTAAAAGCCCAGGCCAGATGTAAAGGAAGTGGCTCCAGTGATATACTGGAACTGCCTTTAACTGTTCCCTAGAGCTGATTGTCTTCCTCTCTTTCCAACACCTCATTGTTGTTATGTTGTTGGCTTGAAATTAGCCATAGTGGGAATATTTACACCACGGATATGGTCGTACTCTATACATGAGGGCTTTCTGTTCTCCCAGAGAGCCCTTTGATAAATACGGGTGTATCGGTTGGAAAGCCTATGTCTCTGGCCTGAAGGATTGTGAGGGGAAAAGAGGAAGGTGGTGAAACCCTCAGGGTTAGATGGACTGAGGCGGGGGGAACCAGTAGCACTCTTAGACAGTGAAATCTTCCAAGGCCAAAAGTAACTACTCTTGGACCTAGTCAACTCAGGTAGTACAGCCCCAAAGCAGCCATAGACAATATCTACATGAATAAGTGTGACTCTGTTCTAATAAAACAACTTCTTCTTCTCCTCCTCCTCCTCCTTCTTCTTCTTCTTCTTTTGAGAGAGAGAGAGAAAGAGAGGGCATGCAAGAGCGTGCACAAGTTGGCGGAGGGCAGGGGCAGAGGGAGAGGGAGAGAGAATCTCGAGCAAACTCCTTGCCCAGTGTAGAACCCAATGCAGAGCAGCAGCTCACAACTGTGAGATCATGACCTGAGCCAAAATTGAGACAGATGCTTAACTAACTGAGCCACCCAGGCACCCCTAAAATTTCTATTTGTAAGATAAGTGGTCAACCCATGGGCCACACAGTTTGACAACCCGTCATGCAACACAAACCCCACAGGAGGGCACTTCAGACATGGCAGAGAAAAATGGCTCAGTCGCCACAGTTGGAGTTAGCTGGATAGCTGGAGGTTTGAGTCAGAGGTCCCATCTCTGGATTCTCATGGCTTCTGAGTGGCTTGTGAGAAGTTCCTGTATCCCAGGTGAAAGAACACAAAGGTGCTATATCACATAGGATTGGCTTTGGCGTTACAGCAGCTTAAAAATGCATAGTTTAATTATGGATTAAAACATGTACATAGGGAGCACCTGGGTGGCTCATTCAGTTAAGCATCTGCCTTCTGCTCAGGTCATTATCTCAGGGTCCTGGGATTGAGCCCCACCTTGGGCTCCTTGCTCAGTGGTGAGTCTGCTTCTCCTTCTCTCCACCCCCTATCATGCTGTCTCTCTCTCTATCTCTCTCAAATAAATAAATAACATCCTAAAAAAAAAAAAAAAAAAAAAAAAGAACACACACATACTGATTTATCCTGCCATGTAAAAGCAGGTTGGCTATCCAGGGCTGATAAAGTGTTAGGGACCCAGGTCCATCCCATCTTTTCTCTCTGCTCTTCCAAGATGTGGCCCTTATCCACCTAGTCCAAAGTAATTCTGAAGCTGAACTGTTCTATCCACCACACCCGGCAGGCAGGAAAGAGAAGTGGGCAGCCCTCCCCATACCCAGCTTCATGGACATGTGACATGTGCGATTGCCTAAAGTCCCTCACTCAGAAGAGTCCACATTTATTTTAATGGCCTGTCACCATTTTGAAATTCTGAATAACGTTATCTTTGAACTAGTGTTTTATAAGTGAGATCCAGTGGGACAAAAGAGGGTGCACATGAGCAGAGGAGATACCTGTGATATGTGTGTCTTTGGTCCTTGCTGACCTCGTTCTAATATGACATGGGGCATGCCTACTATATACGTCTTCCATAAAATGCTTATCATGTGCTCCGATCCCCGTAATCTTCTGAAGGGGCCTCCGTGCAAGCATCAATTTAATTCTTTGCTATTCCTGTTTTGAACTTTTAACTGATTTTATGAACGATGTGCAATATGTATGCCTCCTGTTTCTTGCCACCCATCTGCATATGCATACAGTGTTTGCAATATACTGGGAGCACAGATTTCCAGCAGACCCGCAATATGTGGGATTTAAGCAAGATTCCAAGCTGGGACAAGGTAAGCACATTATGTCTGTGTCTGAGTAAGCAGGACAGCTCCAAGGAGTTGCTTTCCCTTTGAACCTGAACTTGTTTGAAATGCAGAAAGAGGACAGTGGCTTTCTAAGGAACACAAACACCAAGGACCTATTATATCCTTATTTACTTATGCTACTTCCCTGTATTGGCCAATCACTCACTTTGAAAATGATGACAGATAAAAGATAAGGAAACCCATCGTTCATTTCACATTCAGCCCCTGTTTACTAGTCAATTAAGGTGAAGGTAGAGAATGTTGGTACAACACGAGCACATCAGGAGGTAAAACTGAAGTGCTGGTTTTACACAAAGTTTCCACTTTTGGGTGTGAGTAAAATACAAATGCATGCCCCATCTATAAAATAGAAATTGTATAATTTTTGTGATTTGCATATTAGTTAAATGCTTTGGATTTTGTATTTAAAACTGGCATTGCACAATATAAAGATGAATGGTAAAGGCCATACTAATATAATAGTATGAAATTTTTATTTTGTTTTACTTGAAATGTCATTAAATAGCAAATAAAAAACATAATAACAAGTAAAGAGAGGGACCTCAGAAGAAAAAGGAACACTTTACTATTTTAGTACCCATAGTAGTACTTTTTTCCTACTTTTTGAACAAGGGGATCCTGTGTTTTTATTTTACCTTGAATTCTGCAAATGATGTACTGGTTCTGGCAGCACATTGCCCCAGGAAGCCATATGGGACCAGTCCCAGCACTGATGTTCACTGACAGGAGCCGATGCCTCTCTCCTCACAGAAAACAGCAGAGGTCTGTAGGATCTGAGTGTACTGAGGGTCCCCACGTCAGTGGATATGATAAGGGTCCTTATTTACTCAGATAGCCAGATGACATCTTCAGGTGACGAGAGTGAGTTTTCTGAGAATCTATGGAAAGCAGCCACATGAGGGAGTTCAACTCCAAGTAGACGGACTGCTCAGCTTGAAAAGAGGCTATTGACTGGGAAAAGAAAGTACTGTTGAAAAGCAAGCCCAGGCATCCCCACTACACAGCGGGTGGGTCTGTTAGGGAAGATCCCAATTTTCTGTGCGGATCTGATGGGGTGTGTACACTTACCAGTCTGCTACCCTCTGGATCCAAGGCACTTTCTATCTGAAATACCTTCCTTCCTGCTTCCCCTTTCCTCCTTCCTTCCCCTGGTCCTGGGACCCTTGGTTACAGGCTAACTCCTCACCTCTCTGCACTCAGCTCAGGTGTCTCCTCCTGTGGGAAGGGGAAGCCTTGCCTGACAACCCGCTCGCTCTCCTCTCTTGCAGCACTCAGGGCAACGTGCGCATGTCTAGCTTCCGAGGAGCAGTCTGATGGACAGACAGCAGGCATGGCACCCAGAGTGGAGGCTTCCTGCTGCTCACTTGCTCTCTTTGAGCCTGTTTCTCCATATGGAAAATGGGGAGGGGGAGGGTAATAACACAAGACCCACTGACCTTCCAGGATTTTGAAAATTTAGTTTTTGAAAAGGTACTACACATACACCCAATGCACAATTCAAATAAGTGTATGCAATGAAAAGTCACCCTCCTTCCCCGTTCTCTCCTCCAGATTACCAGTTGTCTTCTCCAAAGACAATCCCCCTGTCACTAGCTAACTGTCCTTAGCTTCCCCTCAAAGGTACTCCCCGTGCTTTAGAGCAAATACATTGTACCTCATCACCTACACAGCATTCTGGGGGAGAATGCATATCTAGACTATAAGGAAGCATCAGATAAACCCCAAATATTGTTATTTTTAGAAGTGACAGGGGGTACCTGGGTGGCTCAGTCAGTTAAGCATCTGCCTTTGGCTCAGGTCATAATCCAAAGGTCCCAGGATTGATCCCCCTGTAGGGCTCCCTGCTCAGCGTGGAGCCTGCTTCTCCCTCTCCCTCTGCTGCTGCCCCTGCTTGTGCACGTGCTCTCTCTCTGTGTCAAGTAAATACATAAAAGCTTTAAATAAATAAAATAAAAAGTGATGCTTACAAAACATCAGTATCACAAAACACAAAGAAAGGCTGTAAATGTGTTCCAGAATTAAGAAGGCTGGTAGATTAGATAAAAGCATTACATTCATGTTAAAGCTATCAAAGTTGGTATAAATGTACTGTGGCTATATAAGAGAATCCTTTATTAGATAACAAATACTTCCATATTCAGGGGTAAAGGGTTATGTTTATATACCATTATGTATATAACTGACTCCCATATGATTCAGAAAAAAAAAATGTGTGTGTGCGTTTGTATGGGTGGGTGTGTTTGTACATGAGAGGGAGACAGAGGGCATAAATCAAACGGGGTAAAATGTTAACAATAGGTAAATCTGGGTAAAATATTGATGAGCATTCTTATATTATTTTTGTTTTCGCAATGTATGTCTAAGTTTGAGCTTCTTTCCTCTAAAAAGCTGACGTCCATATTCGCAGTTTCCCTATTTGCAAGTTCATCTACTTGCTAACCTTTAACCCCAGCAGCAACACTCAAGCATGTCCACAGTTGTCTGCAGACTTCTACAGAGACACGAGAGATCTGGATTGCCTAACACACATGTTCCCAGCTGAGATCACACGAGGTGGCATTCAGCCTTCTGGTTTCTGCTCTCGTACTATAAATAACTGTCCTTTTCCCTGTCTATTTGGTCCCGGGTTTTTCACATTATTGTGCTTTTTGTTGATGATTTTGCTGTTCAAAATGGCCTCCAATCACAGCACTAAAGTGTTGTCTTGTGCTCCTATGAGCAGGAAGGCTGTGCTATGTCTCCTGGAGAAAATACACATGTTGGATAAGCTTCTCTCAGGCATGAGTCGTGGCGCTGTTGGCCGTGAGTTCTCTGTTTATAATCAGTAATATATATGAAATAAGATGTTTGCAAACAGAAACACACATAAAATCAGGTTATATATGTATGGATCAGTCACTGAAAATGTTGTGACCATGGCTGGCAGGAACATAACTTTGTATTAGCAGATATTAAACTAATTTAGTGTTTGTGGCAAATTTATAGAATATAAGTACCATGAATAACAAGAACCAACTGTTTATATGTACATGTTTCCTATACAAATGATAGTAGACAATGCAGTGTTCTGTACCTCTTACATCTAAACAATGTTTTTAGAGATCATGCTATTATATTCATTCTTTTGAGCAGATGCCTGGAGTTCCCCACATGGATGTATCCTAACTGACCTAAACCAGTTCTCTAGTGACAGACTTTGGGATTTTATCTTTTCAAAATGCAAAGCTGATTATGTCACAGTTCGGTGTAAAGTACTTCCATGGCATCTTCTGGCTCTTGGGATAAAAACTGGGGTCTTTAATCATGACCTGCTGGACACCCTCACACAGCATCCTTCAACTGCCTGTCTCCCTTCCAGCCTTCTTCCGCCCACTACTATTAGCCACACCCCCTCCTGCCACAGCCCATTGGCACTAGCTTTCCTCATGAAACAATTTCCCCATCACTCACCTCTGACCTGATGAATTACCCTTATCTTCAAACCTCAGCTTCACAACTTGGTTTTTGTTTACCAGTGAATCCTCGGGCCTCGCATAGAACTGGCGTATAGAAGATGCTCAATATACTTTTGCTGAACAATGGAAGGAATGAAGCAGGAGGCAGGCAGGGAGGGAAGCCAGCTGGTAAGGATTATGTTTATGAGGGTCTCTTATTGACCAAACACTTGGTCTGAAACTCTTTGTGGAATAGAAACTGTACAGCTGCCATATCGTCTCCTCTCAAGTTCTCAGTTCATTAGCACTGAAGTGATTTTTGTTGGATTCAGTAATGACGATGGAAAATTGGTGGGTCCTGCAAAGTGCTCCTGGGAAGGCTGCTGAACCTTTCTGTGCCAGTTCCTTACCATGAAAGAAAGTGATAATGTCTGGCTCTGGCTTGTTGTGAGTGACACACCTAGCACTTAGCACACATTATAGGGGCCCTCCCTGCCCACAACTCCAACAATCCAGAAGAGGTTGGCTTGTTCTCTAAGAATATCCTCAGCATATTGGCTCAGAACAAAAGATCTGAGTACAGAACAAAAATACTAAATACAAAGATCCATTTACTGTCACCATTCCTCCATAGGCCATCTTCTACTCTTTTTGAAGCCAGGATGTGTCTGCTAGAGCCAAGCTAAGAAGAAACCAAAAAGGAAGTGTCATGTCAATGCGTTTTCCCATCTCCGCAGGGGCTGATCACTGTCCCTGAGCAGGAAGAGAGGGAGCTCTTTCAGGACTGTCCCTGGCCTTTGGCTCCCTTCTACCTTTGAGTGACTAATTCTATTTTCATGCATTCTCTAAAACTATATGAAACTTGCGGTTAAACCCACATCCTTCCCCTATGCCAAATGGCCCCCACCCACATCCTCCCAAGTTTGGGTTGCAAAATGAATCAAACTAGTTCATAGAAAAGGCCTGAGAAAGAGTGAGAGAATACATGGGGGACCCTATATACTAGAATCCAACCAACAACTTCTCACCATCACCACCCCCTTGGTCTGAATAATCCTCATCTCTTGCCGGTTTATTGCAATACCCAAGCTGATCCCAGCTTTCACCTCTTGTCCTAATCTTTCTCCAGGTATAGGATTGCCAGATAAAATACAGGACACTGTTAAATTCACATTTCAGATAAACAACAAATCATTCTTTTAGTATAAAGACGTTACAGATATATCACAGATATGTCACAGATATAAGATATCCCATATATCTATGGTATCTATTTCTACTTAGAAATTATTCATTATTATTTAATTATAATTATTCATTATAATTCAAAATGATCTGAAATGCAAATTTAACTGGACATGATTAAATTTTATTTGCTAAATCTGGCAATCCTACCCATGTAGCAACCACAGTCGTCCTTTTAAAATGTAAATTAGCTCAATTCTAGAAGAGAGCACAGACAGTAATTTCTCTGACATCGGCCATAGCAACATTTTTCTAGATAGGTCTTCTCAGGTCAGGGAAATAAAAGTAAAAATTAACCATTGGGACTCTAGGACTCTATCAAAATAAAAAGCTTCTGCACTGTGAAGGAAACAATCAACAAAGCTAAAAGGCAACTTACCGAATAGAAGATATTTGCAAATGCCATATCTGATAAAGTTCTAGCATCCAAAATATATAAAGAACTGATAAAAACTGAACATCCAAAAAACAAATAAGCCAATTAAAAATGGACAGAAAATATGAACAGATATTTCTTTAAAGAAGACATACAGATGCCCAACAGACACATGGAAAGATGCTCAATATCACTCAACATCAGGGAAATGCAAGTCAAAACTAAAATGGAACCCTTAGGCACTGTTGGTGGGAAAGCACCTGGTGCAGCCACTGTGGAAAACAAAAAATTAAAAATAGAACTACCCTATGATCCAGGAATTGCTCCACTGGATATTTACCCAAAAAATACAAAAACACTAATTCAAAGGGATACAAGCACTCCTATGTTTATAGCAGCATAACCTACAATGGCGAAGATACGGAAGCAGCCCAAGTGTCCATCAATAAAAGGATGGATAAAGAAGTGGTGGTTGTGTGTGCATGTATCAATAGCATTATCCATAATGGAATATTATTCAGTCATAAGAAATGAAATCTTGCTGTAAGGATGGATCTAGAGCGTATAGTGCTAAGCAAAGTCAGTCAGAGAAAAACAAATACCAAGTGATCTCACTCATATGTGGAATTGAAGAAACCAAACAAATGAGCAAAGGGGAAAACGAGAGAGTGAGACAAAGTAAGAAACAGACTCCTAACTATAGAAAACAATCTGACGGTTACCAGAAGGAAGGTGGGTGGGGAACAGGTGATGGGGATTAAGGAGTGTGCTTGTCCTGATGAGCACCGGGTGTTGCATGGAAGCGTTGAACTACTAATTTGTACACCTGAAACTAATACTACACTGTATGTTAACTAACTGGAATTAAAGTGAAATAAAATATAAATTAAGTCATAACATTCATTTGCTCCAATAGCTTCTCATCTCTGAGCAAAGTCCCCAGTTCTTCCTGAATTTCATCCACTCCTACTCTCTTCCTCTGCCACTCAACCCAACCACACTGTCTTCCTTGTCGTGCTTCATACTTCTCTCAGACAGCTGCATTGCTAGCTCCTTTACTTTCTTTTGGTTTTTGTTCAGATGGGATTACCTTCTCAGCGAAGCCTTCTCCAACCACCCTTTCGAAACCAGAGCCATCCTATCCTCTATCACCTCCCCCTGCTTTTCCTCCATCATGTGTCATCTTTAACATACCACATTTACACATATTTGTTGGTTGGTTCTCCAGCTCCCTGATGAAATGTATGGTCCACAAGGACAGACATTGTGTTTTGTTCAAGCTGGATATCCAACCCCAGAACGCTGCTTGGCACATCAGTAAATATTTGTTGAACCAATGATGAAACCAAGGGCAAGAAGCACAGCCAAAGAAAGCCCAGAAACAAGGAGGTTTTGTTTTGTTTTTCTTTCTCTGCAGGCTTGCTCTAATCTTTCCCCACTTATTCATCTTGCTCAACGCCCCCTTTGGCTGCCTTCCCACACATCACCAAGACTTTTCAGGGGCACCATCAAAAGACTGGAATGATCTGATCGGCTCAGCTTGCTCTCCCTTCCTCTCTCTTTCTCTCTATCCCTGCTTCCTTCCTTCCCCCCTCCCTCCTTCTCTATCTCTCTGTGTCACTTGTGTTTTTAATATTTTTAACGAAGGAGTTATATTTCTTAAAACACTTTATGTTCTTTGTATGCCAAAGAGGAGTGATTTGGAGGCTCTCACAGCCAAGAGCAAATGTCACGGGACGTCTTCCTTGTGTTCTTTCCCACACACAGATTCTCTGCGGAGAACCAATCACCCATGCCCTAGTCTACAGTAGCCAGGAGAAGAGAGGCTTTCCTTTGGTAACAAACAGCCACAAAATCTTAGTCAACATGAAATAGAATTTACCTCTTGCTCATGATACATGTCCTAACTCAACTGGCAGGGTCTATTTACTGAGTCTCAGAGAGCCAGACCAATGGAGTCTTCTGAATTGTAGCTGAGCCATCTGGTCATTTTCTTCAGTGCAGGGCAGGAGAGAGAAAGAGGATGCATGCTGGTTCTTAAGTGCATCAGGCTAGAAGAGGGGGCATCACTCCCACCTACAACCCTTTGTCTGATCTCAGTCACATGGCCCCACATAATTTCAGGAGGGCTAGGAGAGCACAGAGTTATTTGATAAGAAGTAGATGTCTCGGAGCACGTGGATGGCTCAGGTTTTAAGTGTCTGCCTTCGGCTCAGGTCATGATCCTGGAGTCCTGGGATCGAGCCCCGCATCAGGCTTCCTGCTCAGCGAGAAGCCTGCTTCTCCCACTCCCACTGCTTATGTTCCATCTCTTGCTTTATCTCTCTATCAAATAAATAAATAAATTAAAAAAAAAAAGAAGTAGATGTCTCTTCCTAGGGACAACCTTGGGGAAGGGGAGGAGAAACACAGTGCATGAGGGGTCTGCTCAAACATAAATATTCATCTCATCCATTTCTCCTCTCAGAGCTCAGGGAGCTCAAATGAGGCCTGGCTATACAAGAGGAAGAGATCAAATGGGAGTCAGCTCTGAGCACCAGAGCCAGACCAGATAGCAGCGAGGGAAATAAGATAACTTTTCTAGTTAACGCAGGTACCAACTGTGCCTTCTTTTTCATGTCCTGATCCCATATCTCTATGGAAAATAATAACATTATCTTTTGTTTCTCTGACACTGACAGAGCTTTTCCCTCCATGTGGTTTTCACAAGAAGTAGGCAGAGATTATGACACTTTTATAAAGGAGAAACCAGAGGCTCAGAAATGTGAAGAGAATTGCCTAAGGTCATAGAGCTCATAGGAGGCATAACTGGGACTTCAGCAGCTCTGTTTGCCTCTACTGAGTGCAGAGCTCATCATCACATCACAATTCCTTTGACAGGGCCTTGGGGAGAGGAAGAACACAACTGCTTCCACATCTCTGCAGCCACATCACATACATAGGAAACCATTACTGCTGCCTCTTTGCTGTTCATTAACGAGTTAAGATACAAACATTAGGTAAAAGTTAGCTCTGCTCAGGAAACAGAAAGTCGGCTCTCTGGTGGGAGGTAGGGAACAAAGTGGATTTTCGAAGCAGAAAGATAAGGGCAGCTTATCTTTCAACATCGTACTCTTTCCCCATCTACTAGTCAGCTAAGCTGTAGAGCTGAACAGGCTGGTTACGAGGAAGGTTGTCCTGGATTTGAATCCTGGGTCCACCACTAACTTGCTACATAACCATAAAAATAGATTTATTTGAATCCTGGGTCCACCACTAACTTGCTACATAACCATAAAAATAGATTTATTTATTTATATTTATATTTATATTTAATATATTTATTTTTAAAATTTACTTATTTTTAGAGACAGAGAAAGCACAAGCAGGACTGCAGAGGGAGAAGGAGAGAGAATCTCAAGTAGACTCCATGCTGAACATGGAGCTCAACATGGGGCTCAATTTCACAACTCCAAGACCGAGACCTGAGCTGATACACACAACTGATGGTACCACTTAGGTGCCCCACTTTATAGACTTCTGTGTGGACATAATGTATATAAGCTTTTATGGTGCTCACACATAGCTGTTATCATAAAAATGTTGTCTGTGGGGGGTGCTGGGGTGGCTCAGTAGGTTGAGCATCTGCCTTCAGCTTGGGTTGTAAACTCAGGGTCCTGGGATCGGGCCCCACATCTGGCTTGCTGCTCAGTGGGAGCCAGCCTCTCGCTCTCCCTCTTCCCCTCCCCCAGCTTTGTGCTCTCTTTCTCTCTCTCTCTTAAATAGATATAATCTTAAAAAAATAAAAAATAGAAGTTGTCTGTATAAGGTGCTGGATGGTTCAGAGGAAGCCAATGGGACCCTGAGGCTCAGAGATGAGAGCGCAAGAAATGAGAACAGGGCCTTCCCAATTTCTTTTCCTTTCTTCCTCTCCTCCTCCTTCTGTCACGTTACTTTATTTTTAGTTATAAAGACGGTAGAGCAAAAATGAAAAAAAAAAAAAAAAGCTTAGGAGTAAAGAAGAAAAATGCAAAGGAAACACTTATAACCTTAGTATGGTAACTGAAACATCTCGCTTTGTCCATACTTAAGAGTCAGTTTGCATTCTCTAAATATTGTGTTTTGAAACATTTTCTGTGTTGCCTCTTTGGAATGGGACAGGTTATGCTTCAGTATCAGAAGCATATCTCAGAAACTTAACATAATAAGGGTTTTTTTCCTTATTTACCAATTCCCCCTATGGACCTTAGTGACCTCGTGCAGCTATCTGCCATGTGGTGACTTAGAGATTGAAGGCACCTTGAACTTTATGGCACTTCCATCTCAACACACAGTCTTCTCCTTGACTGTGATAGAGAATCATGCATGAGCTCTTAAATGCTCGAGCCCAGAAGAATATTTATCACTTTGTAGTCATGAGGCCATATCTTACAGCAAAGCAGAGTGTGGGGAGGCCTGGGAAATGGAGTCTTTCATGTGTCCAGGAAGAAGAAAATTGAAAGTACTGTTGCATCATCTTTCATGCAACTTTATGTTTGTGAAACTTTTCATTGATTGCACACTCCATAATTTATGGTTAGACATTTAGATTGTTTCCAGTATTTCAATATTATAAATACAAGCAGAACTTACTTCCCAATTTCACTATGCTTTTAGTTGCAGCCACACTGGCACTGATCTGCCATATTCTCAGGTTCAGGCCTCCACCTACTCATTCACCCATTCACTGCCTCAGCTCTCACCCCCACCCAATCAGATCAGCCTCAGCTCCTTCTCAGAGTCCTCAGGTAGGTGACAGATACTCCAATTCCTCTACTCATTAGGGAATTATACACTGAGTGTGAGGCACTATGTCTGACACACATATGGGGACATTCTACCTCTGCTGCCCAGAGCTGTGCCAGCTGTGTACTGTCAAGAACTGTTTCCTGACCATCTACTGGTCTACAGCAGAGGGGAAAGGGTCGGAGAATACTCCTGTCCTTGCACCACACGCACTCAACCATTTACACCCTGAAGCTGCTCTGCGTGGATGTGGAGTCTCACATAGTCCTTCGTTAATTCTTCTCCTTCCATTTCTCTGTTTTCTGGTGGTGGAGATTCAAATTCTCTTATTGCCCATGGTCCTCATCGATATCCTCCCTAGAGAACACTCACTCATTCTTCCACCAAATGCCAAAGCTGCCATGTACATCGACTGATACATCGTGGAGAGGCACATCCCCTAATACCGCCCACTGGGACCATTGTAGACTCATGGTCTCCAGGTCATCCAGAACCCCATCAGAGGTCAGGAGCACTCAGTGGACATCACCAAGAAAAGTTTCTATCTTCTTTTAGAGTATTTATTCCCAGGAGCGGGATAATTGGGTCAAAGGATTAAAAAATTTTTATGGCTCTTAATTCAAGTTGACAAATTGTTTTCCACAATTTGGATGGTGGATAAGCACACTGTGTAGTAATATCAGTTTCTTGCACTGCCACCAGGATGAGGAATAACCATTGTTGTAAATTTTATCACTGTGATGGACGAAAATCATACTCTTTCCTTGTTTTAATTTGCATTTCTGTGATTACCACAGGCTTTAATCTTTTGCCATATGTGTTTCAAGGAATGTTTTTACTTATATGATTTATTAGCACAGATGTTAGTTTATTTATTGATTCAAAACATTTTTTATAAGTTCTTTATATAACAAAGATGTTAGTCTCTGGCCATGGTGGTTGCATCTTCGAGCCTCTACTCCACCCTACAACCCCTGTTCTGGTCTATTTGCCTTTTTATTTTCGTTATTTTATTTTCACTGTTTTTGTTGTGGTACAGATGTTTAAGCTTTTTTTTTTTTTTTTAATTCAAAGTTTTCAGTCTCTTCCTTTGTGGTTACTTCTTTCTTTCTTTCCTTTCTTTTTTGTTTTCATTTTATTGATTTTGTTTTGTTTTCATTTCAAAGCTTGCAAATATATTACCTGCCCGTCAATAGGGGACTAGATAAAAAGTAATCAGAAATATCAATATATTTTGCTTTTTTATATTGGGGTATATTGTTAAGTGAAAAAAGCAATGTGTAGAACAGTGTGTATAGTTTGCTACTTTTACTTTAAGAAAAGGGCAAGAGAAATATGGAGATAGATAACTATATCTATCTATCTACTTAGATAGAGAGATTTGGTTGTATGTTATTTTTTAAAAAGGAAAAAATGGAATAATAAAACCCAAAACTAAAAGGAACCAGGGCACTTTGGAGAAATGGCTAGGGCAGGAAATTATAAGACAAGTCTGAAATATCTTGTGTACCAGAAAATAAGGAAACTGTCAAAGATTGTTGGGTTTGTGCCAAAAGCACGCAATAGCCAACAGTAAGGACTTTTCACTAATCAAAAATGGAGTAATTTGAATATTAAAAATAAACAAACAAAAAAGTCTGAGAAAATAATGACATATGTATGTACTTGATTAAAACATAATAAACATTTTAAGATCATGAGTTCATAATGATATTAAAAAATAATTCACGGGCCAGGTAAGTGGATGCTAGGACATCAACTCGTTATTTTGAAAAGTAATAAAGAAAAGAATAATTTATTTTGCTTCTTCTACATGAACTGTATTCCAGAGTAACCGAGTAGTTGATGAAGATGAGATTTCCATTATAGATTTCCAGCTAATACATGCAAAGGAATGTGGTAGCCAGTCTCCAAGATGGCCCCCAACGATCCTGACTTTGGGTATTCACACCCTGTGTAGTCCCCTCCCACACTGTACCAGGGCTGACCTGTTTGACCAACAGCACATAGAGATAATGATATGTCACCTCTGAGATAAGATTATAAAAGATTTTGGCTTCCCTCTGGTTCTCTCATTCTCTTCTCTCTCTCCGTCTCTCTCTCTCTCATTACTCATTATGGGGCAGCTGTCATATTGTGAGACATTTAAGTAGTCTATGGAGAACCTCACTAGGTGAGGAACTGAGTTATTCAGTTAAAAGCCAGTAGAAACTAAGGTCTGCCAACAACCATGTGAGTGAACTTGGAGGTAGGTCCTCCAGCCCACAAAGATTGGAGTCCCAGTTAGCAGACTGACTGCAATGTCATGAGAGACTCTGAGGCAGAATCACCCAGCTAAGCCACTCTTGGATTCCTGACCCACAGAAGTTATGAGATAATGCTCACTGTTTTAAGCTACTAAATTTTGAAGTAAGTTGTTATGCAGAAACTGCTAACTAATAAAAGGGATGACAGAGTTAGAATATCATAGATTTGTACTGCCTCATAATTGGATGTTAGCAATGCTCATCACTGACTGCTAAAACCATAAGGCACATACTAAAGGAGAACTTTATAACGATGGGTCTATAGGCTCTCAGTATCTGAACTAAGGAATGAAATTTAAAAAATATTTATTTTCATACTCACAAGTACAGTTTATTATGGTAAAGAGTACAGAGCAAATTCCACAAAGGATGAAATCCAGAGGAAACCGAGCACAAACTTCCAAGAGTCTCTCTCACTGGAGTCACCCAAAACACAATTTGACCAGGAACAAATTGTGACAACCCCTGCAGTGTTGCCAGTCAGGAAAACTGGATTGAATCTAGTAGTCTAGGGTCAATTACTGAAACTTATAGTTCCTATGTGACCAAATGTATCACTGGAGTTCCAGACCCTGAGAAAGAAACTGTTTTTACAAAATATCCTCACTAACTGGTACAGTATGAGTGATCAAATTTTTTAAAACAACTCATTAAATTTTTGTTTAAAAAATTTTTTTGTTTAAGAATTTTTTATTATGTACAATTTCAAAGATATAAAAAGTATAGACATTAATTGGCTGGATTCTATACACCCATCACTAATGCATTAACAATTACCAACTCATGGCCAATCCTGTTTCATCCATAACAGCATCCAGCTCCCCTCACTCCATCATGGTACCAGGTACCTTAAAGTAAATCCCAGACACCACATCACTTCAGCCACCGATCAATCTTAACATTACAAAAAGAGAGACAAATAGACATTACTCATCTTCTGGTGTGACATAATTAAATGTCTGAAGTATTATTGCTAAAGAAAAAAAAAAGAAAGAAAGAAAGAAAGGAAAGGAAAGGAAAGGAAAAGACCTGAATTTGAAATCAAGCGCCAGCTACATATTTACCAGAAATACAAAGGATATGTAGGAAACTCTACATATAAGTGACCTAATTTCTTTTCTTTTTTTTTTTAAATTTATTTTTTATTTATTTTCAGCATAACAGTATTCATTATTTTTGCACCACACCCAGTGCTCCATGCAATCTAGTGCCCTCTCTAACACCCACCATCTGGTTCCCCCAACCTCCCACCGCCCCCACCACTTAAAACCTCTCAGATTGTTTTTCAGAGTCCATAGTCTCTCATGGTTCACTTCCCTTTCCAATTTCCCCCAACTCCCTTCTCCTAACTCCCCATGCCCTCCATGCTACTTGTTATGCTCCACAAATAAGTGAAACCATATGATAATGAACTCTCTCTCTTTTTTTTTTAAGATTTTATTTATTTTTTATTTGACAGACAGAGATTACAAGTAGGCAGAGAGGCAGGCAGAGAGAGAGAGAGAGAGAGAGAGAGAGGAGGAAGCAGGCTCCCTGCTGAGCAGAGAGAGAGCCCGATGTGGGACTTGATCCCAGGACCCCGAGATCATGACCTGAGCCGAAGGCAGCGGCTTAACCCACTGAGCCACCCAGGCGCCCATGGACTCTCTCTTAAGTGACCTAATTTCTTCAAAATTCAAATGGCTTGAAAAAGTGCAAAAATAAAATTCTGAGATATATCAACCCCCATGATATGTGGACTATATTAGTCAGGGTTCATCAGAGAAACAGAACCAATAAGATGTATATAAGAGGAGCTTTATTATAGGTATTGGTTCACACATTATAGAGACAGACAAGTCCCATGATCTGTGTCTAACATCTACAGACCCAGGAGAACTGGTGGTATAATTCAGTCTGAGTCTAGAGGCCTAAGAATTGGGGATGCCAATGGCATAAGTCCCAGTCTGAGTATGAATGCTCTGGAGTCATGAGTGACAACGTCTGATGGCAGAAGATGGACGTTTTCATCCAAGCAGAGAGAGCAAATTTGCCTTTCCTCTATATTTTTGTTCAGTGCATGTCCTTAGTGGATTGGATGATTCCTACTCCAACTGGTGAGGGTGACTGTCTTACTCAGTCTACTAATTTAAATGCTAATCTCTTCTGTAAACAACCTCGCAGACACACCCAAAAATAACGTTTCACCAGCCATCTGGGTATCCACTAACCCAGCCAAGTTGATACCCAACATAAACCATCACATGAACACTATTCAGAAGTCAATTCAAACAAGCCATCTGTAAAAGACATTGTGAGACAATCAAGGAAAAGAGAACATGAACTAGATATAAAAGGATATTAAGGAATTATTAGATTTCATAAGGTGTGATAATGGAATTCTGTTGTTTTTTTCATCGTTGTTCTTATCTATAAGGATACATATTGGAGAATTTATGGATAAAATTACGCTGTATGATGCTGGAATTTGCTTTGCTCATCATGATTGTTTTGTATTTTTACTTTCTAAAATATTATATTAATATTTTATAAGTAACATTAAATATAATATTAATATTTTATATTATTATAATGTATTTTATTTATAATGCATATTTAAATTTATAATTTAACATAATATAATATATAATATAATAATATAAAAATCAGTTATAAACTATTTAAATTTATAATATAAGTTTATAATTTATATTTTATCTATAATATAATATATTTTACAATATGAACATTAAATATTAATATAATATAATATTAATTTATTATATTATGATTAATAGTATATTAATATTTAATAAGTAATATTAAATATTACTTATCTTGATTATGGAGTTTTCCTTTAGTTTTGGGCCCAAGGCAAGTGTCTCACTCAACTCACGCTAGACCTGGGCCTGAAGAGACCAAATGTAAACACAAAGGTCAAGAGGTAAGCAATGGAATAGCAGAATGGGATAAACACCACAAAGGCAACTGTGGTAGAGAATCTCTGGGGAATGAAGAGAGAAAGACGGGGAGAATGCGTGTCTGTGTGTGTCGGCATGTGGATAGCGATGGATGGTGGAGGCAGGTTGGGGAAAGAGGGATCTTTTCAATGAGTGGTTGAAACTAGAGAGAAGTAGAGGGAATTCAGGATATGTTTTCAGGATGGAAAGATGGGACTTGCTAATGACTTAGAGGAGGGGAGCGAAAAGTAGGAGATTGGATTCAGCTTCAGTAATGGTGAACAGGGGGGATACCTTTAACTGAGGTGAGCGATTCTGGGGAGGAATAGCATTCAAGGGAAACCAGGTTTGATTTTGAACCATATTAAGTATGAGCTGCTTATATAAAGACACACATAGAGCTGGAAAAGCCACTCACAAAGACAGGTAAGAAGAGGTGAGCAAGAGATACAAATTTTGATGAGATCATTTATGGGAAAAAGAAAAATGGACCAGGCAGACAGCTGAGCTCTGGGGCCACCCACACTTAATGGTCAGGTAAGAAGGGGGAGTCAGGAAATGAGGCTGAGAAGGAGCCTGTCACTGAGGTAGGAAGCAACCAAGGAAAAGATTTCCTAAAGAATGGTGTGATATACTGCTGAGGAGTGAAATAAACTGAAAAAAAAAAAAAAAAAAAAAAAAGAACTAACCATTGGGTGTGGTAACAGGCCACCACGATATGGACGGTTTCCATTGAGTAGGGAGATGGAATCGGAATGAACTGACAAATGAATTTGAGAGAGGCAAGGAAATGAAGACATGAACCTGATAATGCATTTAAGCAATTCTTCAAGGAGAGAACAGAGAGGCGGCTTGGAAGAATCAAGTTGGGGCATAATCTACAACCCTCAGCTCTACTCCCTACCTACAGTATTTTGTATTGAGTACAGTTCTGGTTCAGGAAGCTGTGGAGATTGATTTCATGAGTATAGAGTACTTTGTGAGAAGATTATCAAAAAGGAAGTAATTTGTTTTACATTTTGCACGTATTTTTTATATATTGTCTTTTAACCAGCTATGACAATGGCAGAGAAGGACATTTGCTAAAAATGTTAGGTCTAAATCAGGGGTTGAGTTTTTAAAAGCAAGAATCATTTCTTGGGGCTCCAGGTGGCTCCGTCAGTTAAGTGTCTGACTTGCTTTTGGCTCAGGTCATGATTTCAGGGTCATGAGATCAAGTTCCATGTCAGGCTGCACTGGGCTGCCCTGCTTAAGATTCTTTCTCTTCCTCTTCCTCTGCTCTCCCATCCCCCAACATGTTCACCTTAAAGAAAACGAAATCATTTCTTAAGGCAGGGATCTCGGGTACAGGTAAGAAAGGGATGAGGGAAATTGAGCCCCATTTCTGAGCAGTGCATCTGATGGCTGAGATGGGGGTTTGCCTACCACCACCTACAAAGTGAGTGCCCTAATTGAGTGGATAAACCCTTAAAATAGCTTTGAGAGGGAGTAGTCTCAGTGACACTTTGGACGTCAGAATTTGTAAGCAGTGTGCCATTGTCCCTTGCCTTTCCCACAAGAGTAAAGCCAGAACTATCCCTGATGGTTCCAGTCACCTATGGTGGGTGGGTGGGGGGTGGTCCTTACCTCACCAACAGAAGCACCAAAGGTGGCATGTCTTCTCTCCCTCCCCCCAATTCCCTTGTTCTCCAGGGAAGACAGGCAGAGAGAGGAGAACAGTAAACAAGCCACAGACCTCACCTCTCTGATCCACTTCTTTTTCATTAAGCTCAGAGGGACAAATTGCCTGCTTTGAGAGGTAAAGAAACTTATTGTGGGTTTTGAATTCTAAACCCAAGACACCAGGTAGTGTGCTCTCCTTGATATAGTCACACCTCATTTCAAGCAAACTGAACCATAAAATATGACAGCCTCTCTGAGTCCTGCTTGTCGTGCCTCTGTCTGTGGCTCTTTTCACATTTCCTTCTCAGACTTGGGGCGATTTCTCAAAAGGGCATACATTTCTGTATTTTAGACAAGGAAATGCAACATTCATGTAGTCAGCAACTTTGGCACTCTCTGGCCACACTTTGCCCAGAGCGACATCCAGAAACACACAAATCCATCTCTAAAAGCTTATAGAGGGTTGCCTGGGTGGCTCAGTCGTTAAGTGTCTGGCTTCAGCTCAGGTCATGATCCCGGGGTCCTGAGATCGAGCCCCACATTGAGCTCCCTGCCCGGAGAGCCTGCTTCTCCCTCTCCCTCTCCCACTGCTTGTGTTCCCTCTCTCACTGTGTCTCTGTCAAATAAATAAAATCTTTAAAAATAAATAAATAAATCTTGTAGAACAAGACAGCTTTTACTGATTGTTCTCCCCAAAGGGGCAGTGAAAGGAGAATTATGTCACCCAACACAGCAATCTGTCCCAGTCCCTTCTCTTGAGAAGTTATTTATCTCTTCCATAAAATGCCCTCACTTCTTCCTCTGGCCACTGGCTCCTCACTGCCCTCTCTTCTTCCTCGCTTTCTCAGGAAGGCCTGCTATCAGCTTTTGCCACCTTCCTCTCCACCCCTCACCCCAGCAGTCCTGATGGTTCCTGACCAGAGATTTCCTGCTCTTGAATATTATCAGTCAAAACAGGGGTATGGGTATACCGTCCCTTGTGATAGGACTCTCATTCTAATCACCCAGGCCCTTGGAGTTTGGATTACTTTCCTATTGTTGCCACAAATTTAGTGGCTTGAAACAACACAAATTTATGATCTTCAGTTCCACAATTCATCACTCCTAAATGGGTTTCAAGGTGTTAGCAAGGCTGTGACCCTTTCTAGAGGCTCTAGAGAAGAATCTGGGTTTTGCCTTTTCCAGCTTCTAGAGGCTGCCACATCCTTGGTTCTTGGTCCACTGCCATCTTCAGAGCCAGCAACCACATCACTTGATCTCTGCTTTCTTCCCTATATCTCCTTATCTGACTCTGGTTGTTCTGCTATCCCCCTTTTTCACATTTAAGGAAGCTTCTAAGAACTTTGGCCCTGCCCTTATAATCCTGGATATTCCCCCTATCTTCAGCTGATGAGCAAACTTAATGCCATCTGCAAACGTATTTCCCCTTTGCCCTTTAATAGAATATATTCACAGTTTTGGGGGATTAATGATATGGACACTTTGGGGAAGCCATTATCTGTCTACCACAAAGTTCAAAGGCCAGTGTGGTTGGTGGTAGTTTGTGGGGTAATTGTCTCTCCTTCCTGTAGCCAAAGGCTACACAGGTGAGATGTTGTGCTCAAATGAGTGGCTAAGGGCTTAGCTGAAGTCTTCCTCCAAGCTGAGCATCATGTAACCCTTTCTCAGTTTTAGCTCTGCTGCAATCCCTGTCCTTTACCCCCATGTTAAGGGTGGTTGGGCAACGATGGGTGGCAAGTGATCTTCAGAAGAAACACAGATCAGCAAACACTTGAGCTCTAGTCCAGAGACATTTTCTCTCCATGACAGCTTCCATTCTCTCCTGGAAACCTCTTGGCTCACGAACACTGAATCATCCAGATTTTGGTGGACATCCTGGCATTTGAACATCTAGCCCATCCCAGGTTAATGCCAGACTAACATTAAATTCTTCTTATTGTCTCAGGGAGGAGGGGAAGCAATGTATCCCTGGGGCTCTGATTTGCAGATGAAATATAGGATGGCCACATGTTCTGATCTGGCCACATCACTCCAGATTCCAGGTTTACACAGTATGAGAAGATAGTCTCCCAGTACGGGTGTCATTAATTCTTTATCTCACTGAATGCACCTGCTGCTTCTCACATCAAGATGTGAAGTCAAATTTCCCTCCCTGGGCTGGCCTTAGTGACTTCCTTGACCAACAGAATGTGATGAGAGTGATATTCTGGGTCTCTCATGGCTAAGTTACAAGGGCTTCGCTTGATCATCTTGGAATCCAGCTATAATTATGTGAGAGCCCATGTCACACGGAGACAGCAAATGTAGGATCTCTGGTAATAGGACCTGCTGACCTCCTAGCTGAGAGCAGCCTCAACCACAAGCCACAAGAGTGAGCAGTCTTGAGCATCTAGCCCAGCCAGGCCTTCAGCTGACTTCAGCCCCACTTGTTGTCTGAATGCAAGAGCGTTCTAGGCCTTCAGTGTGAACCATCCAACTGAGACCAGCCAACTCTTAGAACTGCGAGCAATAAAAATAGTTACTATAATCCACTAAGTTTTGAGGTGGGTTTGTTACAAAGCAATGGACATTCAGGGTACATGTATACCCTTGGGGGAACCCAGAACAAATCTAGGTAGTGTGATGCTGGAAAAGCTGTTGAAAAATGCCAGATACTTATAGAGAAGATATAAAATGTGTGGTCAGTAAATAATAAAGACAAAGTGCCATAGGATTTTGGAAGAGGAAGATATCACTTGTGGGGAGCTGATCAAAGAGGTTCCCTGCAGAAATGGGATTTAATCCAAGTCTTGAATCCTGGGTAGGCTTTAACAGGTAGAGAGAAGGGATAAGAGAGAATATATTCCTGAAAGAAGTAATGTGGATGAAAACAGCCAATCAAAAGAATTAAGAGTAGATGAGAAACCCAAGCAGATTTGCTAAAAACATTCGTCTTTCAAGATTCAGGGCAAGGGTGCTCCCTCCCAGGCATCCTCCTCTGCTTCCTCTAACTTTCTTGCCTTCGGCCTCATTTGAACTGATTTTTCTGCTTTTGTCATAGCACCAGGAATATTCTGGGCTCCACTTTTTTTTTTTTTTTTAAACACTCCTATTATGATTAGGCTAAAGGTTAAGTGTCTTTAACAGAGTTCCCCAGTATAGTGGCTTAAGTCATGAGAATAGTTCTTTTTCTCTCCCATATAACAGTTTTCAGAGGAGACCTGCCCCTTGTGGTCATTCAAGGACACAACCCTTCTAAGTCTTTGCTCTGCTATTCCCTTGGGCAATGTCACTAGTTACCGCAGTCAAGACTTGGTCACAAGCACATCCAGGCTCCGGACAGTCTGGAAGTGGGAAGAGAGGTAAAGAGGCGGTAGGCCTGACATTCCTAACCCACTACTGGTGTATATTACTTCCTTCACATGCTTTTGTCAAGAACTTGGTCACATGGCCTCACCTAAGCCCAAGGGAGGCTGGGGAAGTGGGGCCCAGCTGGACAGCCACATGGGACAGTAATTCTATCACTAGGGAAGGAAGGGATCGAGGTGGGCAGTAGCAGTCCATGCCACAGGTGCTCCTCGTTCTCTGAGTCTATTCCTCAACTCGGGTCCCCTCGCTGAGCCTCCTGGCTAACCCCCAGTAGTATTCAATCCATACCTGCTGAAAGGAGAAAGCTATCACTGTGAATGGCCTTGGCTGGATGTGATAGAGGTGCAGCGGCATGGGGACCTGCAAAAGAGAGGACAGATGTGGAAGTATTTAATACAGAAATGCACAGGGCCTGATGGAGCTTGCCAGCACAGAGAGCTTTTAATGTTATGATCTTTTGTGATCTGAGTTGACAGCTCTTTGGCACAGGTTTAAAGAGCTTGAACTGAATACCTCACTTAACAGACATTTATTGAACCCATTCCAAATTTAAGAAATTCCTCAACTCTTTCAAAATCCCTTTAGGAAGAAGTGTGCCTCGAGCTTGAAGACTTTCAGGGTTCTTTCTCAATACTAGCTTCTGTTACAGTGACTGGGTTCGAGCGTCTAACCACACAGCAGGGTTTTTACCTGGCAACCTTTCCATGCCATCAACCCTACCTTCCTGCTCCGACACCACCTCTCTGGGGGGCTCACAGATCCCCAGAAAGTGAATGTGTGTGCTCATTCACGGATGTCCGAACACTTTCTCCTTTCTAGAAACCCAGGCTCTGTGGCTGAGGGCAGTCTAAACATGTTATTCTTCAATGTCAGCCCAGGTCTTAGAATCAGTACAGACTGAGTCTAAATTCTGGCTCTGCCCTTTACTACTTAACATTGGTAGTAGGTTCAAGTTACTTCATCTGTTTAAATCCCAGCTCCTTCACCTGTAAAATGGGGATTGGAATGGGGCCATGTCACTGGGTGTGTGAGGATTTAATAGGGTTCTGGGTATAAAGAACTTGGTCCTTAGTATTGCACTCAATAAACAATAGCTCTTCTACTAGTATGACAAGTAGGTCTTCAGGCCTCCGTGGCTTCTCACATCAAAGGCTATAAACAGGTGTAACAAAAATAATAGCCGGTTATGGCTGTGCACAAAACTCAAGGGTGCAAATTGGAACCTTAGTAATTTCTTGACCCAGCCCTAATTTCTGATTCCGTGGCTCTGTCCTAGCCTCTAGAGGACAATCTGATCCTGGTGCATGCTGTCCCAACCCAAGATTTCTTGGCCACATTTGGGATGATTATCAAATTGGAGCTCAGAATTCCATTTTTATTTTTATTTTTTACATTTTACACTCCTCCCTGGTGCAGCATAATCTGACAGCCTTACTCCTTAGCATAGTCACCATGTAAAGGGAAAACAGGGAACTCTTTGGTCTTCTATGCTTCTGGGACCCATGCTTTTTGTTGGCTACTGATGTCCTGTGGTTGTGGTGCTCCCTCAGAGATGATACTCTGAGAGAGGTGGCAGCTCTAGTCGCTGGCACATTTGGTTTCATCCCATGGACCAGGCCTGTCCCTCTTACCTCCTGGGACAAGCTGAGTTCACTCTCCACACCCTGCCAGGCTAGCTGTCTCTCATTCCTCGCTAACCTGTATCTCATAGAAGCTCATAGAAGCTCTCTAAGCTGTACTTGGTCCTATGAAAAACCGGGTCCCTCTCATTGTCCAGACGGACAATGCCATTATCCCTCTTGCTTCCTCTAATCAGAGGTGCAAGACCCATTCGAGCAACTGCAGCTGGGAACCTGAACCCCTACATTTTCCTTCCTGTTCTATCTCGCTGCCCTTGAGGACAGTGCTCCTTCTTTCCTTCTCTTTCTCTCTCATGAGAACTCATGCTGAGAGGAGGGTCTCACCTCATAATCTTGTTCTTCCTATATAGCTCTGCTTCTCCATCTCTGTCCTCCCCAGAATGTACAAGGGACTTGTACATGCGCACAAACGCACATACACACACACACTTACGCACGTGCACACACAGTAGAAACCAGTTCTCTGAGTTTGTGCATACTTTTCAGACTATCTCCCATCCACCAGAGAACAGAAGTTCTTTGAAATGATGAGCCAAGGAGTCTGCCATTCCTGTTAGCAGGGTTTTTTTGTTTTGTTTTGTTTTGTGGCTGCTGGGAGGAATGAACACGCCATTTGATGTCTCAGCTATCAGTCTGTCACAAATGAGTACTTCATGTCTTATCCTGTCTCGTGAGTTACACGGGTTTTTACCAGGTTACTACAGTTGCAAAGGAGCGCTACCGGCCTGCTCAGTTCTCGGAGCGGGCTGAAGCCCCTTCATGGTGCGCCCCTTGACCCTTCCATTTCCCATTCCAATCTTTTCATTTAACTTTTATCAAATCGAAATTATACATATAATTTTAGAAGTCAAATAATCTTCTAGACCATTAGAAAAGCGGCAGTCTTCTGGGCCCCTCTCCTGTCCTCCATTCCATTCTCCCTTCAGTCCTTTAGCTGGTTCTTTTTATATTTGCCTCTATGTTCCTAAAATTGGGATCATATGGCGCTGCTCGACGTAAAGGCATTTACGGATTTCAAAGTAGGGAGATGAAGATAGCACTTCTTTTAAAGACTCCCACACATACTAATTTGCCCTCCTTCTATCAATACTTAAGGTTTACTTTGTTTCGAGGATATAAATGCTAGTCACTGGTGAGCCAGATGGTAGAGTTAATTGCCTTTCCCTTCTCAAACAGCGGTTTGTTTTCCCTGGAGCTCATAAATGCCCTTTTCCTCTTTGCTTAGTTTTCTGTGTAGTTTTCTTACATCTAAATTCCTGTCCTCTCCTTGAGGACTTGGCTCCCAGATACTTCCACCCAACCCTCTGGACCACAGCCTTCTTGGCCTATAGCACAGCTCCCATTTCTTATTTATTCTCTCATCTTCTCTTATTGGCTACCTCTACATGTTTGTTCTACTTTCTGGGATATTTCTTTGACCTTTTATTTCAACTTTGCTATTGGCCTATAAGTTTTTTACTGTTATGGTTTATTTTCTGTGTGCTCTTTGCTTTTTGACTTTTTTTTTTTTAAAGCAACCATTCCTATTTCACAGATTCTATGTTATCTTTAATTTCTCTGGAATATGATTAATTATCATATTTAGAATATTTATTCTTGGCATCGTCTCTATTAAGACAGAGTCCTTTTTTTTTTTTTTTTTTTTTTCCTGCTTGTTTTGGTCTTTGCCTTTCATGTTGAAGGACTACCTCAAATGTCTAGTGGTCCTCACCTTAACCTTTCATGTTTGGGAGTGCCGTGCTAAAAATCTGATTGTTGACTGGTGGTCTTGACCTGGAGTAATAAAGGTAGAGGGAGCAGTAGGTGTCAGTATCTTTTGTTGGATTTTCCTGGACTGCTCAGATTCCCTGTGGAATGATCTCCAATCTCCAGTCAACGTCGAGGGAGCTGAGTGTAGGAAGAGGGCTGGAGAAGAGAGCAGAGTGGGGAGAGGGCCATCTTTTCTGGTCAGTATACAGACTTGGACTTGATCTTCCTGTTTTTAGTACTGTATCTCCTCTCATCAGTGCTTCACGTCTTCTAGTTCAAAGACCTCTGTTTTATCCTTCCCAGATACAAACTTTTAGTTTTGTGCTCAGACTGGGGCTAAGACCCCAGGATCTATACACTCCTCCATCAGTCCTCCTGTTCTTGGCCCCCCCTGCATTTCCCCCTTCCTGAGCTACCTGATGCCTCAACTCCTGACTTAGGTTTTAGTGAAGTCAATTGCCACTGATCATCTGCTGTCAGCTTCCAGAATGTAGTGAGTGTTGTCCCTACTCCCGCTTTCCTTTGTCATTTGTTTACACCCTTAAGAAAAAAAAATCCCTTTCCTGCCATTTTAGTAGGGTTTGGGGAGAGTGGAAAGATAAAAACTGTGTACAATCTGCCATCTTTAAGCAGAAGTGTCTCATTCTATTTGAGTCCTTTCTGCTTTCACTTGGGAACCATCCAAGTTAGATGCTATGATGTAGCATTTTAAACATCCTCTATAACCCGACTCCATTTTCCTTCCACTGCTCTGGATCTGCACCCAAATGGGGATTATCCCACAGGCCTTCTTCTTTCCTCTTACAAACAGACTGCTCAACACACAGATCAAAATGAGCTCAGACACCACACTTGTCAGTTTCAGCCTCGCTCTCCACAGTTGCCCAGAAGAGCTTAAAGATCCCTGGTCAGTACCATCTTCCATCCCCCTTAACAGCAATTGCAGACATTCAACCCTTCTACCAACCCCCCAATTCTATCCTACTTCTCTGTGCTTTATTTATTTTTTTTTAAGATTTTATTAATTTGTCAGGGAGAGAGAAAGAGAGCGAGAGAGCACAAGCAGGGAGAGCGGCAGGCAGAGGGAAAATCAAGCTTCCCGCTAATCAAGGAGCTAGGTGTGGAACTCGGTCCCAGGACCCTGGGGATCATGACATGAGCTGAAGGCAGACACTTGAATGACTGAGCCACCCAGGTATTCCTCCTCTGTGCTTTAATCCAAAAATGACTTTCCTTCATATTTCAGGAAAAAATGGAAGCAACCAAATGTCGATTTCCTTAACTTCTTTCCCCTATTTGTCTACCCCATGAAGGAATCTGCGTCTGAACCCATCCACAGCCCTCTCTTCAATACACTTAGGGCCAATACTGTACAGACTCTGCTTCCAAAACTGCCTGAGGCGCTCGTCCCACCATGTAGACCACACAGTGGCTTTCAAAAACCAGCTCCGCCTGCATCTTTGGGACTTACCGCCCCCTGTTCTTTGCATCTTTGACTTCTCTCCCTGTTTTGGACATTCCTTTCAGCTTAGAAACAACTTAAATGTTTCCACTTTAGAAGAATCTCTGTAAATCCCCATTTAGATACTTGGCTCTCTTTCTCTCCTTACCCCTTCACTGGGCTTCTTGGAAACATTGGTGCTCATTATCTCCATTTCCTTATCTTTCCCTATTGCTTAGACCTTTGCACTCAGCCTTCAGTCTCCCTCGCCGATGCCCCCTTGGTGGACACATGTGTTGGGCATCCCGCAGTTCTTGGCTTACTTGGCACTATTTAGCAGGCTGGGCCAACGCCTCCCTGACCCACCAGTCTTCCTAGACTGCACTACTTCTCTCCTGGTTCTCCTCACTCTCTGGCCACTCCTCCTCTGCTGTAGACATTCTTCCTCTCCTGTGCTTGATGTTCATGTGCCCAGTGTTCTGTCTCAGTCCTCTTTCCCTCTCCTTCTCCATAAGCTTCCTGCATTCATCCCACACTAATCACCTGGTCTCTCTTAGCACCTCTGTGTGGATGGCTGTCTCTCTACCTTAGTTTTTCTGCAGAGCTCAGACATGGATTTCCATCTGCGGGCAGGACATTTGTGCCAGGATAGTCCATGGGAACCCCAAACTCAGCATACCCCAAGACAAAACTAATATTTCAGAATCTAAACTTGCACGAAGTGCTTTTTGCAATCTGTGAAATCTTGGAGGAAGTTACTGCATTCTCATCTGGGAAACTGGATGATAATACATTCCCTATAGGATTAAATGGTCTCATTATATCTATGATGTATGTCTAGCAGTTATGAGAATCATTGACATACTGTCCTTGCTCAACAAATGGCCCCATCATTAGTAGTAGCAGAAGGAGAAGGAGATGGTGAGGAGGGTTAGGCACCGCCATTACCTGTTCCCAGTCCACACACCTGGGACTCACCCCCGGCCCCTACCCCTCACCCACACCTCCACCTCACTGCCTCCTGACAACCTTACTCAATCTATCATCAAGCCTACTGATGCTATCCCATAAATATCTCTCATACCAGGTGCCTTGTTCCCATCCTCACTGCCCTGCCCTCCCTGTTCAGTCCTAATCCTCTCTCACCTATGTATTGAAAAGTCTTGCTGCCTAGTTTCCCAGCCTCTGATCTTAACCATTTTCCCTCCAGTCCATCCTCTAAATCTTCACCAAAATTATACACCTAACATGACTGCCTGCCTGTCACATCTCTCCCAAGCATGTTTTAGTAATACTTATAATCATAGCAAAGAGGGAGGGAAGCTAAATATTTAAAATTGTAACTGACCATACCTGCATCGTCTCCTAAGGCATGCATTTCTCCTGAACACAGGGCTCTGGTAAAACACCTGAGTGGGTGCAGAAGGTGAACAGTTGAGAATGTAACACAAAGAGATAGCTGATCTCTTCAGAGGAAATAGACTGGAATTAGGGATTTGGAAGGCAACTAGAAGGGAAAGAAATCTGAGGAAAGCCTTGTGGATGGGGAGATCCCAGCTCACTAACTCAGTGCGTGGCTGGAGAGAACTGGGCTGTGCTGAAGTGGGGCTGCCACATAAAGATTAGAGGTGTTGAATATATCCTCTCAAGATATGGATGGTTCTGGGCTGCTCTAGAACCCCTCCCATTCTGCCCTCAACCCCACTGCCCTTTAGTCTCCCTGGAGGCAAAGTTTTGACTGGAACGCCTGGGAATGGGGAGTTGGGGTGGAGATTGGTGTGTCTGGGGCTGAGTTTTCAGCAACCGGGGCCAAGAGTTTAATTAACAATGGAAGGATTGAGCAAATAAGCAGATATGTGCGGATAATGGGAGTCAGGTTTCTTTCTGTTGGAGAAGAGTTGCAAATAGGTAATGAGGAAGGAAGGGTGTGGGATTGGAATCAGGAGTACTGATATGAACTTGTGGATTTTATAGATCTATATGTGTATGTAGGCATATAAGTACACAGAATATACATGCATAAATATGTTTATTTCCATACTCTGTCTCCTAAGAGGGCTTAGAATCAATTATATCACAGTAGCAATTTAATCACACCTAGCTCCCAAATCTTGGTTGCTAAATACCATTCTCCACTAAAGGGAACTGGGGCACCTAAGAAAAAGCAATGATTCCAGGCTGGGAGAGAAATGTATAAGAGAAGACGGGAATATTTTATTGTTTTGTAAAGAAAGAAAATTTCAATGAATGCTAGAGACCTGGCAAAAGAACACAGGAATGAGCTGAAGGAGTTCTCACTGGCCAAATCTGAAATATCCCCAAATTCATCTTGAGGATGAACACATATAATGACAGTAACAGTTTATAATCCACTGAATAAAATAAGAATCCATACTGATATAAATAAATGAAAAACTAAATAAGAGAAAAGAAAAAGGTCTTCCTATGGTTAAATGCCAAATAAATATGAAAGGAATAGTTAAGTTAGGAAATCATCAGTGGGTGATCAAACTAGTGGATAAAAGTTTGAGGAGGAAGCAGAAATGTACATAATCTCAAAGTATCTCCCCCCAAATTTCTTATTAATTACAAAGGGGAAAATAGTAACTTTACAGCAAGAAATGTATCAGACAACATATTAACGAAGTGGTCAAAGATAATATCACTGGTAATGGCCAGAGTGAAATCATGTGCTGCCTTCTTTTTATTTTTTTTTTAAAAAGATTTTATTTATTTATTTGAGAGAAGGGAAGGAGGGGCAGAGGGAGACATAATCTTAAGAAAACTCCATGCCAAGTGTGGAGCCCAATGCAGGGTTCAATCTCATGAACCTGAGATCATGCCCCTGAGATTAGGACCTGAGCTGAAAATAAGAGTCAGATGCTTAACCAGCTACACTACCCACGTACCCCAACATCATGTTCTGACATGATATACTGAGAATACATCATTTCAGTGATATTCCTGTTGAAAATGCATAACCTGAATCTAATCATGAGGAAACATTTGGCAACATCAACTAAGGGACATTTTACAAAATAACTTGTTAAAGTCAAGAACTTCAGCAAAAGAAGGGTTGAGGAACTTTTAAAAGAGATGGGGGAAAAGAAAGAAAACTATGGAAAGAAACTAGATGTCCATTGACAGATGAATGGGTAAAGAAGATGTAGCACACACACACACACCCACACACAGTGGAATACTATGCAGCCATCAAAAATGAAATCTTGCCATTTGCAATGACTGGATAGAACTAGAGGGTATTATGCTAAGCGAAATAAGTCAATCAGAGAAAGACAACTGTCATATGATCTCACCGATATAAGAAATTTGAAAGGCAGGGTGGGGGATCGTGGGGGTAGGGAGGGAAAAAATGAAACAAGATGGGACTGGGGAGGGAGACAAACCATAAGATACTCTTTATTTCACAAAATAAACTTAAAGTTGCTGAGGGGTGAGTAGGGGGGATAGGGTGGCTGGGTGCTGCACATTGGAGAGGGTATGTGCTATGGTGAGTGCTGTGAAATGTGTAAGACTGATGATTCACAGACCTGTCCCCCTGGGGCAAATAATACATTATATGTTAATTAACCGCCCCCCAAAAAGGGATGAAAAAAAATACCTAAAAAGACATGACAAATAAATGCAATGTCTGATTCTAGATTGGATCCTGGACCAGGAAAAAATAGTTATAAAAGACTTTATTGAGACAACTGATGACATTTGAATATGGACCATGGATTAGAAAATTGTATTGTATCAATGTGAAATGTCTGTATTTTAAAAATTGTACTGTGGTTATGAAAAAGAAAGTCTTTTTTTCTTAGAAAATGCACAGTGAAGCATTTGGGGGAAGGGGGCATTAACCTATGTGAGGTAGGTATGGGTCTCCAACCTATTCTCAAATAGTTCAGAAAATTCCATATCTGTCTATCTACCCATCTAACTAACTATTAATGATAAAGGAAATGGAACTGAGAATTTCCTGGAATTTTCAGAAGACACCAGACCCAGGAATCTCAATAAATTTCAAGCAAGTAAATGGAAAGATAGCCACATTCATATAGATCCTGATAAAACTGCAGAATAGTATTTGAAAGAAAAAAAAAAAAAAGCTTGAAATAGCCAAAGAGAATAAGCAGAGAGATAATGTGTCAAAGTGGCAGTTAGCCTTAAAATTGAATTTCCAACTGAAATAATGGAAACCAGAAGACAGGTAAGGAAGAGTATGTCTGGATGACATGAGATCCCTTAAGGGGTCTCTTAGTTTATCATGCCCTATTAATTAAGGTTAATGGCAAACTATGACAATTCAATCCAGGTAGGATCAGTAATGGCCAGACCCTTTAGGAAAGAAGATTTGGGTCACGTCCACCAGGTAAAGAACTAGGTAGGACCAGGGCGCCTGGGTGGCTCAGTGGGTTAAGCTGCTGCCTTCGGCTCAGGTCATGATCTCAGGGTCCTGGGATCGAGTCCCACATCGGGCTCTCTGCTCAGCAGGGAGCCTGCTTCCTTCTCTCTCTCTTTGCCTGCCTCTCTGCCTACTTGTGATCTCTGTCAAATAAATAAATAAAATCTTAAAAAAAAAAAAAAAAGAACTAGGTAGGACCAGTTGTGAAAAGTGTATATTGGCTTTTAGGAGGGCAATTCAAGAATCTATCAACACTATAAAGTAACTCCCTTTGACTCAGCAGTTCCACTTCTGAGAATCTACCCTTCCAAATATATACAATATGCGCAAAGATGCCTGTGCAAGGATGTGTGGTCCATCTCCAGAACCATGAAATCTATCACGGTCGATCCCAACCAAAAGAATACCGTGGATATACCTCTCTATACTATTATGCAAGCATCCTTAAGAACTCAACTTATTTTGGTCAGTGAAAATAGCAAACCATGCAGACCATTACCTTTTGTGTAATATCATTTCTGTAAAACTGAAAGCATGCATAAACACATAGTTGTATGTCTAAACACATATACAGATACGTGTGTGTGTGTGTGTCTGTGTGTGTCTGTGTGTGTAAATACTGAGAGAAAGGCTTATAAGAACATACACCAGACTGGGAGGTGGGGAAGAGACATGATGATTTGTATCAAGGAGGATGTTATCTTACTTCATATAGTTCTTTTTTTTTTAAGGTTTTATTTATTTATTTGACAGACAGAGATCACAAGTAGGCAGAGAAGCAGGCAGAGAGAGAGGAGGAAGCAGGCTCCCTGCTGAGCAGAGAGCCCGATGTGGGGCTCGATCCCAGGACCCTGAGATCATGACCTGAGCAGAAGGCAGAGGCTTTAACCAACTGAGCCACCCAGGTGCCCCAACTTCGCGTACTTCTGTGATGCTTGAGTCTTTCACAACACAATGGGTTAATATATGACTTGTGGATGGAGAACATTTAAAAGTAAACTGCTCTAAAGGAGAAAGAGCAGCATTCCCAACAGCTCCTTGCAAAGAAAGGGGATGTCTTCAAAACTTAGAGCCATCCCTTTCTGGAGCCCTTCCCTAGCTGAGTGAACTCAAGGCACAGGGAGAAGTATTGTTCTCAGGGTTCTGTGAGCAGGCATCTATCCTCCTGGACATGAGCTGGGACTCTGAGTGGAGTATCAGACTCCATGTGTGGAACAGCCCAGTCATTTCCATTACCTGGGATGCCTCATCCCAGCATGCCCCATCTTCCCAGCACTGGCCCAGGGCTCCCATTCACCCACCCTGCTGCATTTCAAGGCCAAGCCTACTCTTTTTTAGGAACAGCGAAAGAAGCCCCAATGATAGTGTTTTCCAGCCTTCTCAAATTTGTCTCGTGGGGTAGAATAAGGTCAACCGCAGTGATAAACAAAACCAAGAACGAGGTAGTGTGTAGAGTATGGTGATGATTGCGGTTTTCATTTCCTCTAGACAGAGAAACCTCAGGAGGCTGAAGTCAGGGCTTCCCAGCATTTTTACCTGAGACTTACTGGGAAATTTCAAAAGTTTAGCCCCACACCTTGTTGGGGTCAGTTGGGGGCAGATGATTCCTTATCCAGGGATGGGATGGGGATTGTAGGGAGAACTTTGTGTGAGACCAAATACACTGTAGAGACAGGAGAGACTGGGAATTGGTTTGTTCTCTGGGGAAGTTAAAAGAGTTGGGACGTTTACAATTTTAAACTTATTTAGAAGTTAACATCTGAATACAATTTTGAAGAGGTAAGAGATGCAGCCTTGTGAAAGTCAGAACTAGTACTCCAGGTACAGAGCCAGAAGGGCAAAGGCCCTGAAGTCTGTTGCCTTGCACAGCAAAGTCCTTGTGGGAGGGAGAGTAAGAGAGAAGATCAGAAGGGAAGGGAAGAAGATGGAGAATGAGAACTGCCTTGACAGCTTGTAAGGACTTGGGCGTTTATTCTAGATGAATTAGGGAGCCCTCAGCAATCTTACGAGCCAAGTAACAAAATGATTTGGTTGTGTATAATAGGATAGTTGTGGTTGCTATGTTGAGAATGGACTAGATTAGTTAAGGATTAAGGGGAAAGCAGGGAGGCCAGTGAGGCCTACAACAACCCAAAGAAGAGCCCGTAGAGTTGAGATTTTCTTGACAGAGTGGCTAGTATCACCTGAAGGGCCTGGGATACTCTCTGGGGGGACAGGAACTCTTTAGAACAAATAATGAAATTTATATACCACCTCTCTATGTTTCTACCCTCTGAGATTGATACTTTTATTAGTCAGGGGTGCGGCCAAGGAGTTTGCATTTCTTTTTTTTTTTTTTTTTAAGGATTTATTTATTTATTTGACAGTCAGAGATCACAAGTAGGCAGAGAGGCAGAGAGAGAGAGAGGAGGAAGCAGGCTCCCTGCTGAGCAGAGAGCCCAATGTGGGGCTTGATCCCAGGACCCTGGGATCATGACCTGAGCAGAAAGCAGAGGCTTTAACCCACTGAGCCACTCAGGCGCCCCGGAGTTTGCATTTCTACATGTTGCCTGGTGATAGTACCTCTGGTCTGGGAACCATACTTTGAGAACCATCAACTTTTTCTTCACATCCCTGACGAAAATGTGCAATGAACATGTGTTTATCACACGTCCTAAAGGAAGCATCTTCCTTACCCCTGTGTCTGGGTACCAGGCGTGATGCACTGAGCTCAGCTCTAGGCCAGGCATGGTGATGTATGAAATGAAGTTCTTCAGCATCTCTGGTTTCAAAGGTTTGCTGGTAACTGGTGATTAAACTTTTCAGGAAACGGTCATTATAGGGAAGGGATTCATTATAATAACAATAACAATGGGTGTGACACTTTGCCTGGGGGTTTTACTCACATATTCTCCAATCAAATCCCACGGAAAGCCCTGTGAGTCTGGCATTATCATCCCTCTTTTATGAATGAAGAGAACGAGGCTTGGGGTTTAGTTTTCCCAAGGTCACACGATTTACAAGTACCACAGCCCAGCCAGGCCTGACTGACCACTCTGCTGTGTTTACATCGCAGACTACAGTCAAGAAGTCACTGATACGAGGAGATTGCCTTCAAGACAGGAGCTTCCTCCCTGGCGGACGGTGAGCCATTTTGAAAAATGCAGGGAATATGCCATCCTTTAAAACAATGCCTCCTGTCTGAATTGACATCCTTATTCACACAGCACATTTCCAGCCCCAAGCTCTTCTTAACAGCGCTGGTCCCCCAATAGGTAGCAGCGGCTGCCCCAACATAAGGCTTTTTCCTGATCTTTGTGATTTTTTACCGTTCTCTGGGGCAGCACGTTTCCTCAGCTCTCACTTTCCTCACTTTCGTCTCAGCCTCCTCCTGTAGGATGATGGACACAACTCCGGGGATGAAGCTTGGCAAATCAAGGTTTGCCGATCTCTAAATGGAATCCAACGCTCTCACTAGAGAAGGAGAAAAGAAAGTTCCAGGACTTTCCCGCCTCATCAGTCTTCCCCCCACCCTCCCGAGAGGATAAAAAAAAGCCGCCTCAAAAAAAAAAAAAAAAAAAAAAGGCCGCCTCCCAGGGCCTCCCTGCGGGAGCAGCAACTGCGCTGGGAAACTGGGCCTGCTCCGGGAGCAGCTGCGCAGTGAGGCGCGGGGCCGGGGGGTGACAGGGGGTCAGGGCGCGGACCTGCCCGCAGGGGCGAGGTGAGCCGACCAGGAAGGGATGCTCCGCAGTCCCAACCAAGAGGGGGAGCACCTGGAGCAAGTGTGAGCGCGACGGTGGGTGCTCACATAAGTGCACCCCGAGACCTGGAGGTCCGGGCATGGGCTCGCTCATTCGGCAGCGTTTCGAAAAGCCGAGGTGTATCCGCGATTCTTACCCTCTTTAGGGGGCCAGGACTCGGTAGAACAAATGATGAAACGTACCTAGAGAAACACAGACACACACTACTGCACACCACAGGTTAACAACCCCAGATGAGGGTTGATAATGGGGACGCAGAACGACTATAAAAAGTAAGAATTCGTAACGTGTAAGGGTAAGTTTACTAAAGTTCGCTGAGCAGGATCTTTTTGGAGAATAAATGCATACAGTATTTACCCATGGGAAGTGACACAGAAATCTTAATGGTGACATCCGATGGTGGGATAAAAGATGCTTTCAATTTTTCACCATTTTCTCAGTAAAAAAATCAGGTTTCTCTGTTGCTACCAGAGCGTCTGCATCCAGTCATTATCCTCGATCTGGGGAGCCCACACAGTGGCAGCCGCGGCCCGGGCCTAACTGCCTGGACTTTGTGTCGCGCGCGGGGAGAGGCGTGTGTTACAGACAAAAGGCGAACAAACTTCAGGCTGGTGACAGCATGGGACGGGGACGGGCTCCTTTTTAAAGGGTGCCCAGGGAGCCCTCGGCCGACCGCAGCACTTGAAATCCAAAGCGCTCCCAGCCCCGCCGCGGCCAGCAGGGAGCTGACGGTGCGTGCGTGCGCGATCTCGGGGCTGCGGCAGCGCGCACGGGCGCGCCTCCGCGGCCAGTCCCCGGCCCTAGACGATGCCGCCGAACAGGCGGCGGCGCCGGCGCGCTCCGGCGGCCTGAAGCGGCGTCCGGCTGCCACGGGCCGGCGGCGCGATGACCTGGGCGGCCGCCCCCGGCTCGGGGCTGTGAGGGGCTCGGGGCCGGGGGTGGGTGGTGGCGGCGCGGCGGGCGGCCAACACTCCTCGGCGGCGGCGGCGGCCATGCGCGGGGCGGCGCGGCCGGGGCCGCGGGGCCGGGGCCGCCTCCCTGGGACCCGCGGCCTCAGGGCCCCGCCGCCGCCGCTGCTCCTCCTGTTCGCACTGCTGCCGCTGCTGCCCGCGCCGGGCGCCGCCGCCGCCCCGGCCCCGCGGCCTCCCGCACTGTCGCCCGCGGCCGCGGGGCCCAGCGTGAGCCTCTACCTGAGCGAGGACGAGGTGCGCCGGCTCATCGGTGAGTGGGGCCGTCTGCGTCGGGGTAGGCAGGTCGGGCCCGACCCCGGCTGTTTCCGGCCGTCCGCGGCCCGGCGCGAGAGCGGGGACCGCGGCCAGGTAGCGTCCCAGCCCCCGGGGTCGTCTCGGGGCCCCAGCCTTTGCCCTGTCCCAGCACCCGGGATTGTCTCGGGGCCCCGGCCTTTGCCTGCCTGGCTGGCCAGGAGGTGTGGTCCCTGCCCGGCCCCCGGACGGGGTCAGCCTTCCCGCCCACCCCCTACGTCCTCGCTGTCCCGCCGCGACAAACTGGGAATCCACCGGGTTCCGTCTTCCCCGCAGCCTCTTAGGCTTTTCGCTCTATTCCCTATTCAAAGCGCCCAAACTTTTCTTCGGTGATGCATCAAGTTCCTTTGACCCTTCCTAGGCGTGTCATTGTAGGGTCCTGGATTTTGGATATCTCGAAGTCCACGTTTTATTTAGACCAAGCCTGCTAACCTCTGGCTGTGGTTTTGATGCCCCAGTAGAGGCCACAATTCTGTACTCTCACTTTCTGGTTATCATACTTGTTTTTAAAATTGAGGGGAGGGGAGGGGAGAGGTTAGAGGGGCACTGCATGTTCGTGGTAGTCTCCAAGTCTTGTGACGGATAAGCATATTTTTAAATGGAGAATGAATCTCTGGGTTGCAGATCTGCTAACTTCCACAGTATCTTTTCGGTTCTTGTCTTGGATGTGCGGGACTGTGGACCGATTTGTATTTCAGGGCCACTCTCCTACTCTGAATACCTTGTAAGGAAAGGAGAACTAGCTTTGGGTCAGTTGGTTGTTCTGTTCCACCTAATTAGCTTTGTCGTTTGGGGAATTAATTTGAAAAATAATGGTGTTTTTGTGCTGAGACCGTGGATTCTGGAAATGAGCCCTTAGAGAAAGGTCTGATAAAAATGGCCCCAAATGGGAAGTCTTTGGTAGTTAAAGATACCTAGATATTCTTTGTGTGTTAGGCTTTCCTATGTGTGTTGTGGCACAAAATAACATTTATTTAATCTCAGTTTGTGGTACATCTGAGTGATTTTTTTTTTAAATCATCCATTATCTGTCAGTTTTAGTTTTAGTTTTTTAAGTTTATAAGATTTTTTTTTTGAAGTCGATTCAATGTTGGAATCGTATTGCTTTTAGCAGTCTTGTTTAGACATTGTTACATATATGGTTTGTAGTCTTTAATCAAAGAAGAATGCTGTGTTTTTGTAATGTTCTGCCCTTCTTAATCCTCTTTTTAGTCTAGTTGAATTAGCTAAATTTAGTTGAAATGAATTAAAACTGAAAATTATGTTGATACTTGGAGCACAAGACTAAAGTTAAGGAAAAATAATGCTTACAAATAGACTCCTGTCACATAATTATTTTAAAAATATTAATGCATTCTGCATGGTTTTAAAAGGTTTTTTTGGTTAAAAGCTTGTATATAATTTGTGACTTTGTTTATATAAAAGAGTGCATATTAAAAACCAGCCAGGTGGGAGTAGGGGATAGGGAACAACCAGAGGCTGACAGTGATGGAGTGCCTGCCATTTACTGGCCCCTGCATGTTTTATACACATCATTTCCTCTAATTTTCTTGTGACCCCGTTAAGTAGATACCATTACTCCCATTTTAGAGTTGAAGAAAGTGAGGCTTTAGCCTTTTCAAGGTCACACAATTTATAATCATTTAAAAAAATTAAACATAGTGTTGACAAAGGCCACAAAGTTTTATTAAATTTAATGAAGACTTTGTTTATATAGAAGTTTTGTCATTGCTAATTAATATTTGAAATAATGTATATGTATTTGTCACCTGACTGATGAGCATCCACCTTTTGCCCAGGAATGGGCAATTGGGAGGCAGGGAGGGACGAGCCCTTCACTGATCAACTTCTGGGACAAGAGGGAATTCCAGTGGTATTTTTCCTAATACAAATAGAGCTGACCTGTTAAATTCTGATTCTCCTTGCCAGATCTAAGCCCATCTCCTTTATCCACTCTACCTTTGTAGTATTCCTTGGCTGCTCCTGGGTGGGGAAGAACAAGTGGGTAAGACTCAGATATGTACCAGGCATCTCTTTTTTTTTTTTTTTAAGATTTTATTTATTTATTAATTTTACAGAGAGAGACACACAGTGAGCGAGGGAACATAAGCAGGGGGAGTGGGAGAGGGAGAAGCAGGCTTCCCACTGAGCAGGGAGCCCGATGCTGGGCTGGATCCCAGGACCCTGGGATCATGACCTGAGCCGAAGGCAGATGCTTATTAACCCACTGAGCCACCCAGGTGCCCTTGTACCAGGCATCTTGAGTTCTCAGACTGCAGTTTCTAATAAAGTGTTTAAGACTACTTGATATAATAGTTCGTACTGTGTGTTTGCATCATTATAGGTTAAATGCCTCTGAAAGCTGGTCTGGGAAACTAATCATCATTTTATAACATTTCTAAGACTATGAGTTTGGAATTCCAAGTAAGAAACTTATAAATAGGGGCTTATGGGTGGCTCAGTGATTAAGCCCCTGCCTTCAGCTCCGGTCATGGTCTGGGGTTCCTGGGATGGAGGCCTGCATTGGGCTCTCTGCTCAGCAGGGAGCTTGCTTCCCCGTCTCTCTCTCTGCCTGCCTCTGCCTACTTGTGATCTCTCTCTCTCTCTGTCAAATAAATAAATAAATAAATAATCTGAATAATAAATAAATAAATAAATATTCTTTAAAAAAAATAGAAGAAACTTATAAATGAACTTGATAGTGACAGCTTTATAAATTGAACTAATTGCCCTTGATATGAGAATAACTTGTTTTAATCCAGTTAATACGTGTACACAGTTTAAATATCAAATAGTGCTAAAAAGCTTAACATAAAACACAGCAGTATCGTACCCATGGCCCTTTTATCCTTCAGGTGCTACTGGAAGTGACCATCTCATACTAGTTCTGTTTATTTATTTATTTTCCTGTATTTTACTTTCATATTTTGAAATTAATGTAGAATAAGCATTTGATTGCCTAATATCATAATTGAGCACTTGCCCTTTTCTCTAGGCTCTTGGTATAGCTACATAATAATTTTTGGTAAAACCAACAATCAGTATTTACATTGTTGCGTATATCCTTATTGCTCACTTCTGAGTTAAATAGTGATACCAGGTTATGGGTTTTTTTTTCCCTATACTTTTATGTTTTCCCTGGAGCAAATAATTGCCTCCAACTTTTTGATTAGTTTTTCATATATCTATGGCTACATTCCGCAGATACCCCAAGAAATATGTTCAATGCCTTTTGATGTTTTTTTTTTTTTTTTTTTCCAGGTAGCACAAATCATCTCTCAGTTCTCTTTGGTTTCATCTTAGAGACTCCCTGCTTGGGAGCCTTCCATCCTCTTACTCCAGTATGGACAGTAGGATTGTTTTTCTTGTGGTATCTCTTCCCTTCTCTCCTGCCTTAGAGCCTGTTTCCTGAATCACTTGTTTTCTTTTTCTTGGTTTGCTTCATTTTGCTAACAGGTATCCTCAGTAGCTTCCTAAGAAGGTATGCATGGGAGGTAAATTATTTGAGGCTTTGCATGTCTGAAGGTATCTACCCTAGCTGCTTTATAGATGATTTATAGGTCCTTTATAGATAATTTGGCTACATTTAGAATAGTAGGCAAAAAGTGTATTTTTTCCCATAATTTTGATGGCATTTTCACACTATTTTTGGATTTAAGGGTTTCTAAAGAGAAACTCAAAGCCATCTGATTGTTTTTATTTTTCTGTTTTTATTAAGGCTCAGGGTCTTTTTCTCTGGCATTCTGAAATTTATTCTTAAAAAGATTTTATTTATTTATTTGAAAGAGAGAGAGCACAGAGGGAGAGGGAGTAGCAGACTCCCCACTCATCAGAGAACGAGATAGGGCTCAATCTCAGGATCCTAAGATCATGACCTGAGCCGAAGGCAGATGCTTAACTGACTGAGCCACCCAGGCACCCCTGGCATTCTGAAATTTTATAAACTTTTGTGTGGGTCCTTCCTTCTGTTCGCTTGTTGTCTGTCTTGTTTTAGTAGGCCCTTTGGATCTAGAGACTCATATTCTTAAGTTTTCCAAAATGTCTCTTACTTTGATAATTTCCTACCCTTCATTTTTTGTTTTTTCTTTCTGAGACATACTGGTTTGATTACTGAATCTCCTGGAATTGATCTTCAAATACTCTTAACCTGTGTTGCCTCTTGTTTATATCTTTGTATTTGGAGATAGAAAGTATGTGGGTAAGAATGATCTCAATTTTGTCTTCTAAACTTTTATTTTTAAAGTTTAATGATGATGTTTTTAAGTTTCAGGAGCTCTTTTTTTCTGTTTTCATTTTCACTTAATTTCATTTTCTGTTTCCATTTTATTCTTCATGGATATATTGGCTTTGAGGTGTGTGTATAAGTATTTTTCATTTTTTCTGTGTGCTTAATATGTTTTTAATATTTCTTCTGCTTCCTCCAGTGCTTGTTCATTTCAGGGTTCTTGTGGTTGTTTAGATCACAAACATCTGATCATCCTTGGCTGTCTGCAATTAAGAGTGAGATGCTGAAAAGCTGATTAGGAGAGAGAGTGTGTGCTGGTGGTGGTCTAGTGACTTCCTTTCAAGTACAGGTAGACTTTTCATTGTGCTTCTACCCCATAGATCCGCACTTTCACATCTTACCTGAGAACAGTCAGCGTCTGCAGAGAAGATACTTTGAATAGCCTGCCTCTGATGTGTTTGGTAATACACTGGCTGCCTGGGTTTGGGTTATCTGGTTGAGGAGGGATGCCACCATTCAAGCTGTAGACTTTGACTTCCCTTTACAGTTCTGCCTCTGTGGTTCAGTTTCTTCAGAAAAAACTTAGGGTCTTCTGTTGGATCTGGTGGCCCACGCCTTTTAGATGCTCCCTTTTGTCAAGCCTGAGCGTCAGGCTGGCCTTTGGTGCCTCAGGTGTCCTGAGGTGCAGTGACTCCCCTCTTAGAAAAGTTTGTTGAAGTGTATATTATGTGGTCTTCTTTCCCTTTCTGTTTCTCTTTGTGGTTTAATATCTTTGTGATTTCATTAGTATCATTCAGAGGAGTTTGGGGATGAAACCAGGATAAAGGTCAGTGGTCATTCTGCAATATATAAATGACAGTTTAGGTAGGGCTTTGAGTATTTTTTAAAAAAATATTTTATTTATTTATTTAACACAGAGAGAGTTCACAAGTAGGCAGAGAGGAGGCGGAAGTGGGCTTCTTGCTGAGCAGAAAGCCCAGTGCGGGGCTCCATCCCAGGACCCTGAGATCATGACCTGAGCTGAAGGCAGACGCTCAACCCACAGAGCCACGCAGGCGCCCCTGGGCTTTGAGTATTGAAGAGCTGTTGATGTGTGATAGCTTTTTTTGTTTTTTTGTAATAATATTTAGAAGAGTAGTAGTTGATAACTTTTTAGAATGCTGCTGGCAGGTAGCAGTCTTTTGCCTTTCTTTGTCAGGCACAAAGGTAATTCCTGTTTTAAGTATGTACTGTTATTTTCATTTTATAGATGAGGAAACAGACTTGGAGGAAGTATGTAGCTAACCCAGTTCCTTGGTTGTGGGGCATATAGTCCTGATGGAAGTCTATCCGTACAGGGGCTCCAAAAGCCACAGGGGCTTTTACTCTCCATGTGGCATTACTGTGTCCCCAAGCCCAGTTTCACTGCTCTCATTTACTCTTCTTAACAGGCTGCAATGTAGTCATGCATTTCCCCATTTTTACTGGTGAGGATGTTGATTTGGGAGCCTTTGGGCAGTGAGTAAATGGTCCCCTCTTGACTCAGTCCTGCTTGAATCCAGAATCCAGAATCCATCTTGCCTCTTTGTCAGCTCTGGGGGAGCCGTGATTAACCAAAACACTCGAGAAGTAGAATCTGAAAGCCCGTGGCTACATGTTCGTGCTCTTGACCATAATCTGCATCTTCCCATGTTCCCGCTCTAATTGTATTATATAATAATAAGTAATTCCATGTATCCTAATAATAGTTTTAATAGTATTGAGTTCCCTGGAATCCAGGGCTTGTGAAACTTGTATGTGGCTGGGGCAGTGCTAGGAGTTTGCTCCTAGCGAGATGCCGAGGGATGAGGGCTATTGTATAAACTGGAAATGGCATCAGTGGTGGTAGTGATAGGGACTCCGTAAGGATCAGGGGTCTTCTAAGAATAGACTATGCCTCCCGCCCATTAGATACTCACTTGGGGTAACTTGCTTTTCTATTAAAGTAAATACCCTTTGGAAGAGTTAAGCATTGTTCACATCTTATTTAAAGTCAGTTAAATACAAGTTGAGATCAATGCTCTTCAGATCAGTCTAGTAAAAATCTTTGAAGCCCAATCATATTTTGTTGTAGAAAATGATGACTCAAAATTATTAAACTCCTTTTCTTGAGGAACTCAAAATTTCGGAGGGGAGACAGTTATGATGAGGACTGTAACAATGAGATAAGAGTCACACTGCTGACCTACATAAGTAAGTTATTGTAGGAGTGATGACTTTTGACTCTAGAAAGGGGAAGGGGAAAGAGCCTTAGAGCGTTTAGGGAAAGTGTTCCAGGAACGGAGACATTTGAGCCTCCTGGGGATGAGTTTGATAAGTAGAAAAGAAGAGCAGTTCTTTCCGAGTGGGAAAGCAGCATGAAAAAGCTACAGATGTATGAAAGTAGATGGGTGTGAAATCAGGAAGTAGGAAAAATCTAATGTGGCTAAAATGAGAAAAATTGGCAAAGCCAGGGCATGGCAGAATGTAAAGCTGGGAGGTAGGTTGAGATTGGATTAGGAGTTTGAATTTCATCTCGTAGGTAACGAGGAGCTGTTGGAAGAATTTAGGAAAGGAGAATGTACAAACAGGACTGGGTTTCAGAAAAGATGACTTTTGGCCCCAGTGGAAAGGGGGTTGGAAAAAGACAAGCTGGATTTGGGAATGGGACAAAATCAGCCTTGGGCTGATAAGAGGGATCAACTAGGGTAGTGAAGGAGTGGGATGGATTTGTGAGGAATGTGCAGGGAGTTTGGGAAAGACTTAGTGGAGGAGACCTGACGTTAAAGCAAAGAGAGGAGTTAGAACGCCAGGGTTCAGATTTGGATTGCTGAACTGAGGGACTCTTTCCATTTGGGAGGAGGTTGAGGAAAAGAAAAATAAAGTGAGCCATGTGTTCCTCTCCTCAAAGCACCTCTCTTTCCTCTTAAACCTCAGGCCAAGTGCTTGATGGGGGAGAGCAGTGAGAGTGTTCTCTCTACTGATGTGTCTGGCATAACCTAAGAGGTATGGGGTGCTTGCTGGTGGAGTCGGTTAGCACCCCGCAGCAGACTCTCAGCCCTGGGCATTTTGGGTGGGATTGGTGGCATTAATGCAGCATTAATTTGAGTCCATGTGTTCTTCATTGGAAGAGCAAGTCTGAGACATTGTGCAATTGTGGGTTTTGAGTTTTTTTTTCCCCTTCTTCATGCTACACATGTGGGAGAACTCTGTCCAATTATGGTTAAACCTGTCCCCTATGAGTCACATCCTGAGTTGACTAGTCATTTCTGAAGGTGCTGCCTAAAACACTGTTTGGATTTTAAGGGTCACTTTAGAAACAAATGAAATCTGAGGGAAATTTTTTTGAGCATCCTGAATTGAGAAGTTGTATGGCATTAGTTTTGTGGCCTAATGCAGTTATGCCAGTGTTGTGGAAAAACTTGCCAGCTGTACCTACTGAAACAAAACAAAGCAAATACTTAGATATGAAACACAGCCTTTAGCTACCCTGAAATTATATTATACTTAAAAGTGCTTTTTTTGTGTCACCCTTGTTAATGCAAATCAGGTATAATATTTTCTGATCAAAATGTTATTAACTCTCATTCATGTGTGACCTCTTAAGATGTGATGTGCCAAAACAAGTGTGTGTATATTGCTGAGTTACATAATAAATACTTAGTGAACAATTCTTTTACTGTGCCCAGCAAGTGTTACTGCTGAGTGGTAGAATATTTCTGAAAAGTAATTTCATAGGTCTCATGCTTGTTCATGAGATAAATATGCCTACTTGTAATCTCTCTCTGTCAAATAAATAAAATCTTAAAAAAAAAAAAAGAAATACATTCTTATATAAATATGTGTGTTTTAGTATACCTCTTGCTATATGCCAAGTACTTCACATGTGTTCTCTTTTTGTTATATCAACCATACAAAGTAGGTGGCATTGACTTTTTTTTTTTAATAGATAAAGCTGAGGTTCTGGGAAATTACAGAATTCACAGGAGGTCACAGAGATGTCTGGGGCTTTGTGACTCCAAAGTGCATACTTTCTCTGTGCTGCCTCTGAAGGTTAGCAGTTTACTTAGTCCTTATCTCTGGAATCATCTAAGGGGCTTAAATAAAATATGGATTCCTAGACCTTTCCTGAGCAATTTATTTAGGAGATCAGAGATGGGGCCCAACTCATGACCTTTTTTGAATGTCATGTTTCACTGATTATAAGGTGTCCAGTTTTCCCATGTTTGAACATCTCTGAAATTGGAACCATTTTCCAATCAATGGTAAGTCATGAGTTAATCTTTTTAATCTTTCTTAGTGGCACAAAAAATAATGGTGCAATTTCAATTAAATGAAATATGGTGTTGTAAAAGGATTGCCACCTTCCTGTTTTGGGGGATGTAGGGTAGATACCTCTCAGAACTCTTTCAGAGTTGTAAAATTCACTGAGGGTATTTATTACTTACTTGTGCGAATGGCTGTGTAATAATGTCCTTGCAAGGAAAGCAGACTATGGCAGTGAAATAACTACCATTTAGTTTACAAGCAATAGTAACTCAGTTATCAGCTAGGAAGTTGCTGGTAAAAGAAATATCAGTGGTTCTCAACCTCATTTTGTCAAAGTCTTCTGGCCTTTCTCTAGACAAAGGCATGGATACCCAGCTGTATTAAGTTTTGTGTACTGTGCTGACTTAGACTTTGGGGCTTTGTAGGGACCTCTGATGAAAGCTTATGGTTGTATCTTGTGTCCCACAAAAGCTGATTTTGGAAGTGGGCACATTACATCCTGTATTTCATCCTGGTATTCCTTGATGTCCTCCACAAAATTTTAAAGATTTGCATACATTAAGATTCACATAATTGTGTTGTATGTGTTTTAACAGATGTATAGTATCATGTACCCATCATTGTATCATATAGAATAAATTTACCACCCCCCAAATCCCGATTTATTTGAAATAAATTTGCTTTTAAAAATATATTTATTATGGAAAAGTTCATACATTCAAAAAAGTTCATACATTCAAAAATAGAGTAATAGAATGAACCTATGTGCACCCATCATCTAGCTTCAACAATTATCAACTAGCGGCCATTTTTTTTTTTTTTTTGGCCTGTATCTCTCCACTTCCTAATCTACTCCTTTGCCCTCACTGCCCTGATTCCTCACTTGGATTATTTGAAGTAAACTCAGACGCATAATTTCATGAACACTTTTTAGTGTGTATCTCTAAAAGATAGGGACTTAAAAATTTATAATAATCATTATCACACCTAAGAAATTAACAGTTCATAAACATCAAGTATGTATGCTGTTCAGATCTTTCTGATTAAAGATTTTTTTTAATTTATTAATTTATTTGACAGATCACAAGTAGGCAGAGAGGCAGGCAGAGAGAGAGGGGAAAGCAGGTTCCCCGCTGAGCAGAGAGACCAATGGGGGGCCTCGATCCCAGGACTCTGAGATTATGACCTGAGCCAAAGGCAGAGGCTTAATCCACTGTGCCACCCAGGTGCCCCCAGATCTTTCTGATTTATAGATAAATGTTTATATGGAGACTCTTGCCTGCCACCTCTTTTCTCTTTTATCCCCCTTCATCTCCCGTGTGTTTAATTCCTCTGGTGCCAAGCTCTTTTTCACCCTAGGTTCTGCATTTGATGGTTGCTTTGCCTCACACACTTTCTCCTGATCTTTATAGGCCTGGAGCCTTACGATCTCAACTTGAAATGTCACTGCCTCAGAGAGCCCTACCTTTCTAGGGTTGACCCCCAGTGCCATTGTGTTCTTATCACCGTGTTTTATTTTAAGCATGTGATACTTTTGTTGTTTCTGTCTCTCCCTATACAAAAATTAGTTCTGTTTGAGTAAAGACCTTTTATATTTTCCACTCTATATCCCCAGCACTTAAAGCAATACCTGGCATATAGTAGATGTCCAGTAAAAGTTCAGTGAATGAATAAATCATACTTTTTTTAGGGGAGATCCACTGTCTTATGCCTTATGGGGTCTTCATTCTCTTTACCATTTTCCATTGCCTTCTGAGTTATTATCCAAGAGGGAAATTGGGCTGGACTTACTTGTATTTATGAATGGGAGTTTAAGTAAGTTAGTTTTTAATACCTTATTTTCTTTGAGGTTGCCTAATCTTCCCATCTCTGTTCTTTGTAGCCCTCTCTCTGGGTACGGTGTCCCCCATCTTGCCTTCCATAGCTTTATACTCTGTATAAACAAATCAGTATCACTATACCTACCACGTTGTCTTTCCCATATACTGCCACTCCAAAGCTTGACTAGCAACTCCCAGCAGGCTTCTGGTCTGTAGGACATTTGAAGGATGGAAAGTATTCAAGAGAGATTCTGGCGAAAGCCTTTTCCAATTATTAAAAGCTGGGAAGTGTAGTTTCTCATCTTCTCTTCTGAAATGCTTAAGCTACTCTTAATTCTGTCCAGTGCATTTTTTCATCATACACATTGCAGTTTTTACCTGTAGAAGATTGATTTGTGTCCTTTTATATCTTTCATGTCTCTACTTTTGACCACTTGAAGTACAGTTGCAATAGTTGTTTAAATGTTCTTGTCTGCTTATTCTAATGTCTGTGCCAGTTCTGGATTAGTTTCAATTAATTTATCTATCATCTATCTATCCATTTATGTCTTTTCCTTTGGGGGGAGGGGCATGCCTGATAGCTTTTGAGCAAATGACAGGCATTGTGATTATTAGTCTGGTACGTGCTGAATATTTTTGTATTCCTATAAATATTCTTGGGTTTTGTTCCGGAACTCAGTTGAGTTACTTGGCAGCAGTTTGATCCTTCTGATCTTGCTTTTTGGATTTGTTAGATAGGACAGGAGTAATGCTGTGTAGGCTAGTTATTCCCCACTACTGAGTTAAGACCCCTTTGTGTACTTTCTCTGGTAACCTGTGTGAATCATGAGGTTTTCCAGTCTCACTGGTGGGAACAGTGATATTCCAGATCCTGTGTAAGTAGGTTTGTACATTTTATCCTTTCTCTGACCTTGTATAGCTTCCTTATCCATCCTCTGATAGTACTTAGCTGAAGACTGGAGGACAACTGTCTGCAGATCGTTAAAGTATTCTTCTGCTTTCTCTTCTGTGGTACTTCATCCTGCATTCTCTAGCTGTCTTTGTCTTTCTGAACTCTCATATTTTCTATGGTTCTTGGCTATCTCAGAAAGGGAGTTAATCTGGTCCTGATATTCTCTCTTATCTATAAGTGGAAATAGTCAAGGATTATCTTTTTTTTTTTTTTTAAGATTTTATTTATTTGACAGAGAGAGAGAGAGATCACAAGTAGGCAGAGAGGCAGGCAGAGAGAGAGGGGGGAGGAAGCAGGCTCCTTGCAGAGCAGAGAGCCTGGGATCATGACCTGAGCCGAAGGCAGAGGCTTTAACCCACTGAGCCACCCAGGCACCCCAAGGATTATCTTTATGATTGTTTGCTTCTTTTCTAACAAATTATTTGTCAAAAGAGAATTTAGTCCAAATTAAAGAAAAACATTTTATGGTTTGTATATGTGTGTATGCACATGTGCACAAATATGGGAATATAGTAGATAATGTGGTGTGGGACAATACTGAATTCTGCATTTTTAAGTTTTAATTTCATTTTGTGGCATATGTATTTAATTAATGTGAGTGTTGGTTTCTTTATAAGATGAGATGCTTTTCAACCACAACAGGATGTCTTTTATCACAGTTGGTATAATGTATGTGAAAATGCTACATAATGATCAAAACTATTTATTTTAGTTATTGGTGAGAGATTTGCATGGTTCTGGCTGAAAACTAAAATCATAGAATGTTTGAAAGAGAGGTCACTTAGACATTAACTTGGTTGATTGATTATCTTTATTAGCAACACTTAAAACTCAGGCTCCAAACAATTATTTACTGATGTCAATTTACTAGGCCCTATTTTAGGGGCTTAATATATTTTAATAAATAGATAATATTTTAATAAAACAGATAAATATCCCTCATGGAACTGACTTCTAGCAGAGAGCTAAGTGACTTGCCTGAGAAGAGAATTTGTGTAGCTTTGTAACTGGACTTCAAGTTAGCACTTTGCAGTGCAAGTTGCTGGCAGGGAGAAGTGACTCTTGTGAGTTCTCCATTGTGCTTTGAGCCCTTTGACTCTGAGTTATTAATAGGGGTTGGCTATGAAGTAAGTTGAAGTAAGTTTGATGGTCACATCAAATGCTAATTTATTCCATCTCTATTGCAGAGCCGTACCTGCAGTGCATGTTTGAGCTGGTCAGATTATTTTCTTTTTTAAATAAGACAGGAACCAATGATAAATTATTTTCTAGAGTATCTTTTGACCAGATACTGGAACATTGCAGTGTTATGGCAGGGCATGCTTCATATGTTATGCTCTAGTGCTAGAGATTATGGGTTGTTTTTATCTTTTGTTTTCCTGGGATAGGATTTGGGAAGCACTTTTATCACCTTTGCAGTTGTGGCACAAATCACATCTTTGGAGGCATTCTTTTATGGATTTTTTTTTTTTAAGATGACAAATACGTTGATTAGACCCAAAATCTTGTCCTTTATCTTCTATTTTAGTGTCTACCTCTTTTTATAATTTCTTATAATATTTCATCTACTATAGTATTTTCAGATGGGGAAGGTGACATTCATCATTTGAGTCATCCATTTGAAATCAAAAGTGACCTTACTCTACCTTTGATTCCACACAGGTGATATCATCACATGTATGGGAGAAATAAACCTGAGCACGGTATTTATGATGGATAGCTTTGGGCTTCCATTTTCAGGGATCATGGAATTATATCGAAAGCTACTTTCTGAAATGTAATCTCTAGAGGAGAGGGGAAGAGAGGTGCTTAGTAAAATACATCTTTGCACCCTGTAGCTTCCTGATCTGTTAAATCAGTGGCAACAAATAGCCACTTCAGTGGATTGTTTTTCAGTAGACTGTTGGTTTTGACCGTGTTATCATGTTTATTTTCTGAAGCGGCAAAGTAAGGAAAGGTGCTCTGTGATTGCAGATGCTTGGCTTTTCCTTGGGAGCACCAAGAGATTCCCTTTTGTGAAGTTTACTCCTTAGCGATACCTCAGGGACCAAGAGGGCAGGCCTGCTTGCCTTTCCTCCCAGGAGGCCAGTTTTAGGCAGGAGATGAGGAGGTAGTCTGGAGAAAGGGAAGGAGCATATTTACTATTGGCTCCTATTGTTAATCGGGCATACCATTTTTTCTCTTCGAAGCTCACTTTTATTCTTTTTCTACTCTCTCTGTGTACATGTATATGCTCTCAGTTGAGTTCTGTGGAGATGCTTAAGGTTGTAGGAGAAAGATTGGAGGAAAATGGTGAAATGGTAGAGGATTACATGAAAAATTTTATTTAATCTATAAGAGATTATGGTATAAACAGTTACAGAGATTGAAGATTTATGTGCTTTTTCTTTTTAAATTATGAGGAAAGGATGCTCTTTTCCTTTAGTCTAATATTTGTAAATTCCTTGTCTTATGGTATAGTTAAACATTGGGTCTCAACCAATTTCCTAGTTATAATTTGACTATAGCTAGATTTATTAGATTCTAATGGGCAGATTATTTTATTGTATCTATTTCAGCTTATTAGTTTCCATAAACCAGGAATATTTGAAATAAGATCGCTATATTTATTTTCTTCCAGCATTGATTAAAATACAGAGTATTTAGTGGTCTCATACATAGTAAGTGATGTTGGCTTTTTTTCCTCTGGCTCATGTTCTACACTATACTCAGAACTTAGATTAACTTGACTAAATAAATTTTTTACTTGGGTTTTGACTAGCATTTAGAAACTGGATGATATCATAGAATTTAATAGAGGTTTTGCTGACATTTGGAAATCATAGATGATATCATAGAATAATAGAATTTTGTGGCTGGAGAGGGACATTAACCTCATCTGGTTTAACTCTCTTGTTTTATAGTTGAGAAAATTGATGCCTAGAGAAAGTGGTTAAATAATTGATTGCCAAAGTTCACTCAGTTACTTATTTGTAAACTGTCTGCTTTAGCTCTGTTTCCACTACATCACTTTTGTTTTCCTGCCTTAACTGATTCCGGATGTTTTCTTTAAAATATCATTTCCCTTAAAGTTCATCTTTGATGTAGTTGATTTTTATCAACAGGCTGCCATTTGTGCATCTAACATTTGAATGGCTACAAATATTCTAAGACCCCAACCCTGCTTGTGAGGTGTACAGGGTAATAGGGAAGACAGATGCGTGAACAGCTCCTTGGAATGTATTTTATTAAGTGCTATTAAAGGTAGCTCTTTTTATAAAGGGAGATGGGTTCCTCATTGGCACTATTCAGTTGTTGTTGTGGCCTTGAGAAACCAATAGTTAAAATCATTTGGAAAATTTTTTGAACTGTTGAGTTATTTGAACTTGAGCTAGACAGGCCAGATCATGTAGGACACAGGACTTGCATTAGAGTTTGGACTTAAGGGTTACCTGGGTGGCTCAGTCACTTAAGCACCTGCTTTGGCTCAGGTCATGATTCCAAGGTTCTGGGATCCAGTCCTGCACTGGGCTCCTTGCTCAGCAGGGAGCCTGCTTCTCCCTCTCTCTCTGCCTGCTGCTCCTCCAGCCTGTGCTCTCTCTCTGATAAATATGTAAAATCTTTAAAAAAAAAAAAGTTTGGACTTAAGATTGTATGGGGAAAATGAAATTTTCTTAATGAGAGTTGAGAGTTTTGGGAAAACTTTGGTTTCTTTGCTTGGAATTGGGGTTGTTTAAAAATAAAATTTATGAACAAATGCCATCATTTCTAATAAGAGCAACGTTTCTACTTTGTTGGAATTGGCAGTGAAAAATTTAAGTCTGGTTATTGTAATCGAACAGTTGAAATGTTCTTTGTTCTTTATTAGAACAGAAAAATTACACTTAGTAAAATAACAAAATGCTACCTCTTCAGTCTGTGGCTGTCCATTCTTACTCCTGTCCATCTTCCAGCAGCCACTATATCCTTCAACCCACTCTACTTTGCCTGCTGTGTTCTCTTTTCTGCTGGTCCTTTCCCTTAATCTTGCAGAGCTCTAGTTCAGTTTTGAGGTCCTTTCTGATTCTTTTCATAATCTCTCTTATCTCTTCAGCTTAACTGAGACCTGATTTTCTCTTGTAAGTGATAGTTTCCTCATAATTCTTTCCAGTCACTGAAAGCCAATTTTATTATACTCTCTCCCCATGTGGGCAGGAAGAGGCCAGCTCTTTTTCTTTCCTTTTTTAAAAATAACAGTTTATTGAGGTGAAATTCACATAACATAAAACTAACCATTTTAAAGTGAACAATTCAGTGACATTTAGTACTTGTGCCATGTACAGCCACCACTTCTTATTCCAAAACATTTCCATTACTCCAAAGTAAAAACGCCTTACCCATAAAGCACTCTTCTCCTCCCCCTTCCCCTAGCCCCTGGCAACCACCAATTTGCATTTTGTATCTATGGATTTATTTATTCTGGGTTTTATATATTGTATCTTATACAATGTGAGAGATTTTTGTCTGGCTTCTTTTATTTAGTAGCCTAATGTTTTGGAGTTTTATCCACATATAGCATGTACCAGTACTTCATTCTTTATGTGGCTGAATAATACATATATATATATATATATATATATATATATATATATATATATATATATATAAAATTCATTTATCCATTTGTCTGTTGATGGACTTTTGGGCAGTTTTCACATTTTTACTGTTATGAGTAATGCTGGTATGAATGTGTATAAATGTACTTGACTGTCTTCAATTTTGGATATATACCTAGAAGTGGTATTGTGGGCTATATGGTAGTTCTATGTTGAACCTTTTCTTCCTTCCTTCCTTTCTTTCTTTCTTTCTTTTTTTTTTTTTTTTAAGTAAACTCTACATCCAACCTGGGTCTTGAATTAACAACCCTGAGATCAAGAGTTGCATACTCAGCTGACTGAGTCAGCCCACTGCCCCAATGTTTAACTTTTTGAAGAACCATCAAGCTGTTTTTCACAGTGGCTGAACCATTTTGCCTTTCTACCAGTGTATAGAGGTTTCAGTTCTCCACATCTTTGCTAACACTTCCTATTTCTGGTTTTTTGTTTGTTTGTTTGTTTTAATTAAAGCTGTCCTAGTGGGTCTGAAATGATACCATGTTGTGGTTTTGATTTGCATTTTCCTAATGACTAATGATTTGGGGCATCATTTTATATCTTTGTTGGCCATTTGTGTATCTTTGAAGAAATGTTTACTCAAGTCCCTTGCCTAATTTTTGAGGTTTTGTTGTTGTTGTTGTTGTTGATGAGTAAGTCCTTTGTATATTGTAGATACCAGACCTTTATCAGACACATAATTTGCAGTATTTCCCTCCATTCTGTAAATTATCTTTACCTTCTTGATAATGTCTTTTGATGTACAGAAGTTCTAAATTTTTATGAAGTCTAGTTTATCTACTTCTGTTGCTCATGCTTTTACTGACATACCCATTGACAAATTCAAGATCATAAAGATTTACCCCTATGTTTTCTTCTAAGAGTTTTAGTTTTAGGGTTTGTATTTAGGTTGCTGATCTATTTTGAATTGTTTTTATATATGGTATGAGGTAGGGGTCCAATTTCATTCTGTTGTGTGTGGTCATCTAGTTGTACCAGCATAATTTATTGAAGAGGCTATTCTTGACTCATTAAGTGTTTTTGGCATCCTTGTAAAAAATCAGTAAGCTAGAAATATGTAGGTTTATTTTTGGATTCTCAGTTCTATTGCATGGGTCTACATGTCTGTTGTTATGTTGATTCCATACTGTTTGGGTTTCTGTGGCTTTGTGGTGAGTTTTGAAATCAGAAATTATGAATTCTTCAGCTATGTTCTTTTTCAATTGTTTTGGCTGTTGGGAGCTATGTGCAATTCCATATTAATTTGAGAATCTGCTTTTCCGTTTCTGAAGGAAAAAAAAAAGATAATTAGAATTTTGATAGAATTTGTACCAGTAGATAGATCCCTTAAGGTAGTATTGCCACCTTAACAATAGCGAGTCTTCCAGTTCATGAAGATGGGATGCCTTTCCATTTATTTAGGTCTAATTTCTTTCAGCAGTGTTTCATAGTTTTCTTTGTTAAACCTTTGTTCATATTTATTGTAAGGTACTTCATTCTTTTGGATGCTATTATAAATGGAATTGTTTTCTTAATTTCCTTTTTGGATTGTTATTAAGGGACCAGTTTTTATCATGCATTACATCCTTCCTTTCCTGTTTTGATTGTTTTGCCCAAAGACCCTGATGTGACTCTGCATACTTTTCCTTGTTGAGGTCAGTGATATTTACTTATATGATCTTTGACCTGTTAGGGTTGTTGGAATCATCTGACTTCTATAAGATGTTCCTTCATAACTTCATACCCTGAGTTGTTCTTATTTCTCTCTTTATCCCAAAGGATATTAAAACCTGCCCAGATTTTTTTCTTAGCTATTATTCCTTTGACCATGTTGGTGTTCTAATTCCCAGGTCTATTTTCCAAATAAGACACTGAAATATGGCCACTTTAGACTTGGTCCAAGTCCACTTCTTTGCCCTTGGAACTTCCTTTTTCTCACCAGGGCACACCAACCTTCTTTCTCCATCACTCCCTTCTACTGAAACCAGGTTCTGTGTCCTGGTCTCCTAGAGTTACATATTTCCTGGCTTGCTGCTGACTCGCTCAAAGCGTTACTGAATAGATTGTTTCCCTTGTTGCCCATTTAACTATTCCCCATTGCCCACTTCACCTCTGTGGAGCCTACCACATCACTTGCAGATAATTATAATCCTGTCATCTGCTACTTTTGCTTTGAGACTGAATTTAATTGCTTTTGTGATATTTGACAAACTAATAATGGGCAGCAGTTAGAAAAGAGTTAATTTTCTAGGTCCCATGTTCATTTGTCTTTTACTTTTTCTTTCGTTTTTTTTTTTTTTTTAAGATTTTATTACTTATTTGAGAGAGAGAGAGAGTGTGCACAAGAGAGAGCACAAGCAGTAAAGAGAGAGAAGCAGGTTGCCCATGGAGCAGGGAGCCGGATGCGGTGCTTAGTCCCAGGATCCTGGGACATGACCTGAGCTAAAGGCAGCCCCTTAACCAATTGAACCACCCAGGCTCCACCCTCTTTCACTTTTTCTTTAAAAAGTCTTTTTGTAAGGGGTGCCTGGTTGGCTCAGTCAGTTAAGCATCTGCCTTTGTTTCTGGTCGTGATCTCAGGGTCCTGGGATGGACCCTGCATCAGGTTTTCTGCTCCCGTGGAGAGTCTGCTTATCCTCTCCCTCTATTCTTGCTCTTGCTCTCTCTCAAATAAAAAAACTAAAATATTAAAAAAAATTTGCGAACATATGATGGGGAAGGAAAGAGAAAGAGTATATTAAAAAACAAAGCATGATGTTCTCCACAGATTTTATCTTTTCCAAAAATCAGTTTGTTGAAAATTCTTCTATTTCATTAATTATATTTTCTGATTATCAAGGTAAAAACATACTTTGTTATTTTGAAAGTGTATAAAACCATAAAGAAGAAAAATATACATTATTTTACCATGCCTTGGTAATCTTTGGTAAATATCTTTTCAATATTTTTTCCATGTTCTCATTTTTTTAAATGTTGTTGAACTTTCATGTAATGGCTAAGAATATAGGTAACTTTTTGAGGTAGAGAATACTTCAAAATTTGTAGTGTTAAGTTTTCCTTTCCTCCCTGCCTCCTTCTTAATGCCCTGTGGTCAGGTTATGGCCTGTACATTTTCTGCTTTAAAAAACTGATTGTGCTTTCCTTATGGCTGATCACTTTTTCTGAGTCTTTTACAGATCCTTTGAAAGAATTGAATTTCCTATAATGTGTTTTCTTGGTGTGTCTATATATCTATCATATTAATTATAGCTGTGTGTATATATATATATACATATATATTATAAATTATATACCCTATATGCTAGTATCAGTCATAGACTAAGAGTTTTGTACCATGATTATACTTAAATTGGGTTCTCTCCATATTTCTAATATTTGGGGAAGGTTTTACTTCCATTAGGTTCTCTTTGTCTTTCTAATATTTGGGGATTTTTGGACTCTTCTTTTTTTCCTTTTTTAAGATTTTATTTTTTTATTTAATTGACAGCAGTAGAGAGACAGTGAGAAAGGGAACACAAGCAGGGGGAGTGTGAGAGGGAGAATCAGGCTTCCTGCTGAACAGGGAGCCCGATGCAGGGCTCGATCCCAGGACTGGCATCATGACCTGAGCTGAAGGCAGATGCTTAACAGCTGAGCCACCCAGGTGCCCCAGGATTTTTGGATGCTTGAAATTGTGGTTTAGAGCTGTAAAGATTCAGGATTATAATACTTTTGCCGTGAATTATACCTCTTATCAGACGAGATCGGGCGCGTTCAGGGTGGTATAGCCGTAGACTATACCTCTTATCAGTATACAGTGCTTCTTTATCATCCTGTTTAAAATAAAACTGTTATTAATATCTTAATGTTTTAGAGTAACTTTTTTGGGGGGGGGAAGAATGTATAATTGGTCTATTTTCTGAGGGCTTCTTATAATCTGTTGCCTTTACATCTGATGAAAATTTGTTTTGGAATAGAATTTCCAGCCTGCTTGTTATTCCCCTGAAAGATAATGCTTTATTGCGTTCTCTGTCATGTTCAGAGTTTCCTGTATTAATTGTCATTCAGATAGTGAGCATGGGTATTCCAAGGATTTTCTTCTCATTTCAGCCCCTTTGTTAGTGTTGCATGTGAAAATTCTTTGATCTTCTCTTTCCAGTTCTTAGTGCTTTACCAGATTTTACCTTTTGGTATACCTGGGTATTTTAAGGGAAAGAGGAAGGTGTTTTCGTCACTAATAATTTATCATTACTAGTGTTAATATTACTATATCAAAGATACAATCTTTGCCAATTTTTTGTTGAATTTCATTTCTTGAAGGCTTTCTCTCTAGTTCTTACTGACCTTCATGTATTACTTTAGTCAGTAACTGGATTTTTGTTCAATGAATTGCTACAGATATATGTGTATTTCTTTAAACATGTTTTTAAAAACCAGTTTTTTCCCATTTTAACTTTTGCAGGAAATTTAAGAAAAGAAAAAGAAAAAGAATGAAAGCATACAATAAAAAATAATCCATAATCCACCATTTATAATCAATCACTATTAATATTTATTAATATTTATTATATATTTATTAATATTCTTCTCTGAGAAATGGAGTGACACATCATTTGTATACATATACATTTACCTTTAGTTCACTGAACATTTATTTAACGCTTATTATATGGATGATGTATTCTAGGTGCCAGATTGTTAAAAATGTGCTGTATATGATTTGTATCTTAACTGTTTTTATTTTATGTTGTAGTCTAAGCAAAACCCAATTTATTAAAATGTGTTTGTAACAGTCCTGTTCATGACTTCTCTGTTTTTTAGCCACTAAAACCTGTCTTTAAAGGGGAAGCCTAATATATCACATAGATGAACAGGGAGAGATTTGATTAAAGGAGTGTAATGGCTTGGGGTACCACCTCTTTCCTCCTCCAAAGAAAGAGAGACTCGAGACACCTGAATGGCTCAGTTGGTTGGGCAGCTGCCTTCTGCTCGGGTCATGATCCCAGCATCCTGGGATTGAGTCCCTCATCGGGCTCCTTGCTCAGCGGGGAGCCTGCTTCTCCCTCTGCCTCTGCTGCCACTCTGCCTGCCTGTGCTCGCTCTCTCTCTCTCTCTCTGACAAATAAATAAATAAATAAAATCTTTAAAAAAAAAAAAACTTTAAAAAAAAAAAGAAAGGAAAAGAAACTCTTGAAAACTATTTTCTGTTATGGGTGTATAGCATTAAAGTTTATTGATGGCTGCTCTGTTGCTGGTCATTTATTTTTGTTTCTTCAATTTTATTTTGTTCTTTTTCTTTTTACTTTTTTTAGATTTTATTTATTTATTTGACAGACAGGGATCACAAGTAGCAGAGAGGCAGGCGGGGGGGGGGGGGCGGACAGGCTCCCTGCTGAGCAGAGAGCCCAATGTGGGTCTTAATCCCAGGACCCTGAGATCATAATCTGAACCGAAGGCAGAGGCTTAACCCACTGAGCCACCCAGGCGCCCCATCTTTTCTTCAATTTTAAATATTGTTTTGATTAATAATTTTGTACATAAATATTTGTATCTATATTTGGTTTCCTTAGGGTAGATTCTTAGAAGTGGAATGACTGGGTCAAAGAGCATAAATATTCATAAAACTTTGATATATATTCACAAATTGTTTGCTTGCTGTATGCTAACATTCAGAATTATAGTTAAAGAATATAAATGTTTTTGTTACAACATCAAATGCATTCCTAAAAAAAAAACCAAACCCTTGAGGATTGCCTGTTCACTAAAAATAATAGGACTTATGGGAAAAATAAGGTTAAAGGCAGACCATTCAAGACCTCTGCAATTTTCAAACCAAGTACTAACAAAAGTATAATTGGTACCTTATGAGATAACTTGGACAGCCCAGTCAAACCACTTCACACAGCTGAGGCTGCCTCAGAGGAGAGTTAAAAGATATTAAAATGTAATAGGTTGGAAATTGCTGGTCTGTATGGTCTTGAGATAGTGCAGATGTGTTAGATTTCTAAGCCAGTGGAGCTGCCATAGAGGTGGGCACAAGAGAAAGTACAGCTTGCTGTGTTCCAGGAACTGTGTAGGCTGGCTGTGCTCCTCTGAGCAGGAAGCCCTGGGTGCAGGTGCTCATTTTTAGTTTTCTTAAAATAGGGCAGAGAGGGCTCCTGCTTGGCAGTAGCTGAGCCTGATTGAGGGTCTTTTAGTTTTCCACAGGAAGTTAAAACTTTTACCTCCTAACTCCGTTCCCCTTGCCAGGGAAAATTCAAATGAACCATCATAATTTTTGTGTTATACTGGCATTGTTATTTTATTTAATAACCACTTACAAGCTAATTGGTGTTATAGGAACCTATCTTATGACAAAACAGACTATTTTTGTTAATTTGATAAAGAAATGTTTTCAAATATCTGTAGTCGGAAAACATCAACTCTATTTAACGATCACATTACAATTTAAATACCTTAATCTAGAGTAGTAAATTTCAAAATTTATTTTGGTGGCCATTAAGTGTTTATAGATATGGATCTCAGAACTCCAGACTGTCAGCAGCTTATGGATATTATTTGTTGAGGGGAGAAGATAGGGTTTTGTGGTGATTCTCATGTATGGAATGCCTTCATCCGGGATTATGCAGCCCTCAGTTATAGCAACAGAGAAGAAAGAGGGTAGGGAAGTCAGGTCAGTTCAAGAATGGCTGTTTTTTAGGGTTGGGTATGCATGTCTTACATAGGTTGGTGGGGGAAAATTGAGAATACTAGTAAGGAAGTAATTATGGTAATTGGGGTTGAGGCCATTAAGAGAAAGAAGAGGATTTTGAATACTGGAGAACTTATGAGCCCAGAAAACAGCAGTTGTAACAATGAAGGGAAAGAGCTGAAGAGCCACTAGTTATTGAGATGTTACGGTTCAAGATTTTAGAGATAGAGCAATTTACATATTGCTACTGCCCCTATATAGAAATGGGTTGCTTTGTTATAAGAGAAGGTTGTTGGGAGTTGAGGAACAAAAGGAACATTTGAAGGTCAGGTTGAAGAGTGCATTTGTCTCAAGGACAGTGGAACCTGCCATAACAAGTCAGAGAATAAGGATGCATAGAAATTTTATAAACTGGTTCCGGAGTCCTCAATGAATGAGATTGCTAAAATGCTAGGAAGACTAGAAGGTGGCATAGTTTGGTGGTGTATATCTGAAAGGTAACAGGACTTCTGATAAGGGTACTTAAATAAACATCTGAAGTGGTTTTAGAGATTCAGGGCAATGCCCACTGAGGGTGGGAGAATGAGTCCTTAAGGCTCTCCAGGGTCAGCTATGCCTCAAGGGGAGGAAGTTGGTCAAAGTCCCAGTGGTTTTAGGGGTTGATGGTATAGGAAGGAGTCATGGGGACTGGGGGAGGGTCATGGATGGATGAATAGGGTAATAAGCATGCCAGCACAGGTTGAGGTCCAAATAGGTTTTTGAAGCTTGAGAAAGTTAGCAGACTCTAGTCTTTTTTCAACCTTCTATTGGAGTGTTGTGTAAAAATTGTTCTGGTGTCTTCAAAGAAAATGTTTTCTAGTTAGAACCTTGGTTTCTGTCTAGAGTTTGAATTGGTAGATTTTTTCCCCTTTACTTTTATCAGTTGCCTTAGCATCACTTTAATTGAATTGCCTTAATACTTGTTGAAATTCCATTGGACCTATATCTGTAGGTTTATTTTTGGATTCTGTTCTGCTCCACTGATATGTCTGTCTTTTTATCAGTAACCACAATCTCTTGATTACTATAGTTCTGATCATGTTCTGAAATCAGGTCATGCAAGTCTTCTAACATTGTTTTTTCTTTTTCAAGGTTGTTTTGGCATTTTAGTTTCATTTTAGAATTAATTTGTTTTTTCAAAAAGGTCTGTTGGGATTTTCACTAGGATTACTTTAAATCTATAGGTCAATTTGAGAAACTTGACATCTTGACTTTTGAGGCTTATCTAAAAGAATGATTATCTCTACTTACTTAGGTCATCTTTAATTTTTCTTAGCTGTGTTTGTTAGTTTTTAGTGTAGAGGTCTTACATATCTTTAGTTAGATTTATTTCTAGGTTCTGATGTTTTTTGTTACAGTATTGATTTTAAATTATACTTTCCAGTTAATATATAGAAATACAATTTATTTTTTAATATTGGCCTTGTAGTCTGAGACTTTGCTAGATTCACGGATTGGTTTTAGTAGTATATAAGTAGACTTTAGAGTATTTTTTACACACATAATCCCATGATCTGTGTTTTATTAGTACATCCACTCCAACTTTTATGCTTTTGTCTTGTTCCTATACATTGGTTAGGACCTCCAGTTCAAGGTTGAATAAAGGTGGTAGAAGTAGACATCTTTGCCTTGTTTCTGATCTTAGAAATAAAAATTTAATAATTTACCATTGAGTATGATGTCAGCTGTAGGGTTTGCTATGGATGCTTTTTACCAGACTGAGAAAGTTTATGTCTGTTCTTAGTTTTTGGACAGTTTTTGTTATTAATTTTACCAGATGCTTTTTCTGCACCTACTGGGGTGATCTGGGTTTTTATCTTTTATTCCTTTAATGTAGTGAGTTAGTTAATTTTTTTGAATTAGTGATTTTTCAAGGTTAACTTCTCATATACATTTAATCATATGTAATTATCCTTTTTGTATATTGCTGGATTCGGTTTACTAATGTTTTATGGGGAATTTTATGTCTCTGTTCATGAGGGATGTCAATCTGTAGTTTTCTTATCATGTTTCTGTCAGGTTTATTATCTGTGATGCTGGCCTAATAAAATAAGTTAGGAAGTGTTTTCTTTGACTATTTTCTGAAAGTTTATGCAAGATTGGTATTATATCTTCCTTAAATATTTTATGGAATTCATCTGGACCCAGAGCTTTGGGTTTTTTGTTGTTGTTGTTGTTGTTTTTTAAGATTTTATTTATTTGACAGGCAGAGATCACAAGTAGGCAGAGAGGCAGGCAGAGAGAGAGGAGGAAGCAGGCTCCCCGCTGAGCAGAGAGCCAGATGCTGGGCTGGATCCCAGGACCCTGAGATCTTGACCTGAGCCAAAGGCAGAAGCTTTAACCCACTGAGCCACCCAGGTGCCCCTTAAAACAAAAATTTTAAAGGCAAAGTTTAATTACTATCTTGAGTGGGAAATTAGTAATTATTGTGAAAAAATAAGGTAGCAAAAAGAATTACTTAAAGGGAAACCAAACTATTACTAAATTCTAGCTAAATACTGGTGCTTAGCAACGCAGTGAGCTGTAACCCACTGAGCCACTTTGGTGCCTCTTGGCGGGGATATTTTTATTATTTGGATTTTTAAGAACTTGTCAATTTTGCTAAATTGTGTTTTACAAGAATTCTTCTGTTTTATCTAAGTTACTGAATTTATTATCATAAAGTTGTTCATACTAAGATTCTATTTTTTTAACATCTGTAGGATTTGTAGCAATGTTTCCTCTTCATTCTTAATATTGATAGTGTTTTCTTTTTTTTTTCTTAATCAGTTTTGCAAAGGGTTTAACTTTCATCAGTCTTTTTGAATAGTTATCTTTTGGCTTTATCCTTATCTTTAGTTAATTTCTTTATTATAATATTTAAGAAGGTAGCCTGTATTATGTCTAGTTAGAACCCATTTTTTAAAAATGTGTATGGTCTAACTCATGACTAACAAAACACCCCCATGAGTGTTAATCAGATGAGGGGCACTAACTGTGGGGTGTCTCAATTGGGTGGGGGCTGGCAGTGGGGGCAGTGAAAAAATTAACCCAAGGCAGAACAAAAGAGATAGAAGTTTACTGAGTACACTGCAAGGGAATGGCCAGGCAGGACTGCAGAAGAGAAACTGCCGCTTGGCAGTGGTAAGGAGCCACAGTGGTGAGGGCAGAGTGAGGGAGAGTGGGGGCAAATGGAATTTTCCATTTTTGGTAATCTGAGGAACTGTGCCTGTTTGCAGTTGGTCAGTTAGGGCCTATGGCTATTTCAGGGTGGGTCACTTAATGAACCTGTCTGCTCTCAGCCCAGTGGTCTCTGTGGGCCCTTTTGCCTTGCTCAAGTTTCCATTGCCCAAACCTGTTGCTTAAAAGAGCCTCTACAACCCCTTTGTTTTATGTCCCATAATTACATTGTTTAAAGAATATTGTAACCACAATAACTTGAGTTGGCACCATGGTGAGGGAGAGACTACACCAGGTGGAGTTGTCACACAAAGGAAACTATTTGCAGCAAAGAAGGAGATCACCAGAAATAACTTCCAAAGTCGATTCCCCAAGCAAGGGTGAATGGCTTCCTTTTATTTAGGGTTAGGATGAATATTAAGAAAGGGGAGCTTTGTCACTGTAAGTAGAGGTGAGCATAAAGTTGTGCAAGTGCCTTAAGGAAAAAGGCCTAACATTACATGTTATGTTAATGAGGCTTATGCTCCTCCTGGGGGGAAGGTTTCAGCATTCTAGTGAGGTAAAAGTAACTGTCACTCAGTGTTCCGTCTGTGCAGATATGAGTTGGGGTTTGAGCTCAAACTGGTCTGGACCTGCCAGAGCTTTGACTGGGCTGTCATTTTTGCTTAAGAGGTAGTTTTGGTTTCCATCATGGGATGCTGTGCCCGTGGGTTCCTGGCTTGAGTTAAAAGATAAGCTGGAAAGAAGAGCTTAAAAATGTGGAAGAAGGTCAGTGAGTACATGTAGGTGAGCAGTAAAGGTCAAGTTTCAGAGTCCAGCTGGTGACAGAATATCCACACTAAGTTTCTCTTTTGATCTTTTGTTTACTGAAATAATATTGGTCTCCAACTATGATTGTGAGATCTCCGTCTTGACCTCTTCATACCATAAGGTTTCAGGCTCACAGTATAGACTCACTAATCGCTTGATCTCCCCTGTACCCTTTCCCTCCAATGTGTGGAATATATATGTCATGCATTACTAGAGGGACACCTAGACACAACTTTATATAACAGCAAATCGGTTGAGATCAAGTAACTCTGTTTTTATTTATTCAGTTCTTTTGGATTATCGTGGAGAAAGCTTCTATTTGGTTCTTTACGTATATCAAATACTTGCTTTTTGTAAGTAGTGAACTGGACTCAAGCCTGCTCACTGCGTTGCTAGGCACCAGTATTTTATTTAGCTAGAATTTAGTAATAGTTTTCCCTTTAGGTAATTCTTTTTGCTACCTTATTTTTTCACAATAATTACTAATTTCCCACTCAAGATAGTAATTAAACTTTGCCTTTAAAATTTTTGTTTTAAGGGGCACTTCGGTGGCTCAGTGGGTTAAAGCTTCTGCCTTTGGCTCAGGTCATGATCCCAGGGTCTTGGGATCTAGACCGCCTCGGGCTCTCTGCTCAGCAGGGAGCCTGCTTCCCTTCTCTCTCTGCCTGCCTCTCTGCCTACTTGTGATCTCTCTCTGTCAAATAAATAAATAAGATCTATTAAAAAAAAATAAAATATTTTGTTTAAAAAAAAAAGAATCAGTGTTAAAGGAAAATGTTAAATACAGGTAGGATGAAGGGGAATGAAAGAATTGAAGAACATGGTATATGTTGGAGTTTGGATGTGGCCCTGATGGAAAAGATAATATGGGAGTGAGTGAAATTTGGAAGTTGCTTCTCCAGCATTTCTCAGGTGTCTTGGTTATTTCAGCTTTAATCTGTGGAAATGACTTGTTTAACTGGTGTTTTCTGAGCATCTGCTTTGTGCAGAGAAGTGTCCTGAGAATATGAGGAGAAATCTGCTGTTCTCCATCTTGTCGTCTAGGTAGGGGAGAGGGCATGTGTTGGTGTGGCAACTAGGGTGAGTGTATGATGGTAAATGTTGTCAGAGTGAGTGGCCAGGATGTCTTTGCCTGTGAAGAAGGGGAGATCATCTCTAGCTGGGGTCTTGAGGCCATGGCTCAAACTAATGTTTTCGCAAAATTACATGTCTTTCTTCCTTCTATTTTGAATCTCTTTTCCTAAATCTTCATCAATTTTGAGGGGAGAAGGGGCTCTTGTTTGTAGGAAAGACTCTGAGAAGGACTGTGTCCAAAAGAAAGTCACGTTGAAGACCGAGTGGCTCCCAGAGTTCTGGATCTAGCACACCTGTGTTTAGTTGGATAACTACTTAATTGTTTTGAGTCCCAGGTTCTTCTTTTTTATTGATGACAGTGTAGCCCAGTGTCTTACCTGCTTCATTAGACAGCATATGTGAGAGACATTTATGATGTACATTTGTACTTCCATATTATTTCCACTCTTACTAGTATTTGAAATACTGATGGTTAATGATTTTGAGTGCATTTTAGGTGTTTAATTCTTTTTTCTCTTTTTTTCTAGGTCTCGATGCAGAACTTTATTATGTGAGAAATGACCTTATTAGTCACTATGCTCTATCCTTTAACCTGTTAGTACCCAGTGAGACAAATTTCCTGCACTTCACTTGGCATGCAAAGTCCAAGGTAAGAGAGTGGTCAACCAGAGATGCCAAGACAGGACCACTTGGGCCCAGAGGCCCATGTATGGGCTATATCTTAGGGATGGGCTACCATCTAAGGGCTATCTATATCTTAGGGATGGGCTACCACCTGTATAAAAGGGTCTGTGGGTGGTTGGCTCTAGCAGCACTGGGTCCCCTTTTCAAATTAATGTTTTAAATCTTTAGCCTATTCTTTTTTTTTTAAGATTTTTAAAATTTATTTGACAGAGTGAGAGCACAGCAGGAGGAATGGCAGGAGAGGGAGAAACAGACTCCCCATTGAGCAAGGAGCCTGTTGTGGGACTTGATCCTAGGACTCTGGGATCCTGACCTGAGCTGAATGCAGATGCTTAACCAACTGAGCTACTCAGGCACCCCTCTGTATTCTGTTCTGTTAGACTTTCTCAAGTCCTTTTAAAATGAAGGTAGCCATCATTTATGTGACTAGCTAATGATAGAACATTTATATCCTTTCAGGCTTTTTAAGCAGGGATGCAAATCTAGTTTGAAGAGGGAACATTTGGACCTGCTAATGACTGCTGTTTCTGTGAACTGATAGGAGTGTAGGATGGGGAAATTGATGAGATAGGTGCTTTGGACATGTTTGATGTAATGGCTAAAGTTCTGCCATCTATGAAGAAATAGTAAAAATGGAATATAGCAGACACAGGCACCCATATGAGCTGTGGCTAAGCTCCTTTAACGGTAAGGGACTTTTTGCTTGGCTTATTGTTGCTAAATTCTTCACATTTTCTCTGACTGACTAGACTCCCTGAACATGATAAATTTTCTCATAGGTCAAAGAGTGGGGGCTGACGGTAGAGCCCCCCTCCTCTAATCAACTTTAATTTCTTTTATTTTATTATTATTTTTTTTTTTTAGATTTTATTTATTTATTTGACAGAGAGAGATCACAAGCAGGCAGAGAGGCAGGCGGAGAGAGAGGAGGAAGCAGGCTCCCTGCTGAGCAGAGAGCCCGATGCGGGGCTCGATCCCAGGACCCTGGGATCATGACCTGAGCCGAAGGCAGCGGCTTAACCCACTGAGCCACCCAGGCGCCCCTTAATTTCTTTTATTAACATTATAATAAATAATAGAATTTTATTTGGGAAATAAAAATAGTTTTGCTACTAAAATCTCTTTGAGTTTTATTTTTTTAAAGAATTATAAAGTGGTGTCTCTCCCGATATCTGTTGCAAAGTCGTTTACATTTGATGACTTTAATATAGATCTTTTTATCTAATACTTAGAAAATAGTAATGAGTATTAGGAAAATTCAAGTATTAGTAGAATTATTTTTAGAACTGTTGAGACTTTGTAGATCTACACCCCAAAGTAATCATTGTTTATAGTTTGGTTTACTTCAAAAATCATTAAAAAAATTTTTTTTAAACAAAAAGGGGATATTATCATACCTATATTGTATGATATTTTTCCTCTTACTTACACTAGACTCTTTTTCCTCTTACTTACACTATATTTTGGCATCTTTCCATTTCTCTACTATTTAACTTGTCTTTAATGGCTTGATAGCACGATGTTGTATGGATATATGAGTATTTCTTAAGTGCCTCATTGACACATAGATTTTTGATAGCACTTCATTATTTCAAACAATGCTTCCTTTCACTGTTAGAGATAGTTTACTTCACTTCATCTGGCAGGCAAAATTCATGGTATGGGGTTGGGGTTGGGTTCATCTTTTGTTGCTGTTTCTACTTGTTATTGATGAATATAGAAACAAAATATATGTGTGCGAATGTGTACTTGGGTGTATGTATGTATGTATATATAGGTGTGTATGTATACATACATTGAGAAATTTTTGTGCACTTGTAGTTATTTTCGAGTAGTAATTTGTCACCAAGTAGTGAAATTGCAGGGTCAGAGTGTGAGTTTTCAAAATTTTGGTAGACATTGCCAAGTTATATATCTCTTCTCTCTCTCAAGATGGTACCAGTGAACCAGCATGCCTTATCAAATGTGTAGGGGTGCTTACTTCTTTAATTCACTTATTAACACTAAATATCTGAAGTATAGTTGTTTGGTAATCAGATGAGTAAAAATGGTTATATAACTATTATTATTATTACAGTTGACCCTTGAATAACATGAGGGTATATTAGGTACTGTTAGGGTACCAATGCCCCCCCATAGTCGAAAATTCATGTATAACTTTTGACTCCTCCCAAACTTAATTACTAATGGTCAGTTAACGCATATTTTATATGTTATATATATTTGTAATTCTTGCAATAAAGTAAGCTAGAGAAAAGAAAATGTTAAGAAAATTATAAGGAATTAAAAATCCATTTAGGGTATTACAGTATAAAAAAAAAATCCATGTAAATGGACCTGTGCAGTTCAAACTGGTGTTACTTAAGTATCAACTATATATATATAGATTGAAGCATACATTACAGAAACATTATATGCATATATATATAGGCATGAAAATATAGCTGCAGTAATGCGATTAAAGTTGACTTAGCTTGGATTCTTAGTAAAACATATATGCCTCGTCGTCTGGAGCACCTGAACCATCCAACATTGTTGCCTTGGGGTATCCAAATATGGGCCTACTTTCTTAGTGGTGGGTTGATATCTTTATGGTAAAAACTGCAAAACAGAAATCAAGAGTGAAAATTCATGTGAAACAATTACATTTAGTAAATGGAAACCTGGATATGCTGAAGTGCCAAAAGGTACAGATAATTCAGAAAAAGTTCACGAGACATTTTAATCTGAGATATGTTGATTTCAATGAGAGGCACCTGAAATCTTCAAAGAAACTGTGCTAACACATTTTCCAGTGTTCTTATATAACATTATGTGACCTTATTATTTAGGGGTGGGGTGACTTTTGGTTTTGATATAATTTCCAACATAAAAATTACAAGAATAATAGAAATAATTCTCCTATATCCTTTATCCAGATTCACTGATTGTTACTAGTTTGCTTCATTTGCTTACTCTATCATTCATTCTTCTCCCCACGCTCACGTACACACAGTTTTTTTCTTGATCTGTATGAAAATGAATTGCAAGCATCCTGTCCCTTTCGCCTTAAATAATCAATGTATATTTTCTAGGAATAAGGGCATTCTTTATATAACCAGAGGACAGTGATCAAAATCAGGAAACTTATTAATATTAATATAGTACTGTTATCTAATGTACAGTATTCACATTTCATCAGTTATTCTGATGTTGTTCTTTATAGTTCTTTTTTCTATCTGATTCAGGATCATGCAGGCAGTTGATGTATCTTTAGTCCTCTATTAATTTGGAACATTTCCTTGGCCTTTGTGTACCTTGACCTTGACATTTTTGAAACACACAATCCAGTTATTTTGTAGAATGTCCCTCAGTTTGAGTTGTCTGAGGTTTTCTTGTGATTAGATTCAGGAACATCTCTTCGTTAGTAACACCACAAAAATGCTGTCCTTCACAATGCACATGATGTCAACTTGTCCCATTATTGGTGATCTCTGATCACTCAATTCATGGATTTCTCCACAGTAAAGTTTTCTCCTTAATAATGAATAAGTAATTGTAGGGAAATTTTGTGATACTATATTTTAAAAATTCCATTCCTTATTAATGCTTTCAACTACTAGTTTCTACATCTGTGTTTAGAATTAGTTTTCACTTTTTAGCCAGTGTATGTTCCTTCTCTCTGGAAGAGTCCGATCCACATTTGGTAAATATTTGGTGGGAATGTTGTAGAGGGAATGGAAATTCAAACATTTGTGGAGTAGCTGGTCTTGAATTTTAAGTTCCCTTGCTGCTCTGAGATTCTGTGTTCTGTGAACATCTTTCATTCAGAGAAGCTTCTTATAGTCTCCAAAAAATTGATATTTAATCCTTTGTTACTTTTCCTACTTATAACATTGATGAATATAAAAACAAATGATACGTATATTTTGAAGTACTGAAAAATCTAATGAAATAGAAAATCTACTATTCTACTAACCTTGACTAGGGTGTGATTATTTCTGGGCCCACTTAAGGAAAAATAATGATACATCATGAGAATGGTTCCTGGGTAAGTATATGGGTAGTAACTTGTGAAGAAAAAGGCAGTGTGGCATGTGGCAGTTAGAATTGAACAGATTTAGGGTGCCTGGGTGGCTCAGTTGGTTAAGCGCCTGCCTTCAGTTCAGGTCATGATCCCGGCATCCTAGGATCAAGTCCCACATTGGGCTCCCTGCTCAGCAAGGAGCCTGCTTCTCCCTCTTCCTCTGCCTGCCATTCTGCCTACTTGTGCTATCTCTCTGTCAAATAAATAAATGAAATCTTAAAAAAAAAAATTAAAAAAAAAAGAATTGAACAGATTTAAACCTCTTAATCATTCCTTTTCAGATATACACATACATTGGATGTTTTTATTTAGAGTGAGTTTCAGGGATCTGATATTGCTGATAGTGGATGTCTGAGGAGTTTTAAGAGCCTGTCACAGGAGGAAGTTGGAGTGGAAGAGAGGAGAGAGGAAAGGGTTCAGATGAATAAATATATATATTCATGTATGTATATGTCTTTGTGTATATATACACACATAGACACATATATACACACACATATACATTTGTATATGTATATATATGATGTGTGTACACACACACACACACATATTTATACTGCCCTGGGCACAGGTTGGGTCAGGAGGTGCCCTGGTATAGTCTGTGGTCTTTTCAAATTCTTCATGAATAATTTCTAAACTACTTCTGTGTCAGGTTTTACATATCATCATTAGTGCACATTGAACTACTGTTGCTGGTATGATCTTCCTGGTAAGGCAGAAAGATGTTCCCTGACTTGCTGGAGGGCATCACCATCTATTTACACATCTAGCCAGAATCCTAGAAGGGGTCATACAGTTCCTCTATATCTGCCAAGTCCATTTGAATGTCTGTGATAATTATACCTTAAGTTCATCTTCTTTCTGGACCTGATGCCCCATCTGTAGTTTGGGACTTCATTGTTTCTTAACAAGAGATGGAAATGGTTTTCTAACCAGTCGTCTTGCCTCTGGATTGACTTCTTGCTGTGCTGCTGCTCCACCTCACCCCACATGCCCTACCCACCCAAACTACTTTAGGGCTCTCAGTTGCCACCAGAATAAAGTTCTGATTTCTTAGGAAGCCTTTATGATCTTGATTCTGCCTTTCTTTTCTACTTCCTTTTCAGCTAGTTGACTAGGGTCATTTTGTTTGGTAATTTTTTGAATGTCCCGGAAGTTACATTGCTGCTGTTTGCACTGCTAGAAATGCCCTTTCCCTATTCTTTACCTCATGAACTCCTGTTCATCTCCTAAATCTCAGACCTGGTGTCACCTCTCATTTGGCTGTGTCAGGTGCTCCTTTCTGTACCCACGGCACCCTTGTCTTTCCTCCCTCATAGCCCTTGTCATACTCTAAGAGTATTGTAATGGTTGATCTTTTCTATCTCCCTTCTAGATGCAAATCACTTCAGAGGGAGGATCTTCTTTTCATCTGTCTCTGTGTTCCCTGTGCCTGGTGTATAGCACCTGGCACTTGGATACAGGTGTTCTACTGACTGCAGAAGAGATGCATAGGTAGAAGCCACAGGGCACAGCTCAACAAACGAGGGTCTTCTGAGTAGTTAGAGCTTTTTAAAGTTGGAATGTATTAGGAATGGGGAATTTCCCGTTTCTAGATGTGTAAAACATAGGCTGGGTACACTTGACACCAGTTGTCCAGCTGCGATTTGTCAGGTATTTTACTGTGAATAAAGTTATAAATTTGGAGACATGAAGGGAATTCACAGATTGAGTATATAGCTAAACTAATTTCACAAGTTCATCTGTAACAGGATTTACAACTTAGGGGAAAGTAATCATCTTTTATCTTAAAATATTTTATAATAGGGCGCCTGGGTGGCTCAGTGGGTTAAGCTGCTGCCTTCGGCTCAGGTCATGATCTCAGGGTCCTGGGATCGAGTCCCGCATCGGGCTCTCTGCTCAGCAGGGAGCCTGCTTCCCTCTCTCTCTCTCTGCCTGCCTCTCTATCTACTTGTGATTTCTCTCTGTCAAATGAATAAATAAAATCTTTAAAAAAATATTTTATAATAAAAATCCAAGGAATATGTTTGTGTTAATCCAGTTTCAGGCTTTGGCCACCATTGCAACTCCTAATCCCGACTTTAAATCATAATCTCTTTGGTAATTTTAGCACAGTTGAGTAATTGAACTTCATTTGTTTTAAAAATTGATCTTTTGGGTAATGATGTATATGTATGGTACAAAATTCAAAAGGCACAAGACGTATACAGTGAAAAATAGGTCCTCTTAACTTTGCTGGTACCATCCCTAGCCAATCTAGACACTGAGTTGCCCTTCCATTGGCAACCACTGTTACCTGATTCCTGTCTCCAATTCTAAAGATAGTCTGTACACAGATAAGCATCTGTGTGTGTATGTGTGTGTGTGTGTGTGTGTTTTAACAAGTAACATACTGCATACTTTCTGCAGTTTGCAGAGCACTGAACAACATATCCTGGTAAAGTTTCTCTGTTACTGGAGATAGAGTTGAATTTTTTTTCTTTCAAATCACTTAAAAATACATTCATGTGGTTATAATTTAGTTTATCGATCAGTTATTATGAGAGAAAAAAAAAATAAGACCCAGATTTGGGAAGGGACTTGCTTAAGGTAGTAGAAGCAAAAGACAGAGGAGGTAGAGGTGTCTTGAAATGGGAAAGTCACACAAGGGGCAAGAGAGACATGGCTTTTTCACCTGAGAAGACACAAAGTTCTTCACCTGATTCCGTTGGCCCTGGGATGCAATCATGAACTTTCTGGAGGAAGGCCACAGCTCATAAGTGCTAACATGTTATCAGAAATTCTCAGTTCTTACTTTTTAAGGTATGCTGAGAAGTAAAATATTTGCTTCCAAAGATCTCTAGGCTCTCCTTGATATGTCCATTCACACTGTTGATATTTTAATACTAGTTTTCACACATCAAAGATTTTGCCAATAGTGTTGTTTTTCAGTGTTTACCTGGTGGTTTTGTCTTGCCAAATAGACTGTGGTCGTCTGAGAGGCTGAAGCTGTCTTATTCTTGACATTTGTGTCACATAGCCTTAGAGAGTAGTTGTTAAATACTATTGGTTAATTGCATTTGCAGGTGGGATGAGAACTCTGGTATTTCTTCTCTTTCACAAGACCACATGATAAAAAAAATCCAAGACTACTAGGTGGTTTTAACAAATAATTAGTTTCTTGTATGGTCCAGAACATTCTCTGATATCTGGGAAAGAAGCATGCCACCGTATCTGTTAAGGGTCAGTAGATATTTTAGGTATCTGGAAGGCAAAAATATACCAAAATATAGCAGAATATTCCCCCAACTCATATCCACTCTATAACTGTTCTCTGGTTTCAGGAGTTCTTAATCCTTGTTAGGATGGTTTGCAGGGAACTTGTCCAGAGTTCCTATAGCAGCTCCGGGGGCCAGAAAGCATTATCTCCTGCAGAGTGGGATTTCTGTGAAAAAGGTAGCACTTGTGGTGAATTCAGAGAAATTAAAAAAGCTATATGGCTATAGGCAAATGTTTTCACTTTAAATCTGTACCTCGTTCCAGAAGGAAATTGCTTTACTTTATCAGCTGCCTATTCGCAATTGCCATTTGTTTCCAAGTAAGGGAAGATTACCAAAAATGTTTATTTTTTAGCTTTTTCAAATATTTACATTTTCTCCGACTTCTTTTCTGAAATATTTTGGCTCACTCTTTTTTCTGATAAACAATTGCTGTTCAGATTTCCTTTGTTCCAGTGTATTATGAATGTTAGCTTTAGAATGGATCTGTTCTTCAAAGGATCACTGGCAAGTGAGATTCCATACAGATCGATATATGGCAAAATAAAGAAAATTGGACAGTGATAACTGGCAGTTTGTTCTCTGCCCCCAGAAACTGCAATTAAAAATTAATATCCTAAGGATTTCAGAGAGAGGAGATTCACCTTGTGAATGCCTCACATGTTTAGGTAGTCCCTCAGAAAGGGAGCCAGTGAAGAGTAGTCTTCTGTGCTTTCATACTCCTTATTCCTCCAGGCTTCTTTTCTAGCCAGAGGGCCAGCCTTCTCAGACCTCCTATCCAGCTCCATTCACAAGCTTATTTCTCTCCCCCTTGCCTCTCTGAGATACTCGGTTGCTAATCTTGTCCCCTGCCCTCTGCATTGCCATTAGGGCCTTTGACCCTGTTTGCCAGTCTCTGCTTTCCTAGAAGTTTTGGTCCCTGGTTAGCTGTACCTCTGCTTATAATAACTGAGACCTAGAATAAAAGAATAAATGTAGGGAAACATGCATTTGGCCTTGAATCTGTTAAGTTTGAGAGCTATAAGATTATAAAATATATGCGTCTAGTAGATAATTGGGCATATTGGAGAGATTGAAGGTATAAGAGAGTGAGAGACCAGTGGGTGATACGAGATCCCATCAGTGATGAAATAGACTAGAACATATTATACTCGGAGAAGAGAGCTTATTTGGAGAAGAGGATATATCTTTCCATGGGACTGGAGTGCAGAGGTTGAGTGCTCTCACAGACCTCTGGTGCTGAAAAGAATGACAGAAAGGAGGTTCCTGTGGGCTAGCTAAAGGAGATGAGGACATTGTCTGAAGAGTGAGGAAGTGGTGAGGGCAGCAGGTGGTGAAGTGGTGAGGTCCTGTGATATTTGAAATGAGTTGACTAGGGAGGGAGAGGAGTCTGTGAAGAAGGGCTTGCTGACAGGTTTAAGGGCCAACCCTGAGCCTGGAGGTCATCTTTGTATAGAAGCACCCTTCTCTCCAGGGAAGTGAAATCCTTCAGCAATGGGAGATATGATCCTCCAGCAGTGCTGGGCAGGAGTAGAGTTAGAGATTGTTAGGGTGCTGGTGCACCCCTTTGAGGTATGAGGGTGCCAGTATGAGTGTGTCAGTAACATAGTCACTTTTGGAGCCCAAACCCTGGGAGGGTGAAACCAAGTCACTGGCTGAGCTGGAGAGGAGGGGAATAGCTGAATTGGCCATTGCATTCCAGCTCTGAGCACAGCCCTTGGCTTACAGATGTGCTTCATAAATGTTGGCTGAATCAGAGTGGTGGAGACAAAGGACTGGTTTTGTAGGGGTCAGAAATAGTGATAGGATCTTTGATTGGGTGGGATTTGTGCATTTTTTCTGGTTCTGGAGTAATTCTTTACTATGTAGCAATACTGAGTGAGTACTTAATATTGAAGCCACCAGGAAGATGCCAGGAGACAAAGTGAACCAGGGCCAAGACCTCTAAAAAAGTTTTTGTCTGTTGTTGAAGTTGATGCTATGAGAAATAGCCATCTTGAGTAGAATTCATGAGCTTCAGGATATAGGGGATTTTGTCTAGACCTAATGATCCTAAAAGAATGCTGACCCTACTGTCTGGGCCCTGAGGGTCAGGTGTTTTAAGAATTGAATGATAGGGGAGGGCGCCTGGGTGGCTCAGTGGGTTAAGCCGCTGCCTTCGGCTCAGGTCATGATCTCAGGGTCCTGGGATCGAGTCCCGCATCAGGCTCTCTGCTCAGCAGGGAGCCTGCTTCCTCCTCTCTCTCTTTCTCTCTGCCTGCCTCTCTGCCTACTTGTGATCTCTCTCTGTCAAATAAATAAAAATAAAAAATCTTTAAAAAAAAAAAAAAAGAATTGAATGATAGGGGAAAAGAAGACTTCTGAGAACTCAGCCAGGTTGCAGGAGAAGGTGGGGAAGACAATTTTTGAAAAGCCTAACAGTGTAGGAGGCAGTTTTAGAATAGTGAGGGCCCTGGGATGGAAGACAGAACAGAACGGCTACAGCAGTGTTCTTGGCAGAGCACAGGAGGCTTGTGTCAGAATGTTGGATCAGTAGTAAGCTGGTGCTTATGGGGAATGCATTGGGGCCGTAGGGTAGCTATTCTGGAACGACTGATGCCACTGGGGTCTGTAGTTATCAGAGGGACCTGTGCCAGACTGATGGGCGTGTTGTATTAATTATCCTACTTGATCCTCCTAATGCATTGTAGTAGCCCCATTTTATAAAAACTGAAGCTCAGAAAAGTTCATTTATGTAAGGGTCACATAGTGTCATGGGTCCAGTCCAATTCTTGCCTAATTTCTTTTGTGTACTTACCCTTCATGTGATGCCCTATTCAAAGATAGCATGGATTTAGGAATATAGCGAGTCCATTTTCTTAGTGGTTTGGGTATTGCTGGAAAGCCTGCTCCTTCTTGGCCCAAACTCAACCACGGTGTAGCCAGCTCTCTTGCACCCCCTGGTGGCAGTCATAGTGTTGCGACATTCTAAGGTAAGCGTGAACACTTTCTAGCTCAAGGTACCACTAAGTCAGTGATATGCAGCGCCAAGAACATTTTTCTTTGTTGTGAATGTGGCACTTGAACAATTGTTTGTATATCTTACTGCAAAGTAGTAATATGATATTTGTATAACCCTACAATGTTCAGGGACATTCAAGTATGAAAGTGTGAAAAGAGACCCACTTATAGGGGGAGTTAAGTTCGTTGGCACGAATGCTTCTTATCCATGGGTGGACACCCTTTGCCCCAGCCTATCCCTTTCTCTGTAAACTAGGATGATACTCTTTTCTTGTTTCTTTTCATCTTTGTTATATCCTATTTCTTTGGCTTTTTTCATTAGCATATAAACACATTTATTTATTTACTTACTAAATTTATTTATTTGAGAGAGAGAGAGAGAGAATAAGAGAGAGAGCATGAGAGGGGAGAGGGTCAGAGGGAGAAGCAGACTCCCTGCTGAGCAGGGAGCCCGATGCTGGACTTGATCCTGGGACTCCAGGATCATGACCTGAGCCGAAGGCAGTCGCTTAAACCAACTGAGCCACCCAGGCACCCAACACATTTTAATACCTCCTATTAAAGAAAGAAAGAAACAAAAGGCTCAGAATCTGTCCTCACCTATCCTCCACCCCAAAACTGGTGGTTTTTCCTAGTTAAGTTTATTAAAGAATGATTTCGTAAACCTCCTTCCTACCACTCTTTTCCCAACCCACTCATTGCTCCTTGGCTTCTGCCAATTCTAGCTCTTCACCAAAACCAGCCTTGTGACCACTGAGTGGGAGAGGGGTACTGTTCTTATCAAGACCCCAGCAGGTTGTACAAAGAATAGTGTGAAATAAAAGTTCTCATTGAAGGCCGTGAAGGTGGCAGCTGTTCCAGATTTCAGCTATTGTTTTACAGTCTGAGCTGTTTCTTCCGTGACCATCAGTCTAGCAATAGGACAGTATTTGTTGATGCTGATTAAGTTATTATTTTTTTAAGATTTTATTTATTAATTTGACACAGAGAGTTAGTGAGAGAGAGCGAGCACAAATAGAGGTAGCTGTGGGCAGAAGGAAAGGGAGAAACAGACTCTCTTCTGAACAAGGAGCCCGATATGGGACCCAATCCTAGGACCCTGGGATCATGACCTTAGCTGAAGGCAGACACTTAACCGACTGAGCCACCCAGCCACTACGTAGGCCAGGTATTGATAGTTAATACTGGTGTTCCAGTTATATCTTTGTAATTATTTCTTTTCCTTTCCGGATTCTGAATTACTTGAGAAATAGATGCAGAAATTAGATGGGTATCCAAACATAAACTTTCTTTATGGTGAGAGCTAGACTAGAGATATTCTATGAGAAATTTCTGTTTTGTAATCTGTGGAGTGGGTAGATCTGCAGAGTAGAGCTTCCTCTGCCAGCCACGTGGAAGCCCTCAGAGCCTGGCATTTATCAATCAGAGACTGTGTTGGTGACTTGTCAGTGGTCTGTAAAAGACACATCTCAGCAACTTGGCTCTTCACATCTATCTCTCCAGGGCCGCTCTGTCAGTGGCTGTGTAGTCGTCAGCAAGATTTCTGAATCCTACCTAGAATGCAGATTCTAAAAGAGAGTGATAGTACTGTTCTGGACGTGAAATAGAGGGTGACTTACTGGGTTGAGTTTTGATCCAGTTGAAAATTCCTAGGACTGCTCCTGACAATTTGAATTTTATTATAGCTAGATTATTTGTACATATGAAAGACTCATGCATATACTAGTTCATGAGCTAATAAGTGAAGTCAAACTGTTAGTGTCCTTTCTATTATCACAGATTCAGTTTGTTTATTTCCACATTTTACAGGTTGAATATAAGCTGGGATTCCAAGTAGACAATTTTGTGGCTATGGACATGCCCCAGGTCAACATTTCTGCTCAGGGGGAAGTTCCACGTACTTTATCAGGTGAGTCTGTAAGAGTTAACATACTGTCTTCAATTGCGTCCCCCCCATATCCCAAAAATAACAGTTTAATAATTGATGTGTAGTGCATCTTACTTGGTAGGTTTAAGATGTGTAAATACTTTGGAAAGTAATTTTTGAAAATCCTGATTATTTGCAGTGTGTTTTAAACCATTTTGTCTTTTCCATCCCTTCCAGAGCTGTCTGTGCTCACTTCTTCCTTGTCTCCTTTTCTGCATTGCTGGCCTTGGCCTCCACATGGTTCTGTGTCTGGTCTTGTTCCTCTTTGACTGATTGCCACACATGGCATGGATCATCACTGAACACTCATGTCTGACCTAATGACATCAGGCCCATGAGGGCCCCCTATCAACTGAGTACATTGCAGACTCTCTGTCCGGCCATTGTGCTGTATGTTTATCCTCTGGCCCTGTTGTTGCATTTGCCCCAGCATTCCAGGGACACCGTACTACATGCAGTTTTGACATCCTTGCCTTTGCATGTGCCGGTCTGTGTATTTGGAACCACCCGTTCCTCTTTTCTGCTTATTAAACTCTCATTCATACTAAATATTCTTCAAGACTCAAAATCTGTGCTGTCCTTTTCTTGCTTCCTTCTCTCCCTCCAGTTCTTAACTCTTCTGTTCTTCCTACCCTGTAGGATCTTGTAATTTGACTGATTTTGAACTGATCCCATTATCTTGTAATTCTTTGTGCTTGTCTCTCCTTGCTGCGGTTGGCTACCCTGAGGGCAGGAGCTGTCTTTTTCAGTCATCTGCCCTTGGTGCCCAGTACTGCCTCTGCACAGGATGGTCATATAATACATGTCTGACGAAACAATTTAAGTGTCACATATACCCCAATTTAACTACTTTTGAGAAAGGCTCCTGAAGATGTGAGATTTTAAGGAAAGCCAACTGAAATTCTTCAAACTTAAAAGTATAAGCTGTCATCTGTTATTAGTGACATACACTAAGCTTTAGGGAAGTATAGGGAGGCTTGCTCATATTTACTGGTCAATTTCTATGTAGATTATTAAAGCCAGTTTCTGTTTAAAGAGGTTTTTGTTTTTTGGGTTTTTTTTACTTCATAGTTGATTAATTTATCAGGTTTATCAGTTTACAGGTTTATATTTAATCTCTTAATTAAGAGCAATACATAATTGCATTTTGATCTTAAATTGTCTCTCCTTTTTTTTTTTAAAGTAATTGTTGTTTCTGTTGCTGATGTAACTGGTAAGGTAGCAGGGTTTGCCCTACTCTGTAGCTTTGCTATATTATAATAGGACTTATGAGACAAAGTAATCTATTAAAAATCATGAGCAAAAGTTGAAAATAATCTCTTCCTTTATGTCTTGGCTTCTTTAATGATAACTTGTATATCTATAATAAATGAAGAAATAATGTCTAAAGCTGTATAGTCTGAAAGTTTAAAGTTTATACTCTGAAAATTTCTGTTTAGTATTATGTAAATGAACTATTTTTAGTTTTATGCAACAAAAATAGAGAGTTCTGAAATACTTAGTAGGTATTAATGTTGATTTTTAGAAAAGTAAAATACCTTTTCTTTTTTGTTTTTTAAACAGTGTTTCGAGTCGAGCTTTCCTGTACTGGCAAAGTAGATTCTGAGGTTATGATACTAATGCAGCTCAACTTGACAGTAAATTCTTCAAAAAACTTTACAGTCTTAAACTTCAAACGAAGGAAAATGTGCTACAAAAGTAAGGCATTTATTTACCAGTGTGTGTTTTATATAGATGTGATGAGGTAAAAAATACGTTTTGTCATCTTTCTACAGATTTGTGACTAAATCTTGATGTTAGTTGCCAAGTGAGAAAACAAAGAGCACTAGCAGGAAATACTGAGATAATCGCCAGGTAGCTTGTTGCCAGGAATCTCCTTTGGGCTCCTCATTCTCAAAATCTTTTACCAGAATTGCTAATTTTCCATTAGGGATGTGAAATTGTACTCAAGTAGCTGGTCACATAATTGTGGTAGGGGGCCCCTGAATAACTAGAGTGTTCACTGTGTTTTCCTTATAGAGGTGCTCTTGTGCAGAAGCATTCCCTGGGGCCCGATGGACTGGGCCTGAGACGGGGGTGGGGGGGTGGGGGGGCGGGGGGGCGGAAGTCACTTAACTTAAGTCTTAGTTTTTGCATTTGTAAACTGGGTATAATAACCTATTTCAGAAGTTGTGCTTTCTTATTTTGTTTTAGATTAATTGAATCAAACCTAAATCTTAGAATACCATGTGTGGGTACTTAATAGATGTTAGTAGCTTTGGTTTTGAATAATTGGTTACTCAAGAAATTATAGTGGCTATGAGAATTCCCAGCACATAGGCTGTGGGGGAAAGAATTTTAGAGTTTCTCCTTAAAGGTCATCTAGTCCAGCCCACTCACTTTAAGTTGCACAGAGTTTGCACGGTCACTGAGGTTACTATCTAAGATAGGGAAAATAAAGCTCTCTAAACTTATTGACGGCCTACTATCTGATGGGCACTTTACTTCTTTTGAACCTAGTTAATCCTTACAATGACCCTAGGCAGTAGTTCTCTCATTACCTTCATTTTCTTAGGAGTCAACTGAGGCTCAGAGCATCTGAGCCACTTGCCAAGGTCAGACAGCTAAGTGGTGCAGCTGGATGCAAACTTGAGCTCTTGGCTCCATTGTTAACCTCTCTCTTAATACATTTCCTAATTGAAGTTAGTGCTGAGTATTATCGAAGTACTTAAGGCCAACAAGTGAGTTACAGTGGGTGCTATCCAGATACATGCCAATAAAAAAGCTCTACTGCATTAGAATGGACATTTTTTTAAATGGGAACTGAGCAAGCACCGTTTAGCTTCACTGTTTGTTTTTTTTACAATTTTATTTATTTATTTGACAGAGCGCACGCACAAACGGGGAGCAGTAGGCTGAAGGAGAAGGAGAAGCAGGTTCCCCACTGAGCAGGGAGCCCGAAGTGGGGCTCGATGCTAGGACCCTGGCATCATGACCTGAGCCAAAGGCTTAGCTGACTGAGCCACCCAGGCGCCTCTAGCTTCAGTGTTTTGATACATTTTTCAGTTCTAATATATTCAGTTATGTACCTACTTTCATGTGACTTTAAAGCCAAAGTGGACTTTAGAGTCTCTCTGGTTCAGTCTAGTCATTATATAGTTGATAGGAGGAGACTGGGCCTAAGTTTGCACAGCCAGTCAGTGAGGACTATAGAAGACCTGGTTCCTGATCCCTACGGAGGGGATATAACTGTAATGTGGTGCTTCGCCTAATGCCTAAGGCAGGATGATGGCAAAGGTGATGTGATTGATGGAGCCCACTTCTTGGTAGCCACTGAGGTTAAGAATCAGCTGACATTCAGAATGATCCCATACTTTCTCCATTTTCTTTATGTGTACCTGGAAATTAACATTAAAATACAGTTGGTGTAATTTTCTGCTGTTTTAGACTTAAGTTTAATATAGTGCCCCCTTTTCATTTGGTTGTCATACTTCTGGCCACCCCAGTCATCCAATTTATGACTCTTACTTGAGAATGTGATCCTAATGATTTTCTGTCCTATTATGTTTAGAAAGTTACAACAGAAAATATGTCTGTACTTTTATCAATGTTAATGAGTGTTACTGGCAAGAAAATGTCCCCCCCCCTTTTTTTTTTTTAAAGATTTTATTTATTTGGGAGAGAATGAGAGCAAGAGAGTACATGAGTGGGGGGAGGGTTAGAGGGAGCCTGATTCAGGACTCGATCCTGGGATTCCAGGATCATGACCTGAGCCAAAGGCAGTTGCTTAACTGAGCCACCCAGACACCCCAAAAATGTTCCTTTTTTGTGTGAGAGTGGGGACTGCTTGATCAGGTAAGTTTCATAACTTAAGAACTCCTTAGAGTCTTTATACTCTGCTAGGGTGAATTATGCACCTCCATAGAGATGAAAATATATGTTTTCCCCCAAACTTCTTGACCACAGAAACCCTTTTTCATTGAGCATCTATAAGCAACACCCATAAACTAGAGATTGGTGATTATAGTGATGATTATCAGAATAGTTAATGTAGCATTCATTATCTTGTAACAAGTACCTTATGACTTACTTCAGGCAGTATTCTAATAGAACACAAAACTACGTTAGAGAAAAACTCAGAAAATGTAATTAAAGTATTTAAGAGTTTTCATGGAAAGGAAGAATTTCTAAAGCATCTTTTATCTTTTTTTAAAATTCAGAACTTGAAGAAGTAAAAACTTCAGCCTTGGACAAAAACTCTAGCAGAACTATTTGTAAGTGTTACTGTGTTACCTTTCTCCATCAGAGGGAAGAAAAATGGCTGATTGCAAATGCATGGAATTATATGGGGCTCTGAGGCCTTGTAGTGTCCAGTTTGTCAAAGATATGTGAGGCGTTGCTATTCACTGATGTTTTGTAGATTGGTGTATAGTCAGGGGAAATGATTAGAATATTGACATTTTTGTGAAGCAAAATTCATACATATTTTATAATAAGTGATCTAAAGCAAGACTTTATATTATGTCATTTTGAATGGTTATAATTAAAGTATGAACATAAAAACATGTCAGATTCTCATTTCAGTAGGAGAAGTTAAGAAAATCTGACTTGTGACTTGGACCGGTTAACCCTCAGCTAATTTTATATATTGTCAACTTTTTTAGAATATTTCATTTGGATTTATCTCTGAGAAGAAAGAAAACTATTTTTTTAAAAAATCACTGCTCCCCAAATTTACTTTGAAAATTCTGGTAATTTTACCCATTTCTTTTATGCTAGTAGGTTGTTATTTCACACAAAGAGACTAGAATACTGCATATTCTTGGTCTCCGGCTGTCGTTTCCTCAGTACCTCTCTCCTTCCCTCCCTTTCTGTCCATCCATTTAACATCTGTTGAGAGTCTGAGATGTGTCAGATGGTAAGATTAAAGCAGAGGGTTAAACTGAGCCAAGCAGACCCTGCCTTTAAGGGCTTGTACTGTAGTGGATGATATGGACAAGGCACTAATGCAGTGATAATAACGTAGTATGGCAAGCTAAGATAAGGCAATTGCAAGGTGCTTTGGGAACCCTGCAGAGGGCCATATAATCTCTGAGGGAGTGAGGGACAGTTTCCTGAAGAAAAGTGTATCTCATCTGAGACTCTAAGGGTGACCAAGCAGTGGCAGGTGAGGTGTCCAAGTGAAGGAGTAGGAGCAGTGCATTCACAGGCCTGGAAGTTGGAGGTAAACAAGCAGGATACAAATAGGGGGATCTTCCCAGCAAAGCAGTGTCCTCTTTTCTGCCCTGGTGTGTGCTTGGGTTGATACTGCCAGCCCCGACCTTTGGGACCTCCCTTTTCTGTCCCTCCCAACATTGAACAGCCCGTGTTATCCTTGAGGAAAGTCAGGCCTTCATTCAGGCTGTGTAAAGTCTAGCTGCCCTAGAAGCTATTTGGTCTCTTTGCTTTAATTTGTTCTGGTTTATTGTTTGTTGATTCAGTTTAAATTTTAGAAAGTAATTTTAAAAGTTTTTGAAAGCTTTAGCTGTTCTTTTTTGTCCTTAGCTATCCCCAGAACTCTACATTTGTATTTCTGCCAACCATGTGGATGTGTACTGGGTACTCGTAGATACAACAAAACTCTTAATCATCTCACTTTCTTCCCCCAACCTGCCTTTTTTCCCCGATCTGTGTAAAGGTACCCTTATCCACCTAATTCTTTAAGCCAAAGTTAGCAAAGTCTGTTGACAGTGCTTCCAGTCCATTAATTTACCTTCAGTAACACTCTTGCCCACACCACTGCTGTCTCTTTTTTGGACTACTGTAGTAACTTTCTAACTTGTTCCCTGCCCCTGTCCTGGCTCATTTCTCAAAGCATTCTGTACACAGTGTGCAGTCAGCTTGGTTTTTTTTTTTTTTCAAGTCTCATCATGTGTATCATTCCTTTGCTTAATAATGATTTCCTGTCTTACGTAGGATAAAACCCAGATTCCTCAGGTTTTATTCAATAGAATTATGTGAGTACTCATTATTAAAACTTACTTGATGCCTTGGTTACACCAGTTCTGCTTCTATTTCTCTGTCTTCTCCTGTGCTTTCTGTGTCTTCTCCTTGGTTACACCAGTTCTGCTTCTATTTCTCTTTCTTCTCCTGAGATCACATGTATATCTCTGTGCATCTTCTCCTAGTTTGTGTGTGTGTGTCTGTCTCTTTGTCTTTGAGTTATTTCCCCCATTGCCAAGGTTTGCTTTCTCTCTCCCCCTGTGTTTTGAATAATACAGAATTGAACACTATATTATTAGTGGGGTCTTGATATCCTGCCCTTACCTTTGAAAATAAATAAGCAAAACAATCTGTTACTTTTACAAGAGAAAAAGACTAAAAGTTTTTTTTTTTTTTTTTAAATGTGTGGGTCACTCTGTTGTATATTCCTCTGTGAGTCTGTGGTTGGCAAAAAGATATCTGATCTTTCCACTCTAGACATCACAGGTGACCAGTGGCTACTGTATTGGACAGCATACTATAGAACATTTCCTTCACTGCAGAGAGTTCTGTTGGACAGCACAGCCATACATACATGTAAAACTGGGACTTTTGTACTCATCAATGGAAATTTTTGTTTAAAACCCGTTTTAAAAACTTAAACAACATTTAGGGAATTTTAAAAATTGTAAGGACTTATACCAACATACCACTGGTGACTGATCTTACCAAAGAGGGGCAAATGAAATGAAAATATATTTTTTTTTTACAAAGAACAGGATACTCATTTTTTATATTGGATCATAAAGCAATTGATAATATTGGTTTAAAAAGCTTAATATGCCTTTCATTTTTATTTTAGATGATCCTGTGCATGCAGCTCCAACCACTTCTACACGTGTGTTTTATATCAGCGTGGGCGTTTGCTGTGCAGTGATATTTCTTGTAGCAATAATATTAGCTGTTTTGCACCTTCACAGTATGAAAAGAATTGAACTGGATGACAGGTATTAAACCTATTTTGGGAAAGGAAAAAAATTAAAGTGTTTATCTGCATTTACATGAGAGCCCGCACACACCCATGCATTGCGGTTCACAGGGAAAGGAGGGAGGATGATCAGGTCTTGCCAAAAGAAAAACTGTTGTCCTTGTGATTATTGTCATTGTGTTTTTCTGAGTCTATTTAAAACATTTTTTGAAGACAGAAATTACTAAGAAGTGAGGATCACACTTTTGTTCCTGTCCCCCTTTAACATGACTCTATTCCAGATTCCTTGTACCTTTTTAAAATAGCCCTGTTTCTTCCTCCTAGTTCATCCCTCCATCATTATCCATCCATCTTCTGCCCATCCATCCATCCAAAAACATTTATTGAGAACCCACTGTGATTTAAACCATTGGTTCTCAACATGGTTGCACATTATTGTCGTGGGTAAGCTTTTGAAACATGGGTCCCACCTTCTAGAGATTCTGATGTAATTGGTCTGGGGTGGTGTATGGGCATCACTATTTTTCTTAAAGCTTCCTGGATAGTTCTGATGTGTAGCTTTGGAGATATGCTGGGTTGGATTGCCCAGTGCTGGGAATATTAAAAAATTGGTGATATACTTTATAGCTTCGAATATTCATCTTTGACATTAACCTGTAATTATAAAAGTTTATAAATTTGATGATAATGATTTGTGTAGTATACTGTGAGAATAGAAAAGGTGCTTGTCCCAGCCTAGGTGGATCAGAGATGACAGGGAGAACTTGATAGCCAAGATAGGGTGACACGTAAAGATGGAGTGACAGGTTTATTTTCCCAGTACGTAATTCTCACTTTCCTCCTCAGTGATTCCCACTTGATGATTAAAAGATTTCCAGCTTCGTGACTTGGCTTTCTCCTTTTTGTGGAGAGGTATCTCCCATATTCGTTGAATTTTTCTTGCTTTATTACTGTACCCCTACTTATGCTGCAGTCACATGATTATGTGTTCCGCACTTTGGCCCTATGTTTTGCCCGTTGGGAGTTTAGTTCTTGCTATCCTTTTGCCCACAGGGGTCCCTGCATTTTCCACCAGTCCAAACCTGTTCCTTCTTCAACTCTCACCTCCCCATTGCCTTTTCTTTCATGAAGTCTTTTCTAAGCCTCCCAACTGCCCATTTCTCCCTTCTCCGTTTCTCTCTCTCTCCTGCCCTATGCCTCTCCTCTCCCTCCTTCCCTCTCTTTCTCTTTGGTAGCAGTTACTGTACTTTTTTCTCCTATAATAATTTTTTGTGTACTTGTCTCTCCCACTAGACTGTAAGCTTTGTCCAATTAGGGAGCAGTATGTCTTACTCATTGCTGAATCTGCAGGCCTACATGTTGTCATACACACAGTGGATAGGCATATTTGTGGCATAAACAAAAACACAAGGGGACAGGGAACTGGCTGAGTTTGATATCTGCCCCTAAGGTTCTCTGTCCCCTCTGTTGTACTTGCTTTATCTGAGTAGAAAAGGAAGAGGAAGGAGGTAAGAATGAGAAGAGAAATACATGGGTGATATGTTTCAGATTTTGTGTATATGGTGATGTTGAAGTTAGAATTACAGTTTACAGAGGAAGAAATAATGGTGTTTAGAAGATTCTGAGTAGGAATAAAGTAACAGGAACATTTAGATAAGACTTTGAGTAGAGTTAAAGGAGTCATTGAGGAGCGTGGCATTTAAGAGTCTTGATCCACACACTTTCCTTGAATGGTTACATGTATACTAGGGCTTTGAACACACATTGGATAGAGTTGTGCAGAAACTGTCAGATTATATAGAACGTATATGTTAGTCTGCTAAAATAATCAGTTACCACTCATGCTTTGGGTGTTCCGCTTCTTTCTATTTTCAGGCAAAGGTTTCCAGACATTGAATAAAAGCAACTTAAATTATTTCTTGTTTTCAGAGTTTAACCTAGTGGTTAAGACCATGGACTCTGGAGCCAAAGCATCTCTGAATTCTGGCAGTTCTACTTAATTAGCTTTGCGGCTAATAATGTACTTAGCATCTTTGTAGGCTTTTCAAGAATTCTGAGGTGGTACAAGAGTGCCACCTACTGTTCAGTTACTGGAGAGAAACAACCAGTAAATAATTTTGAGGCTGGCCCTTTATTTAGCTATCAGGGTATGTTGGTTGCTGGTATTATTTAAGTTGTAGTTTCACATACATTATACAACTGGAGCCTCACAAAAATCCTGGGAGGTAGGTTTTCTTAATTCCATTTTATGGGTAAGTAAATTGAGGTCCTTTATCTTCCCTTTTTGGGGTTGGTGATGTTTATCTTCCTTCCTCTGGACTTTTAACAACATTGATTTTCAGTCTGATCTTTGAGTAGTACTTAGAACTCCAAAAACAGGTGTTCTGTGGTTACCTACTGAAAAGGCAGGAATAAATGCTTAAGAGGTATTAATTTGTAGTGATCTTGAGTACAGAGTTAGCATTTACTTGAGCCTATGATCTTCTGGATCTCCCATATTATTTAAGAATAATATGGTGTAATGGAATGCCTCAGGTACTAGGAAATTTTGGTAAGTTCCATAAATTCTAAAAAGGTAGGATTGAGGGAAAAGGGAAATGTATGTGATTCAGTAAATGATACGATACCCTTCCCAAGCCTTGAGCATGTTGGTATATTTGATTTGCTTTGATATTCCTTATTTGATATAGTCCATTTGATTTTGGACCATTAGTGAAAGAGGCCTTTCATTCCACTCTTAAAAAAAAAAAAAAGAAATCTAACTGAACAGCATGGGCTCTTTTCCTGAGAGATGACCCATAGGTCCCTAACATGTCTTTCTGTGAGGTTCAGGACTGCTGTCTCTGGTGTCTGAGGATTCATACATGCATTTCTGAATGACTGATAAGATGAACCTGCTTGAGACTGTGGAGACAGAAAAGAGAAATAGCTCTTCATTTTGAGACTAAAATTTCAACATGGAATGTTTGTGATGGACATCCATACATTATTGAGATTGCCATCAGGATTTTGAGCTGGTTATAAAGGCTGCATGCTTTTTTGTGTATATAGAAAAAGGAAATTTATCATTGAAGATGACTTACCAGTTATTTCTCTTTTAAAAATTGTTTGCAGTATCAGTGCCAGCAGTAGTTCCCAAGGGCTGTCTCAGCCATCTACCCAGACGACTCAGTATCTGAGAGCCGACACACCCAACAATGCAACTCCTATCACCAGTAAGAGTTAATTTAATTGTAAAGATGATTTACTGAAGTTTTCTGTGGTCTCTCTGCCAGTGGTACCTGTGTGCTTTGTTATTTGTGTACCATCCTATGTACATAGTATCTAACATGTACAGAATTGGGTTGGACCTTCAACTTTTGCTTTCTAGAGCATTGAGTGAAACATTCTAAAATTGGAGTGGTAAAAATTATTTTTAAAAAATTTCAGTTTAATTGCTAGAATTAATTTTGGGGGAGATTTCCATAGATTAATTACATCAAAAAGGATACAGAATTACTTCTGTAGAAATTCAAAGGGAATATTTTCAGGTAGTTAGTTAGAATAAGCTATTGAGCTGTATGGAAACAGAGTCTTAGATTTTAATGAATTGTTTGATAATCTTAAGGGCTGTAGATTTTACCTTTTTTTTTTAAAGATTTTATTTATTTTCAAGAGAGAGAACACTTGGTGGGAATGGAGGGGCAGAGGGTGCGGGAGAGGGACAAACAGACTCTGTCACTCTGTGCTGAGTGCGGAGCCTATCCCAGGACCCCGAGATCATGACCTGAGCTGAAACCAAAAGTCCAATGCTTAACCAGCTGAGCCAGCCAGGCACATTGTTTTTTAATCATAATAGGTTTTTAATCATAATAGCTGCCATTAGAATCGAGAACATGGAATCTGATTTCCTTTTTCTTCAAATAGGATTTTGATGAAAGTTTTTATACCGTAACATGTTGATGTTGGGGAAAATAATCATTCTTAGAATATAATTTAAACATAATGAAAAATCAGTCTCCACACAAATAAAAAACCAACATAATCATCAGCATAAACAGTGGACCAAAATCAGGGTTCAATTCAGTAGTGCTATTGATTAATTAGGTTCTTACATTCTTGCTGCAGTCTTTCACTACTGTTTCCCATTCAAAAGAAGTAGAATTCTTTAGGGAAGTGGCTGATTTCAGGACTGTCAGGATGGACAGGTTGAGATGGGGCATTGAGCTTCAAAAAGAATGACTTTAGTGAACTGAGGCATTGAATATGTAAAAATTTATGGGTTTTAATATGTTTGAAAAAGTTGATCATCACAAGAGGTAACTCTCTCATGATGGTACCAATAATGCCTCATTAGGCGTTAGGTACTTGTGAGGTACCAATAATGCCTCATTCTGATCACTGGCTGTATGAAATGTATTTCATATTTCAGCAGTTCCAGAGTAACCAGGTAGTATTGGTTGGTGAGAGAAAATGCTTCTTTACAGAAGAATCCTGACTAATAAATGTGAAAGGAGTGATGGAATTAGAAAATCATATTTGCAACCTCAATTAAAATACTTGATTCAGGAAAAGATCATCAGTGCATAAAATGTTGTCAACAAAGGGAAATGGGATCATTTGAGGGATCAGACTGTCACAGCCTGACTCCATTAATGAAACTTTACATCACTAACTGTAGGACAGCTAGATATTTTGTACTCCCACATGTGATACACCACCCATGCTGTATTTTTGTCTCCTCTCCCTACCCCAAGAGTTAACCTGGATCTAATTACAGCTGTGGAACTGACTGGAGGTTTACAAGAAATATAGGGATAGAGGAACAAGTTAAATGATACTGGAAATAGCAGATGCTGGACATTCTCTAGGATAACTGAACTGGTTCCTCTTTTTTTTTTTTTTTAAGTTTATTTATTTATTTATTTTTAAAGATTTTATTTATTTATTTGACAGACGGAGATCACAAGTAGGCAGAGAGGCAGGCAGAGAGAGAGAGAGAGGAGGAAGCAGGCTCCCCGTGGAGCAGAGAGCCCGATGCTGGGTTCGATCCCAGGAGCCTGGGATCATGACATGAGCCGAAGGCAGTGGCTTTAACCCACTCAGCCACCCAGGCACCCCCTGAACTTGTTTCTTTAACAAGAATGGCAAGAGAAAGAAAAGGAGGAAGAGGGAATTCTCAAGATTAAGTGAAATTTAAAGGAAATGACAGTAGTTATCATCACTACCAATAAAAGAAAGGATTATATGTCCTTCAGAAGATATGATGACAATTATGAAAGTAGTTCAGACTATTCAGAAGAAACACATCATAGCTTTTAATGTTTAGATGACAAGCTTTGCTCATTATCAATTTTTTATTGTGATTGTAACCTTGAAGAAGTAGAGATTCGATTATTATATGTCAAAAGGAAAATACTTTTTAAAAGTTCATTGAAATTATGTATTAAAAATATTTTTAGTTACTATCGATAAGAAATGTATTTATTTTTATGGACATTATCTTAAGGAAATAGATGGATTATTATGTATGGCAAAAACAAACACTTTTTAAAACAATGGGAATTCATTTGAGTATAAATAAAAGAAGACAGAGAGGAGTAAAAAATATTTGAAGACATAATGGCCAAGAATTTTCTAAAATAATGAAACACAACAGATCCAAGAAATTCCCAAGAACTCCAGGTAGGATTAAGCATATACAAACATAGACACACACCTGCATATATCCTGTTTGGACTGCTGATGAGTGGGATCAGATGTCAGCCTAATCCGTTGGTCACAAAGCTCCCAGGCCTATCATCTAGATCTTACAGCAGCCTTTGGTGACTGCCATCCAGATCTGCTAACTGTCTTCAGGGAGTTTTCTTCCATGTGTTTATCAAAGTGCATAAATCTTAGAGATACCATTCTAATTTTTACTTGCTGACACTGAATCCTTCTTTTATTCTAACATTTTTTTCTTGGAATGAAAGTTTAAGTTATGGCTAAATTTTGTTTTTGCTGCCATCATAAGAATGGTAAATATGGGAACTGAATAACATGTGTCTCACAGTGATAGGACTAGGCTGTATAAAATGACATTGATTAGATATTTTGTTAGAAAAGGTAGTTTTATGACATCTCTTCATTTGGAAAGTTTTTTTGTTAGGAGACTGCATTAGAAAATTTGGGGGAAAAAACCAGTCCATAGAAGGGATTAAATTAAACACTGTGAGTTAAAGCTTGTTTCATTTGGCTGAAAGGCAATTGAAGTGGTGGTAATGGGAATACTCATTTTAGTGTTTCCTATTTTAATTACTCATTTTAAGATTTTAGGGTAGATGAAAAGTGTTTTCTTTCAAATTTAGTGTGTCTTTTACAAGTAATTTTCCCTGTTCATGTGTGTGCCTTTTTCCTTGTATGATTCTTCCATTTATGTATTCCTGTGACTTGAGTCCTGAGGTTTTGACTGAATTAGTTGGCCCTGATGGCATAATAAGGGTATTTATATTTCTTGGTTTGGCTTTGTTGGCTCCTCAGGTTATCCTACCTTGCGGATAGAGAAGAACGACCTGAGAAGTGTCACTCTTTTGGAGGCCAAAGCTAAGGTGAAGGATATAGCAATATCCAGGGAGAGGATAACTTTAAAAGATGTACTCCAAGAAGGTATTTATTATCTCAAAACCAGTTTCTCAAAGGAGATTTAGTATTTTAGCACTATAAAAAAATTTTTTTTAATTCAAATTTTAAAAATTTCATCTCTTTGTGTCTAAGGATAGATAGAAGTGCACAATTTATTTCCTTTATAAAACTGATTTTTATTTTCTCTTTCTTTAGGTCTTTAATTTGCCTTGATACAGCTTTGGTGTAATTATTAATTTTCAAATATACTAAAGCATATATTTTATATTAGCATTTGTTACCTTTAAATATATTTTCGTTTTTGTTTAAAGATGATATCCTCACCTAGCAAGCCAGTTTGCTGTGACAGATAGTATAGGGACTCCAGCAGACAGAGCAAGCATGGGCTTTGGAGATACACCCAACTTCTAATCCCAGTCTCACATCACCTGTGTGACCTTGGAGAAGTCATTTACTGTCTTCCACGTCCAATTGCCTCTTCTGTAAATTGGGACTACATTGTCTGTTCTTGAACTAGCTGTGGAGATCAAATAAAATGATGTACATTAAGTGAACTGACACAAAATAGATATTTTATAGATGTTATTACCCATGCCTTCCCTGCTTGTTGGTCCTTATTCTCTTTCTTGAGTTATAGGATATTAATTGGGGAAATGCTGATGGAGGAGTATAGAAATTAATAATAAAGTAGTACTTCATTGAGCCCCTCAAGTTGTTCAAAAGAGAATTATGTTTTTCTTCCCCCTTTCCACAGTCTAGCTTGGAATGTTTTATTTATTTATTTATTTATTTATTTATTTTTTTTAAGATTTTATTTATTTATTTGACAGAGAGAGATTACAAGTAGGCAGAGAGAGAGAGAGGAGGAAGCAGGCTCCCTGCTGAGCAGAGAGCCCGATGCGGGACTCGATTCCAGGACCCTGAGATCATGACCTGAGCCGAAGGCAGCGGCTTAACCCACTGAGCCACCCAGGCGCCCCTAGCTTGGAATGTTTTAAATACATATGAGTCATTCTGAATTCATCTCTTGGTTGAGGTGCTTATAGGTTAATCACAGCTAAGAGAGGGGCTTGAACTGCCCCCAGTGACAAATAGTAATGAGAAGAAGCAAGTATTTTAGGTCTGTTTTTGAGTGTATGCGGGGAGTCCATTTTTCTCCTTTGTTATTATTCCAGAGCTAAGCCTAGAAATTCATAAATGCCTCATTATGGAGTTCTAGTATTCCAGGCTATATCATTAGTTTACTTAGGATAATTCAGAAAGAATTCTCATGTACTTATTTTAAATATGGCATTTCTAAAAGCTGTTTAAAAATTTCTTTGCTTTTAAAAATATATTATTTTTTTAAGGATTTTTATTTATTTGAGAGAGAGCAGAAGAGAGAGGGCAAAGCATGAGCAGGAGGGAGGAGCAGAGGGAAGGAGACAAGTAGACTCACTGCTGAGCAGGGAGCCCACTTCAGGGGATGATTAGTGATCTCCTTAATTACTGTTTTTCTTTTAGGTACTTTTGGGCGTATTTTCCATGGGATTTTAGTAGATGAAAAAGACCCAAATAAAGAAAAGCAAGCATTTGTAAAAACAGTTAAAGGTAGGATTTTTTTTTTCCATACTATTTTCAGAATGCTTTCCTAAGGTGGATCATGCCAGTGAAATTCTGTCTCAAATTCTTAGTCTGTGCCAGACCTTTCAGTCAGTCCATGTTAATTTAGCTCATATGAAACTAACTTCTGAGGAAATATGTGTTTGTTCTCATAAGGTATAGAAAATAGAGATTTAATAGTTTAAGATATTAAAACACTAGGTATTACCCAGGTTTGTAGTTAAACTACATCCATTTAACTTCATTGTTGCTATATCTAATACTGTGTTTTTCCTAGGTAAAAATTTTGGGGTTTTCCTCTTAAAAACATTGTTACTAGTTTTCCCTCCTTTCCTCCTTCCCACTCCCAGTTCTGCAGTCTATAATGAATAAAAAATTGACCCCCAGACTCAAAGTACTTTATGTGAATAGCCTTAGTCACTTTCCTCACACTCCCCTTGCTATAATGCTGCAGAAAATATCCATGTGTGTGTGTCTACTTCTTGGCTTAGTTTTGTAGGTACAGCTGTAGTTGGCATTGCTGCCATAAGAAGTGTTTACATTTAAAATTTTGATAGATATTGTCTGATTGTTTGCTAAAGAGTAGCACTAAGTTTATGTTATCATGAACAGAATACCTATATTCACATAATATTTTGGAGAAATTTAATGCTGAATTTTTTAGTTTATAGTTCATATATATAAAAGCTTATATGTTAAATCTATTTGCTCATTTTAAGAGAAAGAAAAAAGTGGTAATTTATAGGGTACCTAATATCTGACAGTGTCTGATATAGACTGAGATGACAGGGTGTTAATTTTGAAAAAAACAAAGTTAGCATTTTGATGCAGAAATAGAGGGGAAAATTAAATTCAGTTTTATAGGTAGGAGGTGGCAGTTTTATGAAGTTGTTGAAGTTATAAGAACTTATGTTTCTCAGTCTTCTTAAGTGAATTCGTAGAGAGTATGAAGGATTTATGTTTATTTTTCTAAAAAGCTGTACTAACCTAACAAAAAAATGTAGAATTTGATTTCTCTTAATTTAGCAAGATTGCTTGCTTAAGGATCCTTCAAATACATGCACACACACAGACATACATACACATTTTATGTTTTCTAAAAAAGTGCTTTAACTTACTCTATTGTTCAGTATGTATTTTATCTACCTACCTCTGCTAGCCCCAAAGCACTTTTTTTTTTTTTTAAAGATTTTATTTATGTGACAGAGAGAAATCACAAGTAGACGGAGAGGCAGGCAGAGAGAGAGAGGGAAGCAGGCTCCCTGCTGAGCAGAGAGCCCGATGCGGGACTCGATCCCAGGACCCTGAGATCATGACCTGAGCTGAAGGCAGCAGCTTAACCCACTGAGCCACCCAGGCGCCCCCCCAAAGCACTTTTAAAGGGTAATATTTACGTTAGGTCCATTAGATTTCCTGACTAGTTTTGAAGGATATTTTACATATTACTCTTTGTAAATGTAAAATTTGAACCCTAAGTTTGGTAACTATTGAGATTTGTTACATTTTCCCCATTTTTTTTTAAAAGATTTATTTATTTATTTGACGGACAGAGATCACATGCAGGCAGAGGCAGGCGGTGGGGAGTTGGGGGAAGCAGGCCCCCAGCTGAGCAGGTAACCTGATGCAGGGAGGCTCTATCTGAAGACCCTGAGGTCATACCTGAGCTGAAGGCAGAGGCTAAACCCACTGAGCTAGCCAGCCACCTCCATTTCCCCCATTTTTAAGGAAATATTTCTCTAATTTTCATATTTTTCTGAGGTTTATACATAATCTGTGGGCAGTTTACAACTGGGTTGTTACTAATTTATTCTGAATGAATCTTTAATTAGCAAAAGAGCTTTCTATACAGAATTGGATTGATTTAGGGGTTGGAAGCAGGGGGAAGGGAAATAATAGTGATAAGAAAACACAATGTGGATACTGGGGCTGTTTCACAAGATAAGATTTCTCCTTCCGGACACACTTGAAGTTGTAGGCACTTGGTTGTTTCTATGCCTTACCACTGTAATTATAATGTTCCTTCTGCGCTAGCCGGAAATAAGTGAAAGCACAGTGAGTCCTTAGCCAAGATGTGGTCATGGTTTGCATGAGAAACGAAGAGGAAATCCACTGACCACAGTCCTTGCCTCTAAATTATTAGATAACTCCACACGATTGGGTATCTCTGAGATTTACTCTTTTGGAATGTTATGATTTTTTAAATTGAAGATATGTAGGGCTAACCAAATTCTTTCACAAATCCATATGCTTTGTTACATGCCACACAATTAGAAGTACTTCTTAAACTGCAAGAAGTAAGTTTTTAAAAGATTTTGTCCTTTGCCTTTAGGCGTAAGCAAGAAATTGCAGTTTGGCTTCTTAAAAATTTCATAAATTTGCACAGAGACTTAATGGATATTCTGATATAAATTTACAGAAATTAAAATTAGGAATCTGAATTTCACACAATGAACATTATAAAATTGAATTTCATAGAATTAATTATTTTGAGGTTACTGGTGTTAGGGTCTTGTTTTATAGCTGCTAATATTTTGTAATTTTGAAATAAATATTTTTTATCTTTTTTTCTTGTAATTTTTTGGAATGTAAGTATTTTAAAAGATTTTTTTTCCAGGAAAATGATTTTTTCTTACTAAATGGATAAAATTATTTTTTCCCCAACTCAAAGTTTTCTTAAATCATTATCCAGTTCAAGTGTCCCTTGCTTAATAGAGTATGCTTATTAAAGTTAAGAATTTGAAAAATTATGCATAAAATGACACGCCTTAAATATTTTTACTTAGATCTTCATACCCTTGACAGGAAAGTAAACAGTTATTAACTCGGTGCAGAACTCCAACTGTTACTAGTTCGCAGTCTGAAAAATACACTACTGGTCCCCAAATCATCCTGGCCATAATTTAATTAAAATTTATTTAGATTACAGAAAGAAATAAAGGCACAGTCTGCCATTCCTAAATGATCCTAAATTTTGAGCAGTTTTTAGACAAGGAGTTTATTCCATTGGTGTGAAGCACCTTTTTCCAAAGAAATACGAAGTGTTTCAAGTTTTTGGCTCTCTTTGTCTACCCATTTTACATGCCTACAAAGGTTTTAAACTACATGAAGCTGTCTGGAAATATGGACACAACTAGCAAGGGTGGAAGAGGGAGTGATTCTGCTTGGTTTTGCTTCGACAGCTCTACTTTTAAGGAGCGAATGTGACACAGACTCATAGTGCCTGACTTCAGTGTTCTGGATTTTGCTCTTGGTTCAGTATTTTACTGGGTAGAGCTCAGATGTGGGATCTTGGCTTTACCAATCTTTCTCTTTCTCTCTCTTGTTGCATTGATTAGAAGCTTTATAAGTTATTATGACTATTTTTATTGTTGATATACAAATTAGTCTTTTTCTTTATATAGATCAAGCTTCTGAAATTCAGGTGACAATGATGCTCACTGAAAGTTGTAAGCTACGAGGTCTTCATCACAGGTGAGAGAAGAAACCACCCAGCATTTAAGGGTTAAGCATAGTAATATTGTATGCTACATTTTTATTTTAAGAATGTTGTGATATGTTCTGAACTGAAAGCTTTTTGGAATAGTTTATTTTTTTTAGAATATCGAAGTGAAATGCATGCTTAGTGTACAAAATTTTAAAATGCAGTAAAGTATAAAGAAAATGAAGCAGAGCATGTAAGTCCACATCTGGATAAACATAGCTAAGCTTTCAAGAGGCTTTACATACTTTTATGCATATTTTCCTTTAAAAAATAGTGATATATAAATATCACTATTCTATTCTATATCACTATTCTATATATATATATATCACTATTCCATATCACTATTCTCTCTCTCTATATATATATGTGCTAAAAAATATTTGCTAAGAAATTTTTAAACAAAGAATACCAAAGACAAGCGTAATTAACACCAGTGAACATTTTGCCTTTTTTGTTTATGTCTGTTATCTATCCAGATGATAAGTAGATATTTATGAGTGTAGAAATATTTTAAAGTAAACTAGATACCTCAGCACTTCCAGTTCATTTCCAGCATGCAGTTCCACCGCCCCCAACAAGAGGATGTTTTCTTAAATAATCGTAACACTATTACTATCTTTGATAAGGTTAACAGGTTTTTTAAGATAACAAAATGTACCTAACTCTTCGTATAAGTAACCATGAATTTATTTCCATATTTTAAAAGGATATGTAGCAGTTCATTGAATGGATGTACTGTGTTTTATCTAACCAGTATCTTGTTGTTAGGTCATAGTATGGTTTTAAAAAAATACTTAGAGTTCTGTATAAAGAACTCTTTCTTAAAAACCCGATTATCAGTCTTTTTCACAGAGCTATAAGGAAAGCTTCTACGTTCTCAGACAAAAAGAGCTTCTATATTGTATTGCACTGTGCTGTAGTATCAATATTGGGTTGAAGGATTTTTTTTTTTTTTTTTTAACAGCATGTAAGGTCAACTTCATTTGTATGCCTCTTGCAGATTTGGTTGTGTATGTTTACCAAAATGGGACAGTGACCATCCCTGTTGGAAGATATTTATGAACTTCTGGGGGAAAAAACACATGAAAGTGATGCATGCAAAAGGCAGCATGCATTTTAATTTCTGGGTACTTCAAGCAGTTACTTGGGTTCTGCCATAAAATAAGATGACTATGCATAGTTTTATTTTTAAATATCATTTATACTTTGGTTCATATTGGAAAAAATTTGAGAACCTAAAAATAAGGCCTCAGTAGTAAGATCAAGAAAATGATGAAAATCAAACTGAGTTTTATGGCATTGTAATGGTGGAAGAAAAAACAAATAATCCCACAATAAAGATATAAATATTTTTGCTGTGAATGAACCTAAAACATCTCTTAGCTTCTGGGCAGCCAAGCTAAGGAACCATTAAAAGTTCATAAATCTCAATGTTAGAAGAGAAAGAAACATAAATGTTCCTTGGGGGAGAAAAAATATTTTCTAGTTTCAAATTCTGAGGCAGCTGCCTCATTAAGCTTATCATATACTTGGGGCATTGATTAATATAATGAACAGATAAACTGTTTAGTTTCACTAAGTATAAAAAAATCCCAGGGACCTTTGACATACAATACTGAGGGACTGAAGGGTTAAAGTCAAGTGGTTGAAGAATGTTATTTTCCATCGACCTAATTGAGTCCAAGTGTAAAACTTACTTACTTACAGAGGAATGGATGGATAACTCATTCCTGAGACTGTATTTTCTAAGAAACACATTGTGTTTCCTCTGAGTAATAAAACAAGAATTGGGTAATGGTCATTTGGAAATGTCCTTCTTGGCAGTATTGGAAGTGCTTGATGTTCTCTTATGCTGACTCTAGAGGGAAGAGTCAAAAGTGTTTAATACTAGTATGTAATGTTAATCTAGTACTTTGGTGCCTACCTTGTATTCTTAGGTAGAAGATCTGCACCACTTCAGCACAGAAGTGGGAGACAAAGCTAGGATTTTCTAAGAAGTACTTTTATATCCTGTGTAGCCCAAATATGCTTTTGCAGAAAAATGTTCAGAGCAAGTATTTGCAGTATTTCCCATGTGGCTTTCAGCTATAGGGTTTTCCAGCAAGCATCCTGTCAGGATGAATTAGCAGCCCCAGGACACCCTTAGGTGATAGAATTCCACATGCTGAATAGGGTTGATACTGGACACTCAGTGTTTGGGGAAAGTCTTCTAGAAGCAGATTGTACAGTTTGGTCATAGTTAATTGTTCTTTCTGGCTATACAGTAATACTAGGACTCCTTGGTTTTTTGTGTTTTTGTGTTCTTGTTTGTTTGTTTGTTTGTTTTTAGGTAGGTGCCACAGCCAGCATGGAGCCCAGTGCTGGGCTTGAACTCACAGCCCTGAGATCAAGACAGGAACTGAAATCAAGAGTTGTATGCTTAACCGATGAGCCACCTAGGAGCCCCAGGACTCCTAATTTTTAATGAGCAAAACACATTGTTAATATGTAGAAAGTACATTATTGTTCTTTCCACTCATTGTAGCAGTTTGTTTCATTTTTTTTTTAAGATTTTTTATTTTATTTTATTTATTTATTTGTTAGAGAAAGAGAGCACAAGCAGGCAGAGTGGCAGGCAGAGGCAGAGGGAGAAACAGACTCCCTGCTGAGCAAGGAGCCTGATGTGGGATTCCATCCCAGGACTCTGGGATCATGACCTGAGCCAAAAGCAGCGGCTTAACCAACTGAGCCACCGAGGCGTCCCAGTTTGTTTCATTTTTAAGGGGATTAGGGCCCACCATGCTTTTTTTTTTTGATCCCTGGTGTCATGGGTGTCTCTGCGTTTCTTTGTTCATTCTCTTATTCTCATTCATGAAGTGCCAGTTTTGCATTTGCAACTCTGCTAGGCCTGAGGAATAAAAATGAACTAATGAGTTTCAGTATTCATATTACAGAACTTATCAAGCAAACAAAATACACTCAGTAAGAAATGATGCCTTGTTTTAGAATTTAACTTTTTCTTTTTTTTTTTTTTAATTTTTTATTTTTTATAAACATATTTTTATCCCCAGGGGTACAGGTCTGTGAATCACCAGGTTTACACACTTCACAGCACTCACCAAAGCACATACCCTCCCCAATGTCCATAATCCCACCCCCTTCTCCCAAACCCCCTCCCCCCAGCAACCCTTAGTTTGTTTTTTGAGATTAATAGTCACTTATGGTTTGTCTCCCTCCCAATCCCATCTTCTCCTACCCACTTAAGCCCCCATGTTGCATCACCACTTCCTCATATCAGGGAGATCATATGATAGTTGTCTTTCTCTGCTTGACTTATTTCACTAAGCATGATACGCTCTAGTTCCATCCATGTTGTTGCAAATGGCAAGATTTCATTTCTTTTGATGGCTGCATAGTATTCCATTGTGTATATATACCACATCTTCTTGATCCATTCATCTGTTGATGGACATCTAGGTTCTTTCCATAGTTTGGCTATTGTGGACATTGCTGCTATAAACATTCGGGTGCATGTGCCCCTTTGGATCACTACGTTTGTATCTTTAGGGTAAATACCCAATAGTGCAATTGCTGGGTCATAGGGCAGTTCTATTTTCAACATTTTGAGGAACCTCCATGCTGTTTTCCAGAGTGGCTGCACCAGCTTGCATTCCCACCAACAGTGTAGGAGGGTTCCCCTTTCTCCACATCCTCGCCAGCATCTGTCATTTCCTGACTTGTTTCTTTTAGCCAGAATTTAACTTTTTCTAAAAGTTAAACTGGTTGTGGTGTATAATTCCACATGCAAAACATGTTGTTTTCTTTATGTCTTAACATTCCTTGAGTAAGAATTATAAAGCATTGAAATATTTTTAAACATTTTGAAAGTCTTTTTATTATTTTTTCCACTGGACTTTGTGAGAATAATTTTTACTGTAGGTTAAAATAGCTGTAGAAATAAAATTTATTTATTTTAATAACAACTTACTTTAATTATATCAGAAGTACTTCCTGACAGAGTGCTCTTGAATTCTTCTTTTGCTTGTAGTTTGGCTTTCCATTGGCCCAAGTTGCCCGTTGGCGACCGTCTAAACACTGAGTACTCCGAGCTCTCACTCTGCGAGCACACTGGGCAAGACTGAGAATTGGATGCGTTCTTGTCTTAGGTCCCCACAAAACCTTCCCTTCGTCTGCCTTTTTCTTGTCTACAGAACCAGTTTCTTCTCTCATCCACTCTTCCTCTAGGTCCCAGATCTTCCTCTTTATCCTTTCCTTTATAAAAGGGCAGAATGAAAACCAGCCGTTTGTACTTTAAAACGTGTCCATGCAGCTTGTTACCTCTTCTGGAGAGATTTTAACGATTTTATCAATGAGATAATTAAGTAAAAAGTTACATAACCTTGAAGAAAAATAATTTCCAGATACCAGATACCAGTGGAAAGAGGTATCATTAGGCAATAGGATAAAAGTATTTATGTGTGCCATGGAAATTTAAAGAGAAACAAGACTGTTACTATGTGCTTTGGCTTTATTTATAACAGCATTTTGTGGTTGGTGTGATGCCATGTTAGAGATATGGAAACTAAGGTCAGGAGAGAGAGTTGCACAGACTATCCATAAATGGCAAATTTAGTATTTAGAAATCAGTTCTAAGTCCCATGTGACCAGCTAAGGACATCTTGGCTGTTGTGGCAGTTCCATCCTCTTTGAGGTCTTCTTGATTATCATATTCTCGTTCATAATCTGCCTTTTTTTTTTTAATGTTTTGATGGACTTAAGGGGATCTCATAATACACTCATAATGCATCAAGTCATTTTTTAAATGTCTCTGATTACCCCTTAAGAGTAAAGATTTAGTGTATGTATGTAATGTTAGAGTGTGTCTTCAGAGAATCCAGTTCACAGGAAGCAACTTCGAATTTACTGCTTTTCCTATCAAGAAAGTGCGTATGTGGAAAATACTTATGTCTAGTTTCAAAGGGCATTTGTTAATTTTACTACATTTTTAATGGTAATCATGTTTTTAAGTATGTTTGAGATTTTCTTGTTTTAGGTTATCTTTATTACTTTTTATTAAAAATAAGCCCTTGAGGATTTAGATTTCACTTGTTCTCCTGATTTCTTATTATTTTGTAGAAATCTTCTTCCTATTACGCATGTGTGTATAGAAGAAGGAGAAAAGCCCATGGTGATATTGCCTTACATGAATTGGGGGAATCTTAAATTGTTTTTACGTCAGTGTAAATTAGTAGAGGCCAATAATCCACAGGTGAGAAAAATTTTCCCTTATACCAATTATTTACCAGGAACTTCTGATTGTATTTTTGAAAGTAGATGTTAACCTTCTTAATATAAACTGTGTAAAAGCCTGCAAAAAGAAACTCAAAATGTACCAGAAGATATTTATAATCTGTTGATTTAGAGGAAGATGGTTTATGATTCCAGTCTTGAAGATTGCACTTTACTGATGCTAAAGTTCTTCCTTTTCATCCATTGTGTGTTTATTTATAATCACCTCAACTCTAACACCATCTCAGTCATTTTCCTGATAACTCTTTGAAGGTACCAGTACTAGATCTCCCTTCTAGGAATGGAAACAGATTTAACTGAGTCATTTGGTCCATATTGTATCAAAACCTGGTGGTGACTGGAAGTCTGGATTTTGGAGATAATTCACTTATTTTTAATATGCTTGGCTTAAGATGTCAGTCACTTAAGAGTTTCCTTCTCTTCACTGCTTGTGTACATAGCTGTGAAGCATTTGGCTACATTCCAGATGCATGATGGTAGTTGTCCTAAAGTCTAGCTGGTGTTTTGTTTTACTGTAAATTGTAGCCACATTAAGTTTGTTTTAGGGTTGTTGTTTTTTTTAAAGATTCTATTTATTTATTTAATAGACAGAGATCACAAGTAGGCAGAAAGGCAGGGAGAGAGAGAAGGGGAAGCAGGCTCCCCGCTGAGCAGAGAGCCCGATGTGGGGCTCGATCCCAGGACCCTGAGACCATGACCTGAGCCGAAGGCAGAGGCTTTAACCCACTGAGGCACCCAGGTGCCCTGTTTTAGGGTTTATAATAATGTACTTACTACAGTTGCCAGGAGAAAGTGGATTCAAAGGCTGCATTGGGTGTTTTACTTAATATGTCAGGATTAAAGCCAGGGTTCCAACAAGTTGTTGGAGGCTGTAGCCCATCAGTATCACCTGAGGAAGAATTTCATTCCTCAGCTCACAAGACTGGCATCCTGGCTCTACAGGAGCACATCAGTAGCAAGAGCTGTAGACTTCCATTAGCTTGAAAATGCTCCTCAGAGGACATCTAATAAAAACTATTTTTTTTTTGAGTTTTTAAGAAAAGAACAGGCTATTGAGTGATAAGCATTTGAAATTTTACCTTGAGAGTCCGGCATTCATGAAACAGATATTTATTGAGCAGTTCTTTATGTGCTGGATGTTGGGGAGCTATACCTGACAGATGAGAGGGGCAGTGAAGTAAATGGTAAGTTACATTACAGAATGGTAAGACTGTAGTAGATACAGATATTAGAGAGCTATGGGAACATATTCTTGGTCAAGAAGTAGCTTTTTAAAACTCCAGTATAGGCATAAAGAAGTATTTTGGGATTAAGAAGTATTCTGTCTTTTGGGATAAAGAAGGATTTTGGGATAAAATAAGTAGCTGACTGCCATCATCATTTTTGTGCTACCTCCAAACATCTTTTTTTTCCCCCCCAACAGGCAATTTCTCAACAAGACCTGGTACACATGGCTATTCAGATTGCCTGTGGAATGAGCTATCTGGCCAGACGGGAAGTTATCCACAAAGACCTGGCTGCCAGGAACTGTGTGTGGGTGCCATGAGCTTGTCACTATCATTTCATGTTTAGTTTTCTCTGGATTTGGGGTTCTGTCCAGGAGCCACAGTGGGCATTATATGGTATTTTAGAGTAACTGTGATCCATATGTTTTAAATACGCCAATTGTATTTAATGTTCATGTCTTTAATTTTCAGCATTGATGACACACTCCAAGTTAAGATCACAGACAATGCCCTCTCCAGAGACTTGTTTCCCATGGATTATCACTGTCTGGGGGACAACGAAAACAGGCCAGTTCGGTGGATGGCTCTGGAAAGTCTGGTTAATAATGAGTTCTCCAGTGCTAGTGATGTGGTAAGTGCTGGGACTCCTGGACATCAACAGGTTTTATGTTTTAATTTTTTTTTTTTAATCTGGTAATTGTTCCCTGACACGTTTCATTGAGAAAGCTAATGTCATTAGCTCCATTCAGCCAGTTTATGGAAAGAAGCTGTGACCCGTACCATGATCTTTTACTGTGTGTAATCACAGTTCATCCTCAGAACGGCCGTGTGAGGAGCTGTGAACACTAAGAAGTAGCTGGGTACTACTACCCCAGTTTGAAAGGTGGCTACTAAGGCTTAGAGAGGTTTCCAGAGCTGATTATTTTTCTTTTCTTATTTAAGTCTCAGAATGACCAACTTGTTGCCAGATGATAAAGATTTATTGTTTTCTTCTTTTCAAACAGCCTTTTTCAACATTATGACCTGTGTTATTTATAATTCCGCAGATGTCACTCTCTTCCCTTTAGTCAGTTTCTGAGTAGTTCTGCCCACCAAAGCACATCATAGACTGGATCCTTTATACTTAGTGATGAATAGTTTCAGAAGCAATGTTTACTTGTAGGTAATTTGCAGATATTTTAAGTTTCTTTTAACTTCTCACTCTTTAGTCTGATTTGAAAGATGGATTATTTTCCTTTCTCTTGCTTATTGCAGTTTATTATTGTAGCTGAACAGGTAGAGATTAGGTAAAATTTCTGCTTATCAGAGTCAGTTATCATATGGTTTCACTTATTTGTGGAGCATAAGAAATAACATGGAGGACATGGGGAGATGGGGAGAAGAGGGAGTTGAGGAAATTGGAGGGGAAGATGAGAGATGATAGAGTATGGACTCTGAAAAACAATCTGAGGGTTTTAAAGGGGTGGGGGTTGGGAAGTTGGGTGAGCCTGGTGGTGGGTATTATGGAGGGCACGTATTTTGCATGGAGCACTGGGTGTGGTGCATAAACAATTCTGGTACACTGAAAAGAAATTTTTAAAAAATTAAAAATTATAAAAAAAAGAAATACGAAAAAAATAAAAAAATTTCTGCTTATACGGTCCCCCTCTGTGGCCACTCAACAATGTTAGCGTCATCACATAAAATCTTATAGAATTGTCTGCTTCAAAGTTTCAACTGTAAAAATTGGGCTTACTGTATCATTGTATTTTGTGTCTCATCAATATATTTTACTTACAGTATGGGGTTACCCTTTTACTTCTAAGTTTGGATGCTCTAAGGATCACTCTCTTAATACAGTCATTTCCTCAGTGTATTAGTATCCTCTGGATGCTATAACAAATTATTGCAGCCTTGGTGATAAAGCAACAGAGATTTATTCTCACAATTGAGTTCTGGAGGCCAAAGGTCTGATGTCAAGGTATAGACAGACCATGCTCCCTCCAGAGGCGCTAAAGGAGAAACTTTCCTTGCTTCTTCGGCTTCAGGTGGCTGTTGGCATCCTTCTTGGCTGGATCACTCTGCTTCATGTTCGTATCATCTTCTCCTCTGTGTATGTCTGTCTCTTAAAACTCCTGCCTCTCTCTTATGGAGATACATATGCTTGCATTTAGGACCTGCCCGTATAATTCAGGATAAACTTTTGAGGGGAGGGAAGGGTTGCATTTTTGTTTTTGATTTTGCTTTTTCTCAAATAATATGAAAAGAGAAAGCAGAGTTTGATTTTAAGCTAGCCCACTGCTGCTGTATTGAATATCATTAGGGACCAATTATATTCTTACTGATATGGTATTAGTTTTGGGGGGTTGCTAGATATTTATTTAGAAGTTCTGAATTATAGCTGGAATTCTTTAACAGCTTTTACATTAAGCAAAATTGTTTTCACAAGGGTATAGATGAGTTTAACTTTGGTTTTAGCACATAGCTTTAAAACATAGTATCAGTTAAACTTAGTACTGTATGGTTTTCAAATCTACCCCTTTAATAGAAAAGCTTGTATCTGAACATTTTTGAAAGCAAAAAAGTAAAAGAAACTTTGTTGAATATTTTCTTTGAAAATCTTACTCTGGGGGCGCCTGGGTGGCTCAGTGGGTTAAAGCCTCTGCCTTCGGCTCAGGTCATGATCCCGGGGTCCTGGGATTGAGCCCCACATCGGGCTCTCTGCTTGGCAGGGAGCCTGCTTTCTCCTCTTTCTCTGCCTGCCTCTCTGCCTACTTGTGATCTCTGTCTGTCAAATAAAATCTTTAAAAATAAGAATAATAAAATAAAAAATTAAAAAAAAATCTTACTCTGTTGTTAATTTGAAGTATTAAGTCACCCATCTGTTTGAGATCTTTTTATTTTTCCAATGGTTGATTTTTGGAATTTATGATTTTGTTACTCATTGAAATATAGCATAATTGCCTTAGCAGAAATGAAGGGGCAGTGGTGGTGATAAAACTAGTCTAATGGGCAGGAAATGGATGTTTCTTAAATGACAGATACGCCATGTATCTTCAAGAGATTGGGGATTGTTTGATTATTCTCTTAGAAAAAGGAGTATTGATTGATAGCTATTAATTAATTGACAGGTAATACTTCAAGGGGTTGTACAAGATGGCCAGTAGTGCGGTTTGCTTGCACATGGACGCCCCCAGAACACACTTTGCTTAATTTAATGTATTTATACAATATAGGGGCGCCCCTGCTTTTTTAATTCTTATATTAAAACACAAATGTTAAAGAGTGCTTTTTAATATTTGTATTGAAAATATGTACATATAATCATCCTCTGTTCCTGTTTTTCCTTTATAGATGGAGTTGGGGGTTCAAAAGCTACATTTAATATGGTACTTTGGGGCTGAGAAACTTTATACATAGTCATATACAGAATAAGTAATGTAACCCCACTCTCACCAGAGTCTCTGAACATGTAAAATACATATTTCAGGTATAAATGTTAACACCTATTTCTGCCTTGGAGAGGGCATTCTCTTTGTCCTTTAAAAGATCCTTAACATTTTGCATTTTTCTTATAGCTTAAAGTTCTATGTGATTTGTTTGGAAATACATTAATGTTTTTATCTTAAAAATAATACATTGCATCTCTTGCTTGTGTTTTCAGTTTTTACTGGAAGGATTCAATACTTCAGTATGTCAGGATTCTTATAATGTTAATGTCAGCCTTTAACTGTTAAACTTAGGAAATATGCACAAATAGATTTTGACTAGTTATAAATCTCTTTTATTATTTTCAAGATATGACATCATCTTAGGCATTCTTAAGAATTTCTGGATATTGTTTTTATTCTGTTTTCATCAGATGTAGATATCACCATAGATTTTTTTTTCTGTAACTTTCTTTTCCTTTATTTGAAAGTAGATTTCTTGATTTATATCTTCTTTCAATTATTTAGGTAATTATAATAGCTAACATAATTTTGCTGTTAAGATACTACATCCTACTAAGAGACTAAATGCAATCAGAAGTGCACAATTAAGTTTCTTTCTTGGTGCTTTTTTTGTCTTTACAGTATTACATTGTGTTTAAAAAACATTTTCTAGAGGAAAAACAAGTCAAGGAAATGACTTCCATGCTAATCTTATCAGTGTGACTTATAGCAATGAGGAGACTCTTTAAGGTATCTGAACAGTTTTTAGGGTGTAGAGTAAATTAAAATGAGTTCCTGTGCCTTTACAGTATTTATTTTGTGAACTTTAAAGATGACCTAGAAGAAGGAGAGAAATCTGCAGAGTTATCTAGATACTGTATCTACAGCAGAGTGCTTCTTACTGCTCTTGTTTGCCCAGTGTAAGGGAAAGTCATTGCCACACCCTGAGCAGGTTTGAGCAGGAGAAACTCAAATTCATAATATACCCATGAAGAGTGGCCTTCTGAACTACTGTGGTATCGAATAGAAAGCTACAGTTTTCAGAGAATGCTTACCATTTTTAGAAGTATGGAAAACTTTCTGTTTTATATTTTTTTACTGCTAATTTTAGAATAATGCTTAGATTCCCAGTATTTATTCATTTCCATTATGGTTGCAGATTTTATACATCAACAACCTTAGACTTATTATTCAAACATGAAATTCACAATTTAAGAGGAATAGCATTACAGGTTGACAGATTGTAGCTAACACTTGTTAGCATAACGTATAAACTTGTTGAATCACTGTGTTGTATACCTGAAAGGAATGTAATTTTGTGTGGCAACTATACTTAAGTAAGAAAAACCTAAATAAATAAAAACTAGCATTAAGTGGAATTGATATAAGACAGATATAAAGACATTAAGGAAAAGCTGGAGAGGTGAAAGGATCATTCATATTTTAGGAAATAAAGATTTAAAGTTTAATATTATTAACATTAAGAATATATTATTTAGTTGTATTTAATAATATATTAATAGTCCTGGTATTTTCTGAAAAAGAGGAATAATAAATGGATTTACTTTAGGAACAGTTGTATTTTCAGAGGTGACCGGTTGTTGTCTTGTGATCAAGTATTGCCCTTAATGTATTTTCTGTATTAGGCTCTACCTAAGAATAGATATTTTCCTCAAGAGATCTTGTGAACATCCTTTTCCCTTTCCTTCCTTGTCCTTACCATTCAGTTTAACATTTACCTTTACATAGCCTGTGTTCTGATGGAGAAGTATCTAAGCATCTAGTACACTAGAGGAAAGTCTCATCAATAGCAGATATGTGTGATAGCCTGGTAGGTATCCAGTATTCCTGCTTATGGATTCTAGGGCAGATTCATAGCAGAAGTGCATGCTCCCACTCGCTTGCTTGCTCACTGTCTCTCTCAAATAAAATCTTTAAAAAATTTTCAATTTAATTAACATATGCTGTATTATTAGGCTCAGAGGTAGAGTTCAGTGATCATTAAATACATACAATACCCAGTGCTCATTATATCACGTGCCTTCCTTAATGCCCATCACCCAGTTACCCTATCCCCTCACCTACCCACTTCCAGCAACTCTCAGTTTGTTTCTGTAGTTAAGAGTCTCTTATGACTTGTCTTTTTCTCTGTTTTCATCTTATTTTATTCTTCCCTTCTCCTAGTTCATCTGTTTTTTTTTTTCTTAAATTCACATAAGAATGAAATCATATGATATTTTTCTTTCTCTGGCTGATTTATTTCATTTAGCATAGTACTCTGTAGTTATATCCATATTATTGCAAATGGCAAGATTTCATTCCTTTTGATGGCTGAATAATATCCCATTGTGTGTGTGTGTGTGTGTGTGTACATACCACATCTTCTTTATCCATTCATCTGTCAGTGGACATCTGGGTTCTCTCCATATTTTGCTATTGTGGACATTGTTGCTATAAACATTGGGTGCATGTGCCCCTTCAAATCACTATGTTTGTATCCTTTGGATAAAAATACCTAGTAGTACAACTGCTGGGTCATAGGGTAGCTCTATTTTTAACTTTTTGAGGAACCACCATACTGTTTTCCAGAGTGGCTGTACCAGCTTGCATTCCCACCAACAGTGTAAGAGCGTTCCCCTTTCTCTGCATCCTCGCCGACATCTGTTGTTTCCTAAGTTGTTAATTTTTAAAACCAACTCTTTTTTTTTTTTTTAAGATTTTATTTATTTGTTTGACAGCTATTACAAGTAGGCAGAGAGACAGGCAGAGGGGGGGGGGGAGCAGGCTCCCTGCTGAGCAGAGAGACTGATGTGGGACTTGATCCCAGGACCCTGGGATCATGACCTGAGCCGAAGGCAGAGGCTTTAACCCACTGAGCCACCCAGGTGCCCCAAAATCAACTCTTAATCACAGGGAATTGGTAAAGAAAGATCCACACTCCTTCCCCTGGTTTTCAGAGCCTTCTGTTTCCTGCCTTATCTTCCCTTCTTAGTTTTATATTTTCCATTGTACGTTTCCTAATGTCCTGCATTTCATCCAATCTGGAATTCCTCTTGGGTCCAAAGACATAAGGTATTTTAATGCCCTTTGATGTGGTCTTCTTTGGATCCCCAGAGAATTTTGTACTTACCTGATGGCACCTACCACTGCTGCCTTATATTTTTATGCATAAGTCATTCTTCCCAAAATGGGCAATGGAAATTTTGCTTTACTTATTTTCCTTTAGCAGGTGTTCCATAGTTATAGAATTGAAATTGATGTACATATGTGTACCTTTTGGGTCACTTATTTTAAGAACATTCATGGCCGGCTATGTTAATCTTATCTCCGGAGAGCTGTGTACTTGAATGTGTTAAAGAATCCTGAATGGCTCATACAGACTTCTTACCATCTTTATTTTCATGCTGAATCTCACATTTCTCCTTGTCTCACTCTCAAAGACTTTGCTTCAAAGATTTCATCTCTTTTGACTACAGTTGTTATTTATGAGTACATTTATTAATTGACCTTTGTGCACAGAGACTCCGCTCTTAACTGTCAGATACATTCCATATATGTCTACTCTCCTTGCCTACCTGGGGCCCATGTTTCTGAAAGCTTCAGTGCAATCTTTGATCTGTACTTTTCTTTAGTTCTGCTGTTGGAGTAAATCTTAAGTCAATGTGAAGATACAACACAGTTGAAGACGACAAGTAGAATATCTGGTTTGGGGAAAACATGATTGATTTGCTATGAGTCATGTTGAATTCAGGATGCTAATGGATGGGATATGGGTCTGGAATTCTGAAAAACATAGAAGCAGGATATTAGAAATTGGACATGAGCTTCATTAAAGTGAAGATTGAATGAACAGGAGGGTTTGATCCCAGAGGTAGTGAATAGATAGTAGAAAGCCAAAGGAAGAATATAGGGAATATGTAGTTTCAGTTAGCGAGAAAAGAAAGATGAACAAAGAATTAAAACAGTAATTGAATGCTGTGTCATAGAAGCCAAGGAAAGAAATAGTTTCAGGGAGACTTTCATTTATAAATATACCTGCAGTGGTCAGAAAGGATTAGGAAATCATTGAGGGCATTTGAATGAGTGGGTTTAGTAAATCATTAAAGATAGATGTGATTGCTTTGGGCTCTGTGGGAGATGTTAAAGCGGGGGCAATATGTAGATTATACATAGAAGGAGTACAGCTATGAAAGAGAGTGAAATGATCTTGATTTGATGGGATGGCAGGATAAAGAGAGGCTTTTTTTGGTTCATTTTAGGCCAGGGAGAAAGATTGGACATGTGGTTTTTTGGGGGAGGTCCAAGAGATGATTGGTGAATGGGCTCAGGAGGCCCCAGTTAGAGGTATACAGGTCTCGGCATGGGAAGGGGAGTACCTTTCTTCTGGGATGGGAGTAAAGCAAGAAATAGAAGGAGAGAAAAGATACAGGAAATTCTTGAAGAAGGATCTCTCATTGGGGTAACTTCACTAGGGACAGAAAGAGTAAGAAGGACTGAAAAGTTTCCACATTTGGTGAAAACTATAAATCCACACAGATCTAAGAACTGAACAAACCCCAAATCCAAGACGCGAGAAGAAACTAAACCATAGTGCATTATAATCAAATTGCTCAAAACTAGTGATAAAGAGAAAATCTTAAAAGCAGCCAGAAAAAAAACCCCAAAACCAAAACAAGTTACTACACAAAGGAACCAAGAAAAGGATGGCAAAGGAACCAAGAAAATTGGAAGCAGTGCAAGGGAGAAGACAGTTAAACATTTTAAAAGTACTTTTCAGAAAAAACCCTACGAACATAGAATTCTGTATCCAGTGAAAATATCTTTCAAAAGTGAGGGGGAAATAAAGACTTCTTAGAAATACCAAAGCTGAAATAATTGCCATCAGCAAACCCATATTACAAAAAATGTTTAAAAAGTCCTTTAGGAACCAATGATACCAGATGGAAATACAGATCTACACAAAGGAACAGAGAGCACCAGAAATGTTAACTATATGCATAAATATATGTCTTATTGTTTAAATCTCTTGAAAAGATAATTGAATACATTTCAGTGTCCCCCCATTAATAAAATAGAAAATACTTAAGGATTTAGATTTGGAGTTGGTTGATAGTATCAACCAACTTAATCTAAATGACAACTACAGAACACCCAACAACAAGGGAATCCGTATTCTTTTCAAGGGTACATGGAATATTTACTAAGATCGTATTCTGGGCCATAAAACTAGTCAGTGAATATAAAAAGATTCAATTCATACAAATAGGGTTTTGTGAACACAGTAGAATTAAATTAGAAATAAAAATAGGAATCTAGAAAATACCCAAATATTTAGAAACTAAATAATACACTTCCAAATAACCCGTGTATCAAAGAAGAAATCAAAAGAGAAATTACCAAGTATTTAGACTTGAATGAAAAAAATACTATATTTCAAAGTTTGGGGGAATGTTGCTCAAAGGGAAATATACTATTAAACATCCAATATTAGAAAAGTCTCAAATCAGTGACCTTAATTTTTACCTTAAGAAACTGGAAAAAGCAAATTAATCCACAAGTAGGTAGATGAAAAGAAATAATATAGATAGAAGTCAGTGAAATATGAAATAGAAAAACAGTAGAGAAAATCAATGAAACCAGTGCTTGTGAGAGTACTATTGATGATAAATCTCTCACCAGACTAAGCAGGAGAAAAATACATTGCAAATTAACAGTGTAGTAAATGAGATAGTTGATAGCATTACAGATCTTCACAGGTATTTGGTAGTAAGAAGATTATGAACAACTTTTTCCCAGTAAATTCACACACTTAGCTGAAATGGACAAATTCTTTAGAAAATAACTTTCAGAGCTCATTTAAGAAGTAGATGATCTGAATAGCCCTTTATTAAAGAAATGGAATGTTTAGTTAAAAACCTTCCTGAAAGAGAAAACTTTTAGGGCACTGGCATTCCAAACATTTAAGGAAGAAATAATATAAATTCTGTACACTCTCCTTCAGAAAACTGAGGAGAGAATACTTTCTGATTGATTCTGTGAGGTCACCACTACTTTGAAATAGCACCAGACAGAGAGAAGAAGAAAACTATATATCATCATAACTTATGATCATAGATGCAAAAATTCAAACAAAAATTTAGCAAATAGAATCCAAAGTTTATTTTTAAAATTGTATTTTGGCCACGTAGGCTTTATCCTGAGAATGCAAGTTTGTTTTACCTTTTGAAAATCAAGCAGTGCAGTTTACCGCATTAATATACTAAAAAAGAAAAGCTATATGATCATCTCAGGAGATGCAGAAGAAGTATTGGGAAAAAATCCTCAGTTCATTCCTGATAGAAATTCTCAGCAGTGTAGGAATAGAAGAGAGCTTTCTCAGTCTGATAAAGGGCATCTACCAAAACCAAAACCACCTATTGCTAACATTATACTTAATGCTGGAAGACTGAATTATTTTACCTAATAACAGGAACAAGACAAGAATGCCCACTCTCTATCACTTCTCTTCAGTGTTGTATTGCAGTTCTAGGCAGTATGCTAAGGCAAGAAAAGGGCGGGGGGGAACCCAACAGAAAAGATTAGATAGGAAAAAGTATTTGTGGACAACAGGATCATCTATGAAGAAAATCCAGTGTGATATACAAAATAGTTACTAAAACTAATAGTGTTTAAAAAGATTATAGGATACAAGATCAATTTTTAAAAATCAGTTTTATTTCTATATACAAATAATGAAGAGTCAGAAATTAAAAGGTTTTTTTAGATCATTCTTATTGCATATATTTGACATATAACACTAAATTTAAGGTTACAGCATGTTGGATACATTTAAATATTATAATGCTTGTTGTAGTGATACACACTATAATTATAGTACAGTATTTTTGTGTATATTATATTATGCATTAGATCACTGTGGCTTATTTACAACTCATTGCAAGTTTGTACCCTTAAACAACATCAGTTTTATCCTCGTATTCCTCATCCCCCAGTAGCAACCATTTTACTCTCTATTTTTCATGAGTTTGACTTTTTTAGATTCCACATGCAAGTGATATCATATATTACTTGTCTTCCTCTGTCTGACATCTCACTTAGCATAATATATTCAGGATTCATCCTTACTGTTGTAAATGGCAGGATATCCTTCCTCATGGCTGAATAATATTCTGTTGTGTATATACCACATCTTTGTATGCATTTATCAGTCGAAGGGCATTTAGGTTATTTCCATATCTTGACGGTTGTGACTAATGCTGCAGTCAACATAGGGGTGCATTTATATCTTCAAAATACTATTTTTATTTCTTTTAGGTATTCCTAGTCGTGAAATTACCAGATCATACATAGATCTATTTTTAATTTTTTGAGGACTCTCCATATTGTTTTCTTTCCCTAAGTTTTTTAAAAACATTAAAGTATCTAAAACTATTTCTTAGGAATATATTTGACAAAAATATGAAGTATCTATACAAAACTATAAAGCATTATTGAGAGAAATTAAAAATCTGTATAAATGGAGAACTATACCATTATTTATTGGTCAGAAATCTCAATATTAAGATGTTAGTTTTCTCCAAGTTGATCTATAGTTTTTAACACAGTCCCAAAGAATAGTTTTGCAGGCTTTTAATTTTGGAGGTAGAAATTGATTGACAGATTGATTCTAAAATTGATATGGAAATACAGAGGACCTGTAATAGCCAGAAGAGCTTTGAGGAAAAAAGTTGGAGGTCTGATTTAAAATTCCACTAATCAAGACAGTGTAATGTTGGCATGAAGGTAGATCAGTTAAACAGAACAGAATACCTAAAGGTTGACCCACATATGTATGGACAGTTAATTTGCAAAAAAGTGCAAAGGCAGTTTGGTGGAGAAAGGATTATCTTTTAAACAGCCCTGGAGCACTTCAATATCCAGCTACAAAAAAATGACCTTTGATCCAAACCTTGCTCCATATATACAAAAATTAACTCAAAATAGATCAGAGATTCGAATATAAAATCTAAAACTATAGCACTTTTAGAAGATAACAAAGAAGAAAATCCTTTGGAAGTTTGTGTTAAGCAAAGATTTCTTGGGCCATCTAGTCAAGATCCCTGGAAGAACAAATCAGGCTATCAAAATTTAAAACTTGTGCTCTTTGAAATATAGTATTCAGAGAATGAAAAGACAAGTCACATTCAGGAAAATATCTGCAAATCATATACATCCGATAAAGGAAATAACATGCAAAATATATAAGGAATTTTTAAAACTCAGTAACAAAAATGGACAACATATTTGAAAAGATCTTCACCAGTGAGGATATACAGGTGGCAAATAAGCATATGAAAATACCAAGTTCATTAGTCATTAGGAGAATGCAAAGTAAAACCACGGTGAGAAAATATACACCCATTTTTTTGGCTAAAATTAAAGACTGACATTCCCAAGGATATGGAGGAACTGTAGCTTTCCTACGCTGCTTCTGGGTAATATATATGGTATGTTCACTTTGGAAAAACAGTTTGACAGTTTCTTAAAAAGTTAAGCATATCTGGAGCACCTGGGTGACTCAGACAGTCAAGCATCCAACTCTTGATTTCTGCTAGGGTCATGATCTCAGGGTTGTGAGGCCCAGCATGGAGCCTACTTAAGATTTTCTCTCTCCCTTCTCCTCAGCCCTTCCTCCCCCCAGAAGTTATATCTGCCATATCCAGTTATTTTGCTCCTAGATAAATGAAAGTATATACTCTTACCAATACTTGTACACAGGTGTTTATAACAGCTTTCAGTAACTAAACCTGGAGATAATCAAATGTCCATCAACCGGTAAATGGATAAACGAGCTGCTGTATTCATATAATGGACTACTATTCAACAATGAAAGGGACGAACTCTCAATGCGTGCTGTGTCATAGATGAATGACAGAATCATTATTCTCAGTTGAAAGAAGCTAGGCAAAGAAGTGTACTGTTTGAGTGAGTCCAGTTATATAAAATTCTAGAAAATGCCAACTAGTAACAGAAAGCAGATTCATGGTTACTTGGGGATGGTAGAGATGGCAGTGGGGAGGAGCTGGAGGAAATTATTCTAGAATAGGAAAATCTTTTGGAGGTGATGGATATGTTCATTATTTTGATTGTGGCAGTGGTTGCAGGTCTTATCAAATATATATATTTGATATATATATATCAGGTCTTATCAAATTGAGCACTTTATGGCATTTTATTGAGTATCAGCCATACTAAAATAGAAATAAAAACTATCTTTGTTTTCTGACCAGTACTGCTAACATATCTAAGATTAATTTCTAAATTTGCTAGCTCTTAAGACTAAACAAAGACTTTGTTTAAATATTGAGTTCCAGGCTTCAGAATTACTAGGATAGGACTGAGGAATCTATACTTGTAACAGATACTCTAGATGATTCTTCTCATCTTTCAAGCTTGGAAAACACTTGACCCAGATTAAATTAACTGTACTTTGGTCATCTGAATCCCATTTCATATGTGAGTAGGGGATGTTAGGTTTCTAGTATTAACAGAAAGGCCAATCATAAAACATCTGATTGTGCTGCTTTTATTGTGGTCAGATGAGACCTTTTAGAAATGGACAGAATTCTTTTCTCAGCAGTGTGTAGTAAGTACACTGAGGTCAGCCTTGCCTGATAAATTCCTGAAGAAACAGAATGGAAATCTCTTACAACCCCAGCATTAGTTAATATTACATTAAAGAGTAGAAAAGAATCTTATTTATATACTTTGACAGCTGACATCAGTGTTTGTTGTTAGTGAAAAAAGTTTCATATCCTATATATTTAGAACCTATAAAATAACACAAATTGGAAGAAAAAGTAAGATTAATAAAAGAACCTTGTTATTCTCGAAATGTTCTTTAAACGGATGTAACAGCAGCCTTTCATAAAACTCTGGAAAAAACAGCTTAACCTTATTGCCCCCTTTTCAACAACGTCAAACAAAAGGAAATTATAGAATAAGTCTGTCGAAATTTTAAATGGCTTATTTATCAGAAGACTTTAGAGGGCAATTTTTCCACAAATCATCCTCATACTATTTGGTCTTGATTTTTTTTTTAAAGAGTTGGTGAGCCAACATGTAATTAATCACTTTTGTTGACTTTTAAGGAAATGAAACAGCAGTGTACCCTTTGGCTTTATTGTTCTTCGTTTTGGTGTTTTTTAGTGTTCCAATATGTAATATGAGAACCTTATTTGGATGCTTATTGTTAATAATGTAGATAAAATTATGTGAAAGAAGTAGTTTTTTAAAGTCAGCTTACACAGATTATACTGTTTTCATACCTGGGTACCTTCCATACCTCACATATCAGCAGCATTACTGTGAAGCCCTCTTACAGTCGAAGTTGTTAGAGTGTACCTCCCTTGTCATTGGATGGGTTAGTCCCTGTGTACAAAATGGGAGTATCACTTATTACTCATTCCCATTGTTTCTTCCTCCTAAGTCTAGTTTGGATTGATTATTCCTTTTCTACAGCTGCTGCCACAATTGGTGAATAAGAACAGATCCATCTCATTTCATGAAGAAGGGATGGGAACACCCAACCAGTTTTACTTCTTTGGGCTCTGTTCCATCAGAGTAGTGAACTACCTTCCATATGGAAATGAGACATGATTTTTAAAATCATTTTAATTACTAGTTACTAAAAATTACTAAAATGCGAAATAAGCATTACTAATCATCGTCATTATTTTAAAAAGTTTACCTAGAGTACACTTTTAAGATAGACAGATTTAAGATAGACAGATACCTGATTGTATGTAGGCACCTTCCTTTAACTTTTATTAATTTGAAATCATTTTTCCATTTTTAAAGCATTAGTTTTTTGTTTTTGTTTTAATTTATTTGACAGAGAGAGCAGAAGCAGGGGTTGCCGCAGAGGAAAAGGGAGAAACAGACTCCCCGCTGAGCAGGGAGCCCAACACGGGGCTCCATCCCAGGACCCTGGGATCATGATCTAAGCTAAAGGCAGACGCTTAACCGACTGAGGCACCCAGGCATTCCTTAAGCTAGTAATTTTAAGGAACGTTCTAGTAGGTTCTGTCTCTATGGAGATTTTTTTTTTTTTTTAAGATTGATTTATTTCAGAGAGAGTGTATAAGCAGGAGGGGCATAGGAAGAGAGAACCTTAAGCAGATTCCATGCAGAATGCAGAGCCCACTGTGGGCCTCCCATGACCTTGAGAGCACTGCCTGAGCCAAAATGAAGAGTCAGATGCTTAAACAACTTGGGCACCCCTCTATAGAGATTTTAAAACTACACATGCATTTGCATCTGTTCCTCCCTTCCTCTCCCCTTACCCCCTTCAAGAACACAGACTTCTGGGATGGGCATTGCTCCACCCTGATGATCTGTCAGTGAAAATGATACTAAGTTCCAAAGACTTAACTTTATGGTTATGGTATTTAAGGGAATGCTGGCTTCAAAATGAATTGGGAAATACTCACCTTCCTCTGTTTTTTGAGAGGGTTTGCATAGGATTGTGATGTAGGTTGAATTGTGCTCCTCTGTAGAAGTTTGAATTCACCTTAGAATGTGACATTATTTGGAAATAAGGTCATTGCAGATAATCATATTAAGATGAGGTCCTACCCAATTAGGGTGGACCTTAATCCAGCATGACTAGTATCCATGTAAGAAGAGATACAGACATGTGAGGAGAGAATGTCCGTGAAGGGCTGTGTCTGTAAGCCAAGGAGCACCAAGGACTTGTGGCCACCACCTGATGCTGGGCGTGAGCAGGGAAAGATCCCCATGAGTTTTAGAGGGAGCAAAGCCCTGGTACATCTTGATTTTGAACTTCTAGACTCCAGAACTGTGGAATAGCACATAGAGTTGTTTAAGCCATCTAGTTTATGGTACTTCATTATGGCATCTGTAGGGAACGAACAAATTCGTCCTGTTTTCTTCTTTCAACTTTGATGGGATTCACCCAGTGAAATGAGATGCAGTTTTCTTCGTGAAAAGATTTTTAACTACGGTTCAATTTCTTTTTTTTTCTTTCCTTTTTTTCCCTAAGACTTTATTTATTAATTTGAGAGAGAGAGAGAGAACCAGTGGAGGGGCAGAGGAAAAGAGAGAAAGGAAAAACAGGCTCCCATGCTGAGCAGGGCTCCATCCCAGGACCCCGAAATCATGACCTGAACCAAAGGCAGTCGCTCAATCCTCTGAGCCAGGCAACCCAAATTCAATTCTTTAATAGATATAAGCTACATAAGTTTTCTGTTTATTCTTTTTTTTTTTTTTTAAGATTTTATTTATTTATTTATTTTACAGAAAGAGAGAGCGAGATCACAAGTAGACAGAGAGGCAGGCAGAGAGAGGGAAGCAGGCTCCCTGCTGAGCAGAGAGCCCGATGTGGGACTCGATCCCAGGACCCTGAGATCATGACCTGAGCCGAAGGCAGTGGCTTAACCCACTGAGCCACCCAGGCACCCAGGTTTTCTGTTTATTCTTACATCTATTGGTAATTTGTGTCTTTTGAGGAATTTGTTCGTTTCATCTAAGTTACTGAACTTAACTGTTGTTGTGTTTATATTTTTTGATATAATGATGCTCCCTCTTTCATTTCTGATTATCAGTAATTTGTGTTCTTTATTTTCTTTGATTAGTATAGCTTAGTGGTTCTCAACTTGGGACAGTTTTGTTGTTCTCAACAGGGGCAGTTTTGTCGTCCCCATCAGGGGACATTTGGAAGTATTTTCAGTTATCACACTTGGGGCATCAAGTGAGTAGAGATCAGGGATATTGCTAAACATCCCACAAGGTACAACAAAGAACTGTGCAGCCCACAGTATACATAGTGCTGAGGTTGAGAAACCTGTCCTAGAATTTATGATGTACCCCTCTACATTCAAATAATATTGTATCATTTGTGTTTAACAAGCACTTAATATTTCCATTTGTCACCTTCTTCTACCCATTATGCTACTGTGGGCATACATTTTGCTACTGTACACATTATAAACCGCACAATACATTGTTACTGTTTTTGCTTTAAACAACCCACTAAACTTGAAAATAAGAAAAAAAATCTAATTGTTACTCATATTTTTAATACTGTGCATTTTCTTTGTAGATCCACATTTCCATCTCAGCTTCTGTTTGTCTAAAAAGTGTATTTTTGCCTTCATTTTCTTTTTTTAAAGATTTTATTTATTTATTTGACAGACAGAGATCACAAGTAGGCAGAGAGGCAGGTAGAGAGAGAGGAGGAGAGGAAGCAGGCTCCCTGCAGAGCAGACAGCCCGATGCGGGGCTCGATCCCAGGACCCTGGGATCATGACCTGAGCCGAAGGCAGCGGCTTTAACCCACTGAGCCACCCAGGCGCCCCTTTGCCTTCATTTTTGAAGTATATTTTGGTTTGCTATAGAATTCTCCACTGATATTTTTTAAATACCCTAAAAGATATCTGTCCACTGGGTTTTTGTTTTGTTTTGTTTTCATAGATTATAATAAGAAATAAAATTATTGTTCCCTAATACAGGGTTTTTTAAAAACCTGTATATTTTAGGAAGTATTTCTGGATTTTGTTACTATTGAAAAATAATTACTTAAAATGTAATGCACTATGCTCAGATCTTGCAAACAGACTTGTTTTTAACTTGTGTTTTTTCCTTTTCTCTATTTCTTTCCCCTTCACTCATTAAAAAAATTTGGTTTGGGGACCAATTACTTCTCTGATCCTCAGTTTTCTTACCTGTAAAATTGGGTTACCAGTTCTTCTCACAAGTTTGTTGTGAAAATTAGATGGAGATAAAGGATTCAAAATGTCTAGAACAGAAGGGACTCATAAAAATGTTATCTTCCTCCTCATCCAGTTTAGCTGTTCTCATCTCAGGGTTCGTAGGTGGCAGCAGATAGCAGGAGTCCCTGCTCTGAGTCCTTTCTGGCTGTATGGCAGTAACTCTGTGTAGACATGTTACCTGCCCTCTGCATAATCTCTATGAGCCACTGTAACCATAGCTGAGCCAAAATGGGGAGCTCTGGTTGGACCATGCTTGTCACTGCTTTTGATTTCTGTTTTTACCAGTAGTTCACATGTTGATTTTAAATAAATCTGATCTTTTACTCAGGCAAGATTAGAAAATCTTTTTTCAGGATACCTTCATCTGTTAATTTCAATCATTTAAGTATAGTGAAAATCCATGACATTTTATATTTTTACATAGTTTACATAGTTAACTTATTCAGAATTCTCTTCCCTCCAGTTAGGCTAAAGTTAAATTTATTTTCCACTTCTCAATTATATAGATTAACTATACTTATTCAATGTAACATTTTTCATATTAAGAAAATTTTAGACATAATTAACAGTTTGGGGTGGTTGGTTTTGTAATTAGCAGTAAAAACCGTTCTTTCCAAGGGATCTAATCACCTTAGAATATATAATATATTATAATATGTAATAATAATATTCCTATTAAAGGGTGCATTCATTAAAATGCTTTTTTCTCCCAGTAGGAGAAACTAGCTATGGTAGACTTCTTTTTGTAGATAATATTTTGCTTTCCTTATGAATCAGGTGCTATTTTTGGTCCATACCTGGTCACAGGCAACAGCACTCTGACAAGTGTTTTACATTTCCTTCATTGTGTTTCTCCTTCTTTCCTCAGTGGGCCTTCGGAGTGACACTGTGGGAGCTCATGACTCTGGGCCAGACGCCCTATGTGGACATTGATCCCTTTGAGATGGCCGCATACCTGAAAGATGGTTATCGAATAGCCCAGCCAATCAACTGTCCTGATGAGCTGTGAGTTTCTCTGAGCTTGAAGACGTGGGTTTCATTCCATTTATGATACTGGGATAAAAGAAGAAGAGCAGGTGTCCATTTTCATACAGAGACTTCCCTCTGGAGAGTAATGACTCTTTGGACTTGAATTAGACTCATAGAAAACCACAGTCAGCCTTGGACATTAGAACGTTTTATAGTTCTTTTACTTGTAGTGCTTGGTCTAATCTGAGAGACCAATAATGTACATGGTAAGGAAATACTGTGTCAGTTATTTTGTGTAGAGTGAGTATCCGAGTTTTATTTATACAGCCTTAGTTACAGAAAACCTCTCTCATTGTCATCTTGCTTGCCATTTGGTGTCAACTGATACTTAAGGAAAATGTCCCAGCCTGCGATATTCCTGTTTATTGCCTTCGTCATGTAGGTGATGTTCCCATATAAAGGGAGTAGGGTAGGTAGGAGGCTATTCAGGGGTGACTGAGTGCACAGATGACTGTGGTCTTGCTTCCTGAATACCCTGAAAGTTTCTATACCATGGTGAGGTGGCAGCTTTTGTACTGATTTTACTGTAGATCCAGGGTGCTTAGAGTTTCATCTTCCTCTTCTTCCAAGTTCTTTCTCTCAGAAAATATAGGTTATTATTTTGTCTGTGTTTTAGGGATTTACATGAACTCTCTATATTTGCTGATGTATTTTGCTATAATGTTATGAAGAGTTGAAATCCACACATAAAATCCAGATAACTCATTTTAGTTTCTTTTCATTTTAGAACTGCTAACATTGAGTAATATTCATTGATGTTTAGTATGTCATTCTTCCCATGCCCACCTTTAGACAGAAAACAACTGGCATCAAATTGACCAAAAGATTAGGAGTACTGTTGCATCATTAGCCCAATTTTCCATTTTTGTCATTGCAGATTTGCTGTGATGGCTTGTTGCTGGGCCTTAGATCCAGAGGAGAGGCCCAAGTTCCAGCAGCTGGTACAGTGTCTCACGGAGTTCCACGCAGCCCTGGGGGCCTATGTCTGACTCTCCTCTCACAGTCCCACGGCATCAGGAGCATGGTGCCTTTTGGGACTCCCTTGGAACCAGTCATGGATGCTTTGTACGTCATGCACCACCAGCAGAAGCACATATGCCTTCCGGAACACTGTGCCTTAGGAATGCTTTAGGATCGGAACTTTGAAAGACAGACTTAATAATGTGGAATATTTTCTAGATATCATTTTTATTAGGTTGAACTGAAAGGGTTTTTTATAAATTTTTTGGCCCCCAATTTTTTAAAACATAGTTACTTTGGACTAGGGGTACATTCTTACAAAATAAATAAACAGTTTTTAAAATTGTTTAAACACAGATACTTGGAATAGCTGTCTTAGTGCCAACTGCTTTTTCACTTTTTTACTTCATCAAGGTAATGTAGGTGATTCACCTTTAAAGTTTGGTTTTTCTTTTTCAATATTTATCACTAGTCCTGGGAATGGTTTGTCTTCAAGATATATTACTTTTTCTTAGGAAAAGGAAAACAACACAAAAAGATGTCTGGTTTGCCTTGTATAGGAAAAGGCAATATTGGAGGAAGAAAACTTAAAAGCTAGGGTAAAAAAAATAAAAAAAAAAACCTTAGAAATTGTCCTTTTGTGGGAAACTGTTTCTTTTTTATTGTTTTAATGAAAATTATTTCTGCTTTCTTATTTTGGGGAAAGTAGAAGGTGAATTCATTGAAACACTTAAATTTCCATCAGCCAGAAGTAGGCTGGGGGCAGGTCAGTCAGTAGTAAACAATGGTGATTTTATTTATTTTTTTACTCTCTGGAAAAGGAGATGATACTATTCCAGAAAGTGAAATCGTGTTTCTAAGGTTAAGAATCCCTTTTATTGCACCTAGACTAGTGCTGTGCACAGAGGGGGTGTTTCAGTTGTTCTGGATAGTGTAAAAAACAAGAAAGTAAACTGGTGAATTTTGTGCTTCAAGGCTGGTTTAAGTATAAAGTTGTTTCTTAAAACACTTGAAAAATTAAAAAGATTTGTTTTATATTATAATAGTATTGAAAATATTGTTCCTAATGAATGATTGGTTGTGTTTGGTAAGTCTTTGAACATCTACCAACTAGATAGATAAAACCCACATAATCAGGCTCCTAAGCCCTAACAGCTGACTGTACTCAATCTCCTAGTTCTAATAACTTGGGATCATTATCACAAGGAAGTATTACAACATTGACACTTTTCTCCAGAGCCATTAAATGAGGGATATATATGTATTTATGCTTGGTTGTAGTTGACCTAAGGCAGAGTTGAACGAGAGTCCTAAATAGTTAGGCCTATGGGTGCCTGCCTCTACTCCTGTCCTCATAGGTATATTAGGAAGAATGTATAGCAGTTGGAGGTTCTTGCCATTGTTGAAGTTTTATGAATCAGCACATCTGGAAAAATAGCTCGCACAACACATGCTCTGCCAAAAGCAACCTAAGAGCATGATTTTTCTGAGTACCATTTATTAATAACACTGTTTCTTTTGTGTTAGGAAATACTCAGCCCCCTGAAAGTCCAGTTTTCTGAAAGCTCTTTGAAGTCTTCAAAGTTACAAATGTTTTTGTTCACAACCTGTAATCTTAGAGAGCATTCAGTCAACAAATACTTTTTTAGTTCTTATATGTATTATGCACACAGAATGGTTCAGCTTTAGCATCCCTCTCAGCATTCAGTGCGTTTTGTGTTCAGATTATTGCATTGTTTAGCAATCACAGTTCTTTATACAAGATTGGTCCAAAAGAAAAAGTGCCGACATCTGACTTTTATCCCAAATTAGCAGGTGCTCTCAGAGGTGCTCTCAGTTTGCTGGGATGTGTGATGCCTTTAACCTTATCTTTTTGTGTTTGTAAGCTGTTTTATTTTATGTATGTGCATTTTTTTTGGTAGGTGGTTTAAGACTTCAAATAGATTTTTCTTGCTGAGCTACTTGACTTTGATGAAAAGAGCAGTTACAAGATTTCTGTGGCTGGTCATTTTCCAATTGTTTTTTGTTCTGGGATGTGAATATTTATTGAAGACATTTTGCAGAAAATATACTTTTTTTAGGAAAGCAGCAAATTAACAAAGTGCTGATGTGATATTATAAGCTGGCTCTAATGACCTAGAGCTCCTTTCTTATAACACCCCATTGTAAGAAAATTTTATTTGTAGAATCAAGGAGGATTGGGTTATTCATTCAATACATGTGTATTTATTGAGTGCCCACTGTATGTCTGGCTCTCAAGCTATGCAGGGAATAGGACAGATGAGGTTCCTCCTTTTCTAGATTTTACATTCTGGTTGGGAGAAGCAGATAATGAACATAAGTAAGATTTTGGTAAGTGTTTATGAAAAATAAAAAGAACAGTATCATAGAGAAGAACTTGAGGTATAATATTTAGCCAGGCTTCTCTGAGCAGGTAGCATTTGAGCTGAGATCTGAATGACAGAACACCAGCTATGAAAAGATCCAGGCTGAAGTGACATAATTGAAGAGGCCCAAAAGCAGGAACAAGCTGCCCTCTAGATTTGGCCCTACTGTTCATCTTCCAGATGCTACTGCTGGAAGAAGTGGACAGAGGCCCATGTGACTAGAATGTAGTTAGGGATGGGAGGGTATCAGATGAGGTCTGGGAGATACAGTAACAGAGAGTAGCAGGGCCTTGTAAGCCATGGGGCACATATTTTATTCTAAATAAAATGGAATTTTTCATTCAAGGATTTTTTTTAAATAAGGGAGTGACATGATTTGACTTGTCATTTAAAAAATATTATGCCAGGTCTTTTGTAAAGATTAAATTGTAGGGAGGCAAAGGGGAAAAGTATTAAGAGTCTTTAAGAAACTGCTCCATAGTTCAGGTTTTGGAGCAATTTGGGTAGTATGGGTGTTTGGAAGGGGCAGATTGGAGACATGTTTTGAAGGTAACAGAACCTACATCCTTTGCATGTTGGAGGGTCAGGTAGAGAATGAAAGAGAGTAATCAGGGATGACTTTTTGGTTTGGGGCTTGGGCATCTGGTTGTGTGGCCAGACTATATACTGAGATGGAAAACCTTTAGAAGGAACAGGATTTTGTTTTGGCAGATGGAATGAATCAGTTATCTGTTGTAGGCCATGTTTAAGGTGCCAATTGTCTATCTAAGTAGACAGATGAGAGTCTGCTGCTCAAGGAAGAGTTCTCATTGAACATACTAATTTAGGAGTGTGACATGTAGACTATATTTAGAGTCATGGTACTGGATAAACTTAACCTCTGGAGAGAGTTTAGATGGGAGGAGGTTTTAGGACTAACTCTTACACTCTCTCAACATTTAACACTCTAGTGAAGGAAGAAGAGATATCAAAAAAAGGACTAACCAGAAGCCACTGTAGTTGAAAACAGCAACAACAATAACAGGAAAATGAGGTGTCATGGAAGCCCAGGAAAGTCAGTATTTCAAAATGGAGAAAGAAGCCTCTATGGGATTTGGCATCATGGAGGCTATTGACAAAAGCAGTAGGGATTAGAGCAAGCTGAAGTATGAATACAGTGTGGGAAGGTGGAGACCCTGCTGTAGTCAACACTCTTGGAGAGGTCTGCTGTGAAGGAAAATGGAACAGTTAACTACAGGAGACCAAAGAAGTGTTTGGGGTGCAGGTTGGAGGACTGGGAGGAGAGCATGTTTTTTCCAGGTGAAGATACAGTACTGCGAGATGTTCCATAGGCTAATGGGAATGATCCAATAAAGGGAAGAAATCCCTCTGCGGTATGGGACACTCTTTTTTTTTGTCATTTGGTCTACAAGCATGAAAGACTATCTAGTCCAGCCCCCAATCCCTTTGGTTGTGGTAAAGGCTGTGGTTTTAGTGGGGAAAAAATGTGAAGGGATGGTGAAGTAGCACTTGAAATGAACTTGAAAACAGAACTTGAAATGTTTTCATTATATGAAAATCAGCTTCTGTTGAGTTCACTTCCTTAGGACTTCAGACCCAACTTGGTCATCTTGCTTGTTGCCATCATCTTTTGCCCCATCGCCTCCATAACTTCTGGACAGGCCTTGGCCCTTAACCCACCCAGCCAGTCAGTCTCTGCTAGAGTAGTACTTCTAGCATAGAGCTGCTGTCCCTGCTTAAACCCTTCAGCACTTCCCCAAAGCCTTCGGGATAGAGTTCCCAAGTCCCAGGTACACAAAGTCAACCACTCTTCTCGGCAGCTCACCTCTTGCTTCTTCACCAACTCACTGCTTCCAGTCTAAATGCATTTTGTCATTTCATGCGGCCTTTCCTTTGCATATGCTGCTCCTCTTAGAGTGCCACACTTCATTTCAAATCACCCAGGCACCCAGGAGACGGCTCTGACACCTTAAACCTGTTCCTTCAGGCTTTGTAGTTGCTTTTCAGCCTTGTTCGCAGATTTGCACTCTGATAGAGGTAAGTTGCAGGCTAATTTTTACCACTTGGCTGTGCATTCTTGAGGATAGCAATTTGTATGTCACGCACATCTGAATCTCGTTTGCTTAGTGCTTGACACATGGCAGGGTTGAATATTGAATGAATTAAGTAAAAATGATCTATTTGCATGAGAGCGATTTGGCTTAAAAAAAAGTCTGCTAGTTCTTAAAAAGCATTATCTCTTATTTAAAATATTGTTATGTTATCAATGTGATGTTTATATTCAACTTTGAAGAGATCAAGTTTTGTATAATATAAACCAATACAGCATAAAATCAAGAAGCAGATTAGTAGGGAAGACCATATCCCACCCCAGTGGTTGCTTAAAAGCATCGTCCTCCCCAATCCCTTGGCCACCTTTTCATTTTCCCTGCTTTTTCTTTGGTCACAGGGATAATTAGCCCAATGGCATATTGTTTCATGCTTCCATAAGGTCAGCTTTATTTGGAGTTGTATATGAATAATTACCCCAAGTGAAGTAATTCGTTGAGTTTAGTGGGAGAATGTTTTCCAGGTGTGTCCCTTACCACCTCATACAGTACAAAGGAGGTGATATTATTTATGGGGCTAGAAAGGAAAAATACAGTTGCTTATTAAGTTAATCATTTTTTTTCTACATTCATTTTTAAGCTTAGAATAACATTTTAGAGTAATATTGAACTTTATTTTTTGGGACACAAGAACATCCTACATTAATGTATTGAATATATACATTTTATATATAAGTAAACTGAATCTACAGGCCCCTTTGCTCTCTGAGTGCTATTCTTTAAGGGCCTAATGGGAAATGTCTCAACCCTTCAAAGAACAGATGTTAGAAAAAAAAATTTCCCCCAAACTCTATTTTTATTAACATATAATGTATTATTTGCTTCAGGGATACAGGTCTGTGAATCATCAGTGTTACACAATTTACAGCAGTCACCATACATAGCACATACCCTCCCCAGTGTCCATCACCCAACCACACCATCCCTTACCCCCCTCCCCTCCAGCAACCCTCAATTTGTGTCCTGAGATTAAGAGTCTCTTATAGTCTGTCTCCCTCACCAGTTACATCTTGTTTCTTTTTTCCCTCCCTTCTCCTATGATCTTCTGTCTTGTTTCTCAAATTCTTCGTAACAGTGAGATCATATGATAATTGTCATGCTCTGATTGACTTATTTTGCTTAGCATAATACCCTCTATTTCCATCCACGTCATTGCAAATGGCAAGATTTTGTTGGGGTTTTTTTGGGGGGGGGTGGTTTTGATGGCCGCAGAGTATGTCTTTGTATATATTTACCACATCTTCTTTATCCATTCATCTATTAATGGACATCTAGGCTCTTTCCATAGTTTGGCTATTGTGGACATTGCTGCTATAAACATTTGTGTGCATGTGCCCCTTCAGATCACTACATTTGTATTTTGGGGGTAAATACCCAGTAGTGCAATTGCTAGGTGGGTCAGAGGATAGCTCTATTTTCATCTTTCTGAGGAGCCTCCATACTGTTTTTCCAGAATGGCTGCACCAGCTTGCATTCCCACCAACAATGTAGGAGGGTTCCCCTTTCTCTGCATCCTCACCAACACCTCTTGTTAGAAACTTATTTTTTAAAAAAAGAAATGAGAACTGATATTTGAAATTATTCTTTGAACAAATAATAGTATGCCATTTGTTCATACTTGGTTTATCCCACATTTCAAAACTAAAGCATTTCTTAATGATTTCTTTTTAGAGAGGGGTAAGTACTCCTGCGGGGATATATCAAGCTTGAGGAAACCATGTATAGTTCTAAAATAACTAACTATTTACCTTTTAAAAAAAGAAAGAAAGAAAGAAAGCTGACTTCCTGGTGCCTGAATGTTATATTTGGAATCAACTTTTTTTGCATCTTTCTGAGTCTACTTTTTTGCCTTTTGCCTTCTTGGCTTCCAGATAAGCACAGGCTAATAATATTAGATGGGCATGCGTCATGAGGGATAGCATTTGGATAGAACTGATAGAAATCTAGTTTTAATCACTTAACCAAATAACAGGTTTATTTCTTTCCCATTACAAATCCAGAGAGAGGTAAACTGGGGCTCATACAGTGATTCCAGGGTATCATCCATTACCTGGCTTCCTTCATTTTTGCTGCTCTGCCATTTTTAGCACCTTTTTGCTCTCAGCGACCGTCACCCCCCTCCCCTCATCCCTGACCCCAAGGCCTAGACCTAGGAATAGGGGAAAAGGATGAAAGACAAGGCATGAGTTAACTGAGTCCTTTTTATGAGACTCTTAACTTTCCCATAGTGTATTTCCACCAACATTTTACTGGCCAGAGCACATGGACAGCTGTTAGGGCATTGTGGGAAATTAGATTTTATTGGGTTTTTTATCAACGGCTTTATTGAGATATAATTCACGTGTCATCTATTTTTTACCATTCCAAACAGAAACCCGTTTCCATTAGCATTTCCCACTCTCAGCCCTAGGCAACTACTAATTTACTTTTTTCTCTACATTTGCCTAGTCTCACCTCTTATCTAAATGGAATCTTAAAATATGTGGCCTTTTGTGTATAGCAGCTTTAACTTAACATAGTGTTTTTGAGATTCATGTCTCAGCATGTATCAGTACTTCATTCCTTTTTATTGCCAAATAATATTCCATTGTATGGATATTTTCTATTCATCATTGTATGGATATATACTATTCACTTGTGAGTATATGCATATTTGAGGGCATTTTTTTTTAGTTGAGCATTTTCTTACCCTGAGTAAAACTGGGTTTGCGTTACTAAGGAAGTATCATCTAGCTGTTTGTTGATGGGCAGCTAGCAGTGTCTCTCTCTGCACAGAAATGGAGTAATGGACTGCAATCTGGTCTCCAGTAGCAATATAGTTAATGCTTCAGAAGTTTTCAAGTATGAGAGGAAGTGCAGTGATTGTGAAGTTTTAATGAATGGAGGGAATGCCCAGTCAGCTTCTTTTAAGATTGGCGAGGACCACCGTGTTTGAGGAGAAAGCCTCATAGGACTTCTTACCTAAACTTTCAGCCTCTAAGACTTTGTCCCGAAAACCTACTGTTCCCTGGTGTTTGCTGTTACTTTGGTCTCTGGCCCTGCTGTTTTCCACCAGTCCATAATTCTGCCACCGCTTTATAGATTTGAGCTTGCAAGGATATTTATTTCTTCTCAGTATTTGGCCTGCAGTATCTCCTACCAAGTGCCTTTCCTCTAGTTTCATGGTCTGATTACCTAGGGCCTTTGGAAATAAGCCAGAGATTAGCTATATGTTTCCCAAAAAATCTCACTAAAAGAGCTTAAATAAGCATTTATTTATTTAATGCTATATCACCTGAATCTATTGAACTTTATTTAGCGCATTTGCATCCATATAAGGCTTATTAATTTTTGAAGTTAAACTATTTGGCCACGGCATTACTTAGTACACACCTAAAGAATGCCTTAGAAGTTGTCTGTATAAGTCCGGGAACAGGATACTCTGTATACTCTGATGGACTTAAGAAATTGGTCTTGGGTCCTGGCTGCAGAAGAGCTCCAGAATTAGTATTCTGAATAAAGTTCCTTTAACTCTGACTTTGCTCGGAATGGGCTTGACTTGACCATAATCTCTTCACGAGGAAATGCAGTGTCTTGATAGAGCTGTGTTTTAGGTTTTGTGTTGGAATCTCCAGGCAGTGCCCCTCTGGCCTTTGCTCTTCCTATTCCCCCAGAAATACCTACAGATGACTTAGCTGAAGGAAGGGCAGCTTTATTTGACCTAACAAGCATTCTTGGTCAGCTAAGCAGACTCCTGTCTTGTGATAAGGATTCCCTAGAGTTCTTCTTGTTCTTCTGGGAAGGCAGGAAAAGGAAAAGACAGGAGGCTGCAACCTGGTGCTGCCAGGCTTTGTGCAAACCTGGGATTGGCTCCTCCCTGAGGACCTTCCCCGTCTCCACTGTCCTTTCTGGCCAGTTTGGACCTTTTCCATTTTCAGCATCCCTTTGTTGCCAGCCTCACCATCTGGCTCATGTATCATTTGTCCCTCTCAAAAGAGCCTCATTCCCTTTCCACAGGATGCAACATTTCAAGTGCATTTAAACAATATAAGATTTAAAAATAGATACAAAGATTGCTTTTTTCACCACAGCCATTTTAGGATAGCATCACATTTTAGAGCTAAAAAGAGGGTAACCTAACTATATTATTTTACAAGGAAGAAAACTGAATTCAGTATCATTTCCCAGCCACAAGATGAAAAATAGACTCTTTTTCATGTTAGTGATTTTTAGGGAGGTGAGTGTTCTTTTTCAGGAAGGGGATTTACTTTAATTAGAGTAGTCATTAAATGCAAAGGTGGGCATTTTAATTTAGATATCTGTCAAACAGTAAACATTTATTTTATTTTACTTATTTTTTAGACCTCTGGGCAGTTTGGTATTGGAGCACAGTGTTCAAGACAGAGTAGGGGCACCTGGGTGGCTCAGTTGGTTGAGGGTCTGGGTCTTGATTTCAGCTCAGGTCATGATCTCTGGGTCTTGAGGTCGAACCCTGCATTGGGCTTCATGCTGAATGTGACATCTGCTTGAGATTCTCTCTTTCAGCCACTCCCCCACCCCCTGCTCGCTCACTCTCTAAAAAACAAAAAAGAGAGGCAAGAGAATATTCAAGGGGTAAATGGCTGATGTTGCATGAAGGGCCTCACATTGAGAGGTTTGGATTTTGTTTTGAGTGAATGGCTTCCCTGAGGTAGTGATGTGATCACCTTTTTTTAGCAGGATTAGGAGCAGGTGGCCATTGCTTACTGTATACCAGGTATTGTACTGGTTCCTTTATGTGCATTATTTAATTTGCTCTTCACCATCCTGTCAGGTAGTGTTGTCATCATCTCCATTTTACTGCTGAGGAAAGGGAAACTGAGATAGTATATAATGGAGCTGTGATTTTAATCCAGGGAGTCTGACCAGAGCATAGAGAGGACACCTTTACCACTGGGGAACAGTAGAGGATTGCAGGGATGGCTGGGAGATAGTGGGAGACCCTGTTTGGTGGTCTTAGTGTCTATAGTGCCCTAAGAGACAGTATTATTGATAAAGTGAGAGGTTGGACAGAGCCCTGGTAAATATCCCGAGAGTTTGTAGCCTTCAGTGGGTGAATTTGCAAGATTGCTGACCAATAACAAGTGAAAGTAGAACTCCGCTGAGGTTGGGAGACAAAGGATTTATGGTGGTACTGTCCTGATTGGTGATGGCATTTTTCTCCACGTATTTGACTGTAATAGAATCTGCTGTAGGGATGCCTGGGTGGCTCAGTGGGTTAAGCTGCTGCCTTCCGGCTCAGGTCATGATCTCAGGGTCCTGGGATTGAGTCCCACATCGGGCTCTCTGCTCAGCGGGGAGCCTGCTTCCCCCTCTCTCTCTGCCTGCCTCTCTGCCTACTTGTGATCTCTGTCTGTCAAATAAATAAATAAAATCTTTAAAAAAAAAAAAAGAATCTGCTGTAACAAGGAATCGATTAAATAAATGTTTGTTTCTCTCTTATATTACAGTCCAAAGGGAGGGAAGTGGCCTAGGCTAGTGGAGTGGTGGCTCATCTTCTTGATCCACTCAGTGTTCTAGATCCTTCTATCTTATTCCGCCATTCTTTTTTTTTTTTTTAATCAGAGGGAGAGAGAGAGCACAAGCAGGAGGAGCAGCAGGCAGAGGGAGAAGCAGGCTCCCTGATGAGCAAGGAGCCGGATGTGGGACTTGATCCCAGGATCTTAGGATCTTTTTTTTTTTTTTTTTTTTTTTTTTTTTTTTTTTTTTTTTTTTATTAAAGATTTTATTTATTTATTTGACCGAGAGAGATCACAAGTAGGCAGAGAGGCAGGCAGAGAGAGAGGAGGAAGCAGGCACCCCGCTGAGCAGAGAGCCCAATGTGGGACTCGATCCCAGGACTCTGAGATCATGACCTGAGCCGAAGGCAGCGGCTTAACCCACTGAGCCACCCAGGCACCCAGGATCTTAGGATCTTGACCTAAGCCGAAGGTGGATGCTTAACCAGCTGAGCCACCCAGGTGCCCCTTGTTATGACATTCCTTTTTTTTTTTTTTTAAGATTTTATTTATTTATTTGAAAGAGCACATGAGAGGGAGGAGATCAGAAGGAGAAACAGACTCCCTGCAAAGCTGGGAGCTGATGCAGGACTTGATCCCAGTGAGCCGAAGGCAGTCGCTTCACCAACTGAGCCACCCAGGTGCCCTTGTTCTGCCATTCAATAGGCTGTGCTCATATGGTATACGGCCAAGGCTAGGTCTTTGTCACTTTAGTGTTCCAGCACCTGAAAGGGGTTAAGAGCAGAAGTGGAAAGCAGTAATTTCTTTTTAGGTAAGTGAAAGAGAAGTGGGTCTAGCTGGGTAGCCATGTTCCCAACTAAAACTCAGTTACTATGGAAGAAAAGGACAGATTTAGGGGCCCTGATAAGAGATGGCTGAATGGGAATTTGATAAGAGAATTGGAGTTTTTCTGGATAGGTGGGAGAACAGCAGTACAAGAGACTTTAGGGTGTTGATGAGATGTAGTTCGGGTGGTCATTTGAGCTCTGACGAGGTTGTAGTTAGACCAGTATATTGAGGGCCTGGAGTCCTTGAGTCTAGGAGGTTGCAGGATAGATGTGAAACTAAAAGAGTGAAACTAGAAAATAGGAGTTCGTGGTCTGGTTAGAATGGGATCTGGGTTTCGGTCTAAAGGTGACTTAGTTCTTGGAGATGATAGGACCTGTGGTAGAGCCAGGGGTTTGGGAGATTGACAGAGTGAGATGGAGGGTTCACAGAGTATGTCCCTGCACAGTACTCAGACTTCCCATCTTAGCACATGGTACCCTTTACCATCTGGACCCTAGGTCTCTCTCCCCTACACACCTTCTTTCTACCCAATAATCTGTTTTTTGTAAAACAAATACTCCATTTCCCAGAGGTAAAAACCAAAAGTGCCCATCTTGTGGAAAGCTACATCATTGTATATCCAAGCACCAGTTCCTCTTCTCAGGTTTTTGAAGAGTCTGGCCAGAGACTGCCATGATTGTACCAGCCCAGACTGCCATGATTGTACCCAGGCTAGGAGGTGAGAGAGGTTGGGGGTTCAGATCTGAGGTGGTCCTACCAGACTGGACCTCCCACTCCTTCCCAGATCTAGTTCAGAGTCTTTGGCCCTGGATCTTTTAAGGAAGTCATTGTAGATGCAGGCCATGAGAAGTGGCCCTCATGCTCCCCATCCAGAGGCTCTGCCCACCCTCCACCCCCTCTCAGGAAAATGGTACACTTCTCAGGAAGTGGTATACTTGGAAGCCTGCTGTTCAGATGAGAACATTCAGTGCTGCTCAATATGAGACCAGCCTTGGTTCCTCTGTTCCTCACCCCCATCCTCCACCCACTCCTTCTAAATGTGTCCCTTCATCCCCCCCAACTTCACTTTCCTCCATCACTGCCCCTCTCGTCCAGGCCCCCATCATTCCTCCTGGATAACTGTGACCCCTTCCTAATGGGGCTTCCTTCTAGCCTTCCCAGTCCATTCTCACAGCTGCCTGAGCCATCCTGTGATGGGGAAATCCTCCCAACCAAGGGCCTGTCTGCATCCTCATAGTGGCAGGTATGGCACGGATTGATTCTCCAGAACAGCTGGAAACCCTATAATCCTGGACAGGAATTTCAGAAGGAATTACACAGGAAACATCACTTTCCTCCCATGGAAGATGTGGGTGAGGGGAAGAACCTCTAGAAACAGACCAAGGCCATGATGGTTATACTAACGGAAGGACTTCCTAGGCTAGGGGTGTGGAAAATGTTCCCAGAAGAGAAGCCATCGCTCTGGGGTGATCACCTATAGACCTTGAGGTCCCTGGAGCTCAGGAAAAAGGAGGGCTGACCCAACATAACTTGGGCTTATTTTTTCTGCAGCAGACTAGGCCAGGCACCCTCTCAGAAGCAACACGGTTTGCTTGTCCCAGGTTCACTCTGTGCTGTGGCCTGGCCAGTTGGTATCCCACAGACTGTCTTCACTGTCCTTGCTCTCACTCTGACCCTCCTGTCCCCTTCATCTTTGTCTTTAGCCCTCTCCTGATTCAGCCCTATTCAGCAGCTCTTCTTTCTTTCTCAAGTGCATTCTGGGCTCTTGGAACAATCCTCCCCTCTTTCAGAGGAGCTTTCTCATCTTACTTGCCCTTTTGCCAACACTACTGTCCCTTCCCACCCTGGATCCCCTAGGCTGTGTTCTATTTATGGCCCTCTCCCTGATTTTCCCATCTTTGGTGGCTTCCTCCTCTGTCTATGTGAACTGGACCATGACTTCCCTTTTCTCTCCATTCACTTTCTCCCCTGCCTGGTGCCATCATACTGTCTGGAAGAGCTGATGGTTCGACCTCCCCTGGTCCATCTCTTGGCTTGCCCAGGGTGTTAGCAACCCCCAGCCCCAGACCAGTGTCCTTTCTGTACTTCATGTGTTTACTTTCTGGGGCTGCTCCCTCTGCAGGTTCTAAGACTCCCATGGCTGCCAGATTCAGTGGCCTTTTCTGAGCCCTTATTCTCCTGACCATACCAGTCACATCACCCTGCTTGAAAGACTCTACTACCAACACTTCTCTCCTGGGCCTTTTCTTGCTCTTACCTTGTACACAGGTGTACATCTCTCTCCCATTCCCCCAAGTATGGGGGGCTCCTAAGGTTCCTATTCCCAGTCTTTTTTCTCCATCTTGCCCCTCAGTGATTCAAACTATGCTCAGAGTGCTGTGATGATGCCCCAAAATTGTGGTTTCGACTCACTGAGAGTAAAATGAGGACCTTCAAACTATGCTCAGATAACTGATCTGTGCCCAGCACCCACACACCTAGATCTCTGGTCCAGGCCTTTTTGAATAATTTCTGGATATCCCCACCAACATATCTTATAGCCATCTCAACCCCAACATAACCAACACAAAACTCATCACTTCTCAGCCTTCTTCCAGGGCCTCCCCAGAGAGCCACCTTCTCTCCTCCTGTTGTGATTCTTACTGAGTTATCTAGGGGAAGAAATTTGGTTGTCTGATAAGGCTTCTCCAGTCTCCTATCCTGAGAATGTCTGCAGGGTAGCCTGGATCAGACTTCTTCTTCTTCTTCTTCTTCTTTTTTTTTTTTTTAAATATTTTATTTATCTATTTGACAGACAGAGATCACAAGTAGGCAGAGAGGCAGGCAGAGAGGGAGGAGGAAGCAGGTTCCCTACAGAGCAGAGAGCCCGGTGTGGGGCTCGATCCCAGGACCCTGGGATCATGACCTGAGCCGAAGGCAGAGGCTTTAACCCACTGAGCCACCCAGGCACCCCCTGGACCAGACTTCTATCCCCTCTATGCTGTCCCTCAGACTTTGGCAATAACATCCTGTTTGGGCCTCCTGCCCCCATTTTCTTCCCAGTGATAACCCTGACTGCCAGAAATACGTTTTTTGAAAATCACTCAAGTTTTTATTGCCAGACACTGAAGAATTGTTAGGAGAAATTCTTTCCTTCAACATGTTTGGAAGCACAGAATCATGTGAATATGAAAGATGCATATTTTTTTTATCTGTTCCATTTTAAGCCCCCCAAGCAAAAAAAGGACCGTCCACCCCTTCTTTTGCAACTTCTTATAGCACTTAGGGTTTATTAAATATAATGATTTCTTAGAGCAAAGAATAATTTTACTGAAAAAGGTAATCCTTCCATTTCCCACTGAAAAATGTACACATATGGAATTCATTATTCTAAGAGTTCCTCCTGGCAGAAAAAACCTAAATATATTCAGAAAAAGGGTTGGAGAAAGTTATGTCAAAAACAAGGTTACTTTCTAAGACAGACATTCCTGAAAGAAACAGAGAGAGGTGGACTTAATTGTTCATGTCGGTCTTTAGGGTAAAATGGCCACGTGTAGGGAGTTTTTACATGGACCTCACTGATGGGCTGCCTTTTCCACAGCTATGTCCCCATGATATTACTTAGTGTCTAGCTCATATGTTCCTCTATACAGTCAGCATAAATTTATGCATGTACATGATTCAGCTAAAGTCCCTGGAGTTGCTTTCAGCAGTGGTAACAACTTTGGCCCAATAGACCTGACCACTAGACCCAGTCCTGAGACCATAGGGTGCCGACTGGGGTTGAGCTGTAATCTGTGCCTATGAGCCACTGAGGAAATGCCCTATGACCTAGACATCACCAACTCTCTGCTCTAATTCACCAGCACAAACATCACCTAGAACCTCATTCTGAAGAGCTGACGCTGTTGGCCAACCTACCATGAAAGGGAGGCCCTGACAACTGCCCTGACAAACGGCCTTCCCTCACTCCCTCCTGCCCCAGGAATTAAGTTCCTCGGTCTGTTTTTTACATTGTTATGCAGTGGAATTAGAAAGTACACAGTACTTTTGTTACAAATATACTTTCTCATTTAGGCACAGGATACTCGCAAGTGGCCTTGAAATTATTTTTGAAAATCTAAGGAAAAATGTATTTTTTATAAAAAGTATACCTGCTATATAGTAAGTATTTGATTAGCTTCCTGTTGTCTGGGAGAAAAATGCCAAGTGATAGGTATAGGACTAGGGTTTGTAGTTGGATTAATTAAACTCTAAGATAAGAGGGAGAAAAAGTCCTTTTTTTTTTTTTTTGTTAAGATTTATTTATTTATTTGAGAGAGAGTGTGTGAGGTGAGGGAGCACAGAGGGAAAGGGAGAGAGTCCTAAGCAGACTCTACTGAGCATGAAGCCTGACACAGAGCTTGGTCTCATAACCCTGAGATCATGACCTGAGCCAAAATCAAGAGTCAGACACTTAGCCAACTGCACCACCAGGCATGCTGAAAAATGGTCTTTTTGAAGGCTAATGTTGCCTCTTCCATGTCTCTTAATCTCTTTTACTTTTTTCACTTATTTTAATTTTCTGTACTGCATTCTGGGTAATTTTTTTAACCTCCCTTCTGATTCACTAACCCTTTTTTAAGTTGTGGTTCTGCTGTTTAATGGATTTGGGTTTTAAAGTTAAATGGATGTATTTTTTTATTTCTAAAAAAATTTTTTTATAAAAAGAATATATCTCTTTTAACCTAAGCAGTTGCTTATATTTTTTATTGTATCTTTTGTTTCTTTAGCCATTGTACACATGTCTTTTTAGTAATCTAGACCATTAGCTCCATTTCTTGAAGTTCGTGGCAGTCTAAAGCTGCTGGTCCTTTACTGACTCATTTACCATGTCTTCTATTTTCATATGGTCTGTAAGTTTGAGTTGTGACCTCATGTTCTGCTTGGCCTTCTTTGTCAAAATCCCATGGGACAGTAAGACATGAACAAGAAATAATATTGGGGGTCAAGATTATAATTGTTTACAGATGATATCATAACATACCTAAAAAGTACAGGAGATTCAATGACATAATAAAACTCATAGACAAACTTAGAATTAATAAAAAAGCAAAAACAAGCAAAAAACAAAGGAAAGAGAACTAGTACAGAAAAACACCAAAATCACTAGCCTTCCAATAAGCTAAATAACCAAAATGTCCAAAGTTATAAACAGAAAACTTACAGAAGAGAACATATAAATGGTCAACAAACACAAGAAAGAAGTTGCCCCATCTGAAGTCAGATGCAGTGAAATGTAGCAAAAAGTCTCTTTTATTTTTATTAACATTTATTGAGAATTAAACTCATTACAATATCAAATGTTGATGAGGGAAACTGGTAACTTCACACATTCTTGGTAGGACTGCAACTTAGTATAGCATTATTTATAATTTTAAAACTATGAACAAGAAGCAGGTGAAGTACAGATACTATGTAGTAATTAAAGCAAATCTAGAGGAAATGATGAGAACTTCCTGTTAAATACAAAAACTAAGTTGCATAATACTGTGTACAGTTAGATGAACTTTGTGAAAACAAAACAAAACACAAGATTATGTTGATCCAGGTGTAGAGAAAGTTCTGGAAGGATACATGCCAAGCACAGAACAGTGATGAGGGTAATAACAGTTACTGTGTATTTGCCTTGGGCTATGAAAGGTTACAGATTTTTTTTACATCTATTAACTTGAGTCTGCCTGGCAATTCCGAGAGGATAAAACAGGCTCCTCAATCTAAAGTTTTCTTAAGTTGAAGGACATTTTTCGGAAATGACATATTTGATTGTGTACTCCCCAGAAGTCTCTGTCTTCCTTTTTCATCACTCTTCCTCAGCTGGTTCTCTAGGTCCTTACATTTTTCTCTCACGTTTCTTACCTCTTTGTATTTCTGTTTTAGTTTAAGTCAGTGGTTCTCACACTTGAGGTGCATCCAAATCAAAGGCTCATGAAAATGCAGGTTGCTGGGCCCCATCCCCAATTTAAGATTTAGTAATTTCAGGCTGGAACCCAGAAATTCTCACTTTAAAAAGTTCCCAGGAATGCTAATGTTGCTGGTTGGGGATTACATTTTGAGTTCTCAGCTATTTCTTTCATTTGTATGCATCTTTTTTGCTTGACATTTACATTTCTTAACATTTTCTATTTTCTCCTTTCTAGTGACTTTTTTTTTTTTTTTTTTTTTTTTTTTTTTTTTTTTGTCTATAGAAGAAAAACTTCCTAGAATCTCTCTGAGGATACTAAGTAGATTTTTTTTTTTTCTAAGTTATTTCCTACTCTTGAAACTCTCTCTTCTGGGTTTATTGTTCTGTTTATCTTGATTCCTTTGTGTGCTGTTTTACTTAAAGATCTAGGAATCATTGGCTACCTATTTATATCTGTGAAGTATTTGTAGTTTAACATAAATAGTTGGTGCTAGTCTTCAGTACCATCTTGTGGCTCTGTTTATTCAACTCTCTCTCCCAAGTGGGAGCCTTAGGCAGGATGCCATTTAGGGGTCATGGCCGGGATACCATCTACCCCTTGTCCTGGTAAAATGAGAAAGCCTTTTCTTGTGATGCCAGCAAAGGCACTAGGAGTCTCAGCCTTCCCAGAGATCCTGTCTAATTTCTTTCCGAGAGTACCCTCTGATCTAGCCTTGGGTAGAAACCATCTTAGCCTATTTATACAAAGCAGGCAAGCATATGGTAGTTGTGCTCTTGGACACAGCTCTTTCTAGAAAGACCTAGGACTCTCCCTCATTTCTGCTCTCTACCATCTCTTGCCCTCTGTGCCTGTACCTTCCAATCACAAAGTCTCCCCAGACCCCCCATAAGCAGTGGCTCTCACCTCCTAGGCATCTACTTCCATGGCTACTTCCTCTGTTCCTCTTGGCCCATCAGGATAGTTCCATCTGATTTTATTCAAACTCTTATGGTGGCCCCCTCTCCCATGCTTATTAGTGCTGTGATTTTTACTTCCTTTTGCCATTTTTAAACTAGTGTGGTCAGTGTTAAAATGAGGCTCCTCTTGCTCATTTGAGCAAATCATTGCTGTGGTAGACAGATTCCTAGCAAAACGAGGAATGAAGAGTTTATAAAGAAAATGTGTAGGGAGTGTTCCATTTCAAGAATATGAGGGAAGAAAAAGGAAGAAAGCATTTGAGAGAGCTTCTTTGGAGATAATCTTATTCAGAATCCTAACCCACTTGCCTACAGGCCAGCACTAGAAGGACTGGGGCCACAGTGTCCAAGAGGAAGACTGAGGAGTAGAGAAAGAGAAACTGAGCAGCCTTCTAACCCTACTCCCTCTTTTTTCTTCCTACTGTCAGTAGGAGGCCCGGGAAGCCGCAGCCCCTCAGCCACTCTCCTTTGCATTTGCTCTTGGGATGGTTATGGATCTGGGGAGCTTGCCCTTTACCTTCTGTCCTCCACACACCTGCTCTGTCTCCAGGCTCCACTCTCCCTCTCTTTCCCACCCCACCTCTTCCATTTCCCACTTGCATTCCTTGCCTTTCCCCTCTCTTAATTACTGCAGATAATGCTGATGAAGTTCTTGAACCTAGGTGAGGTTCAATGGGGTGAGGTTCGAAGCCAACAGCTAAGAAAGAATTCTTTAGACGCCTTTGGTGCAAAAAGGTGGTTTATTAGAGCACGGGGACAGGACCCGTGGGCAGATGGAGATGCTACTGCGCCAGGCATGTGAAAAGTGGCTGGTTATATAACAGGAGTTGGGTAGGTGAGGACAAGGGGGTGTTCAGAAGAGCTATTGGGGTAAAAAAGACTGTCAGGATATTGAAGGCCTGGTTACTATCGAGCCAAGGCCACTGTCCCTCTAATGAGGCACTAACATAAAGACAATTGGGAGTCTCCTGGTGGAATGTTACATTCCTGCTATCAAGCATCCTTGTTAGTGAGATTTAGGTTTACAAGAAATTTATTTATTTATTTATTTATGGAGGGGAGGGTGACATTAGGGCTTGAGGAATTGAGTTATGTGCCTTTGGAAATTGGGCTATTGATAAGGTAACTTCTTTGTTGTAAATCTCAAGGACATTTGTAAACCAAGGGAGACTCCTGCCTTGAAGGATTGTGATCTCTGCAAGTTAACTATTTGTTTTCCTTCTAGGGTAGTCAGGGGTGCCTGAGGAATGTGACACTATTACTGAGGGGAGCGGGTGGGAGAGGGGTGCAAGGTGCCAGCTTTTGCTTTTTCCTCAGCCAGCCTCCTGCTCCCTCATCATTCCCCCCTGAACAATTTTGATCCTTAAATCTTTAAGGTAGTTGAAGATGGACAGTCTCATCTTCTGTAACGTCTTCCTGCTGAATAGGGGCGTAGAGTTGTCCTTACCTACTCGGGTCAACATTGATCAGTTGAGGAATGTATAGGGGAGTTAGGAAAGGCAGAGGCTGCTGAATCCAGCGCTGACAGTGTAGAGGTGTCTTTGCGCGTGGTAAGCATCATCTGTCATTGCGAAGTCATTGCAGCAATGGAGTCTCGGCACCAAGTAGAGAAACATTGAACAGAGCAACACATTAAGTTTAATAAGGTGATAAAAATGAGAACCCCAAGAAAGAGATTTTTAATTGTTGACCATAGTCCTCCTCCAAACCAGGAACTTAACCATTCACTGAGAGAGAGAGAGGAATCTTGTAGAACCTTAATCTGGGTATTCATATCTTTTATTAGTCCTGTGACATTTTTGCAATAGTCTGGGATGTACACACAACATTCTGTTTTGATAATTGCGCATGTGTCACCCTGTGCTGCTGTGAGGACATCTAAGGCCATTCCATTTTGTAGGACGGCCTTGAGTATCTGTGAGATTTCAATATTAAGTAGGGAGATGCTATTTAGTGAATCATTGAGTGCCTTTGTAGTATATTTATTAAGGGCTTCTACATGCCACATGACATCCTCTACTCCCACAGATGGAACAAAAATGGATGCTAAGTGATTATAACATTTAAAAACAGATTGTGTCCAATTTTGCTTTAAGTTAGGGAGATTAGTTGGGGTGGTGATGGTTTTAGTAATGTCCATGAATCCAGGCAAATCCTAAGGTATAGCGACCTAAGCACCCTGGAGGAAGGCAGGGCCATAGGTTAAGTTCCACATATCCAGTAGGTTCCGTTTGGAGCTGACCTTCTAATGCCAGGTCGTCTTACCTAGTCAGTAGCAAACCCATCAGTAGCCTGGAGTACTATTACTTGGGAACACATTTCTAGTGATAGCCATCCTAGAGATCATGTGTTATTTGCCCAAGTATCATACATATGATTTCTTTGTTCCCAGCATAAAACTGCCTTTTGACTGAGCTGTCCAATCATGGGTGTGAGTCACAAATACGTATCCCAGATTTGATATATGCCATCCTTAGTATAGCGATAAAGAGGGTTTTGGAACTTAGACCCATATTTGATTAGGAAGTTATGGCTTGACAGCAATCCCTTTCCTTCCAAATAGCTCCATGGGCATGTAGTACGGGGAAGGCATATTTGGAGTCAGTGTTAATGTTTATTTTTAGGCTTTGGCAACTGCAAGGTGCTAGTGAGCACTACAGTATACCTAGCTTTTCTTATTTTTTTTTAAATAAAAACTACTGTCATCAGTAAACCAACTGTCATTTGTATTTTTAACAGAGGCATCTTAAATCTGGCCAAATAGAGTAAGCAAGATCAATAACCTCTGAACAGTTTTGCTCTATAGAGAAAGAAGTACAGTGGTCAGGTTTAGGCATACAGGTAACTAGGTTTAAAGTTTGACAACTTTTAAGTATTATTTCTGGCATATCTGTAAGTGTAGCCTAGTATTTAATAAGTCGGCCTCCATTATCCATTGGTGGCCTTTGGTTTCTAAGACAAATCTGGACCTGATGTGAAGTCATTAAAGTCAGGGACTGTTCCGTGGTGAGCTTTGAGGCTCTTTTTATGAGGAGGGCTGTTTTATGCTTAGCTAAAGCATCTGTTTGCAATTGCACCTCAACAGAGGTAGCTTCTAGGATATATATATATGACTAAGGGATGAAACCATTAAGTAGCTCTTTGAGTGGTCCAGCCTTAACAATATCCTGAATACAGAGGATCACTGGCAAGTGGGAGAAAGCTTGTCAAGAGATAAGGGGAGTCCTACATGCATCATCCAATCTAACCATAGGGGAATCAATCCTATTTTCCAGTTGTTTAATCACGTGCCATGGGGTCTTGTTATTATCCCCATGAAATAAAAAGCAAGAAGATCGTCTAAATGAGCTATTGTGTAACTTTTCTGAAGTTTACCTCAAATTGTTTAGCTTAGGTAAACAAACATTTAAAGACAATCAAATCTAGAATTTAATATCCGTAGCGGTGTGTTACTAAACATAATTTTTCTCTCTAAAATAACCCTAATTTCTAGAGATAGCCAATTTAGGACTAATTTATTTGAAAAACAAGTCCAGTTTTAACAAACTTGGCCTAATTATTTACATAAGCTCAGCAAGAACAGTGCATAATCATATAGATCTTTTAGAATCTGCTCTGCTGGAACTTTTTATAAGGAATCTCTAGGTTGAACGTTTAGTAGCCTCTCCAGGCCAGAAGCCAAGCCACGTACTTGCCATCAGGCATGCCTGCAATACCTGTCGATTTGGGCGAATGCCTCTTCATGAGACTCTGCACCTACCAAGGGGTGACATTCTTTACTCACATGGTGAGGCTGCTGGGAACTCTGTAAGCAAGGTATCAGGCCAACAGTCCCAAGGGGCTTTATGGCTTCAGGTTTCATAAAGTCAACCTTAGTTCCTTAAAGCTGTCTGGTCATATCTGAGTCTATGCATGTCTTTCTCAAATATGACATTCCAGTCAAAGCCTTGGTAAACTAACCCATGTTTCCAATGGTGTCCTGTTGCAAGGAGAACAGATTCTTATTGAACTTATGCAAATGACTGATTGCCATGGAAGAAAGAATACTTACTGAGACCTTTTGGTTTCAGATGGTTCAGATAGAGAGAAAATTTGAATGCCTTGAGCACTTTTACATCTCTGTAAGTTACAGATAACTTAAGAAAAAGTATCCCTCGTCTGGAAGAGCAAACATTAGAGAACCAGCAATGTCTACAACAAGACAAAACATTAAGAGACACAACACTATAATCTTGTAGTTCATTTAGTCCCGTGTTACTAAATCTGGTGAATGCAGCTTTAGTTAGTTCTGGAAATTCTTACCCATTTCAGTTTTAGGATTTTCAAGTATATCAAATATCTATTTGTCCTGAAAGTCCTTTATATGAATCTTCTTTAAGATAAAACTCATTTTACAAGAGAATTAAAACAATTACAAATGACAAAACTCGGAATGGATATGGTTAGAGCTGATGAGACAAGAGTTTATAATTTAGCTGGCAAGGAAATCAGGTTTTTTCTGTGACACACAACATTTTCATAATTACAATATCAAGTGATGATCTCTCAAAACATTAAAACTTTAGGAAATGCATAGAATCTCTAGAATAATTATAGCATTTTCCCAAATGTAACCCAAGGTTTATCATTGGTTTAAATCTTGTCAACAATTGCTAAAACCTTAGAAAGTTTTAAAACACATGCCTAAATATAATTAGGGATTAAACACCTGATAAAACAAAACATAGGAACTGAATTTTCCGGGCAGGCAAAGAGAAAACCATTTACACTTTTTAACAGATCAATTAGCTAAGAAAACTTCGCCCTTTTAAACAGAAAGAAAACCAGCTTTTTATACCAGTGTCTTTCCCTTTTTTATTTTGTTTCTAAGTGCGCAATCTTAAGATAGGAGTTTTCTGGGTTTCCCTCCCATCATGAATGATGTCGCAGACAAGGGAGGGGGATCTTTCCCCTGCTGTCCTGTTCGCGTCCCTCACGGGAACTTAGGAGCATCTTAGCTAAGGCCTATCCATATAAACCCCGGACCAGGCTACTCCGTGGAGTAGATGACCGTTATGCTATATGACGCCCCGCAAGACTCAGGGTGCAGCCCACTCAGACTCCGTAGCCAAAGCGTTGGAGCCATACAGACACATTCACACAGTCAGGCACTCTTCAGATTCAAACAGGTTGGATACCCTCCCCTTCTGGGCATCTCTGGCTAATGGGAGGTGATCAGTCTCCCCTTTCACTCTTTACAGATTAGAGTGTCTATGGTTACAGGCAATGGAGGATGGTAACAGGGTGTTTCGCAGTCCCTCAAGGTTGGGCTGCTTCCTTAATCTCTCAAGGCCAAATGGCCCTTATACTTGGAAGTATAATCTATGTGGAGGCAGGTCAGGAGAGTGCTAAATCACCTTGGAGGCTGTTTTTCTTTCTTTTTTAGTCTGTCCTGACCATATCTAAAATTCCTGTTATGAAGATTTTCCTTCACAAATCTTTTGCAACTTTCCTTTGCATTCAGGTTTTATCCCAAGTCATTTCCTTCCAAACCACCATCTCATTTAGGACAAAATTACCTTCTTTTATCTTTAATAAAATGCATTTCCATTCCTTAAATCTTTCTTACATATTATCTACTTTCCTACATACAGAGTTGTTTCCCTTATTTCCATCAGTCTTAGTTACATTTAGCAGAATTTGTACTCTTAGAAACACCTTAATCAGTTATTAACCAATTGTGAACTGTTACAACAGAATTCTTTAGATGCCAATTTATGAATCAGTTAAGCGTAAAACATGTTTACCAACAGATTTAAATACTCTTAGTTTCTTTGCAGTAAGAAGTCAAAAGCACAAACCTACACCCAGTAATTAATGATCTAGCATTTTATCCTGCTTGGTTAAGACCTAGATGTCCATAATTTAATTCCATTTGTCATCCAACCAAAACTTTAAAATTTCAGGTTACCAAAGACTTTGAAAGCTATTTTAACAATTATACATTAAAACTTTGAGACAGATAATTAACCATCAGTTTAGTCATCTCTTTGCTCACAGATTTTAAAAATAACACGAGCTTATTTGACCTTCAGTAAATTTTGAAGTTTCACATTTACTGCTGATAACTTAAAAGACATGTCTATCTTAATTAAACCAACAAACTTAACTTAATTCCAATACTGATTTACTTTCCACCTGGGCCACTCCACTTTGAATGTTTACCTGAGACATGGGTGCAAAGATCTGGAGTGGGGGGTGTTAGGTCCAGGGGCTGCTCTTCTTGCTCCTTGACAGCGAAGAGAGAAGGAGCCATGGTGCATGATCTAGAGGCTAGTCATGCAGGCTGCACACACGTTGGTGCAGAAACAGGAGAAGGGGGAAACAGAGGAAACAAAGTGCTGCCAGGAGGCAGAGAAAGGATTCCCGGTTTTAGAGCTCATAAGCCCCAACAAAGGAGCAGACGCCAAGCTTTCCCACCAGCAATGGGGGGAGGGGTTAAGCAGTCCATGTCAGGCCAGAGAAGACAGGGAAACTTCCCCGAAACAAAGAGAGTTTCGGCAGCTGCTTGGGAATATTCCTTACAGTCTCCGTCTCAAGTTAGACTAACCCCCGTTGGCTCCAGTTATAGCCATTAACACAGGAAGTGAGTGAGGGAGAAGCCCCCACATCTATTAGGAGAAAACAGAGAAAAATAAAGTCAGAGTCCCCCTTGCCAGGGATGGCCCAGCAACCTGGGTTTACTAGAAGGCTTATTTACATAATTATCACCCAGTATGTCAGGAGGAAGTTTACTAGCTGACTCATTCAGGCAAACACATTCTGCAAAAGCCCCTTAGTTTGGGGTCCTGGTGTAGAGCAATGAAGGCCTAGGTATGAGCAATGCAGGTATCCTAGGTCCATTTGCCCTGTTTCCTGCAGAGGAGATCTAACTGAGAGATCCCACTGCCATGCTCAGTCCTTCTCTAAGTTTTGCAATCCAAATTATTTCCAGTGGGTTAAAAGGCACCCTAAGGTAGAGTCCTTGGGAACCGATGAAGCCTACTGAGGCCATGCTCCCAGAAAAGTCCATTACCAAAATCCCCCCCGACTCCTGGGTGGCATCCCACACAGGATATGTCAGAGGTTCCCATGTGTCAAAAGTGACCAGAGGCGTCCCTCAACAAAAATCGCTACTGATCACCATCCTGCCTTCCCTTAGAAGGCATTCCTGCCATAAAAGGCCCTGGAGGGGTGCCAGCGTCCCTCCACTTCCCCATCACATCCTAGGCTGCTGATGGGTGCCTGGTGAATAGACCGAAACACTCTACCATGCCATGCCATCTTCTGTCCTGAAGACTGCATACTGTTTTGCCGTTTTAACCCATGGAAATACTAGAAAAGTTTGGCAAGGGGAAACTACCCAATTTCGTAGCTTTAAGTAGTTAGCAGAAGACACTGACAAGAAACAGTAAAGACTGAAATCCATCATAGTCTATGTGACATTCCAACACATGCGGGCCTTACAGCCAACTTCCCTAGGAAACGGTCCCCGGTTGCATTTTAATTCAATCGGGTACCGGTTTCGGCCGGCTCCCAGTGGAGGTCCCTCGGCCAGAAGTGGCTAGACCAGGGATGTGGAGGGGATCACATTAGATCAATCAGGAGGAAACCTCACAGGGAGTCTTAAGATTGGCAGCCGTCCTGGTGACTTAGGTGGCTGTCCTGTGCCCAAGAGAGACAATTTTATATAAGAACAGGAATAAGGAGAGGGTATCAAGTTTCTGGGTTTATTGCCATTCCGGCCAGGGTACTAACTTACAGCCAAGAGACAGGTGCTCTCCTCCCCGTAGAGTAGCCACTGGGCTAGAGGATTTCAGCCTGAGCAATTGACATGCAAGTGTTCCAATAAGACCATACTCCTTGAAAAGCCCCTGAAATGAGAGTAAAGGAAGAAAAGAGGAAGAACTCACCAATTTTGCACCGAAGCTCAGAGTCCAAATGTAAAGACTCACAGTCCCTTTGTGGTCACCAAACAATGAAGTTCTTGAACCTAGGTGAGGTTCAATGGGGTTAGGTTCAGAGCCGACACCTAAGAAAGAATTCTCTAGACGTCTTTGGTGCAAAAAGGTGGTTTATTAGAGCACGGGGACAGGACCCGTGGGCAGATGGAGATGCTACTGCGCCAGGCATGTGAGGAGTGGCTAGTTATATACATAGGAGTTGGGTAGGTGAGGACAAGGGGGTGTTCAGAAGGGCTATTGGGGTAAAAAAGACTGTCAGGATATTGAAGACCTGGTTACTATCAAGCCAAGGCCACTTTCCCTCTAATGAGGCACTAACATAAAGACAATTGGGAGTCTCCTGGTGGAATGTTACACTCCTGCTATCAAGCATCCTTGTTAGTGAGATTTAGGTTTAGAAGAAATTTATTTATTTATTTATGGAGGGGAGGGTGACATTAGGGCTTGAGGAACTGAGTTATGTGCCTTTGGAAATTGGGCTATTGATAAGGTAACTTCTTTGTTGTAAATCTCAAGGACATTTGTAAACCAAGGGAGACTCCTGCCTTGCAGGATTGTGATCTCTGCAAGTTAACTATTTGTTTTCCTTCTAGGGTAGTCAGGGGTGCCTGAGGAATGTGACACGTATTACTGAGGGGAGCGGGTGGAGAGGGGTGCAAGGTGCCAGCTTTTGCTTTGTCCTCAGCCAGCCTCCTGCTCCCTCATCAATACCAGCCTCACATTGGTAAATTCTCATGGCCATTTATAAAGGACTGTTACATTCCTTTCTCTTCCCACTTTTTTCAACAAACAGCACTGCAGAATGTGTTGGTGGATCTCAGGAGACAGTAAGGACACATAAGCACAAACAATGTGGTCAAGAGGCCAGAAGGAATGGCATGAAGGATGGACTCCAGATTCAACACAGAGGTGCCCGGAGGGCTTCCCAGGAGCTAAATTGTGAGGAAGAGCAGAGTGGGTCAAGGGAAAGGGATTTGGGAGGAGTTTTCAGGCCAGAGAGAGCATCGTATGCAAAGTTTAGAGACACACTACAGGGCCACACATTCAGGAGTGACAAGCTCTGTCACTTTGTCCCCCTTATTTTAAATCTCAACCCCATGAGATGAGCATGGCAGTGTAAAATACCTCTGTTTTAGGATCAGTACATCAAGGCTCAGATAATCCATTCTGGGAGCACTTTTAGAACACCATTGTCGGCCACACTGTGCAGGAGAAGCTGACAGTAAAGAGGAGGATGGGATTATTGCACTAGATTGGTCATACTGATTATAAGATTCTTTTTTTTTTTAAGATTTTATTTATTTACTTGACAGAGAGAGATCACAAGTAGGCAGAAGAGAGGCAGGCAGAGAGAGAGGAGGAAGCAGGCTTCCCAGCGAGCAGAGAGCCCGATGCGGGGCTAAATCCCAAGACCCTGGGATCATGACCTGAGCCAAAAGCAGAGGCTTTAACCCACTGAGCCACTCAGGCATCCCTGATTATAGGATTCTTGAGACTAGAAGCTTTCTGCTCTCCAAGAGTGGTCAGAAAGCCATAGGGCCTGTTTGAAGTTTCATGGAGGAGCAAGAATAAGGTGTTTCCTGCTTAAACACTCTGTAGTCCCATTTGTTAAAAGTAAAGGAGAAATTCATTACAGTGGATAAAAAAAAAAAAAAAATCCAGTGAGGATAAGCGTCTGCTTTCGGCTTAGGTCATGATCCTCGGGTCCTGGGATTGAGCCCCGTGTCGGGCTCCCCACTCAGCAGAGAGCCTGCTTCTCCCTCTCTCTCTGCCTGTCACTCTGCCTACTTGTGCTCTTTCTCTATCTCTCTGTCAAATAAATAAATAAAATCTTTAAAAAAAAAATACACTGAAAAGTATACAACGCTCTGAGGATAAAAAATGGAATGATTCCACCCGTGTCAGTGCCAGAATAGCTGGGGGCAACATTCTGGGTGGAGGGCACCCAGGCACTTGCTGTGAAGCTGGGTTCACATAGGTGCTCTTTTCTTTGATCTCACAGGTCCACAAAAGAGCCAAGTTTTCGGGGCGCCTGGGTGGCTCAGAGGGTTAAGCCTCTGCCTTCGGCTCAGGTCATGATCTCAGGGTTTTAGGATCGAGTCCCGCATCGGGCTCTCTGCTCAGCAGGGAGCCTGCTTCCTCCTCCTCTCTCTCTGCCTGCCTCTCTGCCTACTTGTGATCTCTGTCTATCAAATAAATAAATAAAATCTTTAAAAAAAAAAAAAGAGCCAAGTTTTCTAAAGGCATTTGGAGTCCTATTATACAAAATACTGAGAAAACCTCCACTTGCATAGGATTATCCCTGTTGGGGTAGACTGGGATAGTTTGTAGATGTGAGGACCTTGAGGCCTTCTGTGTACCCTCAGTACTGCCTTGGCTCATCCGTGACTGGGAAAGCAGATGCCAGCAGATGTGTCAGGCCATGAGCAAGTTGTGGGACCTGACTGTGGGTGGCCCTGGGGCCTGTCCTGCTGGAAGGAGGCTGCCTGGGCTGGGAGTCATACACACTCATGATTCCTGATAGCTCTGGGACCCTGGGCAAATTCCATCGCCGCCCTCAAGTGTCTTCCCTGAGAGTGGGTATAGTGGGCTTATATACTAGGTCTGGGATTTTGATAGGCTTCAGTGTGATGATGTCTAACAACACTCTTGCACTCTTCAATGGGAGCGCTTGAGTATGGTGGCGCGTGGGATCTAAAAAGCATGGGAATCCTCAGTCCCCTGCTCTATCTAAATTCAAGGAAGTTTGCTTTTGCTTTATATTACATCTGTGTTTAACATTAAAAATATATTATATTACCTAATTTTGCCCCCTCCCAAATCTTTGAGCAAAAATTGATGTCAGAATGCCCTGGGCACAGAGATGGAGCAGGGGCACAGGGCCCTGGGGGGTGGGCAGCTCAGTCTAGGAAGCCAAGTGATGGGAGTGCCTTGCTTAGTAAGGCACAAAACACTAAATGCATGTTGCCAACTGGTTTATTGCTACAACCCAGAAGAGAGAAGGTGTGAGAGTGAAAGACTTACCAGGGTTCCCTGAGAAAGTGGAATGGGTGCCCAGTTGGGTGGATCAGTTAGGCTTTCCAGAGAGGTATGCCCAGACTTGAGGGGATAGTGCAGATCTCTTTTTCTGCCCACCCAGGAGTCTCAGCCCCTCCAGGGCTGACCTGGCCTCCCTGTGCTGGGCCTGCAGAGCAACTTGGCAGTTTCACTTCCTGGTGATGAGAATGTTGTCACATCTGCCAGCCACCAAGCCCTGGGGCCAAACTCATGCTGCTCCTTTCAGCTGCAGGGGTGGTGGTATCCTCATGGGAGAGAGGCAGGCTGGCTCTGTGTGGCCTAGGAAGGCTGAGTGAGGTTCCTGGGAGCCATGGATGGAGGCGGATTTGAGTTACCATAAAGTATATTTGCCCCAAGGAGTAATGGCAATATGGGGCAGGGCCTAGTCAGACCCTCGAGTCTCCACCTAGCTTCTATCCTAGCACTGTGGATTATGAGGTCTGTGACTTGCAGTGGGACACAGAAGAGGCATGAGGTATTGATGTTTCTTCCCCAGGTGAGTACCAATGATCTCAGTGCAAAGAGTTCCTTTCCCTCTCCAGATCTTTCTATAAGCCTTCTGGCTAAGAGAGCTGGGTTTTTAGCTGCAGAAAACTGCAGATGGAAGACACTGGACCATGTAAGTGGAGGGTGCCACAGGGAACACGTACCAGTTTAGGTGATGATGGAGCCTAAGTGAGACAGAGAGATGGCATGAGGAGGGAGCATCTGCAGGGTGTGGGATTGACTGGATGAGGGAGTAAAGAGGGCTAGTGTTGGAAAACCTCTCTTATTCAGCCCCTCTTGCCCATGGGTTTTCATAGTAATTCTGAGGACATTGCACATTAATCCACTTTCGTGTTCTTTAATGAGAATAATTAACCTTGTAGTATACAATTTATGCCTTTACTTGGAACCAAACTTCCCATCCTGTGCTTGGTTCCCTGGCTGTGGCGGGGTATCATAGGTCTTTCTGGGCTTCTTTGTTCCAGCCGTCATAGCCTTGATGGGCCCACCTACATTCTTTCCATAGAGGTTCAAGGACTTTTCACCACCAACAGTGCTACTACTACCACCATCACCAACCATGTACCCTCACTGGGCTTCCTCTCCCCTAACCTGCTCCACTCTCCCACCATCGTTGTCATCAATGTTGTCTCCTCCACTAGCACCACTAACCATTACTGTTATCAGTTCTACCACCACCCACCATGCCACCCCCATCCTCAGGACCACGGCACCATCATCTCATTACACCCCATGTTGTGGGAAGCCCTTTCTAACCAACACCTCAGTTGGCATTTCTCCATTCTTTTAACTTTTTTCTTTAGAATTCTGGGCCTCCTATTGGTCCAAATCCTTGCCAAGAAACCTGCATTTGTCTCTTACTTCCAGAAGTAGGAAACCTCTCAGAGTTTGTTTCCCTCCACTTTTAGGAAAAGATAAGAATGTTCCAGATGCATGACAAGTTGCTTATTTGACTGGACTAAAATGCCGAACAACTGGTTCCACTAGTTTCTTTACAGATTGCCTTGGCATAACTAAAAAACCATAGCCAGCCCTTCTCTCATATTTCAATTAGCTACAATCATTAATTCATCACACATATTTATTTTTTAAAGATTTTATTTACTTATTTGACAGAGAGAGAGATCACAAGTAGGCAGAGAGGCAGGCAGAGAGAGAGGGGGAAGTAGGCTCCCTGCTGAGCAGAGAGCCTGACATGGGGCTCGATCCCATGACCCCGGGACCATGACCCGAGCCGAAGGCAGAGGCCCCAACCCACTGAGCCACCCAGGCGCCCCTCATCACACACATATTGAGCAATAGTCTTTATTAACTGGTTTCCACAGTTCATAAAAGGCTACCTTGTCCTATCTGCCTTCCCCTGTGAAAGGCCCATCTCAGTGCCTGGAGCAAAAGAGGAAAACTTCTTTGGATCCTATGTCAAGAACACTTCTGACACTCTTCATGGAGGCTGAATCAATGGGAGGGAAGTTCAGGTTCTCCACCTTAGCCTTCAGATGTTGTTCCCCAGAACTAGACCAATTCCTTGAAGTGCTGTTTATACTTGAACTTGAATTCATGTGGGATAACTGGCTCTCTGCAGTTAGGCAGACTGGCTGTAAGCCAGTGAGTTATTCTGGCATGGTCTTGCTATTTCCCATCATAGGTTATCACTGTTTATTTGTTTAATATGTATTCTGTTCTGCAGCTTGACCTTTTCATATTCTGCTGAGCTCTGGTGATCTTTCTTTGTCACTGGTCTTATGAAACTTACACATTTCAATAGTCAGATGGGAGTATAGTGGTATCTCATTGTGGTGATTACTTGTACAGCTTTCTAACTATTGGTCGTTTAGGTATCCTCTTCTAAACACCTGTTGAACACTTCTGCTCATTTTTCTATTATTTACCTGCCTTTTTCTTTATGAATTTTAGGAATTCTTTATATATCAGATACATAGCTCTTTGTCAGTTACAGATCTTACAAAGAGTTTCTCGTACTCTGTGCTTGCTTCTTCACTGCCTTGATGGCCTCTTTTGATTTTCCTTAATGTAGTCAAATGTATCAATCTTTGCTTTTGTGGTAGTGGTTTTATGCCTTTTTTTTTTTTAAAGATTTTGTTTATTTACATGTGTGAGAGAGAGAGAGAGATCAGGAAGGCCAGTGTGGGGCTGGATGCCAGTACCCTGAGGTCACGACCTGAGCCAAAGACAGATGCTTAACTGACTGAGGCACTCAGTTGCCCCTTTATGCCTTATTTTAAAATGAAATATTTATCCTTCAGTTAAAATATATTCTTCTATATAATCTTCTAAAATCTTCATTGTTTCGAGTTTAACATTTAGGTCCATAGTCCACCTGGAATTGACTTTTGTGCATGTTTTGGTATAGGAGTTCAATTTCATATGGGTATTTTAGAGTTCCACAATAATTTATTTAATAAACTATAGAAATGATCCCTGAAAGTATAGTCTTTTTTTTTTTAAGATTTTTTTTATTTATTTATTCGACAGACAGAGATCACGAGTAGGCACAGAGGGAGGCAGAGAGAGAGGAATGGAAGCAGGCTCCCCGCTGAGCAGAGAGCCCGATGTGGGGCTCGATCCCAGAACCCTGGGATCAAGACCTGAGCCGAAGGCAGAGGCTTTAACCCACTGAGCCACCCAGGTGCCCCTGAAAGTATAGTCTTAAGTTCCACAATAATTTATTTAAAAGGCCATTCAATCTCATTGTTCTTCAGGGCAACTATTGTCTTATAAGCATTAATAAGTTCTGTATTCACACTGTCCGTACTACAATTGCTTTTTCAGTGTCTTAATACCTGATAGGGCAAGCTTTCCCACTTTAAGAGATCTTGGCTCTTAGACTTTTGTGTTTCTCTCTATATTTTAGAATCAGCTTATCAAGTTCCAGAAGGAAATTCAAAGAAAGACATACTGTACATTTTGATTGGGAATAAATGAATCTAGAGATCAAATTAGAGAGAATGGGCATCCTTTCACTTCAAATGTTTCTTCCATTTCTTCTCCTTCTGGTATTCTCATTACATGTATGTTACACCCTTCATGATTGCCCCACAATTCTTGGATATTCTAGGTGTTTTATTTTTTATTCTTTTTATTTTCTGCTTTTCAGTTTAGGAAGTTTCTATTAACATATTATCTTTTTTAAAAATATTTTATTTATTTCTTTGACAGACAGAGATCACAAGTAGGCAGAGAGGCAGGCAGAGAGAGAGGAAGGGAAGCAAGCTCCCTGCTTCACAGAGAGCCCGATGCGGGGCTCAATCCCAGGACCCGGGAATCATGACCTGAGCCAAAGGCAGAGGCTTTAACCCACTGAGCCACCCAGGCGCCCCCATTAACATATTTTCAAGCTTTCCTTGGTCATGTCCAGTCTACTGATGAGCCCATCAAAGGCATTCTTCATTTCTGTTAGAATGTTTTTGATTTCTTGCATTTCCTTTTGATTCTATCTTAGTTTCCATCTCTCTGCTTACATCACCCATCTTTTCTTATGTGTTGTCCTTTTTTTCCATTAGAGCCTTCGGCATTATAATCATTGTTATTTTAAATTTCCAGTCTGATAATCTCAAAATCTCTACCATATCCGAGTCTGGTTTTGATGTTTTCTTTGTCTTTTCAGTCTGTGTTTTTTGCCTTGTACCATGACTTGGAATTGTTTTTGAAAGCCAGACGTGATACATTGTGTAAAAGGAACTGATAGGGCATGAGGTGTTATTTTTCTCCGGCCAAGAGTTAGGCTGTATTTACTTCTTGCTGTACTTGTGGGGTCAGAGGCTGAAATTTCTTCTAGTGTTCTTGTTTTTTTTTTTTTTTTTAAGATTTTATTTATTTATTTGACAGAGAGAAATCACAAGTAGATGGAGAGGCAGGCAGAGAGAGAGGGAAGCAGGCTCTCTGCTGAGCAGAGAGCCCGATGCGGGACTCGATCCCAGGACTCTGAGATCATGACCTGAGCCGAAGGCAGCGGCTTAACCCACTGAGCCACCCAGGCCCCCTAGTGTTCTTGTTTTGTCCCCTCTGTTGTCTTTGGGTTCCTTCGAAAGGATCTGAGGCTTGTGGTCTTTTTTTTTTTTTTTTTTTTTAAGATTTTATTTGAGAGAGGAAGCACAAGCAAGGGGGAGGGGCAGAGGCTAAGGAGAGAAGCAGACTCCCCGTTGAGCAACGATCCCAATGTGGGGCTTGATTCCAGGATCCTGAGATCATGACCTGAGCCAAGGGCAGACACTCAACCAAATGAACTACCCAGGTGCCCTGGCTTGCAGCCTTTTAGCTGTAATCCTGTTACTGTACATTGATGTGGTAGTAAGGTGTTGAGGAAAGGGAGAATACTTCATAGTCCTATGATTAGCTCTGTCTTTTAGTGGGTCTGTGGTCCTGGGCTTCACAAGTGCATCTTAGCTCCCTTACACCTGAAGTGAGATTGGAAGGATAGAGGGACCGGCTTTGGGTATTTCTCTTTCCTCGTGTCAGTTAGGCTTTGGCAAAACTCAAAGCATTAGGCTCTAGCAAAATAGTTTCCCTTGAGTGCAGACCATTTCAAGAAGAACAGAGAATTCTGGGTGTATTCCAGATTGGTTACTTTCCCCTCTCCCCACTGCCAGAAACACAGCAGGACCCTTCTCCAATGTTCATACTGAGAGCCTGATAAGCTTCTAGGAGTAAAGCACATGAAAGTGATGTGTGGGGATCCGGAGACTGCCCCCTTCAGAGTTCTTAACTCTCCAGCTTGTCTATGCTGAGCTTCTAGCAATTGGTCCATTATTGTTTAAGTATTCCTACCAGTACTGGCTCCAGCAGTGGACTTTTGCTGCTGGGATTCATCTGGTAAGCTATGGTTCTCTGTATCTGTTTCTCCATTTTTCAGGGTAGCTGTTTGCCCTATGACCTCAATTCTCTGTGGCTCTAAAACCAATTGTTGATTTTCAGCTTGTTCAGCCTTTTTCTTGTGTGAAGATGGGGTTGATGACTTCTAAACTTTCTGCATGCCAAACCAGAAACTGGAAGTCCATTCTTTCAATAGAAGTTTTTAGCCAGTGATCTTGACATTTCTTTTTAGGTCTTTTGATATTCTCTTAACAAACTTCTGTCATTTTTTTATAGAGAGGTCTTGCAAATACTCTGTTGGATTTATTCCTAGGCACTTGATATTTGTTCATGTTATTGTAAATGTATCTTCTCTTAAAATTTAATTTTCTAGTGTGTAAGCATGACTATTCACAGACCTGTACCCCTGGGGCAAATAATACATTATATGTTGACAAAAAAAATTTTTTAAATTTAATTTTTAAACTATTGCTGGTATAGAGAAATACTGATTTTTTAAAACTTTATTGAGATATTTATATACATAATATTCATCTATTTAAATAATGAACATTTTAACAGTTCAGTGATTTTGTGCAGCTATTACCATAATCTAATTTTAGAACATATCCTATAGTCCCATTACCATATTCCCATATTACCACTCATTCCCCATTCTCTTTCCTGCCCATATCAACAACCACTCATTTACTTTTGTCTCTAAGGATTTGTCTCTTCTTGACATTTCATATATATGGGATCATACAACATGTGGTCTTTTGTGACTGGCTTCTGTCTCGTAACATATTTTTAAGGTTCATACATGTTATATCATGTGTCAGTATCATTATTTCATTTCCTTTTTATAACTGAATAATATTTCATTGTATGGATATATCACATGTTTTTTATTCAGTCATCTTTTGGTAGACATTTGGGTTATTTGCACTTTTGGATATTGTAAATAGTGTTGCCACAACCATTTCTGTACAAGTTTTTCTGTGGACATTTTATTTCTCTTGAGTAAATATACAAGGAGTGGAATTGCTGGATCATATGGTAACTCTTTGTTTAGCATTTTGGAGAACTTCCAAACCATGTTCCAAAGTGACTCCATCATGTTACTTTCCCACTAGCAATGTATGAGGGTTCTGGTTTCTTCATATTCTTGTTATTATCTTTCTTATTGCCATTACTTAATTTTTAAAATTTTATTCATTTTACTTAAAAATTTTTAATTCCAGTTAACATACAGTATTGTGTTAATTTGAGGTGTACAATAGAGTGATTTATCAGTTATATACATTACTTAGTGCTCATCATGAAAAGTGTATTCTTTTTTCTTTTAACTTTATTTATTTATTTGAGAGAGAGAGTGAGAGAGCATGAGGGGGAGAAGGTCAGAGGGAGAAGCAGACTCCCCATTGAGTTGGGAGCCCGATGTGGGACTCGATCTAGGGACTCCGGGATCATGACGTGAGCCGAAGGCAGTCGCCCAACCAACTGAGCCACCCAGGAGCCCTAGGAAATGTATTCTTAATCCCCTTCACCTATTTCACCCATCCTCCCACCCACCTCCCCTCTGGTAACTATCAGTTTGTTCTCTATAGTTAATAGACTGGTTTTTTTTTTTTGTTTTTTGTTTTTTTGTGTTTTTTTTGTTTTTTTTTTAATTTTTTTTATTTTTTATAAACATATATTTTTATCCCCAGGGGTACAGGTCTGTGAATCACCAGGTTTACACACTTCACAGCACTCACCGAATCACATACCCTCCCCAATGTCCATAATCCCACCCCCTTCTCCCAAACCCCCTCCCCCCAGCAACCCTCAGTTTGTTTTGTGAGATTAAGAGTCACTTATGGTTTGTCTCCCTCCCAATCCCATCTTGTTTCATTTATTCTTCTTCTACCCACTTAAACCTCCATGTTGCATCACCACTTCCTCATATCAGGGAGATCATATGATAGTTGTCTTTCTCTGCTTGACTTATTTCGCTAAGCATGATACGCTCTAGTTCCATCCATGTTGTTGCAAATGGCAAGATTTGATTTCTTTTGATGGCTGCATAGTATTCCATTGTGTATATATACCACATCTTCTTGATCCATTCATCTGTTGATGGACATCTAGGTTCTTTCCATAGTTTGGCTATTGTGGACATTGCTGCTATAAACATTCGGGTGCATGTGCCCCTTTGGATCACTACATTTGTAACTTTAGGGTAAATACCCAATAGTGCAATTGCTGGGTCATAGGGCAGTTCTATTTTCAACATTTTGAGGAACCTCCATGCTGTTTTCCAGAGTGGCTGCACCAGCTTGCATTCCCACCAACAGTGTAGGAGGGTTCCCCTTTCTCTGCATCCTCGCCAGCATCTGTCATTTCCTGACTTGTTGATTTTAGCCATTCGGACTGGTGTGAGGTGATATCTCATTGTGGTTTTGATTTGTATTTCCCTGATGCCGAGTGATATGGAGCACTTTTTCATGTGTCTGTTGGCCATCTGGATGTCTTCTTTGCAGAAATGTCTGTTCATGTCCTCTGCCCATTTCTTGATTGGATTATTTGTTCTTTGGGTGTTGAGTTTGCTAAGTTCTTTATAGATTCTGGACACTAGTCCTTTATCTGATATGTCGTTTGCAAATATTTTCTCCCATTCTGTCAGTTGTCTTTTGATTTTGTTAACTGTTTCCTTTGCTGTGAAAAAGCTTTTGATCTTGATGAAATCCCAATAGTCCATTTTTGCCCTTGCTTCCCTTGCCTTTGGCGTTGTTCCTAGGAAGATGTTGCTGCGGCTGAGGTCGAAGAGGTTGCTGCCTGTGTTCTCCTCAAGGATTTTGATGGATTCCTTTCTCACATTGAGGTCCTTCATCCATTTTGAGTCTATTTTTGTGTGTGGTGTAAGAAAATGATCCAATTTCATTTTTCTGCATGTGGCTGTCCAATTTTCCCAGCACCATTTATTGAAGAGGCTGTCTTTTTTCCATTGGACATTCTTTCCTGCTTTGTCGAAGATTAGTTGACCATAGATTTGAGGGTCTATTTCTGGGCTCTCTATTCTGTTCCATTGATCTATGTGTCTGTTTTTGTGCCAGTACCATGCTGTCTTGATGATGACAGCTTTGTAATAGAGCTTGAAGTCCGGAATTGTGATGCCACCAACGTTGGCTTTCTTTTTCAATATCCCTTTGGCTATTCGAGGTCTTTTCTGGTTCCATATAAATTTTAGCATTATTTGTTCCATTTCTTTGAAAAAGATGGATGGTACTTTGATAGGAATTGCATTAAATGTGTAGATTGCTTTAGGTAGCATAGACATTTTCACAATATTTATTCTTCCAATCCAGGAGCATGGAACATTTTTCCATTTCTTTGTGTCTTCCTCAATTTCTTTCATGAGTACTTTATAGTTTTCTGAGTATAGATTCTGTGTCTCTTTGGTTAGGTTTATTCCTAGGTATCTTATGGTTTTGGATGCAATTGTAAATGGGATTGACTCCTTAATATCTCTTTCTTCTGTCTTGCTGTTGGTGTAGAGAAATGCAACTGATTTCCGTGCATTGATTTTATATCCTGACACTTTACTGAATTCCTTTATAAGTTCTAGCAGTTTTGGAGTGGAGTCTTTTGGGTTTTCCACATATGGTATCATATCATCTGCGAAGAGTGATAATTTGACTTCTTCTTTGCCGATTTGGATGCCTTTAATTTCCTTTTGTTGTCTGATTGCTGAGGCTAGGACCTCTAGTACTATGTTGAATAGCAGTGGTGATAATGGACATCCCTGCCGTGTTCCTGACCTTAGCAGAAAAGCTTTCAGTTTTTCTCCATTGAGAATGATATTTGCGGTGGGTTTTTCATAGATGGCTTTGATGATATTGAGGTATGTGCCCTCTATCCCTACACTTTGAAGAGTTTTGATCAGGAAGGGATGCTGTACTTTGTCAAATGCTTTTTCAGCATCTATTGAGAGTATCATATGGTTCTTGTTCTTTCTTTTATTGATGTGTTGTATCACATTGACTGATTTGCGGATGTTGAACCAACCTTGCAGCCCTGGAATAAATCCCACTTGGTCGTGGTGAATAATCTTTTTAATGTACTGTTGAATCCTATTGGCTAGTATTTTGTTGAGTATTTTCGCATCTGTGTTCATCAAGGATATCGGTCTATAGCTCTCTTTTTTGGTGGGATCCTTGTCTGGTTTTGGGATCAAGGTGATGCTGGCCTCATAAAATGAGTTTGGAAGTTTTCCTTCCATTTCTATTTTTTGGAACAGTTTCAGGAGAATAGGAATTAGTTCTTCTTTAAATGTTTGGTAGAATTCCCCCGGGAAGCCGTCTGGCCCTGGGCTTTTGTTTGTTTGGAGATTTTTAATGACTGTTTCAATCTCCTTACTGGTTATGGGTCTGTTCAGGCTTTCTATTTCTTCCTGGTTCAGTTGTGGTAGTTTATATGTTTCTAGGAATGCATCCATTTCTTCCAGATTGTCAAATTTATTGCCGTAGAGTTGCTCATAGTATGTTCTTATAATAGTTTGTATTTCTTTGGTGTTAGTTGTGATCTCTCTTTCATTCATGATTTTATTTATTTGGGTCCTTTCTCTTTTCTTTTTGATAAGTCGGGCCAGGGGTTTATCAATTTTATTAATTCTTTCAAAGAACCAGCTCCTAGTTTCGTTGATTTGTTCTATTGTTTTTTTGGTTTCTATTTCATTGATTTCTGCTCAGATCTTTATGATTTCTCTTCTCCTGCTGGGCTTAGGGTTTCTTTCTTGTTCTTTCTCCAGCTCCTTTAGGTGTAGGGTTAGGTTGTGTACCTGAGACCTTTCTTGTTTTTTGAGAAAGGCTTGTACCGCTATATATTTTCCTCTCAGGACTGCCTTTGTTGTGTCCCACAGATTTTGAACCATTGTATTTTCATTATCATTTGTTTCCATGATTTTTTTCAATTCTTCTTTAATTTCCCGGTTGACCCATTCATTCTTTAGAAGGATACTGTTTAGTCTCCATGTATTTGGGTTCTTTCCAAACTTCCTTTTGTGGTTGAGTTCTAGCTTTAGAGCATTGTGGTCTGAAAATATGCAGGGAATGATCCCAATCTTTTTTTTTTTTTTTTTTTTTTTATTTCTTTGACAGAGAGAAATCACAAGTAGATGGAGAGGCAGGCAGAGAGAGAGAGAGGGAAGCAGGCTCTCCGCTGAGCAGAGAGCCCGATGCGGGACTCGATCCCAGGACTCTGAGATCATGACCTGAGCCGAAGGCAGCGGCCTAACCCACTGAGCCACCCAGGCGCCCATGATCCCAATCTTTTGATACCGGTTGAGTCCTGATTTAGGACCGAGGATGTGATCTATTCTGGAGAATGTTCCATGTGCACTAGAGAAGAATGTGTATTCTGTTGCTTTGGGATGAAATATTCTGAATATATCTGTGATGTCCATCTGGTCCAGTGTGTCGTTTAAGGCCTTTATTTCCTTGCTGATCTTTTGCTTGGATGACCTGTCCATTTCAGTGAGGGGAGTGTTAAAGTCCCCTACTATTATTGTATTATTGTTGATGTGTTTCTTTGATTTTGTTATTAATTGGTTTATATAGTTGGCTGCTCCCACATTGGGGGCATAGATATTTAAAATTGTTAAATCTTCTTGTTGGACAGACCCTTTGAGTATGATATAGTGTCCTTCCTCATCTCTTATTATAGTCTTTGGCTTAAAATCGAATTTATCTGATATAAGGATTGCCACTCCTGCTTTCTTCTGATGTCCATTAGCATGGTAAATTCTTTTCCACCCCCTCACTTTAAATCTGGAGGTGTCTTCGGGCTTAAAATGTGTTTCTTGGAGGCAACATATAGATGGGTTTTGTTTTTTTATCCATTCTGATACCCTGTGTCTTTTGACAGGGGCATTTAGCCCATTCACATTCAGGGTAACTATTGAGAGATATGAATTTAGTGCCATTGTATTGCCTGTAAGGTGACTGTTACTGTATATGGTCTCTGTTCCTTTCTGATCTACCACTTGTAGGCTCTCTCTTTGCTTAGAGGACCCCTTTCAATATTTCCTGTAGAGCTGGTTTGGTATTTGCAAATTCTTTCAGTTGTTGTTTGTCCTGGAAGCTTTTAATCTCTCCTTCTATTTTCAATGATAGCCTAGCTGGATATAGTATTCTTGGCTGCATGTTTTTCTCATTTAGTGCTCTGAAAATATCATGCCAGCTCTTTCTGGCCTGCCAGGTCTCTGTGGATAAGTCAGCTGCCAATCTAATATTTTTACCATTGTATGTTACAGACTTCTTTTCCCGGGCTGCTTTCAGGATTTTCTCTTTGTCACTGAGACTTGTAAATTTTATTATTAGGTGACGGGGTGTGGGCCTATTCTTATTGATTTTGAGGGGCATTCTCTGAACTTCCTGAATTTTGATGCTCGTTCCCTTTGCCATATTGGGGAAATTCTCCCCAATAATTCTCTCCAGTATACCTTCTGCTCCCCTCTCTCTTTCTTCTTCTTCTGGAATCCCAATTATTCTAATGTTGTTTCGTCTTATGGTGTCACTTATCTCTCTAATTCTCCCCTCGTGGTCCAGTAGCTGTTTGTCCCTCTTTTGCTCAGCTTCTTTATTCTCTGTCATTTGGTCTTCTATATCACTAATTCTTTCTTCTGCCTCATTTATCCTAGCAGTTAGAGCCTCCATTTTTTATTGCACCTCATTAATAGCTTTTTTGATTTCAACTTGGTTAGATTTTAACTCTTTTATTTCTCCAGAAAGGGCTTTTATATCTCTCGAGAGGGTTTCTCTAAAATCTTCCATGCCTTTTTCGAGCCCGGCTAGAACCTTGAGAATTGTCATTCTGAACTCTAGATCTGACATATTACCGATGTCTGTATTGATTAGGTCCCTAGCCTTCGGTACTGCCTCTTGTTCTTTTTTTTGTGTTGAATTTTTACGTCTTGTCATTTTGTCCAGATAAGAGTAAATGAAGGGGCAAGTAAAATACTAAAAGGGTGGCAACAACCCCAGGAAAATATGCTTTAACCAAATTAGAAGAGATCCAAAATCGTGAGTGGGGAGAAAGGGGATAAAAAGAGGTTCAAAAAGGAAGAAAGAAAAAAAAAAGCAAAAAGAAAAGAAAAAAAGAAAAGAAAAGAATTTTTAAAAAAAGAAAACACCTAAGAAAAATGTAAAAAAGAAAATATATATATATTAGATAAACTAGTAAAAAATCGTTAAAAAAGAAAAAGGTAACAGTTAAAAAAAAAAAAATTTTACCCGAAGGCGAGGAAAAAAAAAAAAAAACAAAAAATGAAAAAGAAAAAATTAAATTATCTGCAAGACTAAAAAAAATCACAGGAAAAAAGCCATGAGTTCCATGCTTGGCTTTCTCCTCCTCTGGAATTCTGCTGCTCTCCTTGGTATTGAAACCGCACTTCTTGGTAGGTGAACTTGGTCTCGGCTGGATTTCTTGTTGATCTTCTGGGGGAGGGGCCTGTTGTAGTGATTCTCAAGTGTCTTTGCCCCAGGCGGAATTGCACCGCCCTTATCAGGAGCCGGGGTGAGTAATCCGCTTGGGTTTGCTTTCAGGAGCTTTTGTTCCCTGAGCGCTTTCCGTAGAGTTCCGGAGGACGGGAATACAAATGGCGGCCTCCTGGTCTCCGGCCCGGAGGAGCCGAGAGCCCAGGGCCCCACTCCTCAGTGCGCCCTCAGAGAACAGCGCCCAGTTACTTCCGTCTGCCTGACCTCCGGCCTCGCTCCGAGCTCACCGAGCCTACGACCGGTTCAAGGTAACACGGAGCTGTGAGCTTACTGTCGGCTCTGTCTCTGTAGCCGGCTTTCCCGTTCCAATACCCGCAAGCTCTGCAACACTCAGACACCCCCGATCCTTCTGTGACCCTGCGGGACCTGAGGCCACGCTGACCCCGCGTGGGCTTCGCCCCGGTTTAGCCTCTGGAGCGATGTCCCTCAGCGGAACAGACTTTTAAAAGTCCTGATTTTGTGCGCGGTTGCTCCGCTGCTTTCCGGGAGCCGGCCCCTCCCCCCGGGGTCTATCTTCCCGTCGCTTTGGATTCACTTCTCCGCCGGTCCTACCTTTCAGAGAGTGGTTGTTTTTCTGTTTCCAGAATTGCTGTTCTTCTTCTCTTCGATCTGCCGATGGATTTTCAGGTGTTTGCAATCTTTAGATAAGCTATCTAGCTGATCTCCGGCTAGCTGAAGCAGTCTCAGCTTGCTACTTCTCCGCCATCTTGACTCCTCTCCTGTTTTTTGTTTTTTTGCTTTGTTTCTTTTTTTCTTTGTTCATTTGTTTTGTCTCTTTAATTCCACTTATGAGTAAAATCATATGGTCTTTGTTTTTCTCTGATTGACTTATTTCGCTTAGCATTATACTCTCTAGATCCATCCATGTTGTTAGAAATGGAAAGATCTCATTCTTTTTATGACTGAGTAATATTTCATTGTGTGTGCAATAGTGTATATAGATGGAGAGATCTGTATCTATATACACCACACCTTCTTTATCTATTTATCCATCAATGGACACTTGGGCTGTTCCCATAATTTGGCAATGCTACAATAAACACAGGAGTGCATACATCTTTTTGAGTTAATGTTTTTGTATTCTTTGGATAAATACCCAGTAGTGGAACTAGTGGATCATGTGATAATTCAATTTTTAGTTTTTTGAACAACCACTATACTGCTATCCATGGTGGCTGCACCAGTTTGCATTCCCACCAACAGTGCTGAGGATTCCTTTTTCTCCTCGTCCTTGCCAACACTTATGCTTCTGATTTTAGGCATTCTGACAGGTGTTAAGTTGTTTTGATTTGCATTTCCCTCATGATGAGTGATATCGAACATCATTTCATGTCTGTCGGCCATCTATATGTCTTCTTTGGAGAAATGTTCGTTCATGTCTTCTGCCTATTTTTTGATTAGATTGTTTCTGGGGTGTTGGGTTATAGTTCTTCATCCTCACCAATACTTGCTATTTTGTTTTTGTTTTTTTTCTCTTTTTTTGATAGTCACCATTCTAATGGCTATGAGGTGATATCTCACTGTAGTTTTGATTTGCATTTCTCTGATGATTAATGATGTTGAACATCTTTTCATATGCTTGTTGGTTATTGTGCACTATCTCTAGAGAAATGTCTATTCAAGTTCTTTGCCCATTTTTAAATTGGGTTATTTGATTTTTTTTGTATTGAGTTATAGAGTTCTTTATATATTCTAGATACTAGACCCTTATCAGATATTATGGTTTGCAGATATTTTCTTCCATTTTGTAGATCATCTTTTTCATTCTGTTGATTATGTCCTTTGATGCACAAAATTTTAAACTTGGAGGTAACCCCATTTGTCTGTTTTTCCTTTTGTTACCTGTTCTTTTGATGTCATATTTAAGAATCATTGCCAAGTCCAATGTCCTAAAACTTTTCAGGAATATTTCCTTCTAGAATTTTTATAGTTTTAGGTCTTACATTTAGGTCTTTACTCCATTTTGAGTTAATTTTTTTTATCTGACATAAGGTAAGGGTTCAATTTTATTTTAGTTGCATGTGGAGATTCAGTTTTTCCACCACCGTTTCTTGAATAAACTATTCCCTTCCCCACTCTCTGGTCTTGGCAGCCTTGTCTAAGATCACTTGACTATATATATGAGCATTTATTTCTGGGATCTCTATTCTATTCATTACTTTATGTATCTGACTTTATGCCAGTATCATACTTTTGATTAATGTAGTTTTGTAAAATGTTTTGAAATCAGCAAGTGTGAGCACTCCAACTTTGTTTTTCTTTTTCAGAATTGTTAAGTTATTCATGGTCTCTTAAGATTACATATGAGTTTTAGGATGTATTTTTCTATTTCTCCAAAAAATGCTGCTGGGATTTTGATAAGGAATACATTGAATCTATAGATTGCTTTGGGTAATAGGAACATCTTTTTTTTTTTTTTAAGATTTTATCTATTTATTTGAGAGATAGAATGAGAGGAGAGAGTATGAGAGGGGAGAGGTCTGAGAGAGAAGCAGACCCACCCCCCAGTAGGGGGCCTGATGTGGAACTAGATTCTGGGACTCCAGGATCACGACCTGAGCCGAAGGCAGTTGCTTAACCAACTGAGCCACCCAGGCAGGTAATATGAATATCTTTTTTTTTTTTTTAAAGATTTTATTTATTTATTTGACAGACAGAGATCACGAGTAGGCAGAGAGGCAGGCAGAGAGAGAAGAGGAAGCAGGTTCCCTGCGGAGCAGCAAGCCTGACGTGGGGCTCGATCCCAGGACCCTGGGATCATGACCTGAGCCGAAGGCAGAGGCTTTAAGCCACTGAGCCACCCAGGCGTCCCATAATATGAACATCTTAACAAGATTAAGTTTTCTAATTCATGAGCATGGGATGTCTTTCCATTTGCTTATATCATGTTTAATTTTTTCACCAGTGTTTTGTAGTTTACAACATACAAGTCTTTCACCTCCGTGGTTAAGTTTATTACTAGATATTTTATTCTTTTTTATGGTACTGTAAAATGAATTGTTTTTAAAATTTCTTTTGAGATGCTCAGTATATAGAAATGCAACCGATTTTTGTGTGTTGGGGTTTGTATTCTTCAACTTTGCTGAATGTGTTTATTAGTTCTAAATTTTGGGGGAATGTATGGAGTGTTTAGGGTTTCTACATATAAGAACATAATATCATCTGAGAACAAAGATAATTTTCTTCTTTCTTTCCAATTTCTATGTCTCTTATTTCTTTTTCTTTACTACTAATTGCTCTGCCTTAGACTTCCAATACTATGTTACTCAAATGTGGTCAGAGTGGGCATGCTTGCTTTTTATCTGATCTTAAAAGAAAAACTTTTAAGTTTTTCACCATTGAGTATAGTTTGCTGTGGGCTTATAATAAATGGCCTTTGCTGTGTTGCAATAATTTCTTTCTATTCTTAGTTTGTTGCATATTTTTTTTTATCATGAAAAGATTTCAAGCTTGTCCAGTGTTTTTTCTGTATCAGTTGAAATACCAAGTGATACCTTGCTTCTGCTACATTTGGGTTTAGTTGTTTTTGTACTTCATTTTGTTACTGTGCTGTGTTACATTGATTGATTTTTGCATGTTGAACCATCCTTGTATTTAAGGCATAAATCCTATTTGGGCATGGTGTATAATGTTCTTCAAGTGCTGTTGAAATCAGTTTGCTAGTATTTTGTTGATCAGGGATATTAGTCTGTACTTTTCTAATAGTGTATCTGGCTTTGATATCAGGGTAATGCTGGCTTCATAGAATGAACTTGGAAGTGTTCCCTCCTATTCAGTTGTTTGGAAGAGTTTCAGGAGAATTGGTGTTATTTTTTCCATAAATATTTGGTGGAATTATTCAGTGAGCCATCTGGTGCTTGGCTTTTCTTTTTGAGAAAGTTTTTTGATTATTGATTTAATCTTTCTACTTGTTATTGGTCTGCTCAGATTTTCTGTTTCTTCATGACTCAGACTTGATATGTTGTGTGTTTCTGGGAATTAATCCATTTCTTCTAAGTCATCCAACTCATTAGTATATGATTGTTAGTAGTATTTTTTAAATAATCCTTTTTATTTCTGTGGCATCATTTGTAATATATCCCTATTCATTTCTTGTTTCAGTTATTTGAGTCTTCTCTCTCTTTTTCCTCAGTTAATCCAGCTAAGATTTTGTCAATTTTGTTCATCTTTCAAAGAACTAACTCTTAATTTCATTAATTTTTTAAAATTACTTTTCTATTCTCTATTTCATTTATCTCTTATCTAGTATTGATTATTTCCTTGCTTCTGCTGGCTTTGGGTTTAGTTGTGGGGTTTGTTTGTTTGCTTACTTTCTTTAGGTATAAATTTAGGATGTTGAATTGCAATATTTTATAATGTATATGCTTAATATTTAAAATTATATAACTTTCCCTTAACACTGTTTTCATTGGATCCTATATATTTTGTTATGTTGTGCTTGCATTTTTATTTATGTCAAGGGATTTTCTAATTTCTCTTGTGGCTTATTCTTTGGTAGTTTAAGATTGTGTTAATTTCCACACATTTTTGAAGTTTTCTGTTTCCCTTGGGCTCTTGATTTTTAGTTTCGTTCTATTTGTGATTGGAAAAAACATTTGTATAATTTCAACTTTGTTACAACTTCTTTTGTGGCCTGATATGTGGTCTGTTGTGGAGCATGTTCCATGTGCACTTGAGAAGAATATACATTCCCTTGTTATCAGGTGAAATGTTTTGTGTATGTCTGTTAGGTCTAATCACTCTACAGTGTGGTTCAACTCCTCTGTTTTCTTTTTGACCTCTCTATGTCATTGCTTTTTTAATTTTAAGCCAGATAATCTGCCAGTTTCTAAGAAATTTTAGAGAAACCAATGAGTATCTCTGGGCCTTTTATATCAACCAGTTTTTATTTCATATATGACAAAACATCTTGTTTAGTGCTTACAGTTTAGGTCATGACTGCCATGTTTTCTTTTTAATAAGAGGTATTATCCTCATATCATTGCTCTTATCAAATATATTTCTCTATCCCAGTTTGTGATTGTTACTTTGAATTCTGTTTTGACTGACACTAATACTGTATACCTACTTTCATCTTATAAGCATTTGCATGATACATCTTTACCCATACTTCTACTACCTGCAATGTTCTAGTATGCTATATTTTTAAAAAGAGTGTCATTTTAAAAAAGTTGAATCTGACAGGCCTTTTAAAATAAGTGAATTTATCCCTGTTACATTTATTGTGATTATTTATAACTCACCACAGTTACTGATTTCTACCAGCCAAAGACCGCCAGAAACACTTCTGTGGTCAAACAAATTTGTATTTATTGGTACTTGTTGCAATAAGGCTAGTGCTTCAAAGATTCCCCATGATGTGTAGTCTCCCTTGTTGCAACTGACCAATAACTTTGTTCAACTAGCAGTACCTTCTGGTGGTCTTTGACATCAACCTAGTAAAGAGATGTGTGTGTGTTTGTATCTTTCTCTCCTATCTCTATCCCTATTCCTGTCTCTGTCCCAAATCATACTCACTCCAAATGTGTCTTGCTATCTAGCTACTTTGAGTCTGTTTCCATTTCTTTATCTCTATCCCCATAGCTCTTTGTTTCTGAATCTGTGTCTGTCCATCTCTGTTACGTGCATGTGCATGCACACACACACAAACCCTTAACTTGAATATATCACATTTACTTCAGTCAGATTTACTGGCCAGAACAATGACTGTCCTCTGAGCTTGGGACTGGGGAGTGAACAAAGATGTTTCAAGAATTTTGCTAATGTGAAAGTAAAGAATGGTCACAAGTGCCACCTCCCATCTTGAATGTTTTTGATAGTTGATGAGCCTGTAACAATATGGGTTTCATCACATATTTATTGCTTAGATTTGATTAATCTATATAATTAGGATAAAAACAATACTGTTTGTTACTTTCTTTCCTATCTTCTCTTCCTTCTATAGCCCTAGACCTCATGTGTTACAGAGCTAGCACTTCGACTTGTGATCTTGGAAACACCCTTTGCATGTCAGGTAGTCAGGAGTCATACTGGAAGGAAGAATGTGGGGATTTGAGGGAGATGAGAAAAGGCCTTGGACCAGAAACCAACATGGAGTGGCTTTACTAAGCTCTCCCACCAATGTCCAGTCATCATTAAAAATGCCTTTTATCTACACTGTGCACTCACAAATACTGTCTCTTGCTTATTGAAATAACTGTGGGAGGTAGATAGGGAAATACCAGTATATCCATTTTATTGATTAGAGAATTATGATTGGATGCACACCTTATCCTTTCAGTATATGCATGCTTACTGTGTGCCTCATTATGTGCCAAGCTTTAGTGTTCAGGGATGAATTGAGTATACTGGCTGTCTGGAGGAGCCAGGTGTGGTAAGGGAGGCAGACTGTCAAAGGTCCATAGGAATGATCAGGACTAACACAGACAGCAGGTGATGCTGGGAGTAGGGGGATGGTGGTGGAAGATAGGAGGGTGGCCAGACTGACTAAACCCCAGTCCCTCCCTGTGAGTGGGACCTTAAAGGGTGATATAGTGTCACAGGAGAGAGGGAGGATGGGCAGGAAAGTGTTTACGTGGACGGCACAGCAAATGTGGGATGGAATGGGAGGTGGATCCAGGTGCTTAATGGAAATGGTGGGAGACAAGGCAAAGAGGGGCTGAGGTCACCAAGCTGGTGAGCTGCAGCTAGTGCTGGAGCCTGGCTGGCTGCCCCCCTTCTCCTGGCCTGCACATTCTGATTATCTCTGTCTTTAGGAGTGTTCAGAAAGGTTCCGGGTGTATTCTACACTCAATCTCCATCCCCTTTTCTGTGCTCACTCCCCCTGTCCTAGTGCTCTCCCCTAGTTCTAGAGCCAGTCCTGCCCTCGACATTTTGGGTTAATGTATAATAAAGACCCTTGGATTATTTAAGCCCCATGAGTCCGGTTTTTGTCTTTGTCACTTTCTACCAAAAGAGTCCTCAGAAGCCTCTGGACAAGCACGTGATACTTTCTAGTAAGCCATTTTGAGGCTAGCTGCATGGAGGAGGCTTAGGCCTCAAGGTCCAAGTGACTCTAATATGTCTGGGAATGCAGAGCAGGTCCAGGCAAGTCCACAGGCCCACTGCAGGGGTGGAAGAGGTGAAACAGGAAGCAAGGTATGGCCAGGCCGACTGGGGGAGGAAGAAGTGCTTGGGTTTACATGGGGGAATGGAGTGCAGAGAGAGCAGTCAAAGTTGACCTTGAAGACCCATGAAGAATCGAGTTCCAACCAGTCAGAACAGTAAGTCTGTCTCTTTTTGAGGAGTTAATAATTAGGGAGGAGAGGCAGAGGGTTAAAAAACAAACAAACAAACTCAGAAAGTTCCCCAACCAGAATCTGTTTTAAGGGAAGGGATGTTGAGGGGATGACTTGCTGGCTCAGTAGGTGAAGCATGCAACTCTTCATCTCAGTGTCATGAGTTCAAGACCCACATTGGGTGTGGAGCCTACTTAAAATTTAAAAAATAAAATAAAATATGTTAAGGAAAGGAGGTTGGACCAGAGAGCCTGAGGGATAGGTATCAGTAGAGATCTGGGTTCTGTGAGCACCAGGGCCAAGACTCCCAGAGAATACCTCTCCAAACGGGGACCTCTGGTTTCTTTGTCCTGGCTGTGGCCCTGTTGCCCACCAGTGGCATTTGGCTAAGCTCAGGGAAGGCCCCATGCAGTCCCATTTTTGGAGGGAGGCCAAGCTATATATACTCCTAATTGCCCGCTTTGCTATCTCTTAGGAGTGTTATTCACAGTGTAGCTTGCAGTCTGGCAGCTTCTGCCTAGCCTGGGAGTTCCTGAATCAGAATCTGCATTTGAACAAGAACTGCAGGTGATTTGTCTCCGTGTTAAAACTCAGAATGCACTACCCTGGAAGACCTTTGGGTTTTGCTGCTTGTGGCCCTGTTTTTGTCCTTTTTGGGTTTTTGGTTTGTTTGTTTTAGCTCAGGTTTCCCATGGAAACCTTTTTCAGCAGACTAAGAAAGAGTTGATCAGTCTCCTCTGTGTGTTCAGGAGGGTGTCTTTTCTGGGGCACCATGCAGAAGAAAACTGAAGAAAAGCACACTAAGGTATTCCATAAATTGCTTAAAATAAGAGATAAAGAAAAAAATCTTAAGAGTAGCTGGAGAGGAAGATAAAAGGTGTATATCTCTTGTTGCAATAAATGCAACCAGGAATTAATCTAACAACATCTTTAAAGTACTCGAAAACAGGAATTGTCACCCTAGAATTTTTTACCTAGTGAAAACATCTTGTTGTGATATGACATCATTTGAAAATAGACTGTGACAAGTACTACATGAATAATATAAACTCTAAAGCAACAACTAAAACATCATAGAATTATTGCTTAAAAGCCAAAAAAGGAGAAGGAGATTTAAAAAATTCTAGACTGATCCAAAAGTAAGCAAAAAGGAGAGAAAAGAGAACAAAAGGACAGCTGAGAACAAGAGACAACTGAGAACAAAGGACAGCTGAGATTTGGCACTGTAGAGGAGATCCCCTATCCTGAATAATACAGGTGGAAAAACAGGCAGATGGGAGGTATGATATAGATGGTGGGGTGGGTGGTAGGCAGAATGGTACGTGATAAGTTGAAGGTTATGGAATACATACATTTATCACAAGATCTTGGATCTTCCAGAGCTGGAGGCCCTGGTCTTGGCTCCTCATACCTTGCCTGACTAAATGACTGCTTAATTTCAGCTCAGTTTCTTCCCTAGGGAAGACCTGTAAAGAGATGTACCATGAAGGCTGAATAAAATTTAGACACATAGAAAGAGAAGGGGATGGTTTTTGAGGAAAAGATAAAGCATCAACAAAGATAGTAGAGAAAAAAAAAAATTGTTCAGAAACAGCTAGGATACCAATTAGGGATTGAATGAAGGCATAGGATCCGGAGGCTATGAAAGCAAAAAACGCTGAATGACTAGTTACAGCAATGATGGCTATTACTGCTGGTTTATTGAGCGGTTACTATGTTCCAGGAGTTATGCTAGAGGGAGTACCTATTTTGTAGCTACCCTCTGAAGTTGGCATTATTACCCTCATGTTATATTGGCAAAGACAGATTGATTAACATGGCTATGGACACACAGTGGGTGAATGTCTCAGCTGGAATTCAAACCCAGGCCAGGATGACCCCAATCTGGGTCTTTTGTTGCCTCATAGAAACAACCTTCTCAAACCATCTCAGTCTAGTAGTTTGAGAGGTCTTAACTGTCTTCATAGGCCCTCTGCCTGGGGATGCTCTATTTTTTTCCAGAAGGTAAGACCAAAAATGTGGGGTTGACCTGGGGTGGTCCCGCATAGTTCTGGGCCTCAGAAACTGAGGAAGCGGAGAGTGGGCACCTCAAAGGAGGCGCTGCTTTCTCTTATCAGTCCATGCTCCTCACCCTGAGCAGGAGTTCCCGTCCTCCCAGGGACTCTGGAGATCGGGGCGAGCTTCCAGTATTGGCTTTGGATCCCAGGCCTTACTGGATGTATGACCCCAGACTAATCCCTTCATCAGTCTCAGCCTCAGTTTCTTCATTTGTAAAAGGGGAGTATAGTTCTTAGCCCTTGGGTGAGCAGGTGCAACAAACACTCCACCAAGCTGGGTCATTTCAACCTTAAAACAAAACATTGAGCTGCTGGGGAGGGCTGCTCTGAGCTCCGGGCTCCAAAATGCAGCGAGAGGAGGAGGTGCTGGAGAGGGGCAGCCTCAGACAGCAGAGTCTGTTCCCTGTTTTGCCACCTACTGGCTGGACTTGCACTTCATACACGTTCTGGACATTTCTGAGACTTGGTTTCCTCATCACTAAAGGGGCATAGTCACGGGGCCCACTTCAAATGCAGTATCAGGAAGACTCGGTGAGCAAGTGTCTTCAGGGCCTGGCCTAGAGCTGGGGACACAGCTGCTCTCTTGTTATTTTTGGCACAATAACACAGGGGTCCTGATGCCAGGCGAGGGGCGGGTTCCTGGCATACAGGGCAAGCAGCTCCTCTCCTGCTCCTGCCAGCCTAGAGTCTGGCTAAGCAACACTAGGGTTGGCAACTAGAGATGGAAGCGTGAGGGTCAGGCCTTTTTCTTTTGTGGCTGAAGTATGTTTACTAGAGAACAGCCAGGGGTGCCAAAGGTCAGGTCTCTATAGTCCTGGGAAATACTCTAGGGGTCTTGGAGGGAGCCCTGTAATGAGCAGTACTTGACAAGATCTGAGCCCCTCCCATGACTTTGACCAGCTCTGACCTTGCCCTGCTCTTCCTGACCTTCCTGGCCTCAGAAAGTGAGGGCAGCTGTTAGTCCCCAAGTGAGGGTGTGTTGTCTTTGTCGCTGCCCAGGGGACAGGAACGGGGGGACAGCACCGCTGAGATATTTAGATGGGACTCAATCACAAAGGGGACTTCCTCCTCCGTGGATCAGGGTTCCTAGTTGCTGGTGTTTTTGCTACTAAGAATCTTGCTTATTAAAACTGCTGTGGGACCCCAGAGGGTCTCTGTTTCCTAATCTGTCAGAAGGAGTGTGAGTATATCAATGTTCTCTAAATTTCAGGGATTTGCATATTAGCTGTGTGTTGGGCTATATGTGTATAGAATCTATTCCATTATTTACTTAACACTCTTTTTTAAAAAGACCTATTTTTAAAAAATCCCTTAGGGGCAATTATTTTAAAAGGCAGCTTCAGATATACCTATGATAAATGGAAAACCTGACATGAATAGGAAGTGTCCGTAAAAACCAGTCCACATGCTTGGAACCCAGGTGTGTGTGCTATCCTGCCTCCAGGGACCCCACATATCACACCTGGAAAACACAGGGCTAGATCCTATGGCTCCTCCCAGCTCCATGCTTCCTTGACATCTGTCTCTTCCCCCTTTCCGGGAACACGACCTAGTGGGGGGGGGGCACACCCCTGCAGTCATTATTCTTTGCCCTTCTGTTATGTCTGTGGACCAACAAATCATCTTTGTGGTTTTGCAGGGTAAGGGACAGAGGTCTGGAACTTCTGTGGTCAGAGAGGCCGCAGATGTTGGGACAAACAGTAGAATCCAAAGAGGAAGTCCCCTTTGTGATTGAGTCCCATCTAAATATCTCAGCGGTGCTCGGACAAGAATAGCAGCCGAGATTACATCAGCAGCTGTCCTCACGCTCCATGAGACACGGGCATCCCCCCGTTCCTGTCCCCTGGGCAGCCACAAAGACAGCACACCCTCACTTGGGGACTAACAGCTGCCCTCACTTTCTGAGGCCAGGAAGGTCAGGAAGAGCAGGGCAAGAAGGCAGAAGCGAGGGACAGGCTTTATTAGGTCACGTCCAGAACAGAGAGGGGGCCCGTAGAGCTATGGGGGGCCTCTTTGTTGCAAGTATAACATTGCATATGGATTGAGGCCTGGGATCTATTCAGGCCTTGTCAGAATGATCTCCCTGGGCCGTGTCTCTTTCACAGAGAGATCGGTTTGAGAAGGGGAGCTGCTGAGGGGCAGAGGGACTCCAACCCAGGACAGCTGGAGCAGGAGCACTGCTAGCCTGCTCTCCTGGACAGTGTCTCTGGATGGCCTCTCCCTTCCCATCATCACTTCCTGCTGATCCTTTCAGTTCCACCCCCTCTTCATTTATCAAAATAACTGACAATTTATTATATGCCAAACACGGGACTTTCATAAACCACAGAGAACTTGCCCCACTAGCATAGATGCTGTCTCTAGTGCTCCTATTCTCTCAAATTTTAAAAAAGCAATTGTATTAGGGTATTTTTTTAAAGATGCTATAGATTTACATAAAACACAATGTACTCCTTTTAAGTGTATATACAAATGGATTTATTTATTTGATAGACAGAGACCACAAGTAGGCAAAGAGGCACACAGAGAGAAAGGGAAGCAGGCTCCCTGCTGAGCAGAGAGCCCAATGTGGGCTCCATCCCAGGACCCTGGGATCATGACCTGAGCTGAAGGCAGAGGCTTTAACCCGCTGAGCCACCCAGTGGAGGAGCCACCCAGGTGCCCCTACAAATGGATTTTTAAGAACAGTATGTACCTGGGTAGCCACAACCCAGGTCAACATGTAGAATATGAGCATCACCCCTAGAAATTCCTTCAGATCTCTTTGCAAGCCAGTCCTTCCCCTACCCCCGGGAAGGTACCAGTCTATTTCTGTTATTATAGACTAGTGTTGCCTTTTCTAGGATTTCCTATCAATGAAATCACACAGTATATATTCTTCTACATCCGACTTCGTTTGCCCAGCATCATGCTGTAGGATCTGGTCCATTTTTATTGCTGAGTAACATTCCATGGTGTACAGCTACTACAATTTGTTTACCTGTTCATCTGTTGAGGATATCTTGGTTGTTTCCAGTTTGGGGCCTATTAGGAATACAGCTGTCAAAAATTTGTGTACAAGTTTTTTTTGCAGATATATGTTTTTATTTCTCTTAAAACCTGAGAGTGGGGGATGCCTGGGTGGCTCAATGGGTTAAGCTGCTGCCTTCAGCTCAGGTCATGATCTCGGGGTCCTGGGATCGAGTCCCGCATCGGGGCTCTCTGCTCAGCGGGGAGCCTGCTTCTCCCCCTCTCTCTGCCTGCCTCTCTGCCTACTGTGATCTCTCTCTGTCAAATAAATAAATAAAATCTTAAAAAAAAAAAAACAAACCTGAGAGTGGAATTGCTTGGTCATATAGCAAGTATGTGTTCTCTGGTATAAGAAACTGCAACACTGTGTTTTTACCATTTTATATTCCCGTGATGTATGAGCAATGTCTGAGAGTTTTGGTTTGCTCCACATTCTCACCCACATTTTATGTTGTCAGTTTTAAAATGTTAATCATTCTTTTGGGTCATTGCATATGTAATGGTTTCTTGTTGTTGTTTTAATCCATTTTTTCACTGATTACTAATGGCTTGAGCATCCTTTCATGTGCTTATTGGTCATTCATAAGTTTTTTTTTTTTTTTTTAAGATTTATTTATTTATTTATTTGACAGACAGAGATCACAAGTAGGCAGAGAGGCAGGCAGAGACAGAGGAGGAAGCAGGCTCCCCGCTGAACAGGCAGCCCGATGCAGGGCTCGATCCCAGGACCCTGAGATCATGACCTGAGCCAAGGACAGAGGCTTAACCTACTGAGCCACCCAGGTGCCCCAAGTCTTCTTTTATAAAATATCTGTTTAAATCTTTGCCCACTTAAAAAAATTGGAGTGTCTTCTTTGTGTGTGTGTGAGAAAGAGAGAGACAGGCAGAGAAAGAGCAAGCGGGGACAGGGGCAGAGGGAGAGAGAGAATCCCAAGCAGGCCCCATATCCAGTTCAGAGACTGATGCAGGGCCTGATCCCATGACCCCAAGGTCATGATCCAAGCTGAAATCGAGTCAGATGCTCAAATGACTGAACCACTCAGGTACCCCAGTTTGTCATTTTCCTATTGAGTCATGGGAGTTCTTACATATTCTAGATACAAATTCTTTTTCTGATTTATGTATTATGGATATTTTCTCTTGGTTTATACTTATTTTTTCATTTTCTCAATAGTAGCTGTTGAAGAGCAGAAGTTTTTAATTTTTATGAAACCTAAGTGATCACTTTTTCTTTTATGGCTAGTACTTTAAGTATCCTGTTTAAGGAATCCTTGCTCGGGGGCACCTGGGTAGCTTGGTTGGTTAAGTGTCTGCCTTTGGCTCAGGTCATATTCCCAGGGTCCTGGGATGGAGCCCTGCCTTGGACTCCTTGCTCAGCAGGGGCTCTGCTTCTCTCTCTCTCTGCCCCTTCCCCTGCTCGTTCTCTCTCTCTTTCTCAAAAATAAATAAATAAAATTTTTTTAGAAAAGAGAAATCTTTGTCCCTAGGTCACAAAGATTTATTCCTATATTTTATTCTAGAAATTTTATAGTTTTGGCTTTTGTATTTAAGTAATACATGCTCTAGCTCAAATTAATTTTTGTATATGATGTAAGGTAAGAATTGAATTTATTTTTTTCCTTTATAGATATTCAATTTTTCCAACATCATTTGTTGAAAAGATGATATCCTTTGTGTAATATCAATTGACCATATACATATGGAATTATTTCTATACTATCTAATCAGTTCTTTCTTGACTACTATAGCTTTTTAGTATATCTGAAAATCAAGTATAGTATAAATTCTCCAAATTTGTTCTTCTCTTTCAAGATTAATTTGACTTTTTACATCCTTAGTATTTCCATATAAATTTTAGTATCAGTTTGTCTATTTCTGTGAGAACAACCTGCTGGAATTTTGGTTGAAATAGTATTGAGTCTGTAGTTCAAAATGAAGGAGAATTGACAACAATATAGGTTCTTCCAACCCATGAACATGGTATATCTCTTTGTTTTTTTAAAGGTTTTCTTTAGTTTCTCTTAATAACATTTTGTAATTTTTAGTGAATAGGATTTGTTCATACTTTATGAAAATTATCTCTATTTCATATATTTTGATACTATTATAATTGGCATTTTAATTTCATTTTTCAATATATTGCTGATATATAGAAATAAGATTGATTTTTATATATTGACCTTACATCCTGCGAACTTTCTAAATTCTCTTAATCCTTCTAGTAACTTCTTTTGGTAGATTCCTTTTTTTTTTTTTTAAGATTTTATTTTATTTTATTTTTTTGACAGACAGAGATCACAAGTAGGCAGAGAAGCAGGCAGAGAGAGAGAGAGGAAGCAGGCTTCCCGCTGAGTAGAGAGCCTGATGAGGAACTCAATCCCAGGACCCCGGGATCATGACCTGAGCCAAAGGCAGAGGCTTTAAACCACTGAGTCACCCAGGTGCCCCTTTTTGGTAGATTCCTTAAGATTTTTAACATAGGGGGCTCCTGGGTGGCTCATTCATTTAAGTGTCTGTCTGTCTTTGGCTCAAATCAAGATCCTAGGATCCTGGGATTAAGCCATGCATTGAACTCCCTGCTCAGCAGGAAACCTGTTTCTCCCTCTCCCTCCGCCTGCTGTTCCCTTTGTTTGTAATCTCTCTTTCTCTCTCTCTGTCAAATAAATAAATAAAATCTTTAAAAAATTAAAAAAATATATTTTTAACACACATGAGCATGTTGCCTACAAAATAAAGACAATTTTGCTTCTTCCTTTCCAATCCTCATACTTTTATTTCTTTTTCTTGCCTTATTACCTAGGCTAGTACCTCCAGGATTATGTTGATTAGAAGTGGTAAGAAATACATCTTCAGATCACTCCTGGTTTCTTTTTTGATTTCCCACATTATGTCATTATTAGATCTTATGATTCTTCCTTTGAAATACATCCAGAGTCAGATGTCCTCCTACATAGGCTATATAGTGAACTAGTTAAATGCATGGCCTCTACAGCCAAAATGCCTGTGTTCAAATCTTGACTTCAGCAGTTATTTACTGTGTATGTTTGCACAGTTATCTAACCTCTTTGTCTCAGTTTTCTGATTGTTATAAAGAGTATGATTATACATATACCTACTTCCTAGTTTGTTTTTTGGTTTTGTTTTGCTTTGCTTTGTTTCTTTGTGTAAGGATTAAGCCTTGGCTCATGGGAAGTGCAGACAGAATGTCAGTATCAAGTAATTCTGTGTAAGTAATTTCACACATTCAGCTCTGCCCCTTGCTTCAGGCTATTCAGAAACCAGATGGATCCTGTTAAAAGGTAATTCAGAACATATCATTCTCAGATTCAAAACCCTCTAGTGGTTCCAATTGCATTCAGAAATAAAGTAAAGACCTTCTAATAGCCTGCTAGTCCAGGTTGAGGACGCTTAATAAAACCCCACACCTCACTATTCAGACACTCCTCTCTTAGGGAGTGGACTACAGGAAGCAGAAGAGTTCAGCCGGAAGTTGCATGAGTTGTTGGGGATAGGTGAGAGTAGCTGTGCACTCCCATTGTGGGGTTGCCCTGCCTTCCAGGAAGTGTGCTCTTGCCCAGCCCAAACTCTTGTTCCCTCCCTAAGATAACAGGGACTTGCCACTGCTAACAGGCCTATCTCAAAGGCTAGACCAGTGAGCTGGAGAGTCTTGGAAGATCTAGAAATGTCAGCCTACCCAATCTGGTTGATTTCTCTTTCTTTCCTTTTGTAAAAATATTTTTAAAGGGAGAGAGAATTTTAAGCAGACTCTTTGTGAGTGCAGAGCCCAACCTGGGGCTCAATCTCATGGCCCTGAGATCATGACCTGAGCCAATGTCAAGAGTCAGACACTTAATGGACTGAGCCACCCAGGCACCCCAAGTTGGCTGATTTCTTAATGAGTCATGTATGATGTCTAGATGGTCCTGGAGTCAGAGGAGTACAGCTATAGCCTTATTTGGCTTCTGAGAGGGAAAGGCATTTCTCTATGCCATCTGGAGAACAGGATCCAGCCTGGTGTTTGAATGTTCCCATTCATATTTGGGGTCCAGAGGTGGCACTGGAAGGACCCGTGTGCTGGGTGCCAGTGATTCAGTGATGAACAAGACCCAGCCCTGCCCTCACAGTGCTCATCATCCGGTGGGGAGACAGACATGTCAACAGCCAGTGGGGCAAGCACTGGAGCTGCAGGAACTGTGAGGAGGGTACCCACACAACTCTGGGGGCACGGCAGGCAGTCAGGGAAGGCTTCCAGGGAAGACCACAACCCAATTTCGTGGGAATAGAAGTCTTCACTGATTTCTTTAGGAATGGAGACTCGGGATTTCCTTTCCAACAGTTCTGATAAGGCAAGCACTGTCACCCACTCCTTACCACACCTGTACCAGTGTCACCCAGCCATCCTGTGTGAGTCAGTATCCTTGGTTGGAAGCCAGGCCCAGAGTTGTGTTTGTCTCACCCCCAGCAGAGGGGATGGAAAGGGGTTCTGATGGGTGTTAAGCATTCAATGTATGTCCCAAGCTGTGCTGGGCACATTGCATGCATGGTCCCTGGTTGTTTGCAGCACTGGGGGTCAGTATCATTACTTCCATTTTAGAGATGAACAAACTGAGACTCAGAGGGATTCAGTTTTGTCTCGGCCTTGCAGCTAAGAAGCTAAACCCGGATTTGCACACAGACCTGTCAGCCTTCAATTGTGAGTCCTTCCCACAGCACTCAGGATTTAACCTCTGACACTCCCAAGCAAGGCGAGAGTAACATTTGTGGTGTCTCCTTCACAGCCTCCAAGCACTGAAGTGTTGTAGAAACCAGGGCTGTGACTCCATGGGTTCTATAACTGCCCCCAAACTTTGCATCACTAAGACATACTTCTTACTCAGCCTCAAAGGGAGTCTGGGGCAGGGACGGTCCCATGACAAGTAAAACTTTCCACTCACCACCTGCCTAATAGGAACCAGCATTCTGGTTGCCCAGTCACAGGGAGACAGTCTGACCAACTTCTCTTCCCTAAAGATGGCTCCCCTTCTACTGTGGTAACATGTTAGGGCCCACATTGATGTTAATGACAATCTCCTGGTATCAAGCCCTTTCTGGGTGCCAGGCCAAGTTGGGGGCCCTTCTTATATCCCTCCCCTCCAATCTCTGAAGCAGGCAGAATTTCCATTCTCATTTTATAGAACAAGCATTAAATAGCTTCAGAGAGGTTAAGTTGTTTTTTTTTTTTTTTTCAAGGTTAATATCTGATTTGAAACCAAACTGACCCAGAGTCAGTCCCTGCTCCGCCCTAGAGAAACCAGAAGCAGAAGGTAGGGAGAGGATCAGGGATATGCTAGGAGTTCACATGCAGTTCTAAGTGTCCCTGAGGAGAGGTATTGGGTAACTGAACTCAGAGGGGCTCTTTCTTGGGGACCTTGTGCTCCTCAAGATCTCTTCCTCCCTGTCTCTGCTTCCACTTTGGGGGAATTGCCACTCAGGGGGTTGCTGTGGGAGGGTCAAAGCATCAGAGCCCCTCCAGGTAAGAGCTCTGTCAACTTTTTCACTCAGTCCCTCATCTGCAGCAATTTCCCATCGATGGCTCCTCTTCTCTGTGGGGGCCCAGCTGCCCCGGCTGTTTGCCACAAGCAAGAGTCCTGGGAAAGCCCTTTGTTTCTGCTCAACTGGCCTGATATCGCTGTACTTCCAGCCAAACTTACCGAGACAGGAAACCAGTTGCTGGGAGAGGGGATCTATGGTCTTGTTATCAAGGTTTAGAAACCCTGAAACACTGACAGGTGGCTTCCTGCAAACCACGGGGCATTGGGGTCAGCTCTGAGGATCCCTGAGCTCTGGTGGGGGTCCCCCAGGCCTTCAGCCCTGCTGAGGGTCCCTCAGGAAACAAGCTCTGCAACATCTTCGAAATAGGGAGGCTTTAGCTGTAGGACTTCATCTCAGGCACTGCAACCCAGCCAGGGTCTCTCATAACATCTGCTTCCTGAATAATTAACCAGGACCTGACTGGCTCTCTTCTTCCAAGATGTTCCTTGTCCTTCTCAGTCCAGGATCCCCACCTCCCTGCCCCCCATCCTTGCCCTAGCACACTAACCATCTCTGAGCGAGGACCTGCTGACTATCTTTCTGCTCATTGTCTTCTGGACTCATCTTTTACTCTTTGAGTACTGCAGACGGGGCCCTCCTAAGAGGCCTTTAAGCCCATCCATCTCCTCTACCACATGCTGTCTTGTGCTGGCCCTCCTCTCAGGCCCTTCCCATTCCATGTGCAATTCTTCATTCATTCTTCATCAGAAGTAGAGCCTGAAGAGAACTGGGAGGGCTCAGGTGGCTCCAGCCTTCCTAGGAGGGCTGTTGTGGCCCTGCTGCTGGGCCCTCAGGAACGCACAGGAGTCTGCCTTTTAAGATACAGGTGGTGCAGGAAGGCCTATCTGGAGACTCAAAGGAGGAAAAGTAAGGATGGAAGAGAGGACCTTTGGGGAGGAAGGGCTTGAACATCATAGCCCTTCCCTGCAGTCTGGAAGGACTGGCATTGCCTCCTCGTGGACGGATTTATATTAGGACCAGGCGGCTTCCCCCTTCCCGTACCATGTCACATACCAAATCCTGCAGGTTCAGACAAGAGTTTGAGAGCAACAGCCAAACAGAGGCAGAAAGGAGAAGGAACAATGTGAGCAGCTGGCCCAGGGGAGTCCATGACAGTTCTATGACCCAGCCTGAGAGACAGAGTAATGGTACCTGGTAGATTCAGGGGCGGGAGGGGAAGCTGGGGTCGAGAAAGGTGGAACAATATTTGCAGGGGGATGTTCCCGCCTACTTCCAGTCCAGTAGGTTCCAAACCTTCTAAATGTGTAGACCCCTTTTTGATATTCAAAAATCTGATGTCTTTAACATGATTGATAATATTTTTACTTTTTCGTGTTAATAAGTTCCAGATAATACATTTAAAATAGACTGTCTACTTAGGTATGGGCTTGGGACAAAATGTTCCCGCATGCTGTTTAGGATTCTGCTCCCAACCTTTAGAAAGCAGCTTCGTTTCAATAGGATTCATTCCTTCTCGGATTTGAAGTACTGTTCTAATTTTGTCCAATACAATTTTGTCAAAAACATTTTTTCTGTATTTGGATTTCATTAGTTACATTATTTAAGAAACCCAAGAATAGTACCATTTTGCTTAAAATTACTTTTTTACTGTGGAAATTTTCAATCACAAAACTAAAGAAAATAGTGAAGCAAATCCCCCTGCGCCCATGACCTGCTTTAATAATGAACACAGGACAGATCTTTCATCTCCAACCCCTCCCCTCCTTCCTCCCCCTGCCTCTGGCCACTGGATTATTATTATTTTTTTTTTTTTTGGTTTCTCTAATGAGTCTTCAGGGATTTTTTTTTTTTGTTTCTCTAATGAGTCTTCAGGGATTTTTTTTTTTTTTTTTTGGTTTCTCTAATCAGCCACTGGATTATTTTAAAGCAAATTCCAGACACATAACATTTCATCTGTGAATTCTTCAATCTCTAAGAAGGACTCCAAACACCTAGAAATTAACAATTATTCCTTAATATCATCAAATAGCCCATCTTGTTTAAATTCCCCAGTTGTCTCATGAATGGCTTTTTACAGATGGTTGGTTTAAATCAGGACCTAGAGTTCACACATTGATTGCATTTGGTTTGCACATCTCTTAAGTACTGCAATATCCAGTAGTTCTACCTCTTTTTTTTTTTCCTGGTCATTTATTTATTGGAGAAACCAAGGCATCTGTTCTGTAGAGTTTGCAATTGTCTAGACATTGTTGTTTATACCCTCATGGTATCATTCACATATTTCTCTATTCCCTGTCTTTCCTGTGAAAGGTAGTTAAGTCTGAAGTTTAAATCAGACTCATGGGCAGTTTTCTGTATGAACATTTCATAAATGGGAGTGCCTGGGTGGCTCAGTCAGTTAAGCATCTGCCTTCAGATCTGCCATGATCCCAGTGTCCCGGGATCGCACCCCACATCAGGCTCCTTGCTCAGAGGTGAACCTGTTTCTCCCTTCTCCCTGCCTCCCACTCTGTCTGCTTGTGCTCTCTCTCTTTCTCTGTCAAATAAATACATCAAGTATTTTTTAAAAAGAACATTTCATAAATGGCATAATTCCTTATTTTATCATTCAGCAGAAATCACATAATATCTGTTATCTCTCTTTCTGTGAGACATTCATTATGGATTGGTGCACTGTAGAGTTTTCTATCAACATTCTAGCTAGTGGTTTTAAAAGGCAGCCATTAATGAACATTGCCTAAATACATTATTGCTTTAGGGTGTACAAAATGGTGATTTTCAAATTGTGTCCACCTCTTCTGAATTTATTACCTAAAATTCTCTGATGGAGAACTTTCCTACCGCAACTACTTAGTTACCCTGGAATATGGCTTGTGCAGGAATTACACTTTCTTTTTATCAGTCTTCAAAATAAAGAGCTGGTGTCCTAATAGCTCCTGAAGGTGACCAGTGAGATGGGTGTCTAAGATCTTACCTTATGAAAACTGACCAAGTTAGCCTGTCACAGTCTCATGGATCTCAGATTAATACTGCAACTGCTGGGGCAGAGACAAAGGACTTTCCTACTCATAGCATGGCAAGCAACAAGACTTCAGTGCCCTTGTCCCAAGTCCCATGGGACAACACGGAGAGACCCAAGTGGATGCTATACATGCAGGGGGATTGTATCGCAGGGGGTCACCTTTGTCCTGAAGGGAGAACAACTCGTCCCCCTAAGGTTACTCACTGCTAACATAGCCCTGATAAATGGCCTGGATATAGAATGAGCAGGGTCTGGCATTCTCTGCATGTCCAGCAAGAACATCCAGGGATGCTCAGGGCCCATGGCTGTGTTAGACAGTGTTTTTGTTTTTGTATTATTATGCATGGGCTCAGTTCTTTTTAATATATATGATGTGTTTCATCCCATTATAGTCACTATTCTTTTTGATGTTTAAATTATCTCTGGCCAATGGTACTTACTCCTGTGATCTTTTGGCATGAGCCCAGTACTCTTAGGTAGCGTCCATGCTTTTTAGTTTGACAGAGTTGTGAAGGCTTACCTTGTAAATTTCCTGCTTCAGAACTTCAGACGTTTCTCCAAGAAGTTCTTTATTGGAAAACTGTAATTAGAGACCATAATCTGGGTGCTAGACGTGCTCATTGCTACTGGGTGGATCATTGCTTCTAGATCTTTGCAGAGGACAGAGTTAGGAAACAAGTATTTCTTATAAAATATAAAAAATTATGAGCTAATATTAACATTTTAGAATAAACTTTAAAGTTATAGAATTTGACTTAAATTTAAAATTTTGTATCTCTTTTACACTGAAAATTTTGATTCCTAATAACACTAACATAATTACTGATTTTTTTCTTACTGGATGATAGTTTCAAAATAATTTTGCTAGTATTATCACCACAACATGATTACTGAACTAATCAATTTAAGATTTCTTTGTAGTTTATTTAGAATATGTCTTATTTGGAACACTCAGCCAAATTATTGTATTTTAAAATCACTCTAATAATTCTGTGTATGTTTAAGCCACCAACTTGATATTCAGCTAGGTTGACTTGTTTTATTTTGTATTCAGTTTTTATGTGTATTTTCTTTAGTTCTAATTTTCTTCAGTTCTTCATATTTTCATTTTTGAAAATTCTTTAATTTTGTTTAATTATTTAATTGAAACATCTACATGATTCCAAAGTCAAAACAATAAAGTAAGGTAAATTCAGCTTCCATTGTCCTTTCCTAATTCTTTTACACTCCCCCATGTGGGAAACTTTTCATTTCCTCTTCAACTGTTGTTGCCTTTGTCTTGAAATTTAGACAAATAGGAATTTATTTATTTATTTTTATCCCCCAGTTCACATAAAAAGTAGTATTATACACAGGATCCTACACCTTGCCTTTTTCATGTAACAATATATGTCCTATGAATTTTATCAAGAATATAGAAATTCTCCTTTTTCCTTTTTATACATATGTAGGACTCCATTGTGTTGATATGCTGTGGCTTATTAAACTAGTCCCCGATACCTGGAAATTGGGTTTCTGGTATTTTGCTGTTATAAACTGTGCTTCAGTGAATAGTCTTACAACATGTTATTTTGGTTTTGCTGGTGTGTCTTTGGGTTAGATTCCTAGAATTAGGATTGCTGAGTAAAGGGGAAACAGTTATGTAATTTTGCTAGCTATGACTTAATCTCCCTCCACAGGGTTTGGGTATTTTGCATTCCTATCATTGCATACATTTTAAAGAGTGATATGACAGTTTTGTTTAATATTTACAGTGTATCAGAAATTGTATATATTTAGGGGCTCCTGGATGGCTCAGTCAGTTAAGGATCTGACTCTCGGCTTTAGCTCAGGTCATGATCTCAGGGTCGTGAGTTTGAGCCCTGTGTGGGTCTCCATGCTGGGTGCCGCGTCCCCTTGAGATTCTCTCTCCTTCTGCCCCTCCCTGTCTCTCTCCCTCGCTCTCTATCTCTCTCTCAAATAAATAAATAAATAAACAAACAAATTTTTTTTAAAAAAAGAAACTATTTATATATATTGAGGGGAATTTAGACATGATAAAATAGAGTTAAATTTTGAGAGTAGAGCATTTCAAAAAATTTTAGGTTTTCTCAGGGAAAAGTTTTAAATGAGTGATATAAGAGCCTACAGAATGACTGTTTGGTTTGTATTCATGTGTTCCTGGTGTACTGTTGACATGCGTACACCTGTGTCCCCATTCCTGCCTCTCCATCTATTGGCTGGGTGGGCCAGCACAGATCACTTAATGTGTCATTCGGGGAAAACATTTGTGGAAAGTGTGAGATGAGATATTGTATGAGAAACCCTTGCCACAGAGTCTAGGGTAGGTGGATGACCATGTGGGAGAAATTATTATTATTCAACTGTTCTTGCCAGGACCACACTTCCCCTCCCTCTCCTCTGGATCTGCATCAAGAAGGCAGCTATGTAAGGACCGAATGAGCAAGGAGTAGGTTGAGCAACTTTGTCCCAGTTTGCCAGACTTTTCTGGTTTTAGCTTTGAAAGCCCATGCTCTGGGAACTCCCTCACTCCTGGGCAAACTGGAACAGTTGGTCACCCTCTTGGGGAGAGAGGGCCTGGGTTGAGATTAGAGACAGCTCTACCCCTCTGTTTTCAGCCACATAAAACAAGCTACTCACAGAAGGAACCAAAGACTGTTCTGAAGTTAAAATGGGGACCTCATCTCGAAGGCTGAACCACCAGGGGAAATGAGGCATGCCCACCTCCTTTCTCTTAGTCTGTGGCTGGGAATAGTTTTTTGTAAGCCCTTTGACCTTTTGCTGTCCCCTGTTGCTGAAAACCCCTTTGCCTGTTTAAGAATGGTTGAAGTTCATATTTTATTGATAACAATTGTGAGGTGTACAGTAAACCTATTAGCTATTCTGGAATATGGATTTTAATGTAATAAAAAGAAATCCTATGAAGCTGTATTTAATCTTCTTTATTCATTGGAGTAAGTCACTGTTTAATATTTACCAAGCAAGTATGAGCACTGGTATTTGGCAGCCCGAACTTTAGGACTCACGGCAGGAATTTTCATGCCAGATTTGTGTCACTCAGCTCCCATTATTTCAACATTTTCATGAAAGAAACATGTCCTTTCATAGATTGCAGGGTGCCCCAAGGTTGCCAAGAGAAGTAGGCCACCTACCAGAGAGCTCGGAAATGTGCTGGGATCTACTGACCCACCTCCGACATTCTTGGGCCACAGAACTTCTCAGGGAGCTCTCTGGTTCCTGCGAAGAGCCAACGAACGGTCTCAGGGTGTGGGTTTGCAGGCACTCTGAGGTTTTAGCCCCAGTGGGCTTATAACATGAGTCACACAACCAAATCCCGTTAATTGCCTCTGAAAGTGTAACTCTTGTCCAGAATAGCTTCACAGTTCAAGATCCAGGATTCCTCTGTCTCAGAGGGTACTCTGTCAGTGGGAAATGTATGCCGTCTCCTGTGGCCAGTTACTCACTCTCATGCTTCCTTTGATCTGACCATCCACCCAGTCTTTTCTTTACCCTGTAGTTTCAAGTGCACTGCGTTCCATCTTCCCCGTGGGGAATGTCCAGCCATTTGCGGAGGCCTGGAACCTAACAGCACCCAGTGACGTGAATGAGGACTCCCCACTGTGGGCATCCCTAGCAGGGGTGACCCAGGCATGGGCAGGATGCCCATTTATAGCACTAAGCGGTTCTCGCTGTCACCCTGATGCAGACTTGGGTGGGCCCCAGACCAGCGCTGGTCAGTGGGACTTCCTCTCCTGGGACCCTGATTCCCTGACAGGGCAGTGTGAAGGCTGAGCAGACATCTGGACTTGAATCCAGTCAGATGCAGCTTGGTTCTCCAGGCCCCCTCCATTGGCTCCCCGGTGTCTCCCTGCCTGGTTGCTCTCTGTATAGGCTGGAGTCTGGGGTCTGCTTGGGGCCACAGCACGTAGGTGGCACTGATGGTGAAGAAGGCCTACGAGCCACCATGCTTGGGGACTTGCCTGTGAAACGATCTGCCTCAGAGCCTGGGAATTAAAATGTTTAAATTAATTCCTTATTAATTCCTAATTAATTCCTTATTAATTCCTTATTTTGATTAAGTAATACATAGACCTGATGATAAATGCAGTAAAAACGAAGTGTCTCTTTGCCTCCTGCCCCTACCCCATCCTGCCAGTATCTTTGTTGCTGTTCAGAGCTCAGCCAACACGTCCTTATTACAATGACTTTTAACATCACAAACAAGAGGCCACCTACTTACATACTGTCCCACACCCTGCCTTTTTCCACTAACAACATATCTTGGGGTCTCAGTATTTCTTTTTTTTTTTTTTTTAAGATTTATTTATTTATTTGACAGACAGAGATCACAAGTAGGCAGAGAGGCAGGCAGAGAGGGAGGAGGAAGCAGGCTCCCTGCTGAGCAGAGAGCCCGATGTGGGGCTTGATCCCAGGACCCTGGGATCATGACCTGAGCCGAAAGCAGAGGCTTTAACCCACTGAGCCACCCAGGCGCCCAAGGGTCTCAGTATTTCTGATGGGAAGAAATAATGGGGTGCTTTGTTGGAAGGAACAGGACCTCTTCACAGGATTTGTTTCACAGTGAGAGGCTGGCTTCCGGGGGACGGCTGGGTAGGATCTGGGAGGAGCTTGAGTTTCTCTGTGGATCTCTCAGCACCACTGCCTGTTCTCCATTGGGACAAACTTTCGGCAAAGGCCATTGAGCTATCTCATCCCGGTATGTCTCCTCCTTGTTTGTGTGAGAGCATGTGTATGCGCGTGTGTGTTTCGAATGCCGACAGCCTTGTGCAGGGTGTGATAAGGTGGGGATAGCCAGCCCTTGTCCATCTTCTACCCCTGATCATAGGCCCTGGTACACACTGGGTACCTGAGAAACAGCTGATGGTCTCCTCCTGGTCCCTCAAGCTAAATCCTATACTTTAGCTGAGATATGCCCTTGTTTTCCAGCCTTTCAGCCCTTGCTCAGAAAAAAGTTTGTTGATACTTGCTTTATTTCAGTTCTTCTACCTGCAATATTTTCCTGAGTTCACTATCATCTGTTGAGGTTGTGAGCATGCGTTCTGGCCACCCTTCTCTGAAATGCTCTCCCTGACCAGCCAGCTGGGCCAGCCAAAGACCACCTAAGACATCCCTCTGTCTCACACAGACTGCCCCAAACCCTAACACTTACTCATACACAGCAACCCCACCCATCGCAATCCCAGTGCTAACATCCATACCAGCAACACAGTATTATACACGTGAAACATTGTTTCAATGGGACCTGCAGGTTCCCAGTGGGACCTGGAAGCAGAGGGCTCCCACAGCCTCGGGCTTCACCTGTGCATCTGCCATCCTTCCAAGGTGAGCCATTGTCTCTGCCGCTGGAAACCCTCTATGGGTAATTTCTTTTTCATGCTCTCTCTTTGCTATTCTTTTCTTTAAATTCCTGAGAAAGGGGAAGCTGGAAACAAATATGGGAACAGATTCTACAGGCCACAGAAAGGACTTTAGGTTTTGGTCCAGTGAGCTGGGAATGGTTCTTTGGCTTCTGGAATGTTCTAGAAGAGTGACAACATCAGACTTACATTTTATTTTTATTTTTTTTTTTAGAGGTTTTTTTTTTTTTTAATTTATTTGTCAGAGAGAGAGAGAGAGAGAGAGCATGAACACAGGCAGACAGAATGGCAGGCAGAGGCAGAGGGAGAAGCAGACTCCCTGCTGAGCAAGGAGCCCGATGTGGGACTCGATCCCAGGACGCTGGGATCATGACCTGAGCCGAAGGCAGCTGCTTAACCAACTGAGCCACCCAGGCGTCCCCAGACTTACATTTTAAAAGTCATTCTGCAGTTGTGTAGAGAACAGATTCTAGAGGGGCAAAGGCAGAAGCAGGGAAACTGGTGAGGAGGCCCCAGCAGTAACCCAAGTAAGGGAAGTTGGGGCTTGGACTGGGTGGCAGCCGTGGAGGGCCAGTAGAAGCCCAGGGTTTTGTCTTGAACACCTGGAAGGTGGGATCAGTAAATCTGTGGGAGGGGCAGGTGCTGAACTGCCCTTAACAGGGACAGACCCTGGGACCCTCTCGGTGTCACCATCTGACCCAGAAAAACAAACCTTCGCCATCACAGGCTTCAATTTCTTCTTGATACTTGGTGGTTGGAGACAAGGCTCGTGGAAAACCCAGTCTCCTCCCCCTTCTGGAGCCCACTGTGCTGTGCAGCTATTGCATAAGGCCCTCTGGTAGGGGAGGATGCCCAGGGGACTGCTCTTCTTACTCTAAGAGCCTAATGACGCCTGCTCCGGTCTTTGCAAGAACACCATCTGGAGCAAGTAAACTCAGTTTTCGTGTGTAAGCCTACCTCCTCCAATTCAATAGTAGAAGATAGGTTTTAGACTCTAAGAGCTGGCTATTTTGATTTGGTGATAACTTTTGTTGTAAACAAATAGCCCAACCCGGCAGCCATCAACCGCAAGACAAGGAATTCTGACCCCATCCCGCAATTGTTGTGAAGAATGTCCACTCTATGTCTTTTGAAACAATAGAGCCTGCTGAAATATAAACAGCACGTTTCCCCTTGGATGTGCCTCCTGGTACATCCTCCTCCCCTCCCCCAGGGTCTGCAAATTGAATAGCTTCTGCAAGGAGACTGTCCCTCTGAAGTCCGAGGTCAGGGCTGAGCCTGGAGCTCCTGCATTCTTCCCAGGCAGGACTCAGGCTTTCAGTGAGAAGTGGGAGGGAATTTCTGGGTCTCTGCATCTCTGAGTTTGGGGAGCAGGCGGATCTTTGAGTGTCTGAGTTTCTGGACATTGTGGCTTGAGGCTTTGTTCTGTCCACTTAACAGTGACTTAATGGTGAGCTTCAGGGGGGTGATCCATGAGTCCAGTGTCCGTTGTGTTCATGGGTCTAGCATGGGACTGGGTACATTGTAGGTGCTTGGTGAGGCTCCACTTAACAAATACTGTGAACCATTGAGGGGAGAGGGGTTGCTGCACCAGCAGCACAGGAGCCCTGGCATCTGGGTGGCCCAGGTGAGGCTCCAGAAGGCAGAGGTGGATTGGGTTGATGACTCCCCAGGGTCCTAGCCTGTGTCCTGGGAAGGGATGGTGGTTTGGAAATACTCTTTGGCCTTAGAAGCTGTCAATGAGTGTGCCGTGGAGGACCAGCCCCGAGCAGGCCTGACTGAGGCTCTTTGTGGAGTGCATGGGATGCTGGAGGAGCCTGCAGAGATGGAAGCAAAGTATAGAGGCCCACTCCATCCCGGGTCCAGACTGTTGCTCCTTGACCAGAGGATTGGGAGAAGGGAGGTGTTCCTGATATGTCCAGAGCTTCATTTGAAGGAGCCAATCTCCTATGAATGCATGTCTAGGACTCCCTCATCTGGGAATTGACCAGCCAGGCCAAGGTAGCCCTGGGCCATGGTAGCCCAGGGCAGGGGCCTTAGGAGTTGTGTACCTACCTTTCTGCCCTCCAAACAGTCAGAGAGAAACTTCAGTCCCTCCAAGACGTTGGGAGTAAGTCTCACTTTCATTTGGTGAATATTTAATGAGCAGCTACTTTGTGCCAGGCACAAAGCAGACCCAAACTCCTTCTTATGTGGAGCCCATACTCCACTGGGATGATAAGCCCTCTTTCCCATATATTGAGAAGTCTCGTTCAGAGGGGTCTGTGCTTGTCCCTGAAGCCAAGAGGGTGGCTGAGTGGTGTGGATTGGAGCTGGAAGTCAGGCTGTCAGAAGCATCAGGAACAGCAACTAGGCCAACTGGTTGCAGACTTCCTTAGCTATGGATTTTTTTTTTTAAGACTTACCTGGAACCCCATGTAAACATGACTAAGCATAACCTTATTTGTTGTCTTCCTATTTGTGGTGTGTACTTATGAAGCCATTTGGTGAGAACAATAAGGCAGTCTTGAATAAGATAACTGCTTGAAATCCAGGGTTATGGAAATCAATCAGAATTGTGCCATCGTAGGCATCTAGCACCTTCTCTCATATCAGGGTTTCTCAGCCTCAGCACTACCAACATTTTTGACTAGATATTTCTTCATTGTGGGGCCTGTCCTGTGCATTACACGATGTTTACCACCATCCCTAGCCTTTACCTGATGGATGCAAGGAGCGACACTCCCCTCAGGAGTGAAAACCAAAAATGTCTCCAAATACTATCAGGTGTCCCGGGGCGGGGGGTGAGGGGCGAGGTTGTGTGGGAGGCAAAAATCACCCCATTTGAGAACAGCTGCCATCTGTTTTGATCAAATATCAAGGAAATCTTGTTTCACATGAAGAAGAACTTGTATTTATAAGAGTATATTTTGGGTTTGTTTTTGTTGTTTTTGTTTTTTTAATCAGCTCTCTGGACTCTCTTAGGACTACATTTAATTAAAATGAAGTTTTATTCTAAGGTCTGTACAAAAAAAATGCAGCAGCCCAAGTTAATGTGTTGGTAGTTTTCAATGTACTAAAATTTGTATGTAACACATTTGTGTGGGTGTGTTGTTTTTATTACAATTTTGAAGAATAAGAAAATCTTCATATTAAAAACACTCAGACCAAATGTTGGAGATCCTAAGCCCTCTGGGAGGTAGGTTCAGAGATGCTGGTTTCACACTAGGAAGCAGATGTGGAGAGGCCAGAATCTGGTGACAGGGCAGGGTGGGCCGGAGAGCAGGGTCACGATGCCTCTCTGCTGCCCCAGAGACCCCGAGTCGTCATTGGACAACACCTGGAGGTGGCGCGGAGGGCATATGGAGAACTGGTGGCCTCTCAGAAGAGAATCCAGAACGGAAGAGAAGAAAAATAAAGACTGATTGAGGGGGTGAGGCCTCTCACAGTTCTAAGAAAGAGCCCTGCAATCTTGGTGACGCAGGGCCAGGAGGTTAAACCCAGAATAATCATAATGAAAACAATCTGTTTGCACCATTTGAAGCTTCCAGAAATTTTCAGGAGCAAGTCCATGGTGGAGAACCCAAGTGGAAGTGCTGCTGATTGGAACTGAGCAGGCAGTAATGAGATAAAAGGCTAGGGGACCGGGTCTCTCAGCTCCCAAGGAGGAGGGCACCGGCCACCCTAGGGATGACAGGGTGGGGGCCCGCAGGCTTCAGGAACCACAGCTGGCTTTAATTTCTGGAAAAAATAGTCCTTCTCTGGAATCGGGTTTTTTCCCCCTGCTCCAACACTGGGAGGCAATTTCAGGGCTCGCTCCCAGGAAATCTGTCTCAAATGCGGTGGGACAGTTGACCACAGGCTCACCACCCCTGTGGGAACTGATAATAGAGCAAAATGTGGCAAAGGCCCGAGCAGAGGACCGACGATCCCCACAGACTCTATCCTCAGCTTCTGCAGTTCTCCAAGGGAGACTGACCTGGCCACCAGGACGAATGCACAGGACCCTGGAGCACGGAGGCACCCATCAGGGTGCTCCGAGCCCCTTTCTCCCCTTTTGCTTCACCATGGTCACTCTGGGGAGTTTAGTTCCTGTGCTATGATTGACCGCTTTCAGCATGTGCAGATTTGGGAGCTGATGGAGGCCTGAGAGATCATGTGCTCCAACTCCTGATTTCACAAACGGGGAGTATGAGGCTCAACAGGGTGACTTTTCCCAGGTGAGCCACCCAGGCATCCTGACCATCAGCTCAGGGCTTTCTGACGGCAGAAGGGGACTTGTCTAGAGCCTCTCAGCTTTATCAACCAACCTGGGAAGCAGCGGGGGCGTGTGTGAGCACGGGCCTGTGCACACCTGCAAGTGTGTCCACCCTAGCACCGCCGAGAGGTCGCATGTACTTGTCTATGTGTGTTTGTAGGATGCGGACTACTGTCTGTTTGGGCACTGCGTTAGGGGTTGCCATCAGGGTAAGGGCTGGAGGTAGGGGTGTGTCCGTGAACCCTGAGAGTCAGTCCGGTGGGGACTGAGGGAAGACCTCGGAGGTTTTTGGCTGGGGCGCTGCTGTGTTGAGCTTAGGCTAGTTGGAGAAGGCATCCCAGGACAGGAGGCTCATGCAGGACACTCAGAATATCAGCTAGGGAAGAGACCCCACAGAAAGAACAGGGCTGGGGGACTGGAAACACAGGAGGTGTGTTTGGTACGCCGCATGGTATGTGCTGACTCGGGGGGCAGGTTTATTTGGGGAATTAATAGTCAGCTGCCAGACATTTACTGAGCACCGGCTGGGTACGGGAGTTGGGCTGGGAGCTACAGACAGAGTAGAGCTGGCTTGAGTTGGGAGGTGACCAAGAGCTTCTTCCGTTCCTCTCCCAGTGAGCTTACAGAGGCCTGCTTGCTGCCGCACACTGCAGCTTCGAGGAGGATCCAGTCCATGCACTCCAGAACGCCACACTGGGAAGACTTCTGTAGGGGGTGGGGGGACCCAAAACGCAGTACAGAGGGCTTTGGAGGTGCTGCCTGGGAGGGACTCCTACCTCGTTCGCAGTTCCCTGCCTAATCCTGACTCCTACACACCCACCCCTAGGAGTCCTGCGGCCGAGATTCGGGGAGTCTCGGGAGTCACCCCGGGGAGTCTCTGAGCTCCCGGAGTACGCATGTGTGTAACCCCTCTGCCCTGGGGCAGATTCTCAGAGACCTCCAGGGAGAACCACTGGCCCCCATACAAGCCCAAGTCCTGGTGTGACAGGGGAGTGCAGAGCTCAGTCTATCTGGGGTAAGAGTCCCAGGACACTATACTTCACAATCAGGGACCCAAAGAAAGTCTTTAGGCTTTGCCTGACTCCTCATTCTGGGGGTCCTGCTTTGCCCTTGGAAGCTCGGCAGCTTCTGTGCTCTCCATTGAGAGCTTGCCTCAGTATCTCTCCCCCAGGGTGACTGGACACCCCACATTCAGGAAGCACCTTACGGCCTCCTGCGACCTCAGGCCTCTCCTGTGGCATTGGCAGAGCCAACTGTGGCTTCCAAGTGCAGACGAGGTCACCAAGGCTTGGAGAGGGTGAGTGTAGCACCAGAGAGTGGGCTCCCTCCCTCCCTCCCTACAGGGCCCTGCCCTATAACTCTCTTCCCAGCCCCTAAGCCCTTCCAGCCACTAGGCCACTTCCCCCAGGACACAGGCCACGTGCCCTGCTCCTACGCAACCAGAGTGGTTTCCAAAACCAACTGTGAGGTCTCCTGAAAGGTGCCACAGGGCCACCAGCTTCAAGGGTGCCTGTGGAGCCCTCCCCAGGAAGCCCTGAGCCGGCACTGCCCTGGCTGAGCCCTGTGCTAACACTGGCCTCAGGGCCCTTCCTCTCCTCATTAAGGAAGGATGCTGGGGAGGAGGACGGAGGCTCTGGGGAAGCCAAAGTCCTTCTGGGAACCATCCTAAGGGAAGTGGACGCTCCCGTGTGGTCCTGCCCAGCACGGGACCACACCCGCCCCACTGGCTTCAGCAGAGCTTTCGTGCTGGAAAGAATGGGTCTCTGCGCCTGGGCCTTGCAGGAGGCAGGCAGAGGTCAGCACATTCCAGGGCTCCACCTTTCCGCCTCCGAAAGCTCCCTGCAGACAGAAGGCCTGGGCCTCCTTACAGGCAGTGCTGGAAACCTGAAGTGCACAGGGTGTGTGGGGACCAGGAACCTCTACTCTTCCAGAAGGGCTGAGGGGGGACTGACCTCGAAACCTTCCTTCCTAAGAGTGCTTCTGGCCCCCAGACCACTGCCTACTCCCAGTGCCTGCGTCCCAGCCACTGATACAGCTAAGGGCCTGTTTCTTTGCTGGTGGACAAGACATACCAATTAGAGTTGTCCTTTCTCTCCAGCTTCCTAAGTCCCCTACCTGGTCACCCTCGGAGGCACACAGGCCTTCTCTCTCCCTCGAGCTCTGCCCTACTCTCTCTTCTGCCAGGAATGCTCTCCCCTCATATCTTCCCCTTACTGACTCCTGCTCGCCCCGTATCCCCTTCTTTCCCCTCACATCCCCAGGATGCCTCCATGGACCCCAGGATGGCCAGCCCCTCTATCCCATGCCCTGGACTTTTCCTCCAGAATGTTCCTCACAGTCACAATTAATGACCTGAAATAGAGCTCTTGACCTCCCCTCTCCAGCCGCAGGAGGACTAACATGGGGCCTGTCACTTGTGTGCCAGACTAGACACAGCTGGAGCTGCCCAGCTGTGTTGATTGGGCAGACTGAATGTCCTTGCAGTATTGGGGTTGTCAGAAGGTACTGTCATGTGAGCCTGTGCACACCTGGGGTGGGAGGAGGCATGCATGGCCCAGAGAAGGTTCTTGAGGCCAGGGCTGGACAGGAAGCATTTGGGGCCCATATTGAGAGGGCAGGCCAGAATAGGATGGCAAGGGTGGTCCTGGGCATGAAGATGAAAGGGGCGACTCATCACAGGCTTACAGAGGAAGAAGAGACATGTGGGGGACAGCCAAAGGCAGATTCCCTCAAGCCTTCATGCAATGTCACCAGCACCCCCCCCCCCAACACACACACACTAGAACTTTTTCCTCATGGGGAGGCAGCAGTAGATTCCGGGGCCATGGGCTCAAATCTGCTCCCCGCCCTCTCTCCCGATCCCCACTCTCCGCATCTGTAAAGTGGGAATGATCAGATCTAATTGACGGGCTTCTTGGGAAGACAGCTGAGGGAAAGGTGAATCAAATGTCATTTTGCTTTTTCCTTCTTTGCAGAATCACAGGCCAGAGGTGAGGGGTAGAGGAAGGGAGTCCTCCCGGCGTGTGGGAAGCAGTCCCGCTCCTGTGACTCATAGCTCTGGGAAAAAAGCAGAAGCGGATTCCTGAGACTTTGCAGAGGTGGGGAGAGTTTTTCTTGCCCTTTCTAGCCCCATTGTTCAACAAACAAGTACTAGGCTTTTCCCAGGGACCGGGCGCTGGGCAGGTACCTTGTAAACGCAGATGGAAGGACATAGCTCTGCCTTCAGAGGACTCCCTCTCTAGGGCTCAGGGAGGCCTGACCCCTGAATGGGGGCAGACTTGGGAACCACAGTGCATTTTCTAGAGTGCTTAACGACCTGTTAGTGTAGGAGAGCCAGAGCCTCGTTGTCAGATTCTGTAATCTGACAGTCCTTGGGGACCCATCCAATCCCTGGCTTTCAGTCCTTCTCTGTGTGTCTCAGCCCAGATGCTCTGGCACTCCAGACTCAGAGGGCCAGCTACAATCAATCCTTTCCACATGGGGCCTACTTGACAGCGCAGACACTTGTCCAAACCTGAGCTCTGGAAGTTCTTTCCAACTTCGTTCCACCCTGATCTCAGAGGATGGCAACTCAAACCTTCTAGTCCCCAGGCTAAAATCTTGATCACCCTCTCTTTTCCCCACCTCCCACCCCCCAATCTGTCATCCAGTCCTGTGGGCTCTACCTTAAAGTAGAGCAAAAACTCATCGATAGTGACAGAAAGCAGGCTGGGACACAACGAACTTTCTGGAGGTGATGGTTCAATGGGTACATAAGTTTATCGAAACACACCAAATTTTATACTTCATATGCAGGTTAATATATGCCAGGTATAGCTTAGAAAAGCTGTTTGTTGTTTATTTTTTTAAAAACAGATGTTTCCAGTGACCTCAGCAAGTAGTCCTAGACAAGTCCCTTCTCTCGTAGCCTCAGCTTCCCCACCTGCAAAAGGAGGGTCTCTGAGGGACCTTCCAGCTGGACCATCTAACCACCTGTGGTGTAATCACCCCCCTCATCTCCCTCTAAGGGACATGCCTTCACACATCTTGAAGGGAAAGAGTAAGGCTGTGTAGCTCAGGTTTATCCCAAGGCTCTCCGATCCCAGCTCAGATCACTGGTGCTCCCTGTAGAGTTGGCTCAGACCAAATGAGCTTGGCTAGGGAGAGATGGATGCCAGGAAATACGGCCAAGTCATGTAGGAGAATAAGGAAATGAGTAAATCCATGACTCCACAACTGCCTGCGCTCTCTTCAGGCCCAGAAAACCTCCAGAGGCACAGATATTTTGCGCATATCTGCACTTGATGGATGGGGGAAACTGAGGCCCAGAAAAAAGTCATTTTTCAAGTATACTGAGCAGGAAACTGGCAGAGTCATTACAGAAATGCAGATTGCCGTTAATTGGACTTACTGTGGTGATTGTTTTGCAGTATCTGCAAAGATCAAATCATTAGGTTGCACGTCTGAAACTAATATAATGATATATGTCAACTATGTCTCAAAAAAGAAATGAAGGTTGTTGGACTCCCAATCCAGTGCTCAGTCCAGCCCCTCTCCTGGGGGTCAGAAGACATGAAGTTCATCCGTGGGTCCCTGGGCCTCCATAAGCTGGCTCCCCCTGTGGCCTGGGGCTCTGCATCTGGGGCCTAACGGAAGGCTGTGTCCGTTTGTGAGCACCACCCCCCAACAGGGGGAAGGATTGCACAGTGTCCTGTGTCCCAAAGTGCTTCCATTCAGAGATCCATCTGTACCTGCTTCCTTTGGGGGGCAGGAGGGCAAGGCCTGAGAGCCCTAATCTGAAGGAGGTCTCAGGACGTGGGGTCTGGAAGGTGTGGAGATAGCCATCTGGAACTGAGCACCTGTTACTCGCTTGCACCTCACATCCATCGTCAGAGGTGGGTCTCAAACAGCCCTGTGAGGCTGGGATTGTTAACCCTGTTTTGTCCTGTTTTCTAAATGAGAAGACTGATTCAGACAGCAAAGCAGCTTTCTTTGGCCTCAGAGCTGCTTCTTGGGAACACCAGGGCTGGACTGCAGGTGGCCCCATTCCATAGACTTTCCGGAAAGGAGGAGAAACAGCAGCAATGGCTGCGGAGTCTGGCACTTGCTGCACCAGGCCCACCTTGTCCAAGCCACCGTCTGGACTATTTCAGAAGACTCATCACTGGTGTCTCTGCTTCCTCTTTTTTCTCTTTGCAGTAGGTTCTCAGCACAGCAGCTAGAGTGATCCTATTGGAAGATAAGGCAGGCGACACTCTGCCCCACCTCTGCTCAGAGCCCTCTGGTGGTCCCATCTCTGAGAATAAAGGCCAAGTCAAGGCAGTGGTCTGTGAACCCAACACCAACTGGTCACTATTCTTATCCGATTTCATCTTCTGTGCTCTCCTTGCCTCCCCAGCCACATGGCCTCTTTGCTGTTCTTGCAGTGCATCAGGCACACTCCTGCCCCAGGACATTTGCACTTGTTCTCTGCCTGGAATACTCTTCTCCAGATATCCACATTGCTTAATTCCTTCATTCCCTTGAGTCTTTTTTTAAATATCCCTCTCTCCCTGCAGCTCTCCCTGACCACCCAATTTAATACTGTCACTTGTCTCAGCCCCAGTGTTCCCAATCATCCCACCCTACATCTTTTCTTTTTCCACGGTATTTTGCACTTTCCAATGTCTAACGCAATTTATTTATTGTACTTACTGTTTGTCTCCTTTGGAAGACTATAAGCTCCCTAAGGCCAGGGATCAGTATCTGTTTTATAAACTGATAAATACCATGCATCAGAGCAGCATGTGGAATGGTGTCTGGGGTAAAGTGGGCCCTTCAAAAGCACATGAATTTTTTTGGCGGTCACTACCCTGGAAAGAGTATGGGATTCTGAATTACCTTTATCTGGGTTCAGAGCACTCCTCTAACACTGAGTAGCCGCTTATTTTTATCTCCCGAAGCTCCATTTTCTCATCTACAAAATATGATTTATTTTGAGATGTCATGCACATGTGTTGCCCAGCAGAGTGCCTGGCCCACAGCGGCCATATGAGAGCCACCGGCAGGGAGAAGTGACTCTATTTAACAAATAAACGTTATGAGATGAAGCTCAGGCAAATTAAGTAGGACAAGATTGAGCTCCCACAAACTTGACGGGGGTGTGAGGCTCTTCTCAGAGGAAGAATTTTCTTTCTCCTTGGAGGAAAGTGTTCTTTCTCCTTGGAGGGAAGGAAGTTTTTTCGGACAGTTCCAAGAGTGGATTAGCAGCCTGTGACCTCTCGAAGCGGTGAGTTCGAGAGCACACTGCAGAGGAGTGAGGGGAACAGGTCTCAGTGCCGTTTACTCACTTCCTGGCAGGGGCACTCAGGGCCAGTGGCTTTGCCCTTAGGTGCCTCAATTATAAAACAAGACAAGAATGCTTTCTGTGCTGACTCTGGGGTGAATTAAAGGTATTAAAGGGGAAAGCACATGGGAACATGCTTTGTGGTCAATGCAGGATTGCCTTTATGAGTGGGATGCACAGCTGCTCACATGGGATATGATGCTGGCTGCTTCCAGAAGGTGTTAGGGGCTGAACTGTGCCCTCCCAAATTCTACGTTGCTGTCCTGACCCTCAGTATACCATAGAATGTAACCATACTTGGAGATTGGGGCCTTTAAAAAGGTAATTAAACTAAAATGAAGTCATTAGGGTGAGCTGTAATCCTATGTGGCTGGTGCCTTATAAGAAGATGCATTTTGGACATGGATGCACACAGACAGAGAATGGCATGGAGACACAGGGATAAGACTGTCATCTCTAAGTCGTGGAGAGAGGCCTCCAAAGAAACCAACCCTGCTGACACCTTGATCTTGGACTTCCAGCCTCCAGAGCTGTGAGACAATACATGTGTGTTATTTAAGCCTTCCACCCTGTTTACTTTGTTGCATCAGCCCCAGGACACCAAAAGAGAAGGTCTAGGTGGGATTCACTGAATGTTAACAAGCCCAGAGAACCATGTTGCTCTGCTCCCCTCCCTCTCACATACATGCTAGCCCCAAACATCAGTCTCGGGAGTGCCCCGAGTCCACCCCCTGCCTCGCTTGGTCCCAGAGATGCCCAGTTGGGTCTTTCTGCCTAAAGAACCTGGGAGCTCAAGAGGAGTCCTGACGGTATTATGGGGGCCATCTCTGGGCAAAGACCCTCAGGAAAATATTCTGTCAAGGCTCCATGAGGAGGGGGTTTCTGGAAGGGCGTTGGCCCCATTGATTGAGATGGAAAATGCAGCTTCTTCTCTCCTTTTTTCTGTTGGCAGAGGAGAGAATGTCTGTATTCTCTGGAAAGGGCTGGGCATACGTCCAGGGCCTTGTGCCCAAACCCCCTCCACATGCACTGAAAGTCCTGTCTGGGCATGCTGGCTGTCGGGCTTGGGAGATCTGTTTGTGTCATGCGGTTGCCTCTAAGCTGTGGTGTCTCAGATCCTCCCAGGGAGAGCGCAGGGCTCGGCAAAGCTGCCGTCAGATAGCCTTCCCCTCTTTCCTCTCCTCTCCTGAGCGAGGTTTATTAAGTCATGAGGTGCCATGGGGTCCGCTTGCCTTCCCCAGAACCACCTATTCCTATCCCCCTTTCAGGCCACGTGTCCCCTTTATATTTTTTTTTAACTATTGTTAAATTTTATTTAAAGGCAGGTTAGTTAATATATAGTGTAGTATTAGTTTCAGGAGTAGAATTAAGTGATTCATAACTTAACCTACAACCCTCAGTGCTCAGGTGTCCCCTTGAAACTGCTTTGATCAATAGTACAGGCTAAAGGTCAAGGAAGTGAGACCCTCATAATCAGTGTAGTGAATACTGTCCCTCTTGGAAGAGTTTCCAAGTCAGGTGCTGGGTACAAATCCTGTTAAACCTTGGTAGAAAGTAGAGTAACAGGAAACAAACAAAACACGTGTTTTTTCGGCCAAACAAGGCTACCCACCTCCAGCTCCCCTTAAATCTAGGCCTGCCTGGTGTAACTCTGCGTGTCGGTCTGTTATCATGTGAATGTCGCACTGCAGCATGTGGTGGGAGGCCATTTCTTCATTTGCCTGGCTCCTGACTTAGGAAAACGGCAGCTCCCAGGTCCCACCCCGGCAGATGCACCCTGGGGCCTGAGGGGAGAAAGCTTGGAATTCCAACCCCGCAGCCTTGCTCCCAGGTGCCCCTGAATTGAAGACTAAAGTTCAGCTGCCCCGGTCCACTTGGGGGGTGAGGCCCCAAAGGAACACACTGTCCTGTAGCGGCACCCACCCCACTGTAGCTGCGGGCTGTTGGTGTTTCCAATCCACAGGGAATCCTGTTTGACATAGGACAGCGTTTGGAATCAGACTGCAGCTCTGGGTGTGCCATGCTTTTCCATAAAGATGGATGTTTTCTTTCTTTCTTTCTTTCTTTCTTTCTTTCTTTCTTTCTTTCTTTCTTTCTTCTTTCTTTCTTTCTTTTTGAAGATTGTATTTATTTATTTAACAGACAGAGATGACAAGTAGGCAGAGAGGCAGGCAGAGAGAGAGAGGAAGGGAAACAGGCTCCCTGCTGAGCAAAGAGCCCCATGCAGGGCTCAATCCCAGGACTCTGGGATCATGACCAGAGCCGAAGGCAGCGGCTTTAACCCACTGAGCCACCCAGGCGCCCCAAAGATGGATGTTCTCTAACAGAAGCTGGGTGACATGCAGATCTCAAGTTCTATGTCCTCTAATCTCTTTGTGCAAAGGATCAAACCCAAATGGGCTTTTTTTGGACAGTTCCAAGAATGGATTAGCAGCCTGTGACCTCTCAGAGTGACCTGAGACCCCCCACCTTCTGTCCTTCTGTCAGCAGAGGAGCCTCCTGGGAAGGGAGATGATGGAGGAGCTGGCCCAGGTCCCAGGTGTCTGAGGAGTCTCCACAGCCCCTCAGCAGCCTGAGCCGGGAGGTCCGAGGAGGAGGAAGCCGCATCTCATGGGGCCTGCTTATATTTGCAGTTCAGAACATGATGCCTGATTTCACGGGAACCCACTGCCAGGGAATTTCCTTCTCATTGTTGCCTCCACATTGAGGTGAAGGCAAAGAACCAATCAGGAACATATTTTTAAAAGATGTTTAGGGAGTTTCCTGGATGTCGCCACACATTAGCACTCTATACCTCCTACTTCTGCAGCCTGATCCAGTTGGGAGTTCAGAATGGTGCCTCAGGAATCATAAAATCCCAACTAATTTTTTTTTTTTTTAAAGTTCAATTATGCCTACTAGATGATTCCTTTTTTTTTTTTTTTAAGGTTATATTTATTTATTTGACAGAGAGAGACAGCAAGAAAGGGAACGCAAGCAGGGGGAGTGGGAGAGGGAGAAGGCTCCCTGCCGATCAGGGAGTCGATGGGGGGGCTCCATCCCAGGACCCTGGGATCATGACCTGAGCCGAAGGCAAACACTTAAGGATGGAGCCACCCAGGTGCCCCACCTACTAGATGATTCTTATAAAGTCAGAAAATGAGAGCTATATTTAGTGAAGATTTCAGAAAAAAACAAAAACAAAACACCCCACGCTGGACAACCTGTGCCTGGTAGGGTGCCTACTCCACCCTCAGGGGTGCCTGTGTTGACTGACCATGGCCAGCCGCCCCGACTACAGTTGACTGTCCCCCACCCACAGGCAGCTGCTTACCATTGACAAAGAAAGGTCCAGTTTGGCAAATGCTTTGCTTTCAGAGCAGTTCACACTGGCTGGATTCCGATGGCCCCTGAAGGTCCTCTCCCAGGGAGCTGTGAGTTGGTCACACAGAGCAAGAAGCAGGAGGAGATTCTGAGGAGAGAGAGAGATGGAGAAAGACAGAGAGAAAGCTAGACCCACAGAGATGTGGGCAAGTCTTGAGACAATGGCAGATCCACCAGGGCAGGGGAACATCCAGGCGCGGGGGGAGGGGGGGGCGGCCACCTTGGCAGAGTGATTCTCCTGTGCTACATCACAGGGCTCCTGACAGCTTGGGTTTGCATCCCGGTCCTGCACGTACCAGCTGTAGGATTCCGGACAAGTCAAAGCTCTCTCTATGCCCCAACACCTTCTTCCTCAAATGGCAGTGATGAGACCCTATTCTACAGGGTTGTTGTGAGCGGCACATGATGACGGCTGCTGGGCCTCTAGGTCATGCTGCGACCCAGCTGGGACGAGTGCTCAATAGAGGCTCACGATCAGCATTATTGAGGCTGCCTTAGTACTCATCCCAAACCATGAATCCGGGCGTCAGGGTACTGCAGGAGTCCTGCCCGAGTAGCTCTCCGTCTGTCCTTTGTCTTCCTTTCCAACACCCAGCCAGCACTCTAGCTAACTTGAGCGTGTCTGCGTTTCTTGCAGCTTGAAAGAGCTTCTCTAACACGGACATAAGAAGAACTGTATTGATTTGCCAGAGCGCTGGTGGCCGGGATGCCCAGTCCCTCCAGCCCTCCATGGTATACACGAGGGAAAAGCTGCCGAGAGGTGGCTTGGCCTTTCAAGGGCGAGGTCTTGAGTGTCCTTTGGATCAGGGCAAGCACAGTAAAATGCAGTTAAAAATGGCTCATGGAGGGAGAGGGGGTGGAGGCCATTTCAAGCCTGGCGCGGAGGGAAGGAGCAGTTGTCCCGGCCCCTGCAGGGGAAGAAGGGCACCATTCCAGGGGCTTGCTGTCCCTCAGCTTCCAGGCCAGGCCCCTGGCTGTGTGTATGTGAGAGAGAGAGAGAGAGAGAGAGATTCTATACGTAGTGGGTGTGTAAGGAAACAGCCCTCCGCCCTCAGCAGCCTGGCTGGGCCTAGTGCAGGATGGGGTGGGGCAGGTGGCCTGGCCACCTAGCTGACAGGGCTGTAGTGACAGCCTTTACGGGGCCTGCTGAGTCCCAGGAACCCGAGCCATTCCGGAGCTGCTGACAGAAGACAAGGAATGAGGAAGTCCCAAAGGCTTCTCTGAGTTTTCATTTCAAGAGGCACAGAGTGACCTTTGTCCCCACCAATTGGGCTTGTGTCTCCCTCAGAGAAGGGGAAAGGTCAAGCTTCACTTTCTTCCAGTTGTTTCAGTTTCAGACCCCCTTGATTAAACACGGAGAAAAGTGGGGGTAGTAATGGCATGACGTGTGCCCAGCCTCAGTGCCTTCATGAGGATCCCGGCCAAGGCTACCGTCACGCAGGGAGACTCAGGCCCAGGAGCCACAATGCGCCTGCCCAGCAGACCTGAAGAGAGAGGCTGTGACTCCCAGAGCACTCCCACGGTGGCTGTCTGGGCCTCTTCATTCAGACGGCTGAGAACACAGCTCCCGAGAGGAGGGGTGGTTGTCTGTAGTAGCTAAGGGACTGGTGCCGGACCTGGGGCCAGAACTAGCTGCCGGGCCTGGGATTGGTGACACACAGCGGGCTGACTGTCCAATATCAGGTAAAGCTGGGAGCAGCTCTCCTAACCCACGTCCTAGGAGTCTATGCCAGAAAGCATGGCTCCCAACATTCTGTCCAAGCCACAAAGCCACAAGGGGTACCTGCCTGGTCTTCACTGTCCCTTCCTGTCCATTCGAGTACCAGGCAGGTCCTGACTACTCCCACTCAGGCCACACTCACGCCAGACCCTGGGGTCCCCCCAAGACTTCTCCGCAGCCCGAGTCTCCCTCTCTCGCAGAAGGTCCTTCCCATGGGTCTGGCCATGAACAGGCCCAGGTTTCTCTCTGGGTTACCAACCCTCAGCTCCTCATGTCCCAGTTGGATCGGGTCTCCCCTCCTAAGTCCTGGGGCTCTGCTGGACAGTCACTGTGGGCTCTCTATTCTCCAGAGTGCACCCCACCCCCCGCCAAAGCAACAGCTCACATGCACACACATGGCCAGACACTGGGCATCTGAGGAACACCTCACCCCATCAGCATACTGCTTGCCTCCCAGTAGCCGGCCCCTCTCCCCTTCTCATGACCCTGTAGCCTGGGGTCATGGCTGAGGCTTACTCCCCTGGTCCCCTTATTCTGCATTTCTGCATTGCTCTCCTTGAATCCTTGTTCTGCATTTCAAATAAAATAATGATAATCTTTTCCCCATTCACAGAACAACCCACCAGCGAAAATTATCTCCCTTTTATGTCTTCCTTGCCTTAAGATTTTGGCATCTGTGACCTCAAAGAAACAATAATACATTCGATATAAAGCATCTAGTTTTGGTTTGTCATCCTGGATCTTCACATTGAATTTGGCTATTGCTTGTTTTTATCTTCCTGAGATGCTTCATGTCTCTGAGATGAAATGCTAGTACAAGGGCACTTGCTTATAGAATGGTTTAAGTGGACTTGTTCTCTGGGAGGCCACTCAAGGCCCACCCGACCCATGGGCACCCCCAAACTGCATTAACTTATGTGGTCTGGAGAGACTTGATCAGGCTGGATGCTTGTCACCACTTGGACTTGACCCCTCATGGCCCTTAGCCACCTCATGCAGGGTGGCTAGATTTATCAAGTAAAAATATCGAGCACCCATTAAATATGAATTTTCAATAAACAACAAATAATTTTTTTAGCAAAAGTATATTCCATACAATATCTTTTTTTCATCAGAAATTCACACAGAATTTTCTTTGGTGCTCCTAACCTGGGGCTTCTATCCACTGGCGTGTGCTGTCCACATCAGAGACTCTGCAAGGAACCTGTAACTAGTCATAAAGAACTAGGTTTGTCAAAGATCTGTTCATAAGGGCAGACTTGGTCATCTCCCGACATAATGTCCCTCTTTCAGGTCCTACAAAGGGCACGAAGCCTTGGGCCCCTCTTAACTGATGCTCAGCCCCTCAGCTCTCCCAGAGGTCAGGTCAGTGCTGTAACTCAGGTAAGTTAGCAGCTGCATAGAGCTCTGAGCTTGTACTGCCATGGGCTCTAGATTTTCTTTCTTTTCTTTTCCCATTCTAAAGACTGAATGTTTGTGTTCCCCCAGAATTCATATGTGGTAACCTAATTCTCCAGCCTGATGGTGTTTGGAGGTGAGTCCTTTGGGAGGAGATTAAGTCCTGAGGGGGCAGCCTTCAAGAATGGGATCAGTGTCCTTATGAAAGGGACCCCAGAGAGTCCCTTTGTCTCTTCCTCTTTGTGAGGACACAGTGAGGAGACAGCAGTCTGAACCAGGAAGTGGGTTCTCACCAGGCAGAATCTGCCAGTGTCTTGACCTGGGGTGTCCAGCCTTCAGAACTGTGAGAGATAAATTTCTACTGTTTCTAAGCCAGGCTATTCTGCTACAGCAGCCTGAATGAACCAAGATACTCAGGAACACGCATTTGTTTGTTTGTTTGTTTGTTTGTTTGTTTAAGTTGAGGTGTTGTTGACATAGAATATTAGATTAGTTTCAGGTGTATGATGTAGTGTTTTGACATCTATAAATACATTATTTAAGTCTAGTTAACCATCTGTCACCAAAGTTACTGTAATATTATTGACCATATTCCCTATGCTGTACGTTACATGGGGGTGACTTATTTATTTCATAACTGGAAGTTTGTACCTCTTAATCCCCTTCACCTATGGCAACCACCAGTTGGTTCTCTGTTACCTATGAGTTGGTTTTTGTTTTGTTTGTTTTGGTTTTTAGATTACACGCATGTGTGAAATCATATGGTATTTGTCTTTCTCTGTCTGACTTATTTCACTTGCCATAATGCCCTGTAGGTCCACTTATGAGCACACTGTCAGAAAGGAAGAAGAAAAACTGGAGGGAGACGTGTACTTCCACGTCGCACTCGGGTGAGGGTGACGCAGTGAATTTCTTCACGAGTGATTCCCACGAGAGAGCAGTGCTGGACTCCTGCTATGACATTATCCATGTTAATGACACCATCATATGCATTTGTAAACTAAATAATAAGATTTCTTTATTCCTAGACTTCAATAACCTTCCTAGGCACTATTAATAATACTTGTGGATTGGAGATATGCCAACAAAAATCAGTATCTGTTGCAAAATGGTCGATACTAGAAAACAGATTAATCTTGTTCATTTATCCTGTGAAGTGTCACATGTTAGACTGATTTATCCCGTCACATGCTTGTGAAGTACTTTGGGATGAACTTTGCTCTCGAATACGATGTCCAGAACGTGTTCTGCTTCACTTCCCTACATGGCGTTTTGGGGATGTGTCGACACCTCTGTTGGCCCAGCGGGGGGGGGGGGTGCGGGGAGTCACGGACTGTGCTCCTGCCCACTCCCCTGCTTAAGCGCGTCAGCAGCCACATCTCCCGCCACAGCAGCCTTGGCTAAAGGTACTGGTAGGTAAACCTGCTTGAACCTCATATTTCTTCTTGTCATGGTTGCCCTACAGATGCCAGGTCACGAGCTAGATCTGATGTTGAAAGAACAAGCAGGAAAGAGGGGAGGTACACTGCTTTTGATTTGTGCAGGCAAAGGGCCAAGATGCGGGGAGGGCAGCAGGCAGACCCCAGCCTCGGTAGACTTGAGGAACAGACTTCCGGCTCTCTCTGCTCTCAGGAGTTCTACTCCGAGAAGTCATTTTGGTCTCAGAGCCCAGAAAAGAAACCTGGGGCTGTGGCTTTGGGTCACGTGGCCCAGCCAGGCAGCACTGTCCAAGCCCCAGTCAGCATGAGCTGGAGCAACACGTAAGGATTCCCCCCTGGCCAGGGGCCCGAGTGACACTGCACAAAGAAAGGAGCCTGGTTCATGGGGATGCTTGAAATGATCTTGGGTGCATAAATTTTAGCATTTTTGTGAATGGTTAGGAATTATTACCATCTAAGCCAGAAAAATGTAAAATTCGATAATGATTTATATACTGTAATACGCCATAGACTCCCTCCCTTAACTTAGGCCACATTATCACATTATTTGGCCACGTTAGGTAAGATAGCTTTGTCTGCCCAGCAAAACTGACTTCCCTAAGGGAGAGGGCCTATGCCTGAATTTGTGTGGGGCTGGCACTGAGAGCCCTATCAACAAGGTGAGCCATGCATGAAAGAAGCCCAGCTGTGAGCAGATCTTCCTAACTCTTGGCTCGGGGCAAGACAGGTTTGCTTGTATTTGGTGACCAAATCAGTTCTTTTTTTTTTTTTTAATTATTATTTTTTTATTTGACAGACAGAGATCACAAGCAGACAGAGAGGCAGGCAGAGAGAGAGAGGGAAGCAGGCTCCCCGCTGAGCAGAGAGCCTGATGTGGGGCTCGATCCCAAGACCCTGGGATCATGACCTGAGCCGAAGGCAGAGGCTTTAACCCACTGAGCCACCCAGGTTCCCCCCAAATCAGTTCTTAAAAAAAAATCTTTCATGTGCCTTTTATTGAACCCCTAGCCCTTCTTTATTCTTTAGTCCTCCTTCAAGGTCCCAAATCTGAGCCCTGGGAATTAGGGGTTTTACCTGATGAGGAATCTACAAGGGGTGGGATGCCCTCGAAATAACCAAGGACGCCCTACCCTTATGGATTCCTGGATCTTTAGTCTCCTGGATCTTTAGTCTCTGATGGGGGACAATCAGAAGGTCTTTGGGGTTTCCTTCTGGGGTGGGGCCACTGGTGGGGAGGGCCAGGTTGGCCAAGTGGTCAAAGAGCCTGTGGCCAGGGGCTTTTCATTTGTGAGCTGCTGAGGGACCAATCCATTGTTCCGCAGGCAGCCAGCTGCAGGATGAAAAAGGATTTGTTTTATGCCCCATCTGAGAACTTTAAAAAGGGAAGGATTAAAAGAAATAGGACAAACACCATTTAGATTGGAGTAGCCAGGATCATGTCAGAGTTTTAGGAATGGACAGAATATCCTGGAAGGAAGGCATTCGTTCATCCAGCAAATATTTATGGAGCATGTCTTGAGTGCCAGGCAATGACCCAGGCACGGCTCCACAGGCTTTATTAAAATATGGCTGTTTTAAATCAAATCTGGGTCTTGGTAAGGAAGTGAGTACTGCTCTATTGCAGTATTTGCCAAAGAAAATATCAAATACTTCTAGGCTTCGTCCAGGGTAACTCAACCCCCGCCCCAGCAGCTTCGTACGTTCTTGAGTCTGTACACCTCAGTCCTCTGAGCATGAGCGCCCTTCTTCCTGGACAGATACGATCAGCCTTTGCTGGCCGAGGGAAGCAGGGCAGACATTTGGCAGGGGGCTCAAGGTAAAGCCTGTTTATTTAGTCCCTCCTGCAGACAGAGGGCAGAGAGGAAGGAGCCGGGCCGGCTCTGAGGCTTGGCCCCTGGGGAGCCACCCTGGCCTGTGTTGAGGCTCTGCCCATACTCCGACATCAGCAAGTGCGCTGTGCTCATTCCATTTCCTTTCCAGGGCTGGCATCCGCCCCATGTGGAAAGCCCTTCTGTGGTTGCGGTCGGGGCGCTGGGGGTGCTAGAGGAACCACAGTATTCTGAATGTGATTGATAATATTTTTCAGCCTTTGCAGAGGGATGTGTCCCTTTAAAACTCACTTGAATGGGGCCTAGAGAAAATGCAACAGTCCGAAGGAGTATATATGTCTAGCCTGGAAGCAGGCAGAGCACCCCCGATGGCCATCTCTACCATGGACCCAGGGCTTGCACACTGTTAATGGCCATGGATTCCTACTTTATGCTGTCCAGCCACCGCAGAGGGAACCAAAGCTGAGTCCAGGCACAGAAATAAACTGATGTCGAAGGACTCCCCATTGTCAGCTAAGCCAAAGCGGAAGGATGAAGCCATTCCTTCAGCTTGGATGGGAGTGACCCATGTTTGTAGGTATTGAGGGCTTCCAAAGCAGGCAATTTCCTCTGAAACAGTGATCCTCAAGCATGGTTGCTGGACCCACAGCAGAACACCTGGGAACTTGTTAGAAATGCCAGTTCTCAGACCTCACCCCAGACCCACTACATCGAAGCTCTAAGAGCAGGGCCCAGTTATCTGTGTTTCTGAAACACAGTCGAGCATGAGAATCACTGCTTCTCACGAACCACTTCCATTCATCTTCTCTGAGTCTGCACAGGCCAGGCAAGTTTCATCCTATTTAATGTACAGGTGAGAACACCAGATCCCACTGTTAGTTGAGCAGCCCAAGGGTCTGGAGTCCCCAGTGCCCTCATGCTGCCCACTGGCCTCACTCTTCAACTTCCACTAAAGCCCCTTGGTGGTGGGAAAGACAGAGCAGCAGAGGTGAATGGAACCCAAAATGTGCTGTCGTAGACACCAGATGGGCCAGGCTTCCGTATGAACTCTGACACTGTCTCTCAGGGACAGGTGGAAGAAGAGGGGTTTTGCAAGGTAATCTGAGGTCAGGGAAGGGACAGGTGGTCTGTCTGCACAGTAAGAGCACTTAGGCTAGCTAAGGGTGTGACTCTCACGTGACTAGCAGAGGTTGAACTTCAGCACATGAGCTACATTGAAAATTTTAGGTCTTCAGACACACCGAAGAGGGGAGAAGAAAATTGCAGCTGGCGTGGAGGGTCCTCTGACAGTCTCCCACCCCCTCCTATCACTGTGAGTCTAAATGCCTCCTCCCCTCCACCACAGTGAAGCTTTTGTACAAGGAGAGAATGGCCAAGACACACATCCTACAGCAGAGTATTTGGAAGTTTACGAGGTCAGAAGAATATGAAGACTTGCTAACTTCTGAAGGGAGCTTTAGGGAGATAGAAGGAGTTTTGAAAGACAGAATGGAGAAGGGGAGTGATTGAGGGTGGCATGAGGTGGTCACCTGATGCCTATGGTGGGGACATCTTCACGGTCTGGGCTCCGAGACTCCCTACTCTGGAAACTTTAGCCTGGCTGCAGAGAGTGAATTAGTCTGGATGAACAACACCATGACCTTCATCCTTCCTATTTTGCTGCTATTGCAACTGCTTGGCTGTTGGGAGTGAACAAGACATCTAGCCAGATTCAGAGATCTCTGCCTTAGAGTTGTTGGTGGGAAACAGATGAGCAGGAGGGTGAGGAGCTTTGGACAAGAAGACGAATGCCCTCAGCTGAGTTCCAGGCATCCGTAGGCTGTCCAAATGAGAGGTCAGGGGCCACTGGGTGCGTGGTTTGGAGGTCAGAGGATCTAGGTGTGAGCGACTCACAGCAGCAGATGGCAGCTGAGGTCATAGGGGGAGAGGATCAGAGCCCCAGAGCACTGGCATTGGAAAGGCAGAAGTGGGGTGTGTTGGCTCAGCAGGGAGAGAGCCCCCACGAGAGAGTGGGCGAGGCTGCTGAGAACCTGCCAAGAGCAGAACACAGCCCCTGGTGAACTTGTCAAGGGTGATCCCACAGTGGTGGTGAAATCTCCAAGCCAGCTCATTGTGGTTGAGCTGTGAATGGTAAGCGAGAAAAATAGAGAAGATCTCAGGAAGCCTGACCATAAAGGAGAACAAAAAACAGGACAGTGGCAAGAGGAAGCCAAGGGTTTGGTCATTCTCAGTCAAGAAGAGGGACAACCCTTCCAAGGAAGTCTCTAGACTCTGGGCTGGAAGGAAGTGGAAATAGATGGGGACAGAGAGATGGGAGGATTGAAGGCATTAAAGCGCTGGGCATCTATGTGAAGGGCAAGGCCAGCTATGGTTGGTTTGGCCAGAGTAGAACACGGGTGTCCAGAGGTGGAGCAGCTCCTGGTGGAGACAACCCCCAGGTGTGGCACAGGTGACTGAAGTGGCTGAGAGGGAGAGTCCTCCAAAAGGGAGGAGGTCAGGCACTGAGGATGTGGGGATGGAAGGGCGGTCACATGGTGTGAGAAGAAGCCAAGGAAAAGCGCTTGCACAGTGAAGAGAGGGACCTGCAGGGGCAGTGGGAGAGGGGGCAGAAATGAGAAAGGCGTTCAGGGGGGCTGGGCTGGGTACGTAAGCCTCATGGTGGGCAGGGTCCAAGAAATAGAAGTGGCCTCAGGGACCCAGGAGAAAGTCTCCTGCTACCCTGACGGCCCTGGGTGTTGGAAAATGAGCAGCTCCACCCAGAAGTGCACAAGTCGGCCCTTGTGGGAAGCCAGTTCCACCACAAGGCAGGAGAAGGGAGCAGAGGGGGCGGAGGCTGAGGAAGTAAGGGATAGTGACCATGGACCCAAGGCTCAAGGCAGGCTGAGAGGAGCTGGAAGGGCAGGGCAGTGGGAGCAGTTAGGTCTGGGAGCAATCACAGAGGGGCACCTTCTCAAATCTAGCTGTGGTTGGTGATGTTCTCTTGTTGCCTTAATGCTTTCCTCTCTTTTGGCCTGGATAGAGCCTACTCCCCCTAATGCAGCTCCTACCTTCTCTGCAAGACTTTCCTGATCCTCCTTGGCCTCTGAGCTCTTACCACATTCATTATTTTCTCATCTCATCTCAATTCAAATAAACTTGAATTTTTATTTATAGTTACCCATCTATAGACTCATAATTAGTGAGTTTTTTCTGACACCACAGCCATCAAACATTTATCACGATAACTCTCTTTTTTTTTAAGATTTATTTATTTTTCTTAGAGAGCGAGAACTTGCATGACGTAGTGTGCAGCCATAGAGAGACAATCTCAAGCAGACTCCCTGCTAGAGTCTCCCAGCAGGGCTCCATCTAACGACCCTGAGATCATGACCTGAGCTGAAATCAACAGTCAGATGCCCAACCAACTGAGCCACCCAGGTGTCCCAATAATTTTGTTTATGTGCATGTTACTATGACAAGATATCATGCATCTTATAAAAGCATAAACATAGAAATTGAAAATCATGAGAGAGAAATAGCTATGAATAACTGTGATGTATTCTGTCCACTGCCCTTGGGATGGGCCAAGGCCCCCACCAGGGTGCACACACTCCTCTTGAGATCACAGATCTGTATTAGTAGCCGGAGGCATATGCCAGTATCTTCTATATCCTCCGTGTCTCCTTTGCAAATAAGAATCATGTCACATGCATAGCAGGTGCTTAGTAAATATCTGTGAAAGGGACAAAGAAACAAGTCATCCAGGAATGTTTTGAAATAGAGGTGGGTTACGGCATGGCCAGCGGCTTGGACTTTGGAATGAGATGGATTGCAGTTCACATTCCAGCTCTGCTCCTCACTAGCCCCATTGCCAAAGGTAGGTTCTTGGGCTCCCTGAATCTCAGTTTTCTTCCCAGGGAAAGGGGCACAAGGACCAGAGCTCCCGTACAGGCTGATGTGAGGATAGAGCGCACAGCCCATCATCTGGGTTCATGATGAGGAAGCCACCACTGAGCAGCAGCGTTTTCTGGCTGTCTGAAGTGAGTGCTCGAAGCAGCTGAGCTCTCCTTTGAGTTTGTATGGATGTGGATTTTGACAAAAGTCAGTGACCGGGAAATTAACACTGGGAGCACCTTGAAGCCACCCACATACCCTCTCATTGTGCAGGCAAAGTGAGCAACAGTGGCCTATCCCTCCACTAAGACCACAAGGTTAGAGCTGGGCTGGACTAGGAGCATCTCCCCTGACACCCGTCTAGGCAAGGGAATGATGGAGATTTGGTTCCAGTTCTGAATATGGTGCTTGTGGAAAACTGTTATTGGGCCAAATGATTCTTCTTTTGTTTTTTATAAAGCTTATTTACTTCATTACAAAGTGATATTTATCATTAAAATAAGAAAGATGTAGAAAAAACAAGATTAAAAAAAATGTCTCACATTCCCACCACGGAAGGATTTTCGTTATTAACATTTTGTTATAATTTCTTTTAGTCTTGCCTGGTGCTGTCCAAACCTTGGTTTCCTGGATTTATCTAATAGGCCGGCGACAGGAAATCCAGCTCCACAGAACTTAAACCGTAAAGAGAATCTATTGGCTCCCAGGACTGCAAAGTCCGGCTTTAGAGACCTGGTGGCAGAGCATGAAGGGTTTGGTTACAGGCTTTGGTGACCTCTGTCCCACATTTCCACTGCTTCTCCCTAGAATGCCCCAGACCCCGACACCGAGGGAGGTGCCGTCCCTGCTGGCAACCTTGGGAGAGAGCACGCTGTCCTGACTGAGGGACTGTCCAGCAGAGGGCCCGGGGGTGAGGCCTGGCCCCCCATGCTCTCACCTAGTGGAAGTCAGCCCACCAGGCCTCACAACCTGAGAGTGGGAATGGGTAGTGCCCCAAAGGAACGTCAGGTGCTTCCACCTGAAGTGGGACCCGTTCTAAAAGGGGCGAATAGCAGATGTCTGCTCCTTGGCCATCATCCTGCTACTGTAACCAGAGGGAGGTTCTTGGGCCCAGAGTTCTTGCAAGGATTAGTCCCTGTTAGACACCCTCCTCAGCTTCCTCTCCCGCTGGCTTCCCAGGGGAGCACTGAACATTCTCTTCCTGAATCCCCAGCAATGTGCTCCCTCCCTGTGACCCATGACCAGGGAGGAGGCCTGACTTCCAGTGACCTCATCAGGTGACTCAGTGCACAGCGAACATGGCCCAGGGTGTGTTAGGGACCCCAGGCCCAGGTGAAGGGCCCCACAGAGCTTTACAGGTCCTGAAGTGCTGGGAAAGTACTCGATGCTGCGGAAGAGAGCCAGGCAAGGGGCAGGACACAGGGCAAGGATAGACCGCGGAGGAGGTCATTATCAGAGCCATCCATGCCGGACAGCACCCTCACCCCCAGCAGTGTTCAGTTGGGAAGTAAAGTACATGATAAGCACGGACATCCCCACCAGTCCCTCCCGACTGAGAGGCGGGGAGGCACAGGTTTTTGGTTTTGTTTTGTTTTGTTTTTTTCCAGTATTAAGGAGGTAGGCTCTTATGACAGTCGTCCCTGCTCTGTCTCCTGCGGGTGGCATCCTGCTATCTGCGCTTGTGTTTGTACTTGGTCTCTGCCCCGAAGACTCACAATCCACTGATATAGGGTCAGTCCAAACAGTACAGGGAGGGTGTGTGCCTGGCAAGGCAGGACGCCCATTCCCTTTCCTCCAGTGACAGAAACAGGCCCTGGGAGACAGGGAGGGCGTGCTAAGGTGCATAAGGGAAGAAATAGGGAGCTGAAGCCTTTCATGTAAGCAGGCAGGCTGCAGACATGTAAAGGGAAAGGTGAAGAGGGGGTGCCAAGAAGCAAGATATAGAGAAGAGGAAAAGATCCCTTCAGGAAGCAAGGGTGAGTCAGGTGGGAGCAGGAGCCCAGACCTGGATTCAGAACCAGGGAGCGGGCTCATGGGGGACACAGGTGGCGTGGAGGGGTGATTCAAGTACTACCAGCCAGGTGGGACATGAAGAACATGGAAAGGCTCAGCACCCTTCCTTCAGGAGTGCTTCCATAGGTGAACGCTGTGTGGACAAGGAGAGGGAAAGGTGAGGAAGGGAGGGGCCCCTCCAACCCGGAAATACCAAGAAGGCCTTAAGGAGGCCTGTCCATGTGGGTACGTGTGTGCGCGCTAAGGCCATGACAGGGCCCAGGACTTGGGCTCCTGGGGAGGAGGAGTAGAAGCCAGGACTGGGACTGGGACTCCCAGACTCTCCCATGTGAATGTGCAGGGGAAGACAGCGAGGGCAGAGGACAGCAGGGCCTACAAGGACTTCTACTCCTGTAGTGGCCTCCTGGACCCAGCATTAGGGGAGGATGGGGCTCCAGACAAGTTACTTAGGGGGCTGGATTAAGTGTCTCCTAGGCTCTACTGAACAGCAGTCTTTGGGGAAATGTCATTATGGAGAGAGCAGGGCCTCCTAAGGAGAAAAGCAGGGAACAGCTGAGCAGGGACCCACGAGGGAAGCTCTGCTGAGTTAGGAGAAAACAACAGTAATAAGGTGAGCGTTAGTGAGGGCGTGGGAGTCCAGTTCACTCTTCATGCAGCATTAAGTGGCCAGTGCCACCCGGAGAGGTTAAGTGAGGTTATGCTAATAAGTTGACAGAACATGGAGAGAACAAGAGGAGAACCCGCCTTTGGTTCATGAAGTCCAATACCTTGATTCACAGGTGAGGGATCCAGCATTCCCTAGGAAGGTGCCCATGCAAGGCCTCTGACCTACAGTCCTGGGGCCTGAGTTCCTTCTCCAGAACTTGGGGTAGGGAACAGGATTTTGGATCAAGGTAGCCACACTCCATGGCATCCTTGGATCAGCCCTGAGTCAGCACTCTGAGCTCCAGGGCTTGGTCTGGGCTGTTGGGGATAAGGAAGACCTGGCGGTCCCCAGTGCTGAGGTGGCCTCTCCAGCCAGAAGAGCCACGCCATTCCCTCTGGGGCTCTGGTCTTCCTCTACCAAGGCTAAGAGGGATATTACTAGGGAGGAAGAAGGGACCTAGGGGTGGGAACACAGCATGGGGACCGATTTTGAATATCACAGAGAAAAATATCTAAATGTGTTTAAATTACACTGCTTGCAATCAGCCCTAAGGCAAACTTTTTTTTTTTTTTGCAAAAAATTATTGAAGTCATTATTTGTAAAAAACAAAACTTAGAGAAACCCCGAACATTCAGTGCTAGTGCAGGGTTTAAATAACTCCTCATTGCATTCAGGGAGATGGCGATGAGCCCTTCTCAACAAGGAACAATGCTTTCAATCAAAGAGTAGGAGCCAAATGGTATACTGTGAGTTTGATAAGTGAAAACACAATAACTGGGAAGAATTAGGGAGAAAAACAGAAATTCATCAAAGCTTCAATACTGGTATGGAATGCTGGGTGGATGAAACAAATATTTTCCCTCTCTCAGTAGAGTTAAGGCACAGTTAAATTGTTTTTGAAAGAGTATAATAAAAAGATCAACAGAGTTTAAAAACTTGCAGCACAGCAGACACAAGGCCCTGGTTTTCTGTGTACTCGGGAACATTCAGAAAACAGGAATCCGCTGGGTCCTGGGCTGCACAGGGCCAAGGATGATGTAGGTGCTCACGGACTGAGTTTTGTGTGAGCCCAGCAGGAGCTGGAGGCAGAGGCAAAGGCTGAGCTCCCCACCCACCCCCCAACCCCGTGGCTGGTTATCACCAGCCCACAAGGGATAACAGCGGGTGATAAGCATCCCTCTCCATGACCTGAAGTGCAGTGGGCGGGGTGCAGAGGCCCGGGCAAGGCTGGGGCTTCTGACCCACAGAAAACGGACATGGGAGGGATGCAGGGTGAGGCCTATTTAGGTTTCTCCTTTTCCTGTCCCCGCTGTGCTTCCTGCCGAAGCAGAGAGTAACTTCCACGGAGTGAGACTCAGAGAGAAGAGCACAGCCGGGCCTTGAAAAGTCTTCTCTGGAAGCACATGGAAATCCCATTACAGCCTGTCCCAGCCTGTGCCAAGCGCTGCCGTACCCCAGGTGATATGCAGAGAAGCTGAGGTCCCAGGAGGCAGGACCCCCGATGCTGTAGCACCCTTCCCTCTTATTTCAGCGTTTTCTCCGGGAAAGGGAGGGCAGAGTCGGCCTCAGGTTCTGTGAGGGAGGTGTGGGGCTGTCGGAGTGCAGGATGGGCCCTATGTCACTATGGAAGAGAGAAGGGCATGCAGCACGTGCTTCAGGAGTGGGATGAGCATGGCAGAGAGGAGCAGAGCAGAATGGGGTCTTGGAGCTGGATCCAGAAGGGCCACAGAGACCCCAGGCTGTGCTCGGACCTTATTTAAGGTGAGCACTCCAGGCCAGAGGTGCTGGCAACAAAGGTTCAGAGGGGGCAAGGATGGGCAAGCACCAACATGGGCTTCAGACCCCTGATGGGAGGGAGGTTCTGACTTGGCCCACCTGCACGCTCTGACTCAGTCTCTGTGAGCAAGAACCTCCAGCCACTGGGACTTTGCACTGGCCTGTCAGTGTCTAGATCTTGGCTCTGCCACTTACTAGCTACAGGTCCTCAAGCAAGTTATTTTACCTCTTTGTGCCTCAGATTCTCCAAACACAAAGTGACACTAATAAAAGTAACCCCCCTCATTGGGTTGTTTTGAGGATCAAATGAATCAACATTGTGTTGGTGCTCGGTATGGACTTTCAACACTGTGTGTGTTAAATAAAAATATAAACTAGTGGCCAAGGTGGCCCACAGGGGAGCAGACTGCCCCACGAGGGGCAGTGACAAAGTGGCAGAGCACTTGGCTGCAGGTGTGCCCTCCACCTGTCACAGGTGACGTGCAGGCACCGAGGGACCTCCCCCTCCAGGAGCGAGGCGCCCAGAGTTAATTCATGATCACGCCTGAGGATTCAGACTGCCCGGACACCCTCATCAGCAGCTGTGGGAGGAGAGGGCGTGGCCCGTGGGCTGGTAAACACACCTTGGGAACTATGCCAGCCACTAGGGGGAACAAGGTGGACAGCAAGAAGCCTGGGGGTGCGGGTTGGGCAGAAGAGATGGCCCCAGGCAGAAGGCATTTGACGGAGATGGCTTGGAAGCCTCAGGACAATGAGGCTTTCCCCAGTCACTGGGGCATTTTGGAATTCAGTGAAGCTCAATTCCATTTAATAAACACTTTTTAAGAAACAGGGTGTGCCAGGCCTGATGAGAGATGGATGGATAAGTAGCACCGAAGCTCCCAAGGAGCTCCCAGTCGAATTAGAAAAAGAGACATTGGGCACACTTATTGCCACCAGCACTGCCAAACACCAGGCAACAGCACCAGCAGAAACCTCACTAACACTTTAAGACATCCCCGGGAGATTAAGATCTCCCTCTTAAAGAGAAGGCACTGGGCAGCTGGGAGGTTAAGCAGGCCATTGAGGGTGGTCAGCATCTACCTCTGACTGTAAGGTCTGTGCCCTTAGCCACCACATGTGTTGTCTCTATTGTCACCTCTTATAATAAAGGTAGAGACAGGTTGTATGTGCTAGGGAAGCACCCTGAGCCTTAGTTTATTCACCTGCAAAATGGGTTAGTGACATCTAGTTTCCTGAGAGACAAGGGATAGTGTATGTAACAGGTCTGCACCACTGCAAGGCAGGTTTCTACTCCTGCCGCAGAGGCCCATAGCAGGTAGCAACAAGAACTACTCTTGGAGGGTAGAAGCCAAGCACTATGCAGCAGCAGTGCAGGCAGGGGGAACAGAATGAGCAAAAGCCCAGAGGTGGGAACATGCAACTGGTCCAGCATGAGAACTGAGAAAGCAGGAGATTCAGACAGAGCAGAAAGCCTAAAGCTCTTCCCTGTCTTTCTTCCCTCTGCAATCCCGGAAAAGCTACTGCTAGCTCCTTTCTAGTTCCTCTGCAACACATATAACTGACCTCTGTGCATACTACCCACCAGAAACACTCTTGTCATGGTCTTCAGTGCCAGCCTGTTGTCAGCCCATTGATCATTCTTGGGTCTTATCTTCCCTCCTCCACAACCTGGACAGTTGTGTCCACAATCCTACCTTCTCTCTGAAACACCACTTCTCAGCTGGCTTACCTCCCTGCAGGCTCTGTCTCCATTGCTGGCTCCATCTCTTGTGCCACCCCTGAATTTTGTCATGGTCAGTTGTGGACCTACTTCTCAACAACATGTTCTCATCTGTTCCTGAGGTTTACCCACTGCCTCCATGTGGGATGTCCAAGACCCGATCTCTAGCCCAGCACCCATCCTGAGCACTGGACCCATATACCTCCCTGCTGGGCATCTAGACCTGCATGTACTCCAGGCAGTTTGAACTCAAAATGAGCCCAGACTGGCTCCCTGCACCCCCAATATCTGTTGGTCTCCTGGGTTCTCTCTATCAGGGGTTCACATCACTAATGCACGTCAGATCCTGGGAGTCATCCCTCACATTTCCTCCCTAATGCAGGGGTGCCATCTCCTGTCAATGTCTCTTGCTTCTTTCTCTCCCCCACATGGTCTCCTTGCTGCAGAACACACCTTCATTGCAGTTCCTGGGGTTCTACAGACCGTCCGATTGCACTTCTATCCAGCTACCAGAAAAGTCTCTGGAAATGCAAATCTGCCCAGGGCACCCCTGTCCAGAAGTCTTCAGTGGCTCCCATTGTGTTGGGGATAAGGCCCACACTTCATGGCATGCCACTCAGTGTTCCAGCCTCTCTACCACACAGTCCCACTGTCCCTGGCTCTCCAACCAGACTGAACCATGGTGCAGATAGATTTATCTTCCTTCACCCCCATCATCCCAATCCACGTAGTCCCTAGGCCTCAACTTGAGGCTCCCTTCCTCCAGGAAGCCTTCCTGCTGCCCCAGAATGAGTTAGGGCCCCTCTTCTATGCTCCCATATCAGCTGTGCATGACAGAGAGCTATGCTCTTTCTACAACACACTAATGCTTTCTCTTCTTGCTCCCTACCTGACACCATGGAGTCTCTGAAGTCAGAGACTGTCCTTGTGCTTTATTTTTCTAGGGTGCTAAGAAATATTTGCTGAAATCAAAGGCTTTGAGGAGGATCTTGGAAACAGACCCTGGGGGTGCTTTTAGGAAATGGGTTACTCTTTGTGCAGGCACTGAAAGCTGAATACACACTACCCTTTCTCCGCTTTTCCCTAACAGAACTCCAATTTTGTTCAGGAGATTGCAATAACGTAAACTACATTTCCTAGTCTCCTTTTCAGAGGGTAGCCATATGGCCTAGTCTTGGCCAACAAGATTTAAGGAAAAGTAGCTTAGCATTCAGGGAGAGATTTGTTTCCAAGATGTGAGCACAACCCCTTCTTGCTTCCTGTCTTCCACTTCCTTCTTGGAATTAAGAGAAGAGGCTGGAGGCGGAGCAACTATCTTGTGACAATGACCTAGCCACTCTACGGAATCCTTCCCGGCCTAGTTCGTGACCCCTGGACTACCTACTAGCAGGCTTCTTCCTATGAGACAAATAAATCTCGTTGAAGCCACTTTGGTTAGGTCTCCATTACATTTAGCTAACTCCACCTTGTAAGAGCAGATAAAAGCAGATAACCATTGGTAAGCATTTCTGAATAAGCTTTTCCTTTAGAGATGATGCTGGTCCTAACACAGCAGGCAGATAACAAGGTTAACGGAGTAGGATAAAATGAGGGTTGGAGAAGCAGGCTCTTCCCAGGTTTCTATCAGAGGACCATG